>NC_069130.1:0-708333 GCF_026914265.1 Mya arenaria
CCTTATATGTTAACCCTTATATGTAAACCCTTATATGTACCCTTATACGTAACCCTTATATGTACCCTTATATGTTAACCCTTATATGTAACCCTTATATGTTAACCCTTATATGTAACCCTTATATGTTAACCCTTATATGTAACCCTTATATGTAACCCTTATATGTAACCCTTATATGTTAACCCTTATATGTTAACCCTTATATGTAACCCTTATATGTTAACCCTTATATGTAACCCTTATTTGTAACCCTTATATGTTAACCCTTATATGTTAACCCTTATATTTTAACCCTTATATGTAACCCTTATATGTAAACGCTTATATGTAACCCTTATATGTAACCCTTATATGTAACCCTTATATGTTAACCCTTATATGTAACCCTTATATGTAAACGCTTATATGTTAACCCTTATATGTTAACCCTTATATTTGAATCCTTATATGTAACCCTTATATGTAAACGCTTATATGTAACCCTTATATGTAACCCTTATATGTAACCCTTATATGTTAACCCTTATATGTAACCCTTATATGTAAACCCTTATATGTAAACCCTTATATGTAACCCTTATATGTTAACGCTTATATGTAACCCTTATATGTAAACCCTTATATGTAACCCTTATATGTTAACCCTTATATGTTAACCCTTATATGTAACCCTTATATGTAAACGCTTATATGTAACCCTTATATGTAACCCTTATATGTAACCCTTATATGTAACCCTTATATGTAACCCTTATATGTAACCCTTATATGTTAACCCGTATATGTTAATCCTTATATGTTAACCCTTATATGTAATCCCTTATATGTTAACCCTTATATGTAACCCTTATATGTAACCCTTATATGTAACCCTTATATGTAACCCTTATATGTAACCCTTATATGTAACCCTTAAATGTAAACCCTTATGTGTTAACCCTTATATGTTAACCCTTATATTTTAATCCTTATTTGTAACCCTTATATGTAAACGCTTATATGTAACCCTTATATGTAAACCCTTATATGTAACCCTTATATGTAACCCTTATATGTTAACCCTTATATGTAACCCTTATATGTTAACCCTTATATGTAACCCTTATATGTTAACCCTTATATGTAACCCTTATATGTTAACCCTTATATGTAACCCTTATATGTAAACCCTTATATGTAACCCTTATATGTAACCCTTATATGTAACCCTTATATGTAAACGCTTATATGTAACCCTTATATGTAACCCTTATATGTAACCCTTATATGTAACCCTTATATGTAACCCTTATATTAAACCCTGATATGTTAACCCTTATATGTTAACCCTTATTTGTAATCCCTTATATGTTAACCCTTATATGTAACCCTTATATGTAACCCTTATATGTTAACCCTTATATGTGAACTATTATATGTAAACCCTTATATGTAAACATTTAATATGAAAACCCTTATATGTGAACCCTGATATGTGAACCCTTATGTACTCCGGACTACATGTACCTAGATGTATTGCTGGAATGTTTCCCTGGCATGTTTGTATCTGTATGTCAGTGTTCTTCACGATGTAGCCGTACTGAAAATGAATACAAACATAAGTTGATAATAATGTATTCATGGTTGAATGAGAATGTGCAGTGTCTATTTATTAGCGATTGTCATCTGTTATCTGTAACCGTAACTTATGCTACTTAGCTATATTCCATCTATTGCATATACTTGGAAAAGAAAGACCTTGGACATGGGTTTAAATTGAGTGAGTTTTTAAACTTCGGCTGGATCCTGTAATTCAGTTTGAGTTTCAAAATTAATTTTCCAAGAAAGGGTTCCGACCCATAATACAACGCAAGAATAAAACAAACAAAAAACATCAACAGATATGAGTTCAGCTTTCTATCGGTTAATTAATAATTATTCCTCAACATTTTGTTTCATAATAATACATGTATCAATAACATATATAGTTTTTTTTTATTTCAAACATTGCATGAACTAAATGGCATATATTTTGGAATTCATGTTCACCATTGTACGATGAACAGATACAAAATTGTGATTCCTGTCTTAAGTGTTGACATTGAAAAAACGTGGTGTTCTTGTTTCACAGATTTAATTTCAAAATTTACAAAACAATGTCTACATATTGTATCCTCTCATGGAGTCTCCAAATGACGACCAGGGCTGGTATTCAGCATTGAACTTACGTTAATCTTATGGTCATATATGATTGACTTTATTTACTCTATTGGTCAGTATTTAATAACAAGTAATCCGATTAGCTACATCGTTCTTAGGTCCAAAAGACTAATCTTGAATATCAGCCCAGAGTTTCAATAGACAACTTATGGACAGAATATTGAAATCTGGATAAGGATTTCCTGACATACAACATTTCTTAGTATTCTCCTGGATTAAACACGGATTTAAAATGTTTATATGCGTCAGAGCCGAGTGAACATCTAATATTAATGAGCCTTTAAGAATCTAAGAGCCTTTTATAGTTCAAAACTTCAAATATATAAAAGTTCTTTGACAAAACAGTCATATTTAACTCCCTGGCTAAACCCAACAAATCCAAAAGATCGTCACAGAGGTAACCCAATTAATTCTTCCAAATGTCTTTATACATGAAGTAGCAATTTCTGAGAGATGAATATTAATTGCATCAGTATCAGACACAATTGACCTGATGATCAATATATTAATTCAACTGCCACATTCTCCTAATGCAACACAATCATTAAAATGATTATTTACTTTTACATGATTTTTTTTTTATTTTAATACTTTTGTAACTGCATCAAATAGGGTTTTGACGCTGACCATGTTCGTAATGAATACAACATTACGTAATAGTTTGGCCATATATATTTCAATAACAATTTAACTGGTGGATATTTTCTTTGAAATATTTTAAAACAAATGAGTTGTCGAAGGACATTTTTGCCGAGTATATGTCGATCTGCATTTTGTCTCGTTTTTAAAAAAGTTCAGTTTCTCTAATAAAAGAAAGAACGTCAAAACTCAGCTATTAACACGGTGTTGTAGCATGCACCAGACTAACGATATTCAATTTGATTAATATTACGTCTTTGGCCGTTTCTTTTTTAATTTAATTTCGTTTACTATAATTAATAACAATCTCCAAGGCAAAGCTTGGTTGTCCGGCTAGCGCAGTGGTTGTACACTCGCTTCTCACCAGGGCGCCCGGGTTCCATTCCCAGCCTGGGTACATGTGATTTTGGTTGGTGGTCACTAAGTTGGACACGTTGGTTTTCTCTTGGTTCTCCGGTTTCCCCCATAACACAAGACCACACTCTCGCGCGACTTTCTTCACTATCGTGGTAAAATATTAAATGTTATGTTTAAACTAAGGCTCGCTTGCATCAATTAAAAACAAACGTGTATGATAAAAATCGTATTGCATTACCTCTCATGAATATCATCCATATATAGATTCTACCATTTCATACAGACGTCTAATCACCCTAGAAGACAAGTTAAAGTGTCCTGTCCTGACCTTGTTTTCGTTTCCAATGACTGCAAACTTCGGGTCGATTCCTGGTAGGTCATAGAACGGTTTACAGTCGAATTCGTACATATACCCGTCCACAGTCGAACTCTCGTCTGGTGTCGCGTGAATTGCCGCCTCCACCTAAAGGTTGAACACAACTAATGTATTTTTGTTATTACACTCGGAACATTTCGGCCATTTTTACATCGAAAACAACTTCAGATATATGCCGGTACATCAGTAGAAGTAGTTCGTAAACTTCTAAATAACAGTATTGATTGTAGTGTTTTAACGTTAATTTTGAATAACTTTGATTAAATACATTGACAGTGAAGTGTATGAATGCATGAATGATAAAGATCCTAGGAAAACTCATTAAGCTTAACCGCTAGATTGAAATTACTACGCGATCTATTTGCAGCGTAGTAAAATGTAATATTTCGGATATTGTAAACCGTCCATATACATTCGATGTTGTTTTCGATGTAAAATAGCCGAGGTGTTCCGAATTGTTATTGATTATCAAGAGTTATCTAGAGTCCGTATTCTATTCAATTTCATACGTCTCTTAATCGTTAGAAACTTTTCTCCTTCATATTATTAAAAAGGCCCCCTTTATTTATTTATGACATTCAAAATTAGCATTTCTGAGTCTGAATCTCTCAGTGAGGGTCAAGAATATGGGTTCTGACATAACTTACTGATCAATGCTTATCAAGTTATGTTTTGCTATGCTATCTGTACAAGTGGCGTTCAACCATTTACTATTAAGTATGTTATTCACCGCATCACATTTTGAGAAACTCGGTTTAAACATTTAGTAAAGTTTAACCTGGTAAGAGCAAAGACATGGGTAGTCTCCCTTTGCAGACCCGAGGAGAAGGGCAAGGACAAACACAATTGGTCCCATTGTACACCAAAATGATCTGAAAAGGAAACGTGGAATAGATATAAATTATAGTGGCTTAATGTTGATACTTGTTTGTGGTTTGATCACCTTGCAATTTCGATATCAAAGAGTGAAATAATTATAAATTTAGTGTTTTAAGATGCATTTTCGGGAAAAAAATATTTTTCCAACAACATGAGCGAAGTCTTTTCAGTAGTTGTTTGAAACCAGTGTCAGCTGACGTTTCATGGATTCAAGAGAATTACATAATGTTAGATATCACCATTGATCAAATCGATGGCCTAGAGGATGGCTGTTGTATCGCCTCCTTTTGCTTTATAGAGTTGACAACCTCAATATCCAAGGAACCGGACAAAATACTTCGAGCCATTCGAATATCGAGCCAAACGGGAATGCTTACAAAGAGTAAAACATAATCGGTCGTTTACATTAAGTTCGAGCCAACGAGGAAATCGAGCCAAGCGATATCGAGCCACCGGGTCTTAAGACTTAAAACCGTCCAGCACTAAGTCCGCGATACGTATAAACGTGTATGCAAAATATCTCTTCATTAAATTGGTCTTAACCGACCTTTTTTAGCAACAAGAAAGAACCATGCTTAAGAATTAAAATTAACAAGTTAAAATGCATGTATATATATTACTGACGGCAAAATTCAAAAACAATTACCTTCTTATAAGTCAATTCTCAATGTTATCCTACATAGCTCCACTTAAGCATCGGCGCTATCTATATTTGTGTTAAGAGATAAGACGTCAAGTTGGAACAGTACTTAAATAGAACTAGGCTTTGAAGCCGCACTCTCACAGATTTACTGTTTCGACAAATTGTTTTATTCTTCATCTTAGAATGAGCCAAATTTTGCGTACATATCTGAAAACAAGTGGTATCAGACTGCTGATAAAATATCAGATTGCAGTTTTTCATATTAATTTGAAAATGATAATATGATGAAGCCTTACAAAGCTTTAAGAGAATATGGACATAAATATGAAAATCTGCGATTTGTTTTTGTCAGCAATCTTATATCACTGGTTTCTATGCATTTTCGCCAAAAAAGGCTTGTTCAAAGACAAAAAATAAAAAGCTGTCCAAACGTTCAATCCGTGAGAGTGCAGCTTTAAATGTTAACGGTTGTTATATATATATATATTCATTTTTTTTAATTAGTATGTAGAAGACCTGCGATATTTCAGTACAAGATACAAGATGCAAAATACATAAATCTTTATTTAAAGTCGGGTATATGCTAACAAGTAACCATAGCTCAATGAGCTATTTTCCGACATTAATAACAAACATACATAACATATCAAAAAAAATATCATTGCTTTAGAAAAAAACGCATATAAAAATGCTCTGAAATAGCACATCTATACGGCCGCCTTGTTTATGTATGAATAAAAAATATTAATTTACCATTGTTATCCAAGAAAATGTACGAACAATTCCTTCGAAATAGAGAATCAAAGCGCTGAAAGCGCTGCAAGACTGTCGGTGACGTAACTGAAGCAAGCAAACACTACCGCAAAGTTCTTTCAAATGAAACGTGATCAAATGATTTCATACAAATGATGAACACTCTTTAAGGTAATGATAAATGTGATTATAATAAGCACAAATATATTGGGCCTACTTAATCATGTATCCAATGGCCTACAAGATTCTTAATTCAAATTTCCTAATTTTGAACCGCTTTAAATTAGTTAAATGCATATTCATATGTTAAAATTGCTTCAATTTATGACGTCGCTTATAACAGTTTCAGTAAGCAATTACATTCCTTCATTTCATTAGGGTCTGTTGAAGCCAATGTCTTTAAAATGCAAATACAATACAAACTATACCCAAGATTCAAGGGACATAATAAAAATATAACTTTAAAATGATGCTCTTTCAAGCCTAAAAATGCCTCCCAGAACTTCTATCAACAGAGTCCACATATCTACAAAATTTGTGCTCGAGTTACTTTCTTTGATATAAAAGTGAAAACAAATCTGCATGGTGCTGTGGCATCATACCATGAAAAAAACTAATATCTTTAAAATTTGTTTTCTAGTTTGTTTTTATTATAAAGTGTTAATAAATCTGCATGGTGCTGAAGAAAAAAAACTAATGTCTTAAATTTCAAACCTGCAGCATTAATTAGCGCCATGTTGTCAAGAATATCTGGACAATTGAATGAAATATGCATGGACCAAATGACAGCTGGTTTTTCATTGACAAAAGATGCCTTTGAGGCAGTTTTAAGATTATGCTATTCAAAGTATGAGGGTAGTTGGTACAGTTTTCACTCATATTCAGATGATGGCTGATATTTGCTGATAAACATGTATCCTCTTAGCAGCAGGGAATAAGTAAATGACATAGTTTTAATGACCAATATTGGAGATGTGACCTTGACCTCCAAATCCAAAGGGGTCATCTGCTGGTCACCCAAACCTAAATTTCAAGTTTGAAGGCCATGGGTGCAGACTTTGTCGAGTTGTCACACAGGCAAGCTTTTTGCGTTCAATGGTCTGTGACAAATCAATAGGGCTCACCTACTGGTCAGGCCCAACCCCAAAGTCAAGTTGTTCAAGGGCCATGGGTGCAGGCTTTGTCCAGTCATTATTAGTACAACCTTTTAGCATTCAAGGTCACTGTGACCTTGACTTTTGACCCAATGACCCCTTAAATCAATAGGATCTTCTAATAGTCAGACTTAGCCTCCATGTTGAGTTTGAGGGCCATAGGTGCAGGCATTGTCAACTTATCAGTCAGATGTATGGTTTGACACCTTCCTGTTCAAGGTCACTGTGACCTTTGACCATATTACCCCTAAAATCAAAAGGGGTCATCTACTGGTTAAACCAAACTTTCATGTCAAGTTTGACAATAGGTCTAGGAATTGTAGAGTTATCACCCGGAAAAGCTTTGGTACTGTCAGACAGACGGACGTAGCGGCCAACATGTGCAAAGCAATATACTCCTCTTCTTTGAAAGGGGCATAATAAATTGAAATTGATTAAATATTTTTGTTTATGTTAATTAACTTACACTACATACAACAAGTACCATTTTGATATTTTCGAATGCTCATTTATACATGTACATGGGTTTTGATCTGACTATGAACATGAAACTACATAGTGATGTTCCCTCCTATCAATTCTAAATTTAAATAACCATGAGAAAAAAGAATGTTTTCACTGCACCATGAATAAATATGTCAAACAAAATAAATGTCAAGTTATTCAAGATTAATTTAACACTGTTCTTTTGATGATTTCCGTGCATTCCTGACTGCAGGTTTTTCCCATTTTCCCACACAGTTATTTCATATTGGCCTTACAAGGTCAGATCTTGAGTTGGGTCTTCATTGCTGGACACTATCTCTTTATCTCCACAGAAAACACACTGGTGCAAGTTTCACTGCAACAACTGCAAAAAAAGTTATATTATATTCTAACTGAACTCTGCATCAATATTCAATTATTTTTTTGGGTTCATATAAATTAATGATTTTTTTCAATTTAATGCATTATCATGCTGGACTCTTTGACATTGATGGTTAAAACAAAGAAGGCATATGATTTGTGTACAGATTAAACATTATTAATTATAAATGTTCTTTAATTAATAGACAAGTGGCAACAATTTCCCCAGTTAAAAAAGCTTACATTTGTATATCTGCAGATTAATCATTTGCATTTCTTTTGCTTTGATCATTTAAGTCAAATGAGTTAGACATGATAATGCATTAAAATAAGAAATATATTTTTGGGCATCAATCTATAGTGTGTGCCTTCAATCTAGAAATAAATTTCTTCTCAACAGATGCTAAATTATAAAAATATATAAACCAAGATTTTGATTATGACATACCTGCATAGTTAGTGGTCTCCATAACTGCTCAGAAATGCTCCCTATGACAAACTAAGTGCTGGTGTATGGCTGGGTAATAGTGCTGCTCCAACCAATAGCGCAATTCTTCCTACAGGTGGACCAGCTCCTCAATATGGTTTCTGTCATGGCAGTGATAACAGTATGTAACATGCCCTTTTCTACTTTCCAGAGAATGAATCTTCCAATCTAAATTACAAATTTAAGAACAAATTATACATATGCATGTAATGTTGTTAAAAACAACCATTTAGATGCACAAAACTATAAGATTTTAGGTGAAAATTGAGCCAAATCAAAACATTTAGTCATTTAAAGCTGCACTCTCACAGATTTACTGTTTTTACAACTTTTGTATTTTTTGTCTTGGAATGACCTATTTTTTTGCTAAAATATCTGCAAACCAGTGATATAAGACTACTGACAAAATATTAGATTGCAGACTTCCATATTTCAGGTCGAAAACAAAGGTTTTATGGCTTAAAGCGTTACTAACGATTTAAGAAAAATGCATAAAACATTTTGAACTTAAATATAAACATTTTCTGACAAATTTATTGTCAGCAATCTTATATGAATGGTTAACATGCATTTTCACATAAATTGGCCCGTTCCAAGACAAAAAATAAATAAAGTAGTCAAAACATTCAATCTGTAAGAGTGCACTCTCAGTCACAGATTAAGGTTTTGACAACTTCTTTTACTTTTTGGCTTGGAATAAGCTAATGAAAAGCAGTATGAAAACTGATGAAATAAGACTGCTGACAAAAGATAAGATCATGTTTTTTATATTTACATTTGTAACTATTGGTTTTATGGTTAAAAGCATTACTAACGCTTTACTAATAATGAGATTTTTGGCACAGAACATCATCTTTTGACCGTATTAAAATAAGAAAACAGCGTTCCAATATTTTCAGTTGTCTTTTTTGACTGAATTAATATAAGAAAGCAGCGATCCCCTTTTTCCAGTTGTCTGTTATGTCCAGTGTTAGAAATTCGCATAAAATAATTCATTACAAGACCAAGAAATAAAAAAAGTTGGTAAAACAGACAATCTGTGAGAGTGCAGCTTAAACATATGATATGCATTATCAGCCTACTCACATCCTGGCTACACAACCAGTACATTCATCAGCTTTACTGATTCGAACCAGGCACATTTATATTGGTAGACTAGCATTTTACCATTCTGTGCTGGCCAGTAAAGTCTCATTTGAATTAGAATTCAAAATGTATATACCTTTGTTCATTTTTTTTGCCAACTCTGTTTCAACTGAACTTTAAATGAATGAGAAGTTTCAAAAAATAATTACAATATCTCAGTAAATACCTGCATTTATGTGTTTCTTGTGCAATCTGTCAGCTTTGGTAGGCTCAGGTTTCATTTTGTCCACCTCAATACTTGTAATCTTCTAGTCTGATGTACTGCCATCCAATTTTTAAGTCAGGTCAGGCAGCCATTTCAGCTTTGTTCCAGTTGATATCAGATGATGTTAACAATACTAGCCTTGTATCCAGGCACTTCTCAATCTGAAAGTTTACAAAAGAACATGGCCTGTAATATTTAATAAAAAAATCATAATTGTTTACTCCTGGATGATGGGTTCTAAAGTAAACCTTTGAAAAAGATGCTACTGGTATGGTGCTTGAACCCACGACCATGTGAACACTTGCATGGAGATCTGTCAAACTGAGCTAACTGGGTAACTGATTTTTAGGCAGCTCCCAGCTTGGCTCTACAATTGACAGGTGCATTATACATTATAGAGACAATAAATCAAACACTTGAAGCACTAGTCCAAATAATAGTAACTTAACTGATCTTTTTACAAATTTTGAAATGGCATATCCTTCACATACAATTTTTTTGTACCAAAAGTGGGTAGCTATTCCGATTGGGATTCCGGGTCAGATAATTATATATATCTAAAATATGAGTTATGTACACAAAAAATAAAAGCTGACGAATTATTATGAGTTTGATGAGTGTTTTTTCTTCATTTCCTGTCAAAACATAATGATATAAACTGTTATACATGAAGATCACCTGCAAGGCTGCGTGCATAGATTTACATAGGTAGATGTAAAATGGTTGTGTTAAATGCATTAAATGCTTGTTTTGTGAAAAAAATCTTTGCACTTACATGGTAATAACTAAAATACGAATATAAACCTTTAATATCTATTTCAAACATATAATACTTATCTAACTACGATTTCAATATCTTTCAACCCCCACCCTGTTTTGCACAAACCCGATTAGACGTAAGGGATTGGAAGAATCCCATATAAAACGTCTATTTTTTTAGACTATTGAAGCATATATGTTCTTTTTTGATGGTTGAGACATTTCAGGTTAAACAACAATTAAAAATGCAAAAATTTTAGTGAATAATCAACTCTGAATTGAAAGTAACATGAAGATGTTGTAGTGAAGGATTTGCCATATATATATTATATATATACATTTTTTTTAATCGCAAAAAGAGTCCGTCAAAGTACAAATATTTAGACTAAGAGATGTAGATCAGCTAGATGTACCTTCTAGTCCAAATAATTGTACGTTGACAGATTTTTTTATGATTTTTGATACAGCAAATCCTTCACGTACAAATTGTTTTGTACGAAAAGTGGGTAGTTATTCCGGGTTAAAGCATATTGCATCTATAACATATCATAAAAACAAGAAATATTACCAGATAATGTTATTTTATAAAAATTCCGTAACCAAAAAGTAATATCAAGCAAATAATTATGAGTTTGATGCTTTTTTCTTCATTTCATTCTGTCAAAACATAACAATATATACATGAAGGGCACCTGCAAGGCTGCAGTTCACAATTTTACAACAATCGGAACATTTCGGCCATCAATTGTAACAACTCGCCATCTTTGGTAAGCTTCGAGATAGTCAATCCCTGTTGGATACTGGCTGAGGTGTTCAGATTGTTCGGCCAAGGCTGAGTTGTTACGATTGTATTATCTCGAAGCTTGTCGGAGGTGGCCGAATTATTACGATTGGGTCAAGTTGTTCAACTTGGCATAATTGTTGTCTGTGTCAGTCAACTTTCCTTTTAATGAAAAGGTGAATAATGTGTTTTAATGCATTAAATGCTTGTTTTTTGCAAAATAGCTTTGCACTTCCATGGTAAAATATGAATATAAATCTTTACTTTATTATCCATTTCAACCATAAAATATTTCACTTAATACAATTTCAATATTTTTCAAACACCCCCGCTTTTTGCACAAAACCGTTTAGACGTTAGGGATTGGAAGAATCCCGTATAACACGTCTATTATTTCAGACTAATGTACATGTACCTTCTAGTCATTCTAAAATGCCGTCCAGGCTTTTTTTTAATGATGGTTAGTCCAGGCTAACCATCATTAAAAAAAAGCCTGGACGGCATTTTAAATGACTAATCATCTAATGTACCTTCGTGTCCGAAATCGATCACTTCCTGGCAGCTCATTTCTGGATTGTCTCCATCTAAATTCAACATTTTTAGACGCATACATTGATGCCATTTTTGCTTTGATTGATGTTAAAGCAATAGCACTAAATACAGGTAGGTTATTTTGTAGAAGAACGTGTTCGAAGTAACATTCAATTTCATTTCCGCATAATCGCCGCCATATTGTGTATAACTTTAAAAACTACACCCTACAGTATAGTTCAAAATAACAATAGGCATAACGTTGACACACTGTGATAGGTATAATCCAAATAATTTACTCAAACAAATACAATAGTTCGATTGCTGCTGAAAAAATCATTTGAAACATAAAAGCTATTTCACAAAATATTACATGACATGAACTCTTTAACCGCGTATGATTTATTTCTTAATAGCTTTCATTCATAAAATAAGTTCTTTGCCGGGGTTTGCCGGGTCAGTCTTGAATGCCGATATGTGTGACGTCACACGGGGTGCAAACATGTGGTGAAGCTTACTATTGGATGTAGGGTAAAATGACTTCGTATGTAAATGCTATACTTTCATTATTTTTCATTATTTGTTCAATAAAACTCACCAAATTGCAACGGTACAACTATACTTTTAAGAGTAACACGCAATGTTTGTCATAAAAAAGGCAATAACGCGTTAAATACACATAAGCAGGTACTTGACGCCCCACATTAACGTAAGTAGTTCCGTTGCTAAGCAGGTGGTGTGTATTAATATATTCATGTTCAATATGTCGTGTCAGGCGACTAGTCGCGTTTCTGAAATACCGCTCTCTAAAGACTGTCGGCTTGCAGCCGACAGTCTAAAAATAGGCCGCCATGCCGCTAACTTCACGCCGCTAGGCCGCCATGCCGCTATCTTCACGCTGCTAGACCGCCATGCCGCTAACTTCACGCTGCTAGGCCGCTAGGCCGCTAACTTCACGCCGCTAAAAGGAGAAAAATAAGACCATCCTTTATTGGTTTAAAGAGTAGTTTAAAATTTGCTTGGAATATTTATGAAAAATCAAATATTAATGAAACAGAACTTATAAATTGGTCAGTTGTAAAATTGTTTATCTAGACCACATACGTTTTAAAAACAGTAAAAACTTATATACTTTGTACAAGAACATAGTGTTTATATTTTCTTTACTTTTTTCACCTCTTTGCTTTGTTTATATATATATATAGAGATATATGTATATGTGTGTTTATGTGTATGTATGTGTGTGTATATATATGTATGTATATATGTATATGTATATATGTGTATGTGTATGTATGTGTATGTGTATGTGTATATATATATATATATATATATATATATATATATATATATATATATATATATGCTTTAGTTTCCTAGAATATCTGTGACAAATCACTCCCTTATTTGAAAATCGTGTACTAATTAACGACGAAGGACTTACGTTTTAATGTGTTTTAATGTCGATGACATTTGCTTAAGGAGGTTTTTCATATCTATAATGGGAAGGTAGGAGTCTCTCTGTCCTAGTAATCAATTACATTAAACATCGATATTATATTTGAGGCGCCATTTATCACATTACATTCCTTTGATCACACACTGAATTAATAGTTTGTGTTAGATGACATAAATTAAAATCTAAATGATTTTATAAATGAAGACTCAAATATAAAAGAAGTACACCATTGCTGAGCGTTACCATGCAACACTCTAGATAATGATTTAGGACCAATCCGGCGTTTCACATCTACTTTATAGAATGTAAGCAATCCCTCTCTCTCTCTCTCGTTTTCACTCTCACCACCTCCCCCCGCAAACAAACCATCTATCTCTTTCAATCTCGTTTTCGCTCCCCCCCCCCCCCCTCTCTTTCTCTCTCTCACTCTCTCCGACTCACTTTCTCTCCATCTCATTCTCTCACTCCCCCATCTCACTCATTGTCTACCGTTCTTTGTCTCTCTCCTGTCTTCTCCTTGCTTTCCACGCTCTCTCACTCCCTCCCTGTGTCCCCTCTGTCTCCCCACCTTTCTCCCTCTCCCGCTCCCTTTCCATTTACACGATCATTTCCTTACTTACGATCTTTTTAAAGTGACTAATATGTTTGAAATGTTTATAAATTGTATTTATATAAATTAAAAACACATGTATAATTTCATTCTAAAGGTAAATCTATCGATATTTATTGAGAATATTAAACTGATGAATTGTTTTCCCACCATACTATGTTTGGTATGATGTTATGAACTTATAATCACGTTATAACTTTCCTAACCATTATATATAGTTAATTTGAACAACTAACTATTATAATGGCAGCATGATTTTGCTGAAACATATATTTATATACAGTAAAACTGCGATCGCTCGAGGTCGCCAGGGACCGAGCCAAAACCTCGAGGGAACCGATGTTTCGAACGACCCGATTTTCAATTTTTCAGTTTGATATGAGATATCTTTCAGTGTATTTTAAGTTTGAAGTCGTCAAACAGACTGTTTACTAAGACACCGAGTATGTGTTTCGTTGTGGAAATCGCTAATATGTTCAAAAGTTGACGTAATCTAAATGTAAAACGCAAAAGAAAAAAACAATAATTGAATGAAAAGAAAATGTTTATTTTAACAAAAAAGCACATTTTCGTAACAAGCAACATTTGAATGACAGTACATATTGTGGTATTAGTCAGATTTAAGTTTCGCAAAATGAAGGATTGTTGATTGGCGCATCTTGTCGGTTTCGCGAAACTGTTCAATCGTAATGTGACGTGGCAGCGTGCAGAGCGTCTGAAGATCACTGTCAGCATCGGCAGCGAATTCAAACAACCTTCTGACCACATCTAAAGCGTTAACTTCTCTTCATTAACTACTCATAATTATCATCTCAAATGCTCATATCAACTAATATTGGTCATGCGTTAACAGTAAAAAACGGTTTTTCACACCTTATCAAATTGCCTTTCAACTGTCATTGCATTTTTTACAACTTGCGAAAATTTTAACACCTAGCAATTGTTTGTTTATTTTGGAACACGCGTTCGGGAAAAAGTGTGAAATTATGTCCTCGAGGGAGCCATAAGGTTTTGTGCACGATTTGTGTACTTGGGACCGAGGATATTGCTCGAGTGCTCGACATAATTAGGTTTCGATGCAGCGTGGGTATATTTTATATGAAAATAGAACGAAAATAGTTCGTATAATGATATTGTTGCACAAATGTATAGAACTGTATGTGCAAACCAGAAACTTTCTTGTCATAATCAGAGATCAAATCAGTGCCTACATACTTGTCATAGAGCAGCAGCCTTCAATTGTCATTTCCTCCTTTTATACCGAAGCTAGCGCTAGCTACTATATGTAGATTATAAAAAAGGGTGCAAGATCTTTTTAATTGTATTTATGTACATGTGTGTACATGTTCGTGCAACGATATGTAATAAACACAACTTCATTTCACTTTACATTCTGTTTTGTCTGTTATAGCTTATACCGTAGCAGGTCTGTGTATACAGAAAGACTGCAACCTGTAATTAACAAACCAAATAGCATACTATAACAATACATATCAATTCTAACACAACTCAGTTTTAAACATATAAAACATTCATTATTTACAATAAATCATATATTCAATAACTGGCATCCATGGCAAAATACACTACATGTACTTCCATTAAAAACTGACCTAAATAGTCAAAAATAGAAATACTTTATCGAAAAATAACTTGGTAATGCCTCTCCCCTACTACAAAATATGCTAACCCGCATCAACACATGCACTTATAAAGTCCACCAAACTAGAACACTAACAAAACCCAAATCATTAGCATCATATGACAAACATACATATTTGAAATATGTCATATCAGTTACCTCACTGAAATATTGACGAAATTAGTCGATGAACTTCCTCACTATCCATAGAGTTCGGTTATCTATTTTTCATCAAAGCATCAATTGCCAAAATTCAGTTATCAATAGGACAAGCCAAGGCCTGAGCAGCATTCACCACAAAGTATTTCTCTTGCAGACCTTCTATGAGGAGGTTTAGGTGAAACACGTCATTCTATCTCCCCAATTTCTCATTAACTGCATGGCACAATTCTACCTGTTATCCCATGTCATGTTCATCGACTTCGTCATTAGGTTTAGCTACAGGTAAGACAGTTTCATCTCTTCTTTTTCGCCTTTGTATACCTGATAAATGTTGCTGTTCTTCAGCAATCTCTATATCTTTGTCCTGTTCAGTACCATCCCCATTACGTGAAGTGTCATTCTGATTGCCAATATCTTCCATTGGTTCAACTTTAAACGGCTGACGTATATTTTCTTTCTCGACACTATTAAACTGTTGACTTCTCGTTTCATGGCTATATCAAGTATCAGGAACTTCTTCATTTCGAAGTTAATTCGCATGATATTTCTTCCATACTCTTCTATATCTCCTCCTTGAATTTTGTCTAGACTTAATCCGGTGTACGGGCGTTCCCATCGTGGTAGTAGTATTTACAATACTATCCCCGTCTTCACTTTCAGAATCTGAGTCTTTTCGATGAAGTTTTTTCTCTCCTGCGCTGGGGCGAACTTTGTACTCAAGTAGTTCAGGGTTTCCTTGTTTCACAACTCTGTATTCATTATCATCGTATGTGCCCTGGATTATGTGTTTCCTTCAAACTTACATCTGCATACTAATACATGAACTTCTTCTGAAATAAAAACTGTCTTTGCCTTCTTGTTGTACTTTTTTCTCTGTTTAGACTTTGATTTTTCAACATGTCTATTCACTATTTCATTACTTTTCACTATCCTGTCTCTAAGATCTTCAATATACTGTTCAGTTTTTCTATTGGTGATAGGTTCTTGGCGTGTAACTTCAAAGTTTGCATCAAAAGAAAGACGCGGTTTGCAACCAAACATAGGCTCGTAGGGCGCTAAATGTGTAACCCCATGCTGCCTGCAATTGTATACAGACACCATTGGTTGAATATATCTCTTCCAGTCATGCTTCTGGTCGTTTGGCGATGTCCATAACATACTCAATAGTGTGCGACTGAACATGCCCTGACCAGAGCTTCATAGTGGATGATACAGAGTGGTGAGGGTCTTAGACATTCCCACAATCCTCCATAACTCGCGTATCAACTCACTCTCAAAGTTCGCGCCTTCATCGGAGTGTAGCCTATCATGTACCATACCAAACTCATTATAGAACACTTCTGCAGTGGTCTTCGCTGTCTGGTTCAGTGCTAATATGGCTAAGGCGAACTTCGTATAGTGGTCCATATCAACCAATACATTACTTATTCCCTTTGCAGTTACCAATGTCAGGTAATCGGAGCACTCTAGCTCAAGCGGATAGATGGTGATGACGCTCACTAAAGGTGCTCTTTCAATGTTCTTATCCTTTCTTTTTAGACATTGGTCGCATCGCTTTACCCATTCTTCTATGTCAACAGACATTCCAGACCAGTAACAGGGCTCCTTAAGTAGCCTGCTAGTCCTTTCCGCTCCTGGATGACCAACATGTTCGTGTAGTCCTTTAAGAACCTTCTCCCTGTATCCTTCGGGAACATCTTACTAATCAATATTTTCATTCTTAGTATGTACCTTTCTAACCAGTTCCCCCTCTAAATGGTTAGTTTACTAAAGTATATTTTCATGATGAGATCATCATTCCCAAAGTTGCTAATATATTACAGCCCGCCTTCATCGGTCTACAACAGGATCATGCCTTTGCATTCTTCTTATTTTTATAATTTCCTTCTGTACCTGTCCTTGTTCTTCAAACGCCTAAACCAGATCAATGTTTTACACGGTAACATTTAAAAACTGTTTAGGAACTACAGCAGAACAAATAGCCTTGATGATATTGTCATATAACTTCACTTGATCGCCTCCTTCAGTTGCAATCTTCTCATACAGGAAACGGCTCGTCTCGTTAGCATCCGATGTTTTAAGCCAGACCTGTGTGATGTCGAAGCGGAATTCGCCAAGTACAGACGCCTTTCTCTGACCTATAGTATCCAGCTTCGCACTCGTCAGAATATGTGTGAGCGGATTGTTGTCATTAAAGACATTGAAGTGGTTAATGGTGAGATAGTCGGCGCTCTTTTCCATGATGGCACACTTCAAGGCGAAATATTCGAGATGAAACGCACTATAGTTTTCCTCGGCCTTCGTCAATGCCCTACTCGGATAAGAAATGATTGTCATCACACCATTCTGTTTTGGTAGAGAACAGCCCCTAGTGCCTTCATTGATGCATCTGTAGGCATTTCAAGCCGGTATGAGAAGTCTGGATATGCAAGGATGGGTGGGGATGAGAGAATGTCCTTGACCTGGTTGAATGACGCCAGCTCCTGTTCAGTCCATTTTCAGATCGGTACATTCTTCTTCGACCCTCTCTTCGTCGACGTTAGTGGCAACAATTCTGAGAGAGGTCTCGTCAACTTGCTAAACACCCGTATAAAGCGGCGATAATATCTCGCAAATGCGAGAAAAGTCTCAGCTCACCTGCGTTCATAAGGACTGACTAATTCCGGACTCCATCTCATCAGGATCCGTATAGACTCCGTCCCAACCAACAAGGTGTCAAAGGAACGTGTTGGTCTTAAACATGGCATGCGTTTATACCCAAAGAAACCCAGAGTTCCCATAGAGAATGCTGTACGCTGCTTGTGTTCATCTTCTGCTTCCACTTCATGATAGCCTTAAGTCTTAAGTTGAAAAGTGGCGGGCACCATACAAACTATCAAAAATATCCTCAATGCACGGCAGGGCATAGGCATCCATGCCATCTTGTAGTTCAGCATCCGGTTATCCACACAAAGCCGGAGCTTCCCGTTCTTCTTTCTGACGAGGAGGACATTGGAGGTCCATCGGTGCACGCCACTTATACAAAAGCTAGCTCTAGCTACTGTTATGTAGATTGTAACTAAGTTCTTTCATATCTATATCTATATATTTCACCATAGTTACTTAAAGATGCACTCTTACTCCCAAATAAGATTCACCACAATAAATAAAATTGTTTTAATTTACCGATCTGTCGCAATAATAATCATACAACAGGAACTAGAGGGGCAAATCCAGTAGCCAAATGATTAACGAAGAACCAGTTTAAATTGACTCGCTCAAGTTTTGGCAGCAACTATTCTTTCCCGGTAATGCACATGAAAACGTTTATATTATAACTAACTTTAACTCTTTGATACCGAAATTGCAGAGAAAAATACATTCGACGTATACAACAATTATTCTGGTTTTAGTGGTGTGCGCACCGACGCCGGTACAGTCAAGCAAATACTTGAAAAACGGACAACAAAACCTCACGCCCACAAGGACTTAAACGCAAACATAAGGCTAACTTCACCTGCAAGCCATTCGTAATATCGCGTTTCTAATGATGTTTAATACCGTGGAATTTAAAGACAATATATGAGCATATATCAACATTTTTGTTGAAAATTCCAGCCGCCAGTACCTTTAAGTTTTAACACTCCTAATGATTTGCAGAACTTTATTTTCTCATACAAAAAGGTTGTACAAAAAGATGAGCCAGTCCCTTTTTTATGACAGAAGGCTAAGGCCTGATACACAATAACGAAAGAGAAACACAACGTCCCAGTGTTTCTATAAGAGGGTTTGACGGTCTCACAATGGGGGAAACCGAAAGCTTACATGACACTTTGTAGGAACAAAAAAGCTAGTAGAAATACACGTTTTTGTTTTTCATAAAAATATTAAAATAAGTAATTCCGAATGGTGATCACACTCAATAGATATCTCTGATGCATTCACAGAATGTCACCATCAGGAAATACACCGCATATATGTGTTTGACAGTTACATTTTCACCACGAAAAAAACCTTGTTGACATCACTTTCTTGAAAAAAAATCAATAGAGAATCCAAACAGCCTAACAAGAACCGCGACAATCCACCGTTCTTTAACAACAAAGATTTAAACTGTCCATGACATCCAAAGAAACAATTCAATGTTCAACCTCAATGTTCAACCTCAAGCAAATGCCTTAATTATGCTAATTCATAACACTTTCCTCGAAAGGTAAAGAGTGAATTCAAATACGTACATCAATCGATAGTTAATCCCTCACCAGCTGATATGAGTATTTTGAGCAAATATCGACATATTAACAGCCAAAGAAATTTAGCCAGAAACAACCTGTTTTCTTTTTCTTTTCAGATGATTACAAGCTTCATCTAAATGTCTGAATATGCTGAACTATGAACTGTTAGACATACCTGTGACGATAACCGAGGACAACGATCAAAAATACCTTCACTTTGCGGATTTCACTGGCTTATATATTTTGTTGAATCATTATGTCCCGTTTATTTTATGAAAGGTTTACCAATTGGATAGTTCAATTCCACACAGTCCTTCGATACTGAAGAAGCCGGCGGTCGGATGCCCGATACTCGATCGGCATTCACAATTCAAGCTGATTGAGTTCCTGTGTAAGATCTGCACAATTCCGCCTTAGCCACCTGCTTTTGCAGAATGTCTTCATTGGGCAAATTGTATAAATCAGACTCAAGCCACCCTTCTTGGTGGATTTTTTAAGGCATGTCTAGCAACCTTAAGGGTTTTGTTATCTTGTCCTTCCAGCTTGCTCATGGAATCCTCCATGACATCAATAATTTTGTCTTTTTAAATAATCTGATGACTAGGTGAAGCTATTTTTCTTAGCGCTTCGGATACTTCACTTAAATAATATGTATCGTTTATCGATTATTAAGGAAGAGGTTCATAAAAATATTAGCTAAAGGTATTAAATCAGAGATTGATGTAGCAATGTATATTTACTATTGAATGAAATCAGTTATTTATCGACAAAACGTCCACTTTGCTTAATATTATCGAACAGTTAAGTTGGACTAAGACGACTACAGTTCAAACGGTAATAACAGATGGATATGATACTTAGAATACAAATGTGGGGCCCGTGCGCCCAGGTGGGATTTGATTGGCCGCGGATACCAATGTTCGATATAATTGATCATACATTAATATGGAAGTGGTGCATGAGCGATACCTCATCCATTCAAAAAGTCAAATGTGTCTTTGAATAGTGCGTTTATCCTTTAATTTAGTAATAGCAGTTTATTTGTCATTATATAATTAGACACTGAATGAACTATTCTCAATACATATAAATAATACAGTAGACGTATTCCATATATTTTGAAATTGCTGTTGATCTTATTTTCGGTGCATGTTCTTTCAGATGAGGAACGTTCTCGCTTTGTGTTTTCTTCTGGTTTTTGTCTATTCCCTAGAAGGAAAACCAGAATTTCGACAACACAGTAAACCCCATGGTATTAATAAATATTCATATTCTGTCTAATGTTTTCATTAATGGATTTATATCACAGCTTTCCTCCTTAAGTATTTTTAACAATTTTATTAAGTGCTGGTGAAACACACGTAGAGAAAAACAGAAGAGCTGTGATATTTATAATCACTAAAATGGTGTTCATTGGTTTTAACTTAATTCAATGAAACCCCATACATATTGTATGAGCTCTGTAAAACAGATAAATTATCATTGGTATAACAGGTATTGTGCATCCTTTCGCGTCGAATTGTGATCAACAATTCCAGTGTGGAAGCGGTCATTTCATGGGCCATCCGGAGTGCGTACCTGCCAGTGCCGTTTGTAACGGCGTCCCTGACTGTTCAAACGGCGCCGACGAAAACGGCTGTGCATGTATGTTTTTACGCGTTTATTAACTAAAAGTGTACGTGTACTTTACGTCTCATGTGAATAAGTGGACGCAATTGTCATTTGTACGAGATACATTAATTCTACTCCTCCACAGAGTGATCGTTTAAATAAACTTAACTCAGTTTTAGCTAAATTTAAGAGACAACTTTATTCACTAATCATCAGTAGCAGTGACCCTCACAATTTATTTAATTTTGCACTACATTTCCGTTGGTTCTTAATTATTATTGTTTACGAAGTCGACTGTTTAACGGAATGTGTTATCCTAAATCATGTCTACTTTTCTCAATTGTTCAGTGCCGTATTATTAGGATGTTCTTGCTTTAGTTACTCCGGTTGGAAGACACAACAAAAAAGATAGGTTTCATATATTTTTTGTCAAAATATTTGTTTCATCCGTACGTAGTCTAATAAAGGAAATTGATCGCGCGACAAAAAAACGAGTAATAAAGGCAATACTGACAAAAACTGTAAATTAATAATGCGGTAAATGAAAAGGGTATGTAAATGAAAAGGTGACAGATAACAAATGGTGGGAAATGAAGAAAGGTCGTTTATAAACAAATACTTTAGTAAAAATGCGGTAAATGAAAACGCGGTAAATGGCGACTGAAAAAGGTGTTACATAAAAGGGCCGGAAATGAAAGAGGTAGTCAATAGAACAGGCGGTAAATGAAAAAGACGTGAAATAAAAGGGCCGAAAATGAAAATGGTGAATGAAAAGGGCGGTTAATGAACTAGGGATTGTTACAGTGGTAAGAAAACGCCCATAATTCTAAAAGTAAATTAGGCAAATGCGTGAATATGGATGTTCGTTTGATTCCGATCTCGTATAAGTGGAAATGAGTGTTGGATGAATCAAGTTGATTTGTAAAATTTTCTTTTATTTGAAGACCCAAACTGTTGGTCGCGCGGTATGATCCAGTGCAGCGACGGGAAAACCTGTGCGAAATGGTGCGACGGCTTTCCTCAGTGCCCAAATTTAGATGATGAAATTGGATGTCGTGAGTACTATTTCACGCATTCTGAGTTTTTGTTTTGTACACATATGGACTTTTCAGCTATGGAATGTATGATATGTAACTGCATATATTGTTTTTTGAAATGACATGTGGATTTATTCAGATTTTGATTTTAATCTGAAAAAAATCCACTCGATTCTAATACAACCTCCCAAATCAAATCGCACTTCTATTAACCCTATCATATTTTGTTCGTGTATGTACGTCCTATCTTATTATCGAGTTATTGATGTCGCATCCGTCCTGTGTATCAACCATAAGGTTTGCACAGGTAGGACTGCTATATCGCTCACTTAACACATTATGTATACATAAAATGTTCCAGCTACGATCTGTCCTAAGGGTAATCTACTATGCAACGATGACAAGACTTGCATCAAATTAGACAAGATTTGTGATGGATATGAAGATTGTCCATCGGGGGAAGATGAAGACAGATGTGGCCCAGGATGCAAAGATCATGTCCTTTGCTCCGATGTTTGTGACGGACACAAACAATGCTTAGATGGAGAGGACGAAAAGAACTGCCTGACCGATGAGACATGTTAGTATCATTTTCATGTATCCAGTGTTTTTTGTCGAATCCAAATCATTTTCGATATTTAATCTGTACGTCATTACCAATACCTCATATCTGATAGAAGACGAAACTATCGAGGTAGGTGGTGTCCAACCCCATTGAAGTTTCACAATACTGCACGAAACTTGCTCGACACACGTCTTAAGCACCAAGAATACTACTCTGAAATTGAGCTATGCGTGTTTTGGTGGTGAAGGAGAACGAGCTAGTAAATGAATATATGGCCAATCAATCTTAACACATTATTTGGCATGACCATATCAAGAATAACAGATTGGTATCTTTGAAAAATAAGAAATATTCAATATTTGCAATGTGGATACAGGTATATTTTTTTTCTAATTCTGACAAATCAAAGAGTCGGCCTGTTCCGTTCATTGCTCACTTGTTTTTTAAGCATATGTGTCAGATTGTAGCACAACGAAGCGAAGAGTTGGAAGCCAAAAAGGTTTCGACATTTAGATATTATCACAAATTGCTTCGATTTTTTTAACGTTAGTAGTACAAATCAAAATAGAATTGCGTCAGAAATTGTATATAGAACAGCTGTATTATTAAAATACATTACATGACGTAACCAACTGTAATAGAACAAGTGATAGTACATACTCATTGACGTCATCGACTGTGAACAGCACTCCATAGAGACAGTCATATTCTGGTCTAGAGGAAGAATGTAATTTTGTTTATGTAATTAGTTTGTATGACTACGATATTTTACTTTACGCCGTTTATTCATTTGTTTGCAGATCGGGCGAAGTTGGTGGAACAGATCCTGTGCGATTGCATAAATACTTTATGTAATGGTGGTAATGATCCTGGTTGCCGGGAATCCTGCCGTAATTTAGCCGAACAAAATTATCAGATTTTGGTTACAGCCTGCTAGATACGACGAGAATTAAGAAACGTTTTCTTTCTACTCACTCATCAAACAAATTGAATTTTTCTCACACTGTCTCAAAGGGGATAACTATCTTGGTATTCTGTTTAAAGAAAATGCAACTTACATAAACTAAATGCATTATGTATATGATATTAAGATGATTGTTTGAGCAATAAATCCTGAGACGGAGCACACCGTTTAAATCTGGATTGTTGGGGGATTCGGATGTTTATTTTATGTACTTGGCGTGTAATACTACATGTACAAAACTTTGCCAATGTATTAAATTATGTTAATGTAGCATACTGTTATCAAAGCGCTGTTGGCACTGGCGTATTCACTATATTTTTAATACAACTTCAGTGACCCTCTACATTTATGATTCTTTGTGTGTGCAATATTGCACGCATCAGTATAGTCAGTATTGTTGTTTTAGATCGGACGGAATTTGCAACCAATTGAGAGTTAAGCACAAAGTACGGATAGCAACGCCGAAAGGAATAATGAAATAAGAACTGAAAAGTACTACCAATAAGTAACATGGCTTTTACAATTCTGCGGTCCATTAGGCAATACACACCTTTAAAAACTTTAGCAATCCAAATTGGAATTTAACACGTGCGTGCAAAAGGCACTCGATCATGTTTTTGGTAAAAAATAATAAAGTTTGGCAAAACATTAGGAGTGTTAAAACTAAGAAACTGGTTGCTATAACCCTTCAACAAATGTTGATATATGCTCAAATATTGTCTTTGAAATCCACGAATTTGAATAGCGTTAGTAACCCTTTCGAACAAAATGCTTAAAGTTTATGTTATCCTTTTGCTTGTGAACGAGTCCTTGTGGATGCATTGTTTTGTTGTCAGTTTTATATTAAATCCTTGCTTGAACCGGCGTGGGTTAGCTCCCCATGAAATATATTTTTATACTCAATACTTATGTGAAAAACAACAGAAACAAGCTCAGGGCCTCAAAGCGTATTTTTTGGCAATATCCTCTAGACCATCTGGCTTTCGTCAACTATGTTTTTAAGGAACTTCACATGATTTATAACAGTCCATGTGCACTTACTTATTTAAGGATATACTTATACTTGATGTCATTATCGGGGTACGAACGCATTGTGTGGAGCTCGAAGGTCTCCACGCGTACTTTTGCCAGCCAAACTGCCTTCATATCCCAGATAATGACATCATCAAATCATTGGATGCAATTTATAGCCTATATGTACACCAATAGTTTATTATTTGTTTGAAAAAATGTTAAACAATTCTTCATTTCATGAAAAAAGAACGACCAGACCGCAACCGGAAACATTTTATTATATTACATCACAATAGCGCTTGAAAAGAAGAATCACTTCAAATCACTATTAAACGTAAAATTGAAACGCTGATGACTAGAATGGTTAAACTATTAAACGTTAACGTTTTTCAGCTTTTTCTGTGGGCCGATTTTTAAAAGTTTTTTATGGTCTTAGGGCATTTAAATTTGTTAGAAATATGTTAAAAAATGGTTAATTACAGTCAACACCAAGAGAGGGTACTACTATCGTATCATTGCATTATATAAGTGCATTTTAAATCATAAATCATAAAAATCTAGCTTTTCCGAATGCCTCTTATTCATAGAACACTGTGGAATATCGTATAGCGAATATGAACGAAAATCTATAACCTATATAGTTTTAGAAACTCACAATTCAATTTAGGCGTTTCTTTATTCCCTTTAACATGGCTGAATAAGTCAGAATGATTTAGTGTCCTTTTATTTTCTCGCTGCCACCACAACTTAAAGCTTTTCCAATCCAATGTCCACTCATTCTAAACTTTATTCCCAACCATATCCGCATAGTTATTCCAAAGCTACTAATATACTAAATTTAGAAAGTTAAACATTTGTTGGATATTATTAACCTGACCTCACCACGATCTAAAATCTACATCCGTATACTATGCTGCACCTGCATCTACTGACCCAGTTATTGAGCAGTCGTTTTGGGCTTTTTTAAATCACCAAAACAGGTGAATTACAAATAACTGGACAACAACTCACCGGCTACTACACTAAATATATTCATGAGGCATATGAACTAGCCGATAAGCCCTATATCCCTATATCATTATACCTTTAACATATAAGAAAACTTTGATTATGATAACATTTTGATGGCACACGCGGTTTAAACACCGTTTATATATTACTTCGTATTTTTAAATAACTGAAGCCAATTGGTTTTACATCAAATAAATCTGAAAAATATTTTCACATCACCAAAGCTTGCCATGGATTCCATTTCATTAGTTCCTGTGTGATACATTCTAGCGATGAACGTACTAGTTTGTAACTTGGGAATAGTTACCCTTGCATCGAAAGTACTTTATATTCCGTATACCCGTACGCTTAATAATTTCTATATAAACGGCTTCCTATTATTTACCAATTTCAAATACACGGTAGCGTTGATACAGATGTTTAAGACCAAAGCATTCCGCGTTTAGCTATAGAATGCCCTGCATAGCACTACTTGGTGCTGCGTAGTAGAGTCCTTCGGTGTGTGAGCATGCTCCGTCACGAATGAAACGCGCTTCTGAAATACGTCCTACATTGTATTCACTGTTCACTTAGAGCACTGTGCGAAGTATGCGGACATGCAACTTCAAAAATGTTGTTTCGGTGTGAATTCGGAAAGTAACAAACTATATTTACACCTCAACTTCCATTCCTTAAATGAACTGCCTTTCGGCAATTGCGTTCATCAATCGATGAACGCAACATCTTTGGATATGTTCGGATCGTAATTCATTGCATAACAATATACATGAAAGCATGATCTTGTTATTGGTTGTATTGTGTCTGCAGATCCCGTAAAATATAGATCAACATTTTTAAAAGTGTTAGTTTATTATATTTTAAATATATTGATACCAGAAGTGTTTCAATTT
Organism: Mya arenaria; assembly: GCF_026914265.1. Classification (NCBI taxonomy): domain Eukaryota; kingdom Metazoa; phylum Mollusca; class Bivalvia; order Myida; family Myidae; genus Mya; species Mya arenaria. The sequence goes on from NC_069130.1 coordinate 26,938, forward strand.
TACGTTTTAAAGTGATTTCAAGTGGTTGATCTTTTCCCGCGTTATTGTGACGTCATTTGAAAAAAATGTTTCCGGTTATAGTCGGGTCGTTCTATTTACAGAATGGGTAAGAACGGATTACTGAAAGGTTTTCTTAAATGAAATGAAGTATTTTTTTAACAATTCTTGAATGAAATAATGAACTATTGGTGTAAATATAAGGAATGAATTGCGGGGTTGATGTCATTATCGGGGATATGAACGGAATTGGGTTGGTCCTTCGGACTCCACACACATTGACCAACCCAATTGCGTTCATACCCTGATAATGACATCAACCCCGCAATTCATTCCTTAAATAATGCTACTCACAATACGAAAAATAAGCATTGATGATGTTGTTTAGTCATTTATGTAAAAGTATTCTAAAGTTGTCCAGGACCTGCTTATTCCGATGTATCTCAAGCAAATGAGAATGCAAGAAAATAGTTGGAAGAAAACGGCTCCCAGAAGATGCATTGGTTTATCTAGCTGTTGAAGAAGAGCAGATAAGAAATCAGGAGTAAGGTCCATAACAATATTTAAATGAAAAAGAACTACATCAACAAACTCAGTAGCCAAAAGTTTAAACATAAACCCCGGAACAGAAAAAGCCGAGAGTTGCAGACAACTTGCAGGATACATTGTTACGATTCCTTAACACTATGAAGTAAAGCCTAACCAATTTAGTTCTCGTAAGCGTAAACCTCAACCAAGAGGACATGATTTTGTCTCTTTATGTTGATCAAACACAACAATATCAGTTTATTATGCATTGGTGTTTAGGAGCTGGATTTGGGGAACACCACCTGATTTGAACAATTGTTAAAACAACATCTACACTTCATCGCGTTGGGCAAAGTGAAGGAGACATAATAGTACTCATTGGAGCATTCACTGTAGTTACACTTAATATTGGTGGATAAACCCTGCACTCGATATTTCAGTTTTCAGTATTTCAGAGAAGATGAGCTGATTATATTTATCTAGTTTGAAAGCAACGTGCAAAGACGGTAATCAGCAATGGACACTTGTGCCTTCTAAAGATTCATGAAATATCGTTGGTTTCATATGAATGTCTGCTCCATATTTATTAAAGGTTGTGTGACATTAAATGAGGTTTTATGCTTTCTAAATGAGGTCCACTAGCATTGTGATGATGAAGAGTGTACTAAGAAATGGAGGAAGCTTTCAAAACCAACCTTTGGAGTTATTGTACTTATTGTATTATGTATATTCAAACAATGAAGACATAGATTGGAAGTTATTGTTTTGAGGGACTTTGTTTTTTATGGTACATATCTGTTAATTAGATGCCATCCTGACAGAACCTAAGAGGGGGAGATGTGTTACAATATTAAGGGTATGGGGATATTAGCGGTTGACTATACTCCGATTACAACCTCATTTTTTTGCACATTTTAGCACGTTGTCACAGGCATGTCATGTTGGAGCCACGCCATGATAGTCATATGCAGTGTGTGTCCAATTTGACCCGATCACTGCGGTCTTGGACAGGAAAAGTTTGCATCGCGGCTACCTGGCTGCAACTGCAACGCTAGGAAGAAATAGAGACCATGAAAAGACTTGTAGAACATGCACAAATCTACTGTTAAATGACACATTTTATATAAGCACAATGGCGGCTTAAACATACTTAGCACAAGGAAATAAAAGCTAGAAAAAGGACCAGAGTACACAATGTAAAATTGTCAGCTTAACTATAACCGATTCGATCATTCGAAAAGTGAAGGCCCATGCATCGGGCGTGGCTCTTTTGAGTTAAGTCGACAAAAGAGGGCGCCGGATTCGGTTGAAAGCGCCATGCTATGAGATAGGATGGTTACAGGAATCGACACTCCATGGAATAATTGTACGAGTATACAGACAAAACAATATTAACCTAAAGTTTATTAAAAAGCTACATTGCATTAAAGGCGCACAATATAGGTGGATGCATTTTTAAATTTTCATGCATGATCGTGTTGAACTCATTTGACATTATTGATAAAAAAAAAAAACCATAAAACAAATGATTTCGGTGCAGATAAAACTATTATCTTTTATAAATGTTTATTTTAATTAATGGCTAAAAGGCAAAAACTTCTCAGTTAAAAAGCGCCTAGATATCGCTTATATTATTTTATCCGTACCTAAATCAAATGCAGTTTTTGCTTTGATCATTGAAGTCAAATGAGTAAAACAAAACAAATGCATTAAAATGGTTTTGCAATTAACCATATTGTGCGCCTTTTACAGCAACGTGGCCACATATTTCCCACTTAAAAAAGCACCAAAATATCGCTAATATTTTTTTTTATTTGTACCGAAATCACATACCTGTTTAATTATTAAAGACAAACAAGTTGAACATGAAAATGCATTAAAATCAAAAACATGTGTTTGCATCAAACATTTGTGGCCCCTTAAATAATGTGTCAGACTGGCGACTATTTTGCCTGAAAAAACATCAAAACAGCACAGCTGTGTTCGGTATTTGCAATTACTACGCGCACTACTTGCAGAGTAGTTAAATGTAAAGAATTCTGACATGTTAAACCGTCCGTATACATCCGAGGTTGTTTCGAAGGAACATGACCGAGGCATCCGATATTGTCAGCTTCTTGAAAATACGCTTGTCTTATAACAAAAATAAACGTTTTCACCACTTAACAACCAGTACAAATATTGAACAAATCACAACAGCCTCCCACGTGACCATTATGAGCAGCTTGACAGCTTAAAAGCTACTTTCTATGTTCTGTCGTGTTTTTGTTGCATGTGCATACCACATGTTTCCTTTTGCACAAAGTTTGTATATCTTAAAATTAAAATTGTTATCTTGAATAAACATTGTTTAAACCACATACTGTTCGATAACGACGTTTTTTTTTCAATTTTGTTACTGTATACTTAACACAATCCCCGCAAATAGACCGAGTACCCTTGTACTTCTATTCTTTGTTACTACCTCATGCAGGTTTTATTTTAATTTAATTTTTAATTATTTTATTTACTATGGCCTAGAACTATATCTTGCGGTGTTGTGTTGTATGCTCGGTGATGAAATAACACTATACACACACACACACACACACACTAAACAATTTTTCAGCAATTCTTTGAATTAAAAAAAAACTATCCCGCTACGATATGCATTAATAATGCACGAATGGCAAACATGCATGTGGTTATTTTACTTAAATTAGTCAATCACCTAAGGAGCTTTAGGTTCCTACAAAATGTCTCTCTAAGATATATGGCACACGTTGAAATATTGTTTTTATACAAGTCATTTTTAACTGGAATTGGATGAAAGGAAGAACGTTGAGCGATAAAGAAAAATATGATGTTGCCTAAATTGCTCAGTGGTATAACAATTTGGACTGCATTGTTATATTGCGGTATGCTTATTTCTTCTTAATATTATCGCATTTTACGACGTGATTTACTAAAGGATTTATTTGTTATTTCTCAAATGCACGAACTCTAATTGCAAGTTTGTTGCTTATTTATATTGCTTTGATTGAACGTTATACTATATTAAGTTGATTTCTGGTACTTCGTGACTGCGGCTTTTCGTGTCGAAAAACGCGACAGGCATCAAATGTGGTGATTTTTTCACTCAGTATACACGTCGAACAGAAGATAAAAAGCCCACCAAACGAGGGCAATAATTAAGACATATTAATTTGGCGCGTTTTCGCTTTTGCGGGGACACTTTTGCCGCTTTCTCTCCAATGATTTGGCAAATCGAAACTCCATTGGCCATTTTCCATCGAAAACAACCTTGGATGTATATGGCGGTTTACACTGTCAAAATTTATTTAACAACGCTGCAAGTACATCGCGTTGTTATTTCAATTAAGCAGATAAACATATGTAAAGTCAAACCCCGTTGGCTCAAACTGCCAGGGACCGGCGAAAATACCTCGAGCCGGGGATAATTCGAGCCAAGCAGGATTGATAACTTTCAGTTTAAAGACATCGGTCCTCTACATCTAGTTCGAGCCAACGAGGATTTCGAGCCAAACGAGTTCGAGCCAACGAGGATTTCGAGCCAAACGAGTTCGAGCCAACGAGGATTTCGAGCCAAACGAGTTCGAGCCAACGAGATTTCGAGCCAAACGAGTTCGAGCCAACGAGGATTTCGAGCCAAACGAGTTCGAGCCAACGGGGATTTCGAGCCAAACGAGTTCGAGCCAACGAGGATTTCGAGCCAAACGAGTTCGAGCCAACGAGGATTTCGAGCCAAACGAGTTCGAGCCAACGAGGATTTCGAGCCAAACGAGTTCGAGCCAACGGGATTTCGAGCCAAACGAGTTCGAGCCAACGGGATTTCGAGCCAAACGAGTTCGAGCCAACGAGGATTTCGAGCCAAACGAGTTCGAGCCAACGGGGTTCGACTGTATTTGTTATGCAATAATACACCTCATTGGGAATCAACTTGAACATAGTATAAATACCAACCATACAAGGACAAACACGACAAAGAAGAAGATTGGCGTCTTTCGCGTGGCGGGTTTTTCGATTTTTTTTTGGTTTGTTCCTGGTGTTGTTGTCGGCGTCGTTGCCGTGCAAAATCTTTCAGCTTCACCATCACTCAAATACGGTTCACGATAGGAACTCACAAGCAACTTTACACATATAACCTAGCGGCAATACGTGCATATGTAGGAAGGCACATAACTTTGGCTTTAATAGTTGTGCTCCTTGATCGACTGAAAAAATGTGTTGTTACACGCCTCTGTTGCTGTTGGGTTAAGAAAGGCGCGTGCAAATGTTTCTCTTCTTCGACCGATTGTTGAAGCTTTTTCCCATTCTTTGACTTCTTAATTATCTTTATTTTTATGTTGTTGTACAGCTTTGAACATTGAATGGTTAAAAGGCATGAACATATAAAACCATGTGTAACATTGCTTGAAAAACACACCATTGTGTATTGTTATTGGGGTATTTGCATTAGAAATACCTGGCAACCTTTACGTTTTTTATTTGTTTTTGGGATCTCATAGGGATAAGTGTTCCATAGATACCATAGGCAAATCATCTTTTCTTTTAAATATAATTTTTGTATTTTAATCTCATTGCGCATTGAATTGAAATTTATTAAAACTATCCAAAAAAAAGAGAGAAGAAAAAAACGTTTAAACAGTTTATATATCAGAAATCCAGTTATAATCGCGCATGGTGGCAGATATATTCAGCATGCTGCGATGATTCTTGCACTTGGCAGCGGTCGGCAGACTTAAGTTGGTCAAAGACATTATGTAAAGCTGGTTGTTCGGATGATAGGGAATATCAATAACTATAATACAATAAAAAGAAACAGGGAAAAGTCCATAAGTCGAAAATTCAAACATTTATGGTTCAATTTTGGCGTTCTATAGAAAAAAGAATTGACTTATCTCGACCGCATTTGGTGTTTGTTGGTGCATTCCTCAGAATCTACTTGCGAACAAATAATGAAAAATTTAAAAATTGTAATTGATTTTCAATAAAAAAATGCCAACACTAGGTGTATGCTACCTTTTACTACTGACACTAGTGTTACAAGTTAGCTTTGGTGAAACAGTACACTGAAATATATTTATAAAACAAGGTTTTGGTGCATCGTCATAATCGATCTTCGTAAAATAAATGAAAAGGAAATTTCAAAAATCAGCGATTTTCTTTGGACAACACAAAAAGTTAAACACAAAAATGCTATAATATGTCTGCCTTAAACAGATTTCATACTTCCAGTCGAGTGTGGAGATTTCACCCACCTAACATTTAGCAGCAGCAGACCTACCTATAGTGATGCAAAGACGCTGTGTAAAGCTGGTGGTTATGGCGATCTGGCCATCATTGACTCACAGGCGGAGTATGATAGAATGAAGGATTACTTTAACGTCAAATAGTAAGTTCATATTTATATTTTTGGTTTTATGGGATACAGATGCTGAAATTAAATAATAGAAATAAAAGGGCCAGGTCATGTTTTGGCACCGAAAATAAATGTTTCCTGTTATGCATCTGAAAATACTTATATTATAATTATTTTAGTCGTTATTACCGAAATTGCAGAAAAATACACCAAAAGTAAAAAAAACCTAGTTGTAGTGGAGAGCGAACACGTGCCGGTACAGTCAAGAAAGAAAATGAAACTAACACTTTATCCACCCGCCCACATGTACTCATATATTAGATTTCGGGTATTTTTAAATGCATTGGTAGCATTACTTGATAATAACATTCAACCAATAACGCTAAAGCCCTTTGCTGAATCGAGTTACTAAGGGTTTTCAAAATCGTGGACATCAAAGAGCATTTGTCAACATTTGTTGTAGGGTTCCAGTCGTCAATATCTTAGTTTTAAAACTATTGATTTGCCATACTTTATTTCGAAATACAAGTAATTTTCCCGTAGAAAGTACATTTTTACGAACCATGACATAATCCCTTTTAGGGATACAATACATGTAATTACAACAAGATTTTACTCAATTTTAAAATTAGAAATCCGAGTGTTTTGATTGGACAGTGTAAAATATTTTACCAATGGACTGAATGGAATCACTGCATAATGCGTGTCTAAGGTCAAGGATAATAACCGCGGTATTTTGGGTACAACATTACTCGTTTGGCGAACCATCAACTGGTGGGGGTAAAACCCCCCTTCATTTTTCTAAGTCACACTTGCAGATGTGACGGGGTCAAACAATAATGCAGCAATTATAGAGAGAGGACTGACCTTTATAAACTAAACAATAACAACAACAACAACAACAACAACAACGATATTGAATACGGCCCCTGTTTGACGACAGAAAACTTATCTCAGTTCTGATCGTTCAAATAGGCTAAGACACATTTAATAACTAGTTTGTTTAGTGTTTTCCTACCGCAATTACGGTGTGGTCGGGTATGTAGTTTTTAACATTATAACCCCCTAATTCCGTAATGACAGTCGAAAACAAAATTATGGCCTCCGGAGGGGCCGAAACTACTCTTTCATGAGTCATTTTGGAAACGCTAAACAAGTAGTTTATTAATCATGGCCTGAGTTTTTTTTGTAGTTTTGCGAGGAATCGCACCTTTTCCTCTTTCATCATACATTCCTGCACAGATTTTGCATTTCCGTATATTTTTAACCATATATTTTGATAAATAAAGTTTTCAATTGACGTCAGTTATTGTATTTATTTCGACAAACCTTTTCACAAAAAGACCGTCTGACGGAGCAATGTCAAAACATTATTTTGTTTATGTTTGTCGATGTGTTTGAGGAATCTAAGCACCTTATCAAACTCGGTAAAAACGCAGACGGGGCTCTTTAAGCGGCATAGACTGCCCTTTGTTTCATTTAAAATGGTATAGTAAAAGAAAAGTTATCTTTGTGTTAAGCAAAAAAATGCATTCCGACGTAGCATCTATGACGTAATTTATCATGTGGTATACACACACAGCTGTTCACCAGGTGTTACCCGTCTGACAGGCGTTTATCCCCGTAAAACCGTCGGGAGCTAAGCAAAGTCTTAATTAAATGCCTAGTTTAAGGAATGTTTGGCATGATAATTCCCTGTTGTGCATCTTCTGCTAATTGCACTGGTGTCACAGTATGGGCCAATTTCCTGTGTATTCGTTTATTGGCACAGGGCCATTTAGGGTCCATTTCCATAACAAAACCTCCCAAACTGCACAGCAGGATACTCAGATCAGAGATCTGATAAGAGGGATCAAGGTAAGTATATTAAGATCAATACACAGAGGTTGTGTACTATACACAGACTTTATTATTATTATTATTTTTTATTATTTTTTTTTGTGGGGGGGGGGGGGCACTTATAGAATGCTTAAACTAGGCAATTGATACATGTTGTCACAACCAAGGTTGCATGGTTTTCTGTCTCCCGATGAGACATTTGTCGCTGTATTGACCCATGGTGAGGGATTGACCAATGAAAGTGACACTCGTATTTTAAAACCAAATTCTTAGTGATAAACCTTGAATTACTTACTACATAATGCATTTATGGAAGATATTAATTACTAATAACAAGATTGTAACCGTGTATTTAATAGCTGAAAACGCACACATATTAAATGACTGGTGGGTCCTAAAAGATTTACAGTGATAAACTATCGTCTCATGTGTTTCCTGTACCTTTCTGTCAAATTAGACACGGTATCCCTCCATTAGAACCTTTGTTTTCGATATTTGAATGTTGGTCTCAGAGTCAGCTGATTTTAACATCAATGCCTTCACGTCAGTCATATAAAATAACCACAATGTATCAGATCTCAATTGTGGAAAACTGCCCTTAAAGTCATTTTTTCTAAAAGCGTTAGTAATGCTTTTAGCCATTACACATCAATGTTCGAGCATAAATATGAACAACTACGATCTCATCCTTTGTCAGCAGTCTAGTATCACTCGTTCCAGACCTTTACGCAAAAATTGTCTCATTCAAATACAAGAAGTAAAAAATAAGTTGTTAAAACGACCAACCTATGAGAGTGCAGCTTTAAACCATCCCGGTAGCATGCAATCCTAAGACACCGTATGGAAGTGTGATAAGGGGTTTGCTCATTTTCGCGGCAAAATTGTTCTAGTTTCATGGTAGGAAAAAATGCATTCAATGCACGAATTGGTACTTCAAAATGTCAGCTATTGTCGCTGGACGGTTTTGGTGTCGATCTTGGAGTCGGTCTTGGAGTCGATCGTCAGGTTAATGCAGTTGTCGCAGGTTAATGCTGTTGTCGCAGGTTAATGCTGTTGTCTGCTCTTGAGTAATAAATTACCAACTGATTTCAATCGGGAGGCAGTCAGAATTTGGTATTTTTCCAGGGAGGGGCGGGTTGGCGTGGGGGTGGGTAGAACAATTGCAAAGAAACCATGGAAAACGAATTGATTTAAGCAAACATTTTTTTACACAAATTAAGAAATATAACGATTAAATAAGCATTATGTACACAGTATGCTGAGTCTTCATAGGTGTTCGGAATGTCCATGGATACCCAGAACCTTGCTATTTTACGTTGACAGAGAGTATGGATTCTTTCTCATGGTCAGAGAGCAGTTCTAAGAAATACATGTGGACTTGGTACAATTCCCAAACCCCGGTATATAAATGTGGACGTGGTGCCAGGTACAATTCCCAAACCCCGATATATAAATGGTGCCAGGGACAAGTTAATTGGGTCAAGTAGCAGACTTGTTAAAACAAGGGGCGTTTTTGATGGTGATAAACTGGTTTCGGTTAAACATCGGTTTCACGAACTGTGTATTTGTTGTAACAGTTCCAAATGAAATGAGAACCAGTTTTTTCGTTTGTTTTACGAAACCGAAACTTTTTGAAACTATCGAAACTATCCGGAGGCGGTTTCGTCGGTCCGTGCCATCCCAAAACTATTTTTTTAAAAAAAAACCATGGCGGACAGGTGATCAGTGAACCGGATCGCTGTGTTGAGATTTAAGTTGTTTTGTTAAGTCGACTTTCTTTTTAAATATTAAAAAAATGTTGTTTTGCATTCAAGATATTAAGTCATTTCGAGATTTTCTGGGATTGTTTAACTGCACTAATTCATGGTTAATTATGTTAGGTCGTTGGAAGGAGTTACCACTTTGATAAATCTAAAGAAAAATATAGATTTTTCTGGTGAAATATTTCTAAATGTTTACAGGTTATATGACACCATAAGTAGGAGTTCATTGCAACCAAATTTCTTTGGCTTCGGCCAGTGATAAAAACTATTTAACATAAATGAACGAAAAAAGGTTTCAGGTAAGATTATTGCATTTCTAAATTGTGTTCTATATTTCAACTGAAAATCTGGCGTGAAATTAACTACAGTCGAAACTCACTTTGTCGAACTTCATTATCTCGAATTAGCGGTAATGTGGACCATTTTCCGAATATTTCGGGTTAAGTTAGACATGTTTTGTATTTCGGTTACACCGAATGCTAGTTATCTCGAAGTATCTCCCGAGGTCCCAAACAACTCGATATAGCAAGTTTGGACTGTATTTTGCAATCTTTCAAGGCTTTTGTTCGTATGTGTGTTTGTAATTTATGATATGGTTGGAAATTAAATAGCCACCATGCTTCCAGAGCCGGGTCTTTTACCGGACGAATCTTTGCGGTTGAAGCGTTTGTGTACATCCAGCAAATGAACATATATCTGAAATACAGTCAAACCTCGCTATGTCGAACTCTGTTATCTCGATGTTCTGGTTATGATGACCTTTTTTGAATGAGTTGAATTAAGTTATACATTTAATGTTTATCGGTTACATCGAATGTTCGTTATATCGATGTTTTTTCGAGGTTCCAACGACTTCGACATAGCAAGTTTTAACCGTGGTATAAATACAATGACGCTTTGCCAAATCCTCGGTCATACACTCTGAAAAAGTCGAGTCATTGGCTAAAAAAAAGAAGAATCGAGTCGCAGTATTTTACGTAGTTCGAAAAGAAAAGATGTTTCAAAAGATATTGTTTATTTACCTTAATAAATATGGTGGGCATTGAATACGCATTGTTACTTTCTTAAAATTGGTATTTGTTTTGTTGCTGAAAAATGTGTCATCAGTAGGCTTAAGCTCACAATTTTCTGCATCCCGTTGACCAAGATGGTGATGTTAATACAGAAAAAAGAGTGCTTGCATGTTCAAGTATCATTATTTTATTAAAAGATGAAAGAGAAGAAACGGGTGGTCTTTTTGCATAAAACTTAACTTAATTGACACTGTATTGCTAAACATGATAGTTTCAGTGTAAATATTGGAAAAAATCATTGCTTGTGGAACTATGTAAATGGTTGTTGGTAGCCTTATTCCGTCTTGACCAAGGGTCATGTATTTCCACTCAATTTTGTGAGACGGCGAATTGTCAACATTATGTTTTCTTGTGATTAAATTTTGTTTCTTGTTTCTTGGACTGGCCTTTTTGCTTGTCATTTTCAATTGTACTGTAAAGTGAAAGCCAGGTCAGTGTCTATATGCAAGAACAATCAGCTAAATGTACGTGGAGTTAGCAGCCTAGCGGCGTGAACTTCGGTGAACTAAATTTGTTCTCTATTTTAAAGTTATTGTTCATGCATTTAATTGGGAAATATGATAAATCATTTTTTTTATATTTATAATTGTTTTGGAAAAGAACTCATATCAAATGCTTTGAAATAGGCAAGAATTTTAGGCCGCTAGGCACATGAGGCAGCTAGGCCGCCAAGCCGCTAACTATACGCCGCTAGGCCTCTAGACTTTACGTACACGGTTTTACGCAATGCTCATGTTCATTTCAGATCGTGGTCAGAAAATTGACATGTATTTTCCAGCCGATACTCATTGGATCATCATCATCATCATCATCATCATCATTCATCATCATCATCATCATCATCATCATCATCATCATCATCATCATCACCACCACCACCACCACCACCACCACCACACAACAACAACAACAACAACAACAAAAAACATCATTTTTATTATTATCATCATTATTATTGTTATTTTTATTATTTATTATATATATTATTATAATAACTTATTTGTTTTTCACTCCGAGGTGTAATTTCCCCATAAGAGGTAGATTCATTCGCTAATTTTATCCATGTGATATTTTAAATTAAGGGTTTTCAACTTTCATATTTTACTTTTTAAACGTCAAATACCGCTTTATGCAGACTACAAAAGCAAGATTATATACCAAAATATATTTCAATCATGTGATACAATTGAAAGCGGATACATATTTAAAACAACAACAACAAAAAAAAACATGCATTTAAACGCATTTTGCAACAGTTATTTACAATCCAAAACGTTTATTTTGTTAACCAAATGTTTTAAAATGTTAAAGCTGCACTCTCACAAATTTACCGTTTTTACACATTTTTTATTTTTGTCTTGGAAAGAGCAAACATTTGCTTAAATATCTGCAAACCAATGATAAAGATTGCTTACAAAAGATCAGATCTCAGATTCGTTTTATGTCTTAAACCGTTCAAACGGTTTAAGAAAAATGCATAAAACATCAATTTTTGAACTTAAATATAAAAATCTGCGATCTGATTTTTTGTCAGCAGTCTTATAATAACTGGTTTCCATTGGGCCGAATTCAGAACAACCACTCTCACTCACACTCAATGAGTTAATCCTCTGTCATCACATAACGGTCCAGGTATTTTCGAGTGAAAAGTATATCCGTATTCACAGGTGTGAGTGAGACTCAAGTGTTTTGCGTGAGTGGGACATTTGTGAGTGCTCGGCTAGGCCACTTGAACCGCCCTCAGGATTGGTTGTGAATACGATTTGAACGAGTGTGAGGGATAAATGTACACGACAAGTAGAAAAGGTGAAACATATCAGATTTTGGAACAAATAAGGGACATCCTCGTTCCCAGAACATATTTAAGAGGCCGGGATAATCCATTGAAGTATGTGTGCTTCAAAAACGTTACATTCTATAAAAATCATTTTTTCAAAGAGATGCGCCAATCATATATTTGTTTTGTTTCGTAATGATCTTAAACGCCCAGCAAACTTGATGGTTGCGTTTCATCGATGGCTGCAAGAACATGCAGCTAAAAGTACTCGAAGTAAGCAGCCTAGCGGCATGAAGTTAGCGGCCTAGCGGCGTGAACTTGGCGGACTTAGCGGCCTAAATTTGTTCTCTATTTCAAAGTTATTGTTCAAGCGTTAAATTGGGAAATATGATAAATCAATGTTTTTTATTGAGTTTTCCTCTAAAACAATGCTAAAATAATGGTTTTCAATGCAAAATTCATCACGCTGGAGCATTTTTCCCCCCAAAAAGTCAATCAAGCATTCCAGTGGCCGAGTGCCGTGTAGTAAGCGGCCTAGTGGCCTACGATTCCCAAAACCTCAATCCAGCAGCCCCCCAAAAGGGGAAAATGCTGATATTCGCTAAAGGATGTGGATTTATGTATATAATATTTAATTTATCATTGTTTTGGAAAAGAACTTATATGAAATGCTTTGAGATAGGCAACAATTTTAGGCCGCTATGCACATGAGGCAGCTAGGCCGCCAGGCCGTTAAATATACGCCGCTAGGCCGCTAGATTTTATGTACACGGTTTTACGCAATGCTCATGTTCATTTAAGAGCGTGGTCAGAGAATTGATATGTATTTTGCAGCCTATATTCGGCCGGATCATCATCATCATCATCATCATCATCATCACCACCAACATTATTATAATAATAATAATAATAATAATAATAATAATAATAATAATTATTATTATTATTATTATTATATTATTATTATTATTATTGTTATTATTATTATTATATTATTATTATTATTATTATCGTCATCTTCATCCATTTTCCCCTAAATTTCTAAGTTGTTTTTCAATCCGAGAACGTCAAATACCGCTTTATGCAGACTACAAAAGCAAGATTATATACCAAAATATATTTCAATCATGTGATACAATTGAAAGCGGATACATATTTAAAACAACAACAACAAAAAAAACCCATGCATTTAAACGCATTTTGCAACAGTTATTTACAATCCAAAACGTTTATTTTTGTTAACCAAATGTTTTAAAATGTTAAAGCTGCACTCTCACAAATTTACCGTTTTTACACATTTTTTTATTTTTTGTCTTGGAAAGAGCAAACATTTGCTTAAATATCTGCAAACCAATGATAAAAGATTGCTTACAAAAGATCAGATCTCAGATTCTGTTTTATGTCTTAAACCGTTACAAACGGTTTAAGAAAAATGCATAAAACATCAATTTTTGAACTTAAATATAAAAATCTGCGATCTGATTTTTTGTCAGCAGTCTTATATAACTGGTTTCCATTGGGCCGAATTCAGAACAACCACTCTCACTCACACTCAATGAGTTAATCCTCTGTCATCACATAACGGTCCAGGTATTTTCGAGTGAAAAGTATATCCGTATTCACAGGTGTGAGTGAGACTCAAGTGTTTTGCGTGAGTGGGACATTTGTGAGTGCTCGGCTAGGCCACTTGAACCGCCCTCAAGGATTGGTTGTGAATACGATTTGAACGAGTGTGAGGGATAAATGTACACGACAAGTAGAAAAGGTGAAACATATCAGATTTTGGAACAAATAAGGGACATCCTCGTTCCCAGAACATATTTAAGAGGCCGGGATAATCCATTGAAGTATGTGTGCTTCAAAAACGTTACATTCTATAAAAATCATTTTTTCAAAGAGATGCGCCAATCATATATTTGTTTTGTTTCGTAATGATCTTAAACGCCCAGCAAACTTGATGGTTGCGTTTCATCGATGGCTGCAAGAACATGCAGCTAAATGTACTCGAAGTAAGCAGCCTAGCGGCATGAAGTTAGCGGCCTAGCGGCGTGAACTTGGCGGACTTAGCGGCCTAAATTTGTTCTCTATTTCAAAGTTATTGTTCAAGCGTTAAATTGGGAAATATGATAAATCAATGTTTTTTATTGAGTTTTCCTCTAAAACAATGCTAAAATAATGGTTTTCAATGCAAAATTCATCACGCTGGAGCATTTTTCCCCCCAAAAAGTCAATCAAGCATTCCAGTGGCCGAGTGCCGTGTAGTAAGCGGCCTAGTGGCCTACGATTCCCAAAACCTCAATCCAGCAGCCCCCCAAAAGGGGAAAATGCTGATATTCGCTAAAGGATGTGGATTTATGTATATAATATTTAATTTATCATTGTTTTGGAAAAGAACTTATATGAAATGCTTTGAGATAGGCAACAATTTTAGGCCGCTATGCACATGAGGCAGCTAGGCCGCCAGGCCGTTAAATATACGCCGCTAGGCCGCTAGATTTTATGTACACGGTTTTACGCAATGCTCATGTTCATTTAAGAGCGTGGTCAGAGAATTAATATGTATTTTGCAGCCTATATTCGGCCGGATCATCATCATCATCATCATCATCACCACCAACATTATTATAATAATAATAATAATAATAATAATAATTATTATTATTATTATTATTATTATTATTATTATATATTGTTATTATTATTATTATTATTATTATTATTATTATTATTATCGTCATCTTCATCCATTTTCCCCTAAATTTCTAAGTTGTTTTTCAATCCGAGAACGTCAAATACCGCTTTATGCAGACTACAAAAGCAAGATTATAATTTATACCAGTACATATTTAAATCATGTGATACAATGGAAAACGGCTACATATTTAAAAAACAAAAACAAAAAAAACACTAACATGCATTTAAACTCATTTTGCAACAGTAATTTACAAATTTGTATTCATTAACCAAATGTTTTAAAATGTTTCAGTTTCAGAATAACAATTATTGTCATTTGTTTGTCGCCATATCTACCAATACGGCACTCAAATCGCAAATAAACATATGTTTACTGTAAACATCACCATAGTCGAACAGATAATCTGCTATGATCATGAAAACATGTATTTGTACTGTATTGGTCACTTGATGAAGTGGAGTGTTAGCGAGGCGTGTGAATACGAACAGATCACTTGAGTGTCACTCCCCCTATTTCACTCAAGTGACCACTTGAGTGTCCCGTACGGAAATGTGGTTGGAGTGTGAGTGAGAGTGGATGTTCTGAATTCGGCCCATTGATTTTCGCTAAAATTGGCTCGTTCCAATACAAAAAATAAAAAGTTGTCAAACGTTCAATCTGTGAGAGTGCAGCTTTAAGTTTCAGAAAAACAATTATTGTCATTCGTTTGTCGCCATATCTAGCAATTAGGTACTCAAATCGCAAATGAACAGGTACACAATGTGTTTGTATTCGTACATTGACATAGCGGCCTTAAATTGTTTTCTACTTCAAAGCATTTATATATGAGTTTTCTTCTAAAACAATGCTAAAATAATTGTTTTTCTATGCAAAATTTATCACGCTAGAGCGATTTTTTTTTCAAAAGTCGATCAAGCAGTCCAGCGGCCTAGCGGCGTGAAGTTAGCAGCCTGATGGCCTAGCGGGCTAAAATTCCCAAAACACAATCCAACAGCTAATGTCAATAGAAATATCTGTATTTTACTGGCGTTGGCTGCTAATGTCAACAGAAATATCTGTATTTTACTGGCGTTGGCTGCTAATTTCAACAGAAATATCTGTATTTTACTGCCGTTGGCTGCTAATGTTAACAGAAATATTTGTATTTTACTGGCGTTGGCTGCTTATGTCAACATATATATTTTACTGGCGTTGGCTGCTAATGTCAACAGAAATATCTGTATTATTCTGGCGTGTTGGCTGCTAATGTCAACAGAAATATCTGTATTTTACTAGCGTTGGCTGCTAATGTCAACAGAAATATCTGTATTTTACTAGCGTTGGCTGCTAATGTCAACAGAAATATATGTATTTTACTAACGTTGGCTGTTCCTGTCAACATATAGATCTGTATTTTACTAAGGTTGGCTGTCGAAGTCGTTCGCATCTCTGGAAATACTTCGAGAAGGGAAACATTTGATAACCGAAAAATAAAACATATTTTATCTAACCCAACACATCGAACAGTATCATACATCATCAGAAAATCGAGATAACCGAGTTCGACATGGCGAGTTCCGACTGTATGTTTTATATTAAGATAATATTGTACTATTATCATTTGAATGAAGTTATATATGTATAACAAAACAAGAAAATGCACGTGCAATAATGAATTTGTAGCTATAGTCAAACCCCGTTGGTTCGAACTCGCTTGGGTCGAATTCCACTTTGGCTCGAACTGGATGTAAAGGACCGATTTCTTTATATTTAATATAATCGTTCCCGCTTGGCTAAATTTTCCGAGGCTCGAAGTATTTTCGCCGGTGCCTAGTCAACGGGGTCTTACTGTATGTGTGTTTTTGTATCTTCGTTCAATATAGTCATGTTAGAGCAAACATCAACTTTCTTTCATCGATTTATTGATGACTATGTACAAATCATGTCAAGAATTCCTCTACAGACCTGAAAAAGAAAAAACAACACAATTTAGATATGTAAATTATAACCAACGCAAATTCTGCATTTAAGGCTATACATGATAACGTTCCACGTGTCTCGGATGTAGGGATAATTATTTCAAACATGTTCGGTTAAGGGGTATTGTTTCTTTTTTAGATTTGTTTTCGTCCCTAATTCATTATAAAACAGAGTTAAGATCATTTTTCGGGATTTGCCAACACTATGGCAAACCTTAATTATACTCCAGATAAGGATTAAATTGGTCCAATCAAAAAACTCAGTTACGTTCACCGGTTCGAGGCGGTTACCCCAACAATGAGTTACCCAAGGCCAATACGTCTGTTTTTTGCTGACTGCTTCGAGGCGGTTACCCCAACAATGAGTTACCAGACGCGAATACGTCTATTTTTGCAGACCGCTTCGAGGCGATAACTCCAACAATGATTTACCCGACGCGAATACGCCTGTTTTCTTTGACCACTTTGAGGCAGTTACCCCAAAAATGAGTTACTAGAAGCGAATACGCCTGTTTTCTTTGACCACTTTGAGGCAGTTACCCCAAAAATGAGTTACTAGAAGCGAATACGCCTGTTTTCGCCGACCACTTTGAGGCAGTTACCCCAAAAATGAGTTACTAGAAGCGAATACGCCTGTTTTCTTTGACCACTTTGAGGCAGTTACCCCAAAAATGAGTTACTAGAAGCGAATACGCCTGTTTTCTTTGACCACTTTGAGGCAGTTACCCCAAAAATGAGTTACTAGAAGCGAATACGCCTGTTTTCTTTGACCACTTTGAGGCAGTTACCCCAAAAATGAGTTACTAGAAGCGAATACGCCTGTTTTCGCCGACCGTTTCGAGGCAGTAGCCCCAACAATGAGTTACTAGAAGCGAATACGCCTGTTTTCGCCGACCGTTTCGAGGCAGTAGCCCCAACAATGAGTTACTAGAAGCGAATACGCCTGTTTTCGCCGACCGTTTCGAGGCAGTAGCCCCAACAATGAGTTACTAGAAGCGAATACGCCTGTTTTCGCCGACCGCTTTGAGCCAACAATGAGTTACTAGAAGCGAATACGCCTGTTTTCGCCGACCGTTTCGAGGCAGTAGCCCCAACAATGAGTTTCCCGACGCGAATACGTCCAATTTCGTTGACCAGTTCGAGGCGGTACTCCAACATGATTTGATCAAGATGTGTTGCTTAATGTTAGTTTATCTCTCTTGGTTTGTGTCAATGTGTGACTTGTTCCATATGTGTTAGGCCTTGAATCTTTTGGCTACTGGACTTGTCCCTGTATTTTCCATTTGTAGTAATCAATACAGCATTGGTCAAGCCATACGTCTGACCTCTGCACACCAACCCATTGACATACTGTCATAACACTATTCAGAAAATAATACTTAATAACTATTTTTGCAAAACATGTTTCGGATAACCGCCTTAGAACGGTCAGCGAAAACAGAAGAGACCACTGGGGCTCATACATGGTTTTGGAGATATCAACCCATCAACCTAACACGGTTGTCCGGTTCGCGCAGTGGTTGCCACACTCGCTTCTGGCCAAGGCGACCCGGGTTCAATTCCCGGCCTGAGCGCATGTGAGGTTAATGGGTTGATATCTCCAAAGCCGGACAAGTAGGTCTTCTCCGGGTACTCCAGTTTCCTCCACAACACAAGTTCACACTCTCTAGCAACATCGTGCCAACGAGAATGACTTAGTATAGGTTATTATAACTTTCTTCACAATCGTTGTAAAATATATAATGTTTAAACTAAACTCACATTCATCATTATATTAATATGTCTAGAAAGATCAAGTACAAATGAATAATCAAAGTAAAACAAATCTTTACACACATATCAAACTTACGGAATTGACAGATGTAGGGGAAAGACAGGACTATGTCGTAGGATATTCCGTCACAGTCCATATCGTCCCATTGGCCTTGACGTGCTTGGACGAACACTCCACAATCTTCCGTGCTGTGGTACTGGTCGATGAAACGGCCCGGCATCCGGTTAAAGTATGTAGCAGGGATACCTGGGTAAATGGAAAGTGTTGATTGTTAATTAGATCGTTAGGTATGTTAATGGTCCGCCAAACCTTCGTCAGCCGAAACTTCGTCCTTTCCTTAATGTAAACTTCATCAGTTGATTGCTTAAGGTCAGACATCACGAACTATTTTTCGATGTATTCTATAGTCAGTTAACCAATTTGCATACAAGATAACACTGATTTCTAGTACTTCACGACCCCAACACTTTATATCGAAAGAAGGCTCCACTTGTGTTATTAACGTGGAACAGCGATAAAAAAGTAAAGTTTCTCGCAAGAAAAATAAAATTGGTTGAACGTAACCACTGTGTTTTCAGTAAAATGACAATATCCGGTATACAAGGACAAACAAAAGGATGAAAATGTTAATAATAAAAGGTAGATAAAGTAGATCTTGCATGTTCAGCGTGTTTTTTTAAATCACAGTCCATTTAGCTTCAGAACCTATAAATATGGAAGGTAGCCAATGGTCTGAGATGGAATAACCGTGCTTTGACTCACTGTCATGTTTCGATTAAAATAAATAAGGCATGCAACAATGAGTAGGCACTTTCGAATTGGTGTAATTTGCCCTATAGGATATTTGATGATTCATCTTTAATACATAAAAACAATCATTGTGGATATTTTACTGATGAGAAGGGTAGCGCGGAAATAATCCTTCCACACACGATATCGTTATGGCCATTATCATCAATCGGCCATTTAAAATAAATAAACTACAGTCATCACCCACCGGAGTCCCATTGCCACTCTCCTCCGAGGTCCGGTCATGAAGTCCGATCCAAACTGGTTGAACGTATGGAATTTTCGTCAGCATCTTGTACGTGAAGTCGTTTTTGCTCTGACTATCAATTGACAACAAATGGCCGTTCCTTCTTGCACAGTCTTGTTTGGCGTGCATCCAGGACTGTTTGGTGTCTATGAACTGGTAGCAGTACACTCCGTCGGTGGAGACGTGCGTAGGGTCGGGGTGGCCAAGACGCACCAGGCATTTCCCCATCGATGACATAGCTAACACATTAATATAGCAAATAACACAGTTTCAATGTATAAAGTAATAGCTTATCTTCTTCAAACATCAGTCTAGGATTATAAAGACAAGACGTGAATAGAAAAGTGGTTGTTAAAACAAGGTATTTATAACTCTATGAAAACTACAGGGACAAGCTTAGTAGTCAAATAAAACTCAAATAAAGGTTTAAGACAGGTTATTTCCAACTGATTTATATTTGTTCTGAAATAGCGTTGTCTTTAAACAAAACGATACTTTAACTGTTATATTTCCAAAGATATTCTACCATGGTTCTTGTACAATATTGGATTAACCCGGTTTTTAAAAACAACACAAATGTGTTGTTATGTGTTTCTTGTGTCGGACAAACAATATTTTGTTAGTCTTATAGGAATACCTGGAGGAAATAATACGGTTTGAAAATCTTAAAAATATACAAAATTGCGGATATATCACCACATGTTTAAAATACAATTGTATTTGACCCCAAGAGTTTTAAGGTTTGTAAGTATCGTATATCTTTAGCACAAGCAATTGTTTCAACTGTGTGGCTACACTTTCCGAATTTAAGATGCATATACAATGAATAAATTCCTACCAATTTCAATATTTTACCTGCAGTAGTAGTCCGCCGAGTTGATGTTGTTAGCATTGTGGTTGTTGTTGGGGGTATTGTTGTCGGTCTTGGTGTCGTTGTCTTTGTAGTTGTTGGACCTTGTGTTGTGATCGTCGTTCGTCTTGTTGTTGTTATTGGTTGTTGTGTTGTTTTCGCTGTTGTTGGGGTTGTTTGTTGTCGAGTTGTCGTTCTGGGTTTTGTTGCGGCAGACGTTTGTTTTTGTGTGACAGTTGTTGGCGAAGCTGTGGAAGGAATGGTAGTGGTTGAGTGATGACTTGTGTGTGGCTTGGTCGAGTGACTACCAGTGGTCTTGGTAGACACAATCGGGGCTGTGGCTATAGTATAGAAATGAACCTAAATATGGTTTCGAGCTCCTAATATCATTACCAATTCATTGTAGTCTTTTGAATTGTACGTTCGAATATTTATAAAAAATGTTAAGAAAGTGAGAAATTAACTTATGTTTCAATTTCATTTTTATAACGAGCAAAGTGAATGCTGTTTTTGTTATTTTCAAAACAGTAATTCTGCAAAACATGCATTTTATTTTGGATTCTAATTATTTTAGTAGAAACACGATGGTTACTGATCAGATACTTTTCACTCTTTATTTCTCTCACATTGTGTTGTTGGCGTTGTTGGTTGTGGCGTTGTTGTTTTCGTTGTTGGTAGTGGCGTTGTTGTTTTTTGTTGGTAGTGGCGTTGTTGGCATTGGTGTCTTTGGTGTTGTTGGTATTGCTGCTGATGTCGTCTTTACTGTAGGAGACAATATTATATTGTTAGTTTTCGATCAACAGAAACTAACTGTTGAGTATTGTTAATTGGGACTTTATTCTTGCAACGCGAACGAATTAAGCGAATGGCGAATTTAGTACTTTTATGATAAACATAAATTAAAGTTGGAACAAATAATACATCATACAGTAGCAGTTATCTTTATTTAGTTAACGTTAATATAAAATATGGGTTAGTGCCGTGGACGAAGAAAGTTCATCTTGCAAAGCGTAAGCATTTATCGGGTGAGCAAAAAGGCCAACCTGATAAATTCTGCAGCCGATCAAGATGGACTTGTGCCATCCATGGCACTAAACAGTTATTATATTTATCCTGTCACATACATGTTTCATATATAAAAAGTCATTTCAACAAAATTCCAAAAAAACCTCACATTTTAAATATATTAATATCACTAAACATATGAAATGATACAACTTGGCAACTTTGACAAACAAAATGTAAGATTGATCACTATATAAATAAGTCACGTATCTTGCATGCTTTTAACATACTTTTCTTAACATAGTTCAACTGAATGTAGTCCATTTACAGATTCACGTGTTTTCAATATAAATAACGCCATTTCAGGTTCCCGGTTTAGGGCCATGAATCAACTCACTGACATTTCAAAAAATCTGTGCATTCAGGTCAAATGACTAACTAACTGGATATAAAACAACACGTGAACAACTTAAGTTGAACTGTATTATCATCCTTTTTTTCGGGTCGACTTGTATGCAGGATGAAACTTTAAATAAAAATGAGTGTTAAATAATAGAATGGAAAGTACAGGGACAAGTCATATAGCTGAAAGTCTACCCCCCCCCCCCGGTTAAGGCGTCTTTTTATTCCGTCGATGTCTCTTTATAGACAGTAAGACCGCGAATTGTAATTTTTTAGTTTTATCTTATCATAACATGTACATGCTAGGTTTATTCCTAAAACTTACTTTTTTAATACTAAAAGTAAAGCCATATCTGATCGTATAGCTCTGTCAAATAAATTGTAAACCCTTATACGTAAATAAGTTTATATTTGTAAGCCCTTATATGTAACCCTTATATGTAACCCTTATATGTAAACCCTTAAATGTAAACCCTTATATGTAAACCCTTAAATGTAAACCCTTATATGTTAACCCTTATATGTTAACCCTTATATGTTAACCCTTATATCTTAACCCTTATATGTAAACGCTTATATTTTAACCCTTATATGTTAACCCTTATATGTAAACCCTTGTATGTAAACCTTTATATGTAAACGCTTATATTTTAACCCTTATATGTTAACCCTTATATGTTATCCCTTATATGTAAACCCTTATATGTAAACCCTTATATGTAACCCTTATATGTTAACCCTTATATGCAAACATCTAATATGCAAACCCTTATATGTAACCATTATATGTAAACCCTTATATATAAGCCCTTATATGTAACCCTTATATGTTAACCCTTATATGACAACCCTTATATGTAAACCCTTATATGTAAACACTTATATGTTAACATTTATATTTAAACCCTCATATGTAAGCACGTATATGTAACACTTATATGTAAAATCTTAAATGCAAACCCTTATATGTAAACTCTTAAATGTCAACCCTTATATGCAAACATCTAATATGCAAACCCTTATAATTATGTAACCATTATATGTAAACCCTTATATGTAAGCCCTTATATGTAACCCTTATAGGTAACCCTTATATGTAACCCTTATATGTTAACCCTTATATGCAAACATCTAATATGCAAACCCTCATATGTAACCATTATATGTAAACCCTTATATGTAAGCCCTTATATGTAACCCTTATATGTAAGCCCTTATATGTAACCCTTAAATGTTAACCCTTATATGCAAACATCTAATATGCAAACCCTTATATGTTAGCCCTTATATGTAACCCTTATATGTAACCCTTATATGTAACCCTTATATGTTAACCCTTATATGTTAACCCTTATATGTTAACCCTTATATGTAAACGCTTATATGTAACCCTTATATG
The DNA here is from genome assembly GCF_026914265.1 of Mya arenaria. NCBI lineage: Eukaryota > Metazoa > Mollusca > Bivalvia > Myida > Myidae > Mya > Mya arenaria. Next base: position 50,396 of record NC_069130.1, read on the forward strand.
TAAACCCTTATATGTAAACCCTTATATGTAACCCTTATATGTAACCCTTATATGTTAACCCTTATATGTTAACCCTTATATGTTAACCCTTATATGTTAACCCTTATATGCAAAGCCTTATATGTAAACCCTTATATGTAACCCTTATATGTTAACCCTTATATGTAACCCTTATATGTTAACCCTTATATGTAACCCTTATATGTAACCCTTATATTAAACCCTTATATGACAACCATTATATGTAAACCCTTTAATGTAAACATTTAATATGAAAACCCTTATATGTGAACCCTAATGTACTCGGGACTACCTAGATCTATTGCTGGAATGTTTCCCTGGCATGTTTGTATCTGTATGTCAGTGTTCTTCACGATGTAGCCGTACTGAAAATGAATACAAACATAAGTTGATAATAATGTATTCATGGTTGAATGAGAATGTGCAGTGTCTATTTATTAGCGATTGTCATCTGTTATCTGTAACCGGTAACTTAAGCTACTTAGCTGTATTCCATCTATTGTATATATACTTGGAAAAGAAAGACCTTGGACATGGGTTTAAATTGAGTTTTTAAACTTCGGCTGGATCCTGTAATTCAGTTTGAGTTTCAAAATAATTTTCCAAGAAAGGGGTTCCGACCCATAATACAACGCAAGAATAAAACAAACAAAAACATCAGAAGATATGAGTTCAGCTTTCTATCGATTAATTAATAATTATTCCTCAACATTTTGTTTCATAATAATATCAATAACATATATAGTTGTTGTTTTTTATTTCAAACATTTCATGAACTAAATGGCATATATTTTGGAATTCATTTTCACCATTGTACGATGAACAGATACAAAATTGTGATTCCTGTCTTAAGTGTTGACATTGAAAAAACGTGGTGTTCTTGTTTCACAGTTTTAATTTCAAAATTTACAAAACAATGTCTACATATTGTATCCTCTCATGGAGTCTCCAAATGACGACCAGGGCTGGTATTCAGCATTGAACTTACGTTAATCTTATGGTCATATATCATTGACTTTATTTACTCTATTGGTCAGTATTTAATAACAAGTAATCCGATTAGCTTCATCGTTCTTAGGTCCAAAAGACCAATATTGAATATCAGCCCAGAGTTTCAATAAACAATTTATGGACAGAAAATTGAAATCTCGCTAACGATTTCCTGACATGCAACATTTCTTAGTATTCTCCTGGATTAAACACGGATTTAAAATGTTTATATGCGTCAGAGCCGAGTGAACATCTAATATTAATGAGCCTTTAAGAATCTAAGAGCCTTTTATAGTTCAAAACTTCAAATATATTAAAAGTTCTTTGACAACACAGTCATTTTTAACTCCCTGGCTAAACCCAACAAATCCAAAGATCTTCACAGAGGTAACTCAATTATTTCTTCAAAATGTCTTTATACATGAAGTAGCAATTTCTTAGAGATGAATATTAATTGCATCAGTATCAGACACAATTGACCTGATGATCAATATATAAATTCAACTGCCACATTCTCCTAATGCAACACAATTCTTAACATGATTATTTACCCATACATGATTTTGTTTTTATTTTTATGACTTTTGTACCTGCATCAAATAGGGCTTTGACGCTGAATATACGTAATGAATAGTAACTTATGTAATAATTTGGCCATATATGTTTCAATAATAATTTTAACTGGTGGATATTTTCTTTGAAATATTTAAAAACAAATGAGTTGTCGAAGGGCTTTTTTGAGGATGTATATGTGATTTCCATTTTCTTTCGTTTTTGAAAAAGTTCAGTGTTTCTAATAAACGTCAAAACTCAGCTATTAAAATACGTTGTTGTAGCCTGCACCAGACTAACGATATTAAATTTCATTAAAATCAGGTCTGTGGCAATTAATTTGGATTTTATTTTTAATTTTGTTTACTAGAATTAATAACAATCTCCAAGGCAAAGCTTGGTTGTCCGGTTAGCGCAGTTGTTGCCCACTCGCTTCTCACCAGGGCGACCCGGGTTCCATTCCCGGCTTGGGTTCATGTGATTTTGGTTGGTGGTCACTAAGCCGGACACGTTGGTTTTCTCTTGGTTCTCCGGTTTCCCCCACCACACAAGACCACACTCTCGCGCGACTTTCTTCACAATCATTGTAAAATATTAAATGTTATGTTTAAACTAAGGCTCGATTGCATCAATTAAAAACAAACGTGTATGATAAAAATCGTATTGCATTACCTCTCATGAATATCATCTATATATAGATTCTTCCTTTTTTATACAGATGTTTAATCACCATAGAAGAAAGGTTAAAGTGTCTCTGTACTGACCTTATTTTCGTTTCCAATGACTGCAAACTTCGGGTCGATTCCTGGCAGGTCATAGAACGGTTTACAGTCGAATTCGTACATATACCCGTCCACAGTCGAACTCTCGTCTGGTGTCGCGTGAATTGCCGCCTCCACCTAAAGGTTAAACACGACTAATGTATTTTTGTCATTACACTCGGAACATTTCGGCCATTTTCCATCGGAAACAACTTCGGATATATGCCGGTACATCAGTAGAAGTAGTTCGTAAACTGTAGTAAAGTGTATGAATGCATGAATAATAAAGATCCCAGGAAAACTCATTAAGCTTAACCACTGGATTGAAATTACTACGCGATCTATTTGCAGCGTACTAAAATGTTAATATTTCGGATATTGTAAACCGTCCATGTACATTCGATGTTGTTTTCGACACAGTGGCTTGATGACAAAGGCTCATTAAAGTCACAATAAAAAAATTCAACTAGCCAAAATTATATTTTATGCATACTTGAACATGTATATCATCAATATTATACATTGCCATAAACATAAAATGAGATGAGATGAGAGCCTTTGTCATCAAGCCACTGTGGTTTTCGATGTAAAATAGCCGAGGTGATCCGAATTGTTATTGATTATCAAGAGTTATCTAGAGTCCGTATTCTATTCAGTTTCATACGTCTCTTAATCGTTAGAAACTTCTTCTCCTTCATATTATTAAAAAGGCCCCCTTTATTTATTTATGACATTCAAAAATTAGCATTTCTGAGTCTGAATCTCTCAGTCAGGGTCAAGAATATGGGTTCTGACATAACTTACTGATCAATGCTTATCAAGTTATGTTTTGCTATGCTATCTGTACAAGTGGCGTTCAACCATTTACTATTAAGTATGTTATTCACCGCATCACATTTTGAGAAACTCGGTTTAAACATTTAGTAAAGTTTAACCTGGTAAGAGCAAAGACATGGGTAGTCTCCCTTTGCAGACCCGAGGAGAAGGGCAAGGACAAACACAATTGGTCCCATTGTACACCAAAATGATCTGAAAAGGAAACGTGGAATAGATATAAATTATAGTGGCTTAATGTTGATACTTGTTTGTGGTTTGATCACCTTGCAATTTCGATATCAAAGAGTGAAATAATTATAAATTTAGTGTTTTAAGATGCATTTTCGGAAAAAAAATATTTTTCCAACAACATGAGCGAAGTCTTTTCAGTAGTTGTTTGAAACCAGTGTCAGCTGACGTTTCATGGATTCAAGAGAATTTCATAATGTTAGATATCACCATTGATCAAATCGATGGCCTAGAGGAAGGCTGTTGTATCGCCTCCTTTTGCTTTATAGAGTTGACAACCTCAATATCCAAGGAACCGGACAAAATACTTCGAGCCATTCGAATATCGAGCCAAACGGGAATGCTTACAAAGAGTAAAACATAATCGGTCGTTTACATTAAGTTCGAGCCAACGAGGAAATCGAACCAAACGATATCGAGCCACCGGGTCTAAAGACTTAAAACCGTCCAGCACTAAGTCCGCGATACGTATAAACGTGTATGCAAAATATCTCTTCATTAAATTGAATTGGTTTTAACCGACCTTTTTTAGCAACAAGAAAGAACCATGCTTAAGAATTAAAATTAACAAGTTAAAATGCATGTATATATATTACTGACGGCAAAATTCAAAAACAATTACCTTCTTATAAGTCAATTCTCAATGTTATCCTACATAACTCCACTTAAGCATCGGCGCTATCTATATTTGTGTTAAGAGATAAGACGTCAAGTTGGAACAGTACTTAAATAGAACTAGGTTTTGAAGCCGCACTCTCACAGATTTACTGTTTCGACAAATTGTTTTATTCTTCATCTTAGAATGAGCCAAATTTTGCGTACATATCTGAAAACAAGTGGTATAAGACTGCTGATAAAATATCAGATTGCAGTTTTTCATATCTAATTTGAAAATGATAATATGATGAAGCCTTACTAAGCTTTAAGAGAACATGGACATAAATATGAAAATCTGCGATTTGTTTTTGTCAGCAATCTTATATCACTGGTTTCTATGCATTTTCGCCAAAAAAGGCTTGTTCAAAGACAAAAAATGAAAAGCTGTCCAAACGTTCAATCCGTGAGAGTGCAGCTTTAAATGTTAACGGTTGTTATATATATATATTCTTTTTTTTAATTAGTATGTAGAAGACCTGCGATATTTCAGTACAAGATACAAGATGCAAAATACATAAATCTTTATTTAAAGTCGGGTATATGCTAACAAGTAACCATAGCTCAATGAGCTATTTTCCGACATTAATAACAAACATACATAACATATCAAAAAAATATCATTGCTTTAGAAAAAAAAACGCATATAAAAATGCTCTGAAATAGCACATCTATACGGCCGCCTTGTTTATGTATGAATAAAAAATATTAATTTACCATTGTTATCCAAGAAAATGTATGAACAATTCCTTCGAAATAGAGAAAAAATAGGCCGCCATGCCGCTAACTTCACGCCGCTAGGCCGCCATGCCGCTAACTTCACGCTGCTAGGCCGCTAGACTGCTATCTTCACACCGCTAGGCCGCTAACTTCACGTACACACAAGAAAATAGTTGATGCATAGCATCAAGTCGGCGCAATGAAAAAAGAAGAAAAACGTGCATGCAGATAACCAAAAATGGTTATTATTTCAATGATAATATTTTTTTATGTTGGGTGTACGTATGCTCGAATGACATTATGGTTAATAATATTGTTACAATAGTTTGAGCCCGGAATTATATATATTCTGTTGTTTTTTTCCAAGCTAATCCTTCGGTTAAAACTAAAGTACAACAAAAATATACATACGTTTCTTCGGAAGAAATAGAGTCAATGGTCTAATACAAAGATTTCAATAGCATGAAATTCACCTTTTACTTGTACCGGCATGTTATGTGAGTTCCTTGCTTTATCAGGGTGAGGAATCACGTGACTTCAACGGGGTTCTCACATGTGTCACCACGGTTCAAAACCGATGTAAACAAGCAAGAAAGTGATAGTAATTCCTAAATTACTTTTTTAGAGAAAAGATAGGAAAATATTTCTTAGCCTATAAAAGACTATATTTTCTACTTCTACACTTGTAAAATATTTAAGATTTGCTTGTATCTTAACGATGCAATCCTTGGCCAAAATTTTAACTCGACGGAATTTTGTAAAAGGATGCTACGCTGTGTGCGCCGTGATTCTTTGTTTTGTACATATTTCTTAGTTGTTAGTAATAGTTAAAAAATTAGACATGCGTTAAAAAGTTTGTTTTGCTCATTACTTTCATAAAACAAATTGTTCGTTTAATGTTATTTTAGTTTTTTCAATAAATATCAAATTTTCAAGAAGTGCTGTTGTAAACGTGAATGTTGTATATGCTGTCGTTAACGTGAACTACTTCCCATCTAAATAAAGCTGACTAAATCGGTATGCTTAACAAACTTATCATAACATGCTCAGTTTATTCTATTTTATGGTTTGCATTGCCCTCTCATTTGTGTCGAGAATGTATAAAACCTAAAACTCTGATTCATGGTATGAATTTACACCAATTTGATCGATTTGAAAATTTATGTTGCCTGAAGGTCATCAAAAGGAGACTTCCAAATACTCAGTATCCCTCTCTCGTTTCACCAAATGTTTGCAAAGATGGATAAATTAAATGGATGAAGTAATAGATACACTAAAATGGAAGGTAAAATACACTTCAGCCAAACCCGTCTCATGTACGATCCAAAGTGAAAGAAATTCAACAGCCAAGAAACGACAAATAACAATCACAATACAGTAACAAAATTGCCATTCCTAGAGGTTAATTGTAAAACTGCCCACGCTCCAAATGATCAAAATATCATTATCCATAAGAAATCAGAAAATAATAAGAAGCACTGACAAAGAAATTGATTACCATGAAACTGACCTTCCCTCGTAAGATGATAATTTGTATCTTGCAATGCCTTTCGTGTAAAAATGTTCATCACAACCCGAGCCAAGCGTGTTATTCGGAAACAAGGTTACAAAGTTTTCACTTTTCAAATAATACCATATGACAATGTTTCCATTGTGCTGCAGGCGACGGTCTTCAACAAGGGATACAAGTTTGTGATGACAATAGAATGATAGTTCATTACGGGTATGTTTTTATCTTTAGCCATGAGAACGATAAGGATTTCCAGCGTGGCCAAATATTTGAATCTACTTATCTGGAGAGGGGGGGGGAGAGAGAGAGAGAGAGAGAGAGAGAGAGAGAAATAGATAGCTTTAACGCCATAGAAGAAAATGTAACCAACCAGACACCTTAAATAGAATCACAAGCCTCGAGTTGTGATAATAAAGTTTCATAGTTTATTCAAATGCATAAAGGCCATAGGCCCATGAACATACACCAGTGGAATTCATAATATATAGAACTAAATGCACTTCTATCTATCGATCGTAGGTCACAATATATTTTAGTACACGTGTACTTATCAATACTAACAAGGTACTTTCGAAACACAAATTAAACATAGACAGTACACATAAAATATAATATAACCATAATGAGGTGACAGTGGTTGCACACCTCATTTAAATGAGTTATTTAACATCATCATAAATACAACAGGGACTCTCAATTAAATGTTTAGTGGATAAACATTGCTATTTTCCTTTGAATAGTCTTATTGGTATTTGTAAGAGTTCAACAAATTTGGTTATATTTGGTCTATTTATATAGTATTTATGTATGTAATGTCTTCTAAAATAACTAAATAAAGTACATTCAAACTAGAAATGACATTCAACTACTATTTATGGCAAACTTGACTTTTCCTTTCATATTCAGATATAGGAGTAGGTTTGTGCCATCTTCCGGCCTCAGTTTCTTACCTGTGTGACGAAAGTCTATGTCTCGTCAATGCTTTCCTAAATTTAACTCTATTAACAGCAAAAATTGGCTGTAACTTAAAGTCTGCGAACAATACAAACGTTTTGGATCCAGATGAATTAATAAATTCGGCAAACCATTTTTGAACATTTACATGTTAGTCTCTGTTATAGTTCACATATACATACATATTAAAATCACCAACATTTTGAAATAACCATGCATCATGAATACCTAGTGATTGTAATATATCTATAATAACGTTTGCCCATGATTAGCAATTTGGCAATCTTTCTAAATCTCTATACGATTTAATATCATCACATTGTAAAATCTTTAACAAATAATTAATAACATTTACAATTCCTATAATTAGTAATGGTATTCTACCAAGTTCTCTATGCACAAACTTGCTCTCAGTTTGGGTTCTAAAACCCAGTAATTCTTTACAGAACTTGGAATAAACTCGTTCTTACTTAATGCTATATTGTAGACCCACAACTTCACAACTATAGTTTAAAACAAGATACATGTATTTATCAAACAAAGATAAATAATGGCATGTTGCTATACCAGGAAATTTAACTAGGTCTGAATTAAGCTTGTAAAAAGTCTTCATAGCCAAGTGTCCAACGTTGTGCTAAATGACCAGTGCTAAATACTATTCCTAGATAAGTAATTTTATTCACAATTTCTAACTCAAGTCAATGATACAAAAATATTAAATTTCGCCTAACGTTTCAGCCTTTTTAAAAAAATATTACCTTTGTTTTATTTGCATTTACACTAACATTTCTGTAAAATGTATAGCTATAACAGCAATCTTTAACAACAACAGGTTATCTTGTAACTCACTTTCAGATTCTGATAAAAACGAGTGCCCTAAATACGTTTCCTTTTTGAAAAAAACACTATACCTACTAAAAAACTCAGATAGTTTTGACATTTGTGTACACATTTCCGATGTAAAATGTATTCAAATATGTACGAAGGGCAAGGCCGTGCCAAACAACAATGGTACATGTATATGATTATATTTCTGTAAACAACAACATGACTTTACTTATGTAATATGCAAACATATATCAAAGAAATTGTTATTGCATCCAGTACATACGTAACTTAGAAGGGTTGAATTTTTACATTATGAGCGCGACGTTTTGAATCATTTCACTCAAAGGGTTTGTCTTATATCATGAAAAGAAATAAATAGTTTATAATGACGTCATATACAAATAAAATGGATCCAATCAGCAACACATGTAATCACTATTTATTTTTTTCAATAGTTTAATGATTAATTGTGCATTTAAACGTACTTCAATCACTTCTTGACTGTTAACTTTCTTTTACCGGGGAATGTACATGGAACGGAGTTGGCTGGAGTATATCTGGTCTTCCATTTGAATGTTCCATCACTGCATCAATTGAATTTATCCATCTTTTTTCAACATTTGGTGAAATATATGAGGGTTGACTCCTTTTCTTACAGAGGGACAATGGATAATTTGGACGTATCACCATGACGGCCTACCTGGAACATAAATTTAACATTTTTAAATCGATCAAATGGATGGATATATATTCATTTCATGAAAGTAATATCATTTGGAATAATAGTTCAATGTTGAATGCATTATCATCACAGATGAGAGAGTAGTTCAAACTACTTATCAAATAAAATAAGCATGTTATGAGAAGATATCATGAAACAACAGCAAATATAAAATTTACGTTAACAACAGCGTTTCTTGAAATATCGATACTCATTAAAAGAACTAAAATAAATTTTACAAACAATTCGTTTAATGAATGAAATGAGTAAAATGAACATTTTAACATAGGTATGAGTTCTTAAATATTACTAATTACTAAGAAATGTATACAAAACAAAGACTCACGGCGCACAAAGCGTTGCATCGTTCTACAAAATCCCGTCGAATCGAAATTTTGGCCAAGGTTTCCATCGTAAATATACAAGTAAATCCAAAATATTTTACACTTATTGAAGCGGTAAATAGCAGAGTCTTTTATTGGCAAAGAACTGTTCTTATCTTTTCTCTCAAAAAAGTTATTTAGAAATTACTGTCACTTTCTTGCTTGTTTACATCGGTTTTGAACCGTGGTGACACATGTGAGAACCCCGTTGAAGTCACGTGATTCCCCACCCTGTTTATATTTTGTTTAAGTTTTTGTAACACGTTTCACTCATATGAGTATATAGAACGGGGAAAAAATACTATACATCAAGAGGGAATTATCTGAAGTTCATTCTTGCGAATGACATTTTCAAAACAGCAATAAAGCTCAAGGTTAATTTTTCAAAACTCGGCATTTTTGCTGTCACCAAGGGATATTACTGCGAATGAGGTTTACAAACATAAAGGATATTGTAATAGTACCGTGTAACCTTCATCTATTTGGGCGGAAGTTGATATCAATCGGAACACCTCGGCCTGTATCTATCTCGGAGATGGACGAGTTGTTATGATTGAGTTGGTATTAAAAATTAAAATTTTCAAAATGATAGGCAGGGCTATTATGATTTAAGGTTTCATTATCAATTAAAGTGTAAACTTATATAAAACATACTAAAATTCATATTTTATCATGCAACGTGGAAACTATTGAAAGCATTATTCTGCAATTTATGAACTAGTCCCTAAGTTGGAATATTTCTAAAGTAATATCAAATATAGTCGGCGCATTTCTGGGCGCCGACTAATTAATTTAATTAAAGGGTGATCTTTCTCGAATGACTAGAACGATATTTTAAGTTACGGGGTTGCATGTTTCCTGGCTGCGCGGGCAATCCACACGCGCACGGTTCCTCTAATTGGCATATCACTGTAAAATGGTTAGTTCTTTCAAGAATATAAGTTAATGGATCGTATACATTTAAAGCAGCAAAGGTGTGAGCAGCATTATGTACATGAAAAGTTGGTAAAAAAATAATACAGCTTGCTAGATAACAATCTTTAGTATTGCTAAGAGGAGATACTTAATGTATCATGTAATCTAAAATACTACTAGATTTGGTTGATATTATTAGAAACAGTAGCGTACACAGGCGTGGTTGCTCCTATGGGTCAACCTACAGGTAACCAACCAAATATCTGCCCGGTCACCGTCCTGACAATATCATCATCTATCCCTTTGTAACAACATTAAATCGTAACACCTTAACAAATAGACTGACATCAATATTCAACTAGAAAGAAAATTGCAATGAAAAGAAGTTTTGCAGTTTGGCCTTTTGAGCCTGAAATCGGACATGATACTGTTCGTTATCACGGCCTAGACTTTCATCAAGGGAAAAACGGTTTTGATTGAAAGGAAAACGTTATGAACATATGGCGTTGGTAGGAAGGTAACGTAGAGGCGTTATTTCCTACTGTAAGTACGAATGTAACACACTGTTGAGCAATTATCACCACAATAATCCAATAGTGAGCGATTTTATCCAATGTGCGAATCAATCGATTTTCCTTTCAAGCAGTAAGAAATAAAATACTATAGGTGTTTCGCAATAGCGTATAATATACCTAGAGGGGAAGCCGTCAGTTAAGGATTAGTCAATCTTTACGATTTATACATTTACATAACACATAGGGTTAAAATGTTAAGTACCAGTAGTTTTGGTATATTACTTGGATGCAACAGAAATGGTGGAAACCAGCTAAGTTGTATAGTTTCTAATATGCATTGTTACTGTAGTGTTTTTCTGTAAGTTATTGTAAGCGCTAGTGCTGCCGTTCTTGAAGCCATATGCTTATAGAACAAAAAATTGTCAAATTCTATTGCAAACATTTCACAAAGCAACTGTTGGCTCTTGTGATTCAAAACCATTATAAAACACGCGAATTCAAAGCATATACGAGATATCGGTGGACTTTTCATGTTAACTAAATTGTAATGTGTTATCGCACTAGTAATCAAACACAATAATGAGATGAATTACATCACTTTTATGTTAACTATAACGATGGTACGGTTGTCTAGATTTGGTAGCGCTTGTTCGGGTTTTCTTGTAAGTGGAATAACTCTGATGCTCAACCTTGGTGTACACGCGCTCGACGCCTTCTAGAAATCTGAGCCGAATATTCTCCAGAACTCTATGTGCAGGTAGCGACAGGGACCTAGGTGGCTTAGAGGGACTTTTATGAGCGGGGCTGCCCCCGCAAGCGCTTATCAGATCTAGATCACTATGCTGTTGTGGTAGAGTATATAAAGACCAGGCGACAAATCAGTTAATCCAACTTTGGTTAAGTGCAACATTAATTGGCAACTGCATTTTCGTAGATCGCAATGTTATTATTGTCGCATTTACCGATTTTCGTTTCTGCATTTATTTAAATGTAATGTCAATAAATAGAAGCGTTTATATGCTCATTAAACAAGGCTTAAACGATGAATCAGTTGTTCAAACTTTGGCTAATACTGCATTAGTTTCCAGCTGTTTTTCGCCCCCCCCCCCCCCCGCCTTGTCATTTAAAAATATTTTTAATTGACATCTTATTACAGCAAATGTCCACCATATCATAACTAATAATATCATCACATGCAGGATCTGTGTAAGAATACCGTTTCGATACTTTATGGAAGTGAAACATTTATAAAGAACAAACAGTAGCAATAAACATCTGTACTGTAGGCTAGACGTGTTACTGTATGCTTTATTTTTTCGATAAAAGTAAAATGCGGTTTCGAACTTGCCCTCTACAATTTGAGCCATAACTGACCATTGCAAAGCCGGCAAGCCAGGAATCGAACCCACGATGGTTGCACATGATACAAGCTGTCTTAACACAGATCGACCAAGAAAATATTGAATATAAAGTATTCATCAGCCTAGATATCTATGGTGTATGGATATTACTCGAGGTTTTGTACTCTTTCCTTTCAGATGCCGGTATCCAGGTACGGAGATGGTTGCGGCTTAGGCGGGGCAGACTATTTATCAATGACGGGGAGGCTGGGAATAGACTACTATTAGGCAAGATAAATGAGAGCTTCACTGGAATCCACAGAGCGTTGATTTGACTAGGGTAAGTGTTTTGTAGGTCATAGTTAAAATTCAGTGTTAACAGATATTTGATAAGGATCTGCCGAATAATGAAAAATGCTGTCATGTCTGGGCTTATCATAAATCCCTGTTGAAGTGGTCTTGGTCAGGCTCTCTGATCAATCGGTCGTTGTTCGTCAAATTGTATTGATTGCATCTTGCCGACTCAAAATAAAACTTATCTTGTCGCGTTTCGGCTATCGTCAACACTTCGTCGCGTTATTTTTGTGTAACCTTATATACATGCAATATAATTTAAATATAAAATATAACCTTATTTTCTTGTTACCTTAATTACGTGTAACCTGGTTTCCAACCTTATTCCCATGTCGTTTGTTCACGGATCCATGAAATCTTGTTTAAAGACTAATTTGTTTATGACAACATTCTTTATGACAATCTTCTCATGCTACATATTCTAAGTCATGCCGATTTATAAGCGTTTTTCACTGGGCCATTCATAATAAGAAATACCTTTCAACACTTGACACTTGAATCTGTTTTCCGCGAAGCTTAGTAAACATACTCGATTTTTTTTGTGGACTATTCTTAGTTGAAATCTTAGTCACAGGAGGAAACAGTTTTTATCAATGATGGTGCATGTTCTTAAAAATAACAATTAGATACGGAGAAGGATTGTTTTAGTAATCAAGGCCATGTTTTGTATTTTTTACGTTTCATGAATAAACAACAAGGTCCCATATCCTAGTGTTGAAAAAAACCTTTGTCAACAATGCAGATAACACAAGTGTTGGTTAAATTATGTTACTCAACCTGGTTGACTATGGGTCATCTCTGGGTCAACTAATGTAGGTCACGAGGTCAAAAGTTCAATAACCCACAGTTTAATACACGATGAGGGATATATATGTTAGACTCAATACTGATACAAATATCCATACTGTTTGTATATTATATTTCGGTTATTTTTCGGAGAATGAAGGTATTATGATTCAAAAAGTCATTGAAACTTGAAACCTAAAGTCCTAGCACGACGGGGTAGACAATAAAATATTTCCTGACGGCGTAAAATCACTGGCGTCGGTCATCAATATTTACAGTAAGAAGGGAACATTAAAATGGCATTTATTTTTTTTATTATTATTTTTTTTTTGGGGGGGGGGTGGGGTGGGGTGGAGGTGTTGGGGGCGGGGATAATATCACGAAAACGTCGTCATTAGAGCAACAAAGAAATGACATTCTTATTTTTACAATTATTTATGTAATATTGGCACCATATGTGCCTCTACACACAATTGAGACCATAAGAAAGTACCCCTGGTGGGCGGACACATATACTAGTAGACCACCCTCACACAACCGTTTGAACAGGCAAAAGTTGACGTCGATAAATTTGAATGTGACCACAATGCAATGTGTTGATTACTAAACTGTTTAATGATGTTAGAATATATCTGAAGGTTTTAAAAATGAAAAGTTATTACATGAGAAAAGGGTACATAATTCTATGAAGTTATAAGGGTACCCGTTCTGGTATCCATGAGGACAGATGGGTGCTTCCAAAAGAGGACATAATGCAGCACCATTCCTTAACCCTTTACCTAATAAATGAAATACAATTTTGCGAAGCTGAAATGGATTCTCTTCATTTCTTTTACATTTTTCGAACTTCTTCTACAACCGCGACATTAGACCGGAAGTTGCGTGCAATCAACACCAGTGCAGGTAATGAGTTAATTTAACATGTAGTTATTTTGACACACTTTCTAGATAAATTTTGGTGAAGTTTGTCATTTTGCTTATATTGACAATATGCCTTCAAAATTGCGAACAGTCCATGTATCTCATTGCATATTAAAATAATCATAAATAAGAATGAAATCTAGAAGGATTTTAATTATATTAGAGATATTCATTTCAAACCTTAGAGGTTTTGGCCTTTTAAGTAAAAATAAACCTTAATATCTCTGTTCCACCTTCATTCTTGCACACAGGTCAATGTAGCTGATTGAAACTCGAGAACATTGCGTACGGGCTTTGAAGCTTAGACCATCGTTGAACAAGATACCATTGATAGCGCTAGAGTTACGTTCCCTTACTTGGTCGAACGGAACTGATGAAAACAAGTTTTAAAACACGAAATTAGTTGAACTTTTTTGCATGTGAAAAGAAATTAAGCTGAACCAAACATTATATCCATGTATATATAAGTACACTCGCACTGGACCTGAAGCCACTAAGTTCAGATAATCCTGGTGAACGAAAAAAAAACATTAACCGAAAATGTGCAGAACCTAATTTATGTGTAGGCCAATTATGCTTATGTCACCATCATATCTAAAGGATTAAGATAAATTTATATACAATTAACTTCATTGCATTGTCTTACTTATTAAGACAATACTAAATGTATTATCTCAATGTTTAGCGTCATCCCCAGTTTGGTTTTCGTCTTCCGAATAACAAAAGTCAGTATTGAACTAGATTGAAATAAAAATTTGATAAGGGGATAGACTGGGTCCAGGAAAGAAATGTTTATTGTGAAATGTTGAGTGGAAAGTGATTATTGGGGAGGGTTTACTGGGAAGTGTTTATTGGGAAGTGTTTCCTATGAAGTATTTATTGGAAAAGAAATATCCTGGTCAGCTATAGTGTATGTATACCAGTTGTTAAAATGCGTCATAAAGTGTTAGTCGGAAGGTAGAATTCTGCTTCGAATAAAGACAAAGATATCATTACTATTTCTCCACCATTTTAAATGAAACATAGCGCAGTCTCCGCCGCTTACAGAGCGGTCTTATACAAGAGGTCAGTTTCTAAACACCTCGACAAACCTTTTCACAAAACTGCCTACTGATGGAGCATTGTTTGTCGAAGTGTTTTAGGAAACTAATCACCTTATCAAACTCCGGTAATAAAACGAAGGCGAGGCTCATTAAGCGGCACAGACTTACCTTTGTTTAATTTCAAATGGTGAAGGAAAATAATAATTTTCTTTGTTTCAAGTCTTTATTCGAAGTAACATATTGCCTTCCGACGTAGCATTTATGATGTTATTTAAGGTATGTTACTACCCCGAAACATATCACAAAAGTATATGTTTCACCACCCAAAAAGATCGTTCCTCAAACCTAAATAAAGCATGGACGTGTGAAACGTTTCAATGCTTGGCCTTCCCAACCCACTTTTGCTCTGTGGAATTACCTTTACCGAAATAAATAAAAATATCAATCATGTGTGTCCGCTCCGAATAGATAAATCCGAGCCTCGGGCACGCTGCGTAGCCGGTAACTCGCCACATAGCCGGTAACTCGCCACGTAGCCGGTAACTCGGCAAGCCTCGTTACCCGGCAACGCAAGTGCGCTCGGGTCGGAATCTGGACCGGAATCACATGACAGATATTTTAAGTCCGTACAACGTCAAGGCTCCGACTATAACCGAAGTTAAATTATGAAAGGCGACGATGTGATCAATATCCAACGTCGGGTGTTTGCCAGAAACCTGCAGCCAAGTCTATAAACGTTGACTTTGCTGTCCGTAGGTTATTTTTGGGAAAAAATGCAAAATTTAATAACGTTATTGGATAATAGTTATAATTGAGTAAACATTGACCAAATCAAAGGATTAACCAGTCTTATACAATTTGCGTTGTCTATAAATGGTGACCTTGACCTTAAACTAATAAGCCTGTGATCTTGATCTTTGACCAAGTGACACATTAAAGCTTCATGGTACTTCTACTAATAATATGAAGTGTCAGTTTCGAAAGGTAATCAAACTCTTGAGTGCCAAAGAATTTGTCATTTTACCCCCTGTGACTTTGACCTTTGGTCCAAATAACCTAAAATTGTGTCTGGGTCATTTAATCAAAATAAGTTATTAATTAGCATCCTGTAAATAATGATGGCTATATCGGACATAACAAAGCAATATGACCCCTGATCTATGTAAGTGGCAAAGACGTTTTTTGGAATGTGTGACGTATTCGTATGAACAATATTTAAACAAATGTTGTTTTTTTGACACGTGACATAAAAAAATTTGCTTTGAGGGTAGGAGTTTAGGTACACAACATAATGTTCACGTTTGTGCGACATACTCATGCGAATTTGTCACACACATGTGAGTAAAGTGTACGAATGTGTCATACGTGTAACATATTCGTATGTGTAAACATTACGGTTCAACAAGCCGGTTTATTAAATAATCATCTTTATATTAAACCGAGTTCAACAGAAGGGCTCCGTTTCGATACGGTAGAACAATTTCCATATATCACACCATCATATGTTGTTTTATCGAACACGACAACATAATTTATTGATTTATTGTCGACTAAATACAAACACGGCAAGGAACTCCTCTAAAGACCTAAAAATAAACAAGAGCAATGTCAGAGGTTTTATATTATACGAAAAATCTGCGTTTCAGACAATACATAAATCTAAAAGAACGCTCCACGAGTTACAGACTTTGGACTTTTCTAACCCGAATATATTATGTAATTGTAAGCAACAAATCAAACTCAAGAATAATACAAGCAATTAGAATATTGTAATCGTATAAATTGGTAAAAAGTTTCATTGAATTCAAGCCTGGTATTGCTGAGTATTAACCAGGACACGTATGGCCCTATACGTCGAGTATAACACTTAAGAGTAGACAGAAGGGCCATAACTAAAAAATAACTAAAAGCTCGACCCGGAACGTGCTGATAATATGCGCATCTCCTCATGAAGCCAAAGCTTGCCACAAAGTTTCATTGCATTCAACATTT
Source organism: Mya arenaria (assembly GCF_026914265.1). Lineage (NCBI taxonomy): Eukaryota > Metazoa > Mollusca > Bivalvia > Myida > Myidae > Mya > Mya arenaria. The sequence continues at coordinate 67,421 of NC_069130.1, forward strand.
CACTATATCTTTATTGCAAGTTCCATAACTCTGTGAACAATCATCGAATCTTAACGTGTTGATAATATGTATAACGCTTTAGAGTAAATGGAGGGCCAAAAAAAATAACTATAACGGATAGTGAGATCGTCCCTGGTCCTATATCATACTTAATAAAAAAAGATCATCACTCTGTGAATAAAACACCGTGCCGGAATGTGCTGACAGTATGCGCATCTCTTCATGTAAGCAAAGCTTCCAATAAAGTTTCATTGCATTCAAACCTGGTCATATATATATATGATATATAACATTGCAAGGGCCATTACCCTGTGAAAATCACCGAGCCGGAACGTGCTGATGATATGCGCAATTCCTTTTGTTTGTGAAACTTCCCTTAAACATAAGCCGGTGGTTGCTAGGAAATAGTCCGGACACGAATAGTGGGACAGACGACAGACTTATGGACACACGGATGAAGCGGCGACTACTAACGGGGTATTCGCTATTTTAATTACTGGACTTTATTCCTGTAAATGCAATGGTAGTAATGAATATAATAAAGAATTGGTCATGCAATTAGACTGACCATTACAAGGCTGCCCAGTGCTATGCAGTAAAAGGGGTCATGAGGAATGAATATTAAAGTATTTTGTTTCACTCTATGCTGGGGTTATCGACTTAGGACGGTCAGCGAGCACAGAACTGTTCCCCGGCAATTATTCCGGCTTTCGTTATATCAACATCACACTATCATAATGTTTTATTATCAATAATTAAGCTCAAATGCGATTTACTGATAGCTGAGGTTGATGTTCTATCTGAATAAAAAGTCTGTGGTATTAAGAGATATTGCACTTACGGAATTGACAGATGTAGGGGAAGGACAGGACTATCTCGTAGGATATTCCGTCACAGTCCATATCGTCCCATTGGCCATGACGTGCATGGACGAACACTACCCAATCCTCGGTGCTATGGTACTGGTCGACGAAACGGCCCGGCATCCAGTTAAAGTATGTAGCAGGAATACCTTGGGAAATGGAATGTGTTGATGGTTATTCATATCTTTGAGGATACATATCTTTCGTGTATCTATCGTCTTTCCTTATTCAAGGAATCAGACCCCAAACATTACTATACTCCATTATGTTGAATAATGACCTTATACAATTTCTGGTATTATTTCAAAAGGGTATTGCCAGCTGCTTACTCATTTGAAAGGGTATTGCCAGCTGCTTACTCATTTGAAAGGGTATTGCTAGCTGCTTACTCATTTGAAAGGGTATTGCCAGCTGCTTACGCATTTGAAAGGGTATTGCTAGCTGCTTACACTATATACATTGAAACACATACGTAACAGTAACATTATTTGGTGTTTGCATTTCGTTTGGGCCAATCACAATCGAGGAGTTTTCAAATTATATGTTCACTATTTACGTAGATAGATTCTAACGAATGCACCCACAAATAAAGCCTAATTTTGACGATCTACAGAAAATCGAGTGAGCTACCTTTCCAGCTACATAGACATGAATGAGTTATTATTGCAGAAACAAAACCCATGATATACGGTTGTTATACTTATGGCAACGGTAGCGCGGAGACAATTTCTCCCTTACATGACACCCTTAGGTTTAAGCCGTTATTATTAGTCGGCCATTTTGATTTGAATACTACGGTTATCACTAACCGGAGTCCCATTGCCACTTCTCCTCCGAGGTCCTGTCATGTAGTCCTATCCAGATTGGCTGCACGTACGGAATTTTCGTTAGCATCTTGTATATGAAGTTAGTTTTTCTCTCGCTTTCAATGGACAACAAATGTCCATTCCTTCTTGCACAGTCTTCTTTGGCGTGCATCCAAGACTGTTTGGTGTCTATGAACTGGAAGCAGTACAATCCGTCGGTGGACACGTGTGTGGAGTTGGGGTGACCAAGTCGCAACAGGCATTTCCCCATCAGTGACATAGCAGCTAAGATGTACATTAAAAAGACACAAACTACATTGAAAAGATAGATATGTTAAGTTTGTAAACAGGACTCTAATTTTTAAGCACCATCAACCATTAATGACTGGATCACATTATGAGTTTCAGCCTTGTGTTCAAGTCTGACTAGCAGTATTTGAATATGTATGTCCATAGTTTTACGGGATAATTATAGATCACAGTTTAAATATTTCACCTGTAGAAGTACGTAACGGGCTTGTTGTTGGCATAGAAGTTGTTTTTGCAACAGTGGTCGGTGCTGTTGTAATGGAGGTTGGTGTTGTTGTAATGGAGGTCGGTTTAGAGGTCGGCGTGGAGGACGGTGTTGTTGTAGTGGACGTCGGTGTTGTTGGTGGTGGTGATGGTATTACTGAATGAGCCAATACAGCTTTGTTACAGGATTTGATTCAGAAGCACAGACACACATAAGGAAGCATACTGAGAAGTAATATGATTAAATAAACAGACATCATTGAACTAATGGTACACCCATTACAGCAATTAGGCAGACGCGATCTGGAGCCTCGCTCTGCCTTGTCACTTGAAGGAGGTTGTTTCTCAGAGGTGGTCATAGTAATGAATTAACGCGCTTTGGTTGATACCAAACCCGTTTCAGATTTTGTTCGGGAATTTACAAATCTGTTTCGAAAGATTGCTTGAATTAATTAATGCTTGGAGATGTGTACAGCTTTAATAACATTCTGGAGCATCTGCATGAAGCCATTATTTCTAAATTTCCACAAAACAATGATACTCCAGGTGTTCGTTTGAATGCTTCAACTATATGGTGTTTCAACACATGTGTTGTATCACTGTTGTTATTATTTCAAAGTAAGCTAATTTTCGGGTGGAACGAACTGAAGAAACCGCCTCAGGAGGAGGTTTCGATAGTTTCAAAAACAAGTTCCGGCTTTCGTAAAACAATAATAAAACTGGTTTTCATATCATTTGAAACTCATTCACAACAGATACACAGTTCGCGAAATCAAGAAAAAAACTAGTTTATTACCAATAAAAACGCCATAAAATTCGTTATGCTGTATCAGTCCCTTATACTTAAATCACAATGTCCGCAGATACCTAGATATATTGCTGGAATGTTTCCCTGGCATTTTTGAATTTGTATATCTGAATTCCTCACGATGTAGCCGTACTGAAAATGAAAACGAAATATAAAATATTATCTTTAAATCATAGATTTTAACATGTTGATTTACAGCGCTTAACATAGAAAGTGTCGCTAGACTGCGTAAAGTTTTCAACGCTATTCATTTAGAACGACGACAATATTTGCTACACTAGTGGGTGTGGTAAAAATCACCAGTCTATCTATTAATTTTTGTGTGAATTTTGCGGGAAGTTCGTATTACGTATTATAACGACAAATAGTTCAAAAGGATTTTTGAACGCTGATTTAACATCATATTTATGTTCGAGCAGTTGTTTTTGTCCGTTATTTGTTTTGTATGAAAGCTATTGTTCGAACAATCAGCTTCAAAATTGAAGAAAAAACGGGATAACCATTTATCTCTATTTGGACTGATACAACCTTTTTAAATTTTAAAATATTGTTGGCAACATTTTCTTGTTCAGAAGTGACTTGTTTGTGTGTTTTTATCAAAGGGAAGTAACTACAATGGACTTACAAAAGTAGGTCTGAAAGTTGATATTTTCACTCCTTAGTTTGCAAATTAAATATCAAAGTCATATTTCTATTATTTCACTGACACATTCCATATTTCATAGAAAAGCTTGAAATAAAAAATAGCTTTTCATTCTTTTTGATGAAATAAGGAAATCATTACATTTTGTATTTTAATTGCAGAACAAAAGAGCTATATTTTACGGGCGGTAGTCCTTTAGTGTTAATACGTATTGTCAACAACTACAGTGGCCTGACCCTATTTTCGATTCCAATGGCTGCAAATTTCTCGTCAATCCCTGGTAGATCATAGAACGGTTTACAGTCAGATTCTAATAGGTATCCATCCACATTCGAATTCTCGTCTGGTCTCGCGTAAATTGCCGTCTGCACCTAATTGTTAAACACAGATCATGTATTTCGTTTTGGGGTTCTTTTATGAATTTTAACGTTTTGTCCGAAGGCAATTATAAAATGAACATACTAAAGTAGGAGTTCTTTTATTGACTTTCATGCTATACCATTGTTGCTTCCAATATAAATGAACTTTCTGTCAGTCAAAAGTCAGAGCATATAGTGATATTTTTTAACAGATTCAAAGCGTTCGTTATATACAAATGCCTTCGGTATCGCTTCGTACGAACGATCGCAATAATCCAATGTAAATGTTTTTCCAAATGTTTCTCGCCTTTCCTAACGGTAAAATACGGCTTGAACGTAACCGCATATTTTATTTACGAACTTAACGTTCATCAAGTTACGTTTCCGTACCAAACGTAGACAACGAAGCGAAACAATTCTACCTAGATTTTTCACCGCGTAACATTTTGAGAAATTCGGTTAAGACATTTAGTATGATTTAACCTGGTAAGAGCACAGGCATGGGTAGTCTCCCTTTGCAAATCCGAGGAGAAGGGCAAGGACAAACACAATTGGTGCCATTGTACACCGAAATGATCTGAAAAGCAAACGTGGAATGTTTAATTAATTGTAGTGGCTTAATGTTTTCATTATTGGTGTTTTGAACAGCTTTTGAAAATGTATTGACATTTGGTGATGTTACCTTCGAAAATAATGCACCCGTCAATTGTAACCACGCCCCCCCCCCCACCCCCAGGTTCGTTGAAAAGCGGAGACTTGGACTTTCGGTCCAGCAAAGCCCGGGTAAAATCCCTGCCCGGCGGAGACGAACTGATGGTAAATTCCCCGCCAAACGCCCCCCGCACCCCGGTTTAGCTAGGTAAGGCCCATGTCTCCGCTATATTATTTGGCACGAAGACAAAACCACCGCATTCACCCGGCACTGCGGGGCCATCTGGAAGGTTAAAAACGACCCATTTCCCCGGCTATCCCCGGTATACCCCCGTACCTGGGGGGGGGGGGGGGGTTACAATTGACTGGTGCATAACTTAATAGGTTATTTGTCGCGTTTATATGTCAAACATTTGTGCTTGAGCAAATATAACAATTTGGGGCAAATATTCCCCTGAGGAATTTTTGTATGCGTTTATATGGCAATTGCGAAGATGAAATATTTTTAGTACTGTATAATTTACGGTAGACATTATGATGCAGCTAAACGCTACAGTATGATATCATCATCTGTATTGAACACTAATCTTATTTACTTAGCGATATTAAATACATGTAAAAGAGCAAAATAGGTAATTTAGACATAAACATAACTTTTCAAACAACATTTTTTTCTACTGTAATACCCTGCCAATATCGAAATATCCCCTGGATGAAATCGAACGTTTATATAACATGAAAGTCTCAAGGGGGAAATTTCATGGGGTTTTATTTACTGTAAAAACCTGTCAAAATAACTTAACCACTACGCAAGGGTAAGTACTGTCATATAAACGCAACAACAATTATTTCACCATCAACCCGTGTAATTGAAAATGTACAGGGCGCTTCAGCGTGGGACTGTATTATACACGTCAATCAGAGTAGTCGCTGACGTTACTGTTTTGTAGTACGTTGTCAAATATATTGATCAAAATAACTAGCATGCGGTTTAAGTGAATACCTGTGTATTTTAATGGGTTGCTTGTTGCTGAACGGTTAAGCTCCGCCTACTAGTTACGGTTCCGATATGCGAGTTAATGAAGGAAACAATGTACAAAAAGCTTGTTTTGTTTTTTGAAGTTTGAAGATTAAACTAAATGCGTACTAGCAGATACTACGATTGTTCATGTTGATAGACGTGTACACAAAATAGCGCTTTGTAAATTTGGCCTAGAACAACCCTTTAAAGCACAAGACTCTGAAATTCATGCATAAGACAGACGCCAAAACTTCAAATCGTGTAATTTACCTTCTCATAAGTCAATTCTCAATGGTATCCAACATGTTTCCATTTGGGCCTCGACTCAATGTATGTTTATGTGGATAGATAAGAGTTAGTTAGCTTTAGTACTGTACTAATATAACACGGTTTATGGCATTGGTTCATCTGCCACATATAAGTTGCCTTTAGGCCACAAGAAGTTTATGATTCGTTCCGCAGATTTACCGCACCTTTCTTATGGAAAATGTCAAAATAATGTTTTTGTGCGACTTTAGGAAATCAGATTGTTTTGTGGAAATTAGCTTTTTTGAAAGCTGCAATGTTATGGGTTATAATTTTCCGAATTGTTTTGTAAAGGGAGGTTACCTATGCGCGGAGTTTAATATATTAACTGGTATTAATTATTTCAAATAAAATTGCGGCTTCCTGTAAACATGTTTTGTAATTTTCAAACTGAGGTAAAATGTGTTTCTCACTGAAATGAATACTTCACTTCGGAGATTTATTTTCAAAAGACACCAGTTCTCTCGAAGAATGCCTATCATTTAACTATGAAATGTTTGTCGTGATGATAAAAAAACACAAATTGTCGCTTGTTCAAGCTTTTTACTGTGTTTTAGAGTATGTGTTTTTTCAAAAGGCTATTGTCTGATTCAATTTCTGACACAAATGACTAGAATTTGATTTGATGGCGTCGATGATGTAGAAGTTAGCGTTCACTTTGCAAGAATATGGTTTCATTTTTTATTGGTCTGAAATAATGGTTGAAAGTCATTTTTGACCAAATGTTGACAAAACAACATGTTCGGACTAGTCCACCTTAATGTTAATGGCCATCAACTAGTCTAATGACGATTTAATAATTATGGCAGTTACAGGGAGAAATGTCAAAGTAATGAAAAAGTATCCCTGAACGCTTTTTATTGTTCGGACACTCCTAAAAATAGGTCAGCCTACTTTGATAATTGGTTTGTTTGTTCTAGGATTTATAAAACAATTCGCTGACCATAACATTGTCTCTAGCATGGACTTGACAAGGGCATTCTGCTAGGCCAGAAAGGGCACTTTTGGTGCGCAATGAATTGGCCTTAATGTGGCATTTGCAACAGTTAATGATCAATTCATATTGTGTTTGTGTTGAAACTACTTTCAATACTAGTAATTTGTTATGGTTTTGTAGCTGATTCCTTTACTTTTATGCCAAATTATGTATAGTTATTGTTTTTGTACTTATTTCTAAAAATAACTTGACAGTATGTTCAATAAATATCAAATATACGAGTTCATTGTTATCAAAGTGGACTCTGTCTAACAAAAGGGCAAAGCAGGGTATAGTAAAATGAAAAAGGGTGCCGGAAAAGGGCAACAAGATGCCACCCACCCTGCTATTTTGACCTACCTAAAACAGTATTGTGAACAAAGCCTGTTAGTGTCCATTATGGTGAACACATGCTTATTTCATTTACAGTGATATTAAACTTGAAATTAAATCAAGCAAATGAAAGGTTTACCTGGTACAGACTCCTTACTTTCGTTATGCTGACTGTGTAAAAACATACAAACCTTTCATTTTATGTGTCCAAAATCAATTATAATAAATGCCTAAATACAGTTGCAAATTATGTTAACGTGATTTCGGTAGAGTATAAGCATCTTCCATGGCCGATCGTATAAGATAGGGTCATCCCAATCCGAGCGTAGGGTGTTTGGCGGTAACGAGGTTGTGACGTCATGTCCGGTAAGATGACTTCATAATTTTGATATGTCAAAACGTAATTTCTTGTTCAAACACACTAAGTACTGAATGTCTTTAAAATGTTCTCACGAAATCAATACGAAATACTAAGCTTTCCTCTTAATGTTAAAATGGAAAATGTACACCAGTATTCAAATAAATCTTCATCATAAAATACAAAATGAAAAAGTAACGTAAGCCTATTGCCAATTGATTGATTTGTTTACACACATGCAGAGTTATATATTTTCTGACCAATAGATATAAAATATGTTATATTACATGTGTTATACAGATAAAAATAAGTGATGTCTATAATTAACCGGGACAATGGCTTATCATGTGATAAAGTGTATTATATTAAACGAACTTTTCTTTTGTTTCATATTAAACATGTCTTTCATAATACTTTTTAAATTTTCTTGAAAATCAAACTGTTTGGCAAGGGGTCAATGCGGATACGGCATTCAAGTCGGATTGAGCATTTCGGTTTAATGAAGGGAAGAAAATGCTGGTTTTCACTACCATTTATTCCACACAGATTTAATATGGTCACTCCAGAAAATGCCCATGACACCTGTTATTTGAGAGATGCTTGAAGGTTGTAAGAAGGTTGTAAGAACACTGGTGAATTTGTGAAGAAATAAGGAACTAAAGCACAAATCTTTGCCTCAATATTTGATCTAGTGACCTAGTTTTCTTCACCAGAGGTGACTTACATTCACAAAGGTCTAAAATACCATGTTGAGAAATATTCTGACAGTTTCATGACGATCGAATTCAATCTGCTAATGATGACACTTAAAACGCAAAAATAACGACACCCGAACCGACGCCCGCCCAATTTCCGCCATTCTTGATTCGGAAAAATCCAGAAATATTTTTTATGCAATCCTTGCATTTAATAAGATTTGAAAAAGCAACTTCTAAATTCCCTTTTACATGACCATTCAAATCGGAAAAATAATTTTGAAACACATGCTGGTTTTCCAAACTGTCACTGCTATTTACAAGCACAATACATAGCGCGGAAGTTAGTTTTTTGTGACTTAGGATATGCGCATGTCACATGTTGCCATAGGTAGGTTGTTGGTCTTTGTTGATTGGTTGCTGCTGAACCACCTCCTCGTCAAGTCGCGCGAGAGTACCACGTGATATGTCAGCCTCGCCTTCATACGTAACCATTGGACCGTAGTTTGTCGATCGACCCTCTACGCTGTTCCACAAGCCGTACGTGAAATACAGAACGAAACCTGGAAAACAGGTAACATTTATTACACCATGACATACTCTCTCATGGCAATGTGTCTCGCAATGAAGTGGTGTATCGCATTCGAGTATAACTGAGCACAACTTTGTATTCAAAAACGTGAACTGTAAGTATATTCTTGTGTACCTGTGTTCATGAAAAGGGTCTCGAATAATGAAGAACAGAACAAAACAAAACGGAAAAGAACATAACGAAACAGACCGGAACAGAACAGAACAAAATAAAACAGAATGGAACAGAACAAAACAGACCGATACAGAACGGAACAGAATATGTTTTTTAATTTAAGCATGACAAGCTCATCATGAGCAGATGAAAAATACAATGGTTCAAACTTCTATATACATGTATATCGTTTAGTTTCCAGGTATGATTTTTAAGGGTAAAACATACATTGTCGCTCCATGTTTTGTGTTCAAGAATAAGGCACATTTTACGAAAATATATATTATAGATTTGTTGAAATTCTAGCGATCACGGAAAAGCCTTAAGACAATATGAATATGTTTCTGCGCCAAAATATTCCAGACGATCCAATCAACAATGCCTTCTTACTTCTAGAGAATGTAATTTCAGAAAAGTGAATAAATTTCATTAATGGTTTCAAAAATAAAATCATCTTCGAAAGCCAAAAGCCACAAGCTGGTGTTTGAATTGTATCGACCTTAAACGTTGAATGTAAACCTTGGTTGAACTACATTCAGTTAAATTGTTCTTTCATTACATTCAATACTTAAACCTGAATGAAATTATACATATATTTTGCTTGCTACATTAAATCTTAAAAGGACTTAAAAAAGGAAATTTGTTTATTGGTCCTTCTATCACAATTAAGCACTGCCGCGATCCCTTGAGATCATGTTTGAAATCGACTCGTAATATTTATCAATATTTCTAAATATAGCCATCGTCGGATACCCCCGATACACTACTGCTTCGTTGTGTACCTTGGGCGATTTGGTTAGAACAATCTTGTAACCATGAATAATGAATTCATAATGCAGTTTCCTTAGTTCCGCAAAGCACCAATGCGGAAATATGACTCTCACATTTGTACAGACACGCATGCTTATATATCCCCGAAGAGGAAGTATTCTGGCGAAAACTCGAATTTAACTCCGTACGACTGATCAATAAACATTTTAAAACGGCAACCTAGACCACTCGCCTGCGGAGACAACTGACACAACTGGGTGATATAAGACTATGATTTTATCATTGTAACATGCGATTTTATTAGATGAAGAGATGTCTCCCCTGCCTCATAAATATTCATGTCAAACAACATTTTTTTTCAGTCATTTTCCCCACGGTATGTATGAAGTGTATCAGAAGAAAGTACCGTGGTTGCCGGCGATGGAACATAGCATGTCAACGGATATCATGTTAAATAGCGCCTTTGATGACATTCATTAGTTTTAAATATTACTATACATGTTACACTTGAACTCAGTTAAGTACTATAAAATGACCTTGCTGGATTTGAATCACATACCGATTAGTAACCATATCCCTAGACGTAACCATGTCAGTGGACCCAGCTTCATCATGAGGGCAGTGTTGCAGGCTATACTCAGCGCAGGAATAAGGGGGACCAACGGAATCTGAAAAAAGGGAGATAAAAGACGTTGAATAAACACAAACAAAATCAACAAATAACTAATACATACGTAGCTATAGTTATCCATGTTTGAAAATCGGACTTCATTTGCTATCGATAATCGATTCGGACCAAGCATTTCGATTTACAATCGGACAACAATTGAAGCTCATAATATCATTTGGGAATACATTCTTTATACATAGTATCATTATGATCATTTAAATGATTTAACCAGGAATCAGGAAGTGTGATACTATAGTCATGCTTTTGGGAACAGTTAGTTAATTTCCATAACTTTATACTGTTTTTAATGTTTTAATGAATGAAATGAACAACAAAACACATACAAAATATTTTGACATCAGTTGCAAAATGATGCACAACGCATCAAGTACATGTTGGTAACCGCAACAAAAAAGATACGTAATTACCGGAAGTAGCATTAAGCGATATCTATTTTGGACTACAACTATCAGTTTTGCCAACATAACATTGTCAGCGAAGATTTATCGATTGCACTATATGATCGTTTCATCATTAAATGAACGATAAAGAGAATCCACCGCCTGGCATTTTCAAGTTTGTACTATTCAGTTAAGGGATGCGACACTTTGTTTTATGTCTAATCAAAACGGGTCCCTTTAAATTGCTGCAAATTACATAACAACATATCTTATTATTACATATTATATTAGATAAACCAAAAGAAAATTTACCTGGAAGGTCAGGAAAGCGTCATTTTTCTCGTGCGCCACCATCGCAAGGTAACAGACGATCACCATGGCAGCAAAGATTATAATCAACAGTATGGCCCACCAGGATCCTCCGCTCACATACTCGTAGCCAAAGATAACCGTGGCATTCAGACATATTATACTCACTATCAAAAGGAAGGTCGCCAACATGACGGCGTTTCCTGGTTCAAACTTATTCAGAATTGGGAATGCCTTAAGATTTTGTTTTAATCGTCCAAATTCATCTTGGCTTTTTGACTTTTTGATAATTGAAGATTCTTCGCCGATGGAGGTAGATTCAGGGTTGATGACGTCATCTTCCGGTTTCAGTTTGAATTGGCATTTATACACAGGGAGGTATCGCAGGACAATGACGCATGCTGAAACTATTGTGTAGGCGGTTAAAGTCCCTATAGACATAAACTCTACCAGAGTTGTAATTTCAAACAAGAATGCCATCAGGGCAGAGACTGCTCCAAACACCGCTATTGCAACAACTGGAGTTTGAAATCGAGGATGTACGTACGCTAAAGATTTGAAAAGTAGACCGTCTTGCGCCATGGCGTAAACCGCCCGCGGAAGAGAATAAGCGCTTCCGAGCAATGACGTAGTGATACCAAAGAGTGTTCCAATTCCAACTAAATATTTCGCCCATGTTATCCCCCTTTCTGCAAAAGCCATTGGAAAAGCTGCCGACGGATCAATGTCTGTATAAGGAACAATCAAAGTCAGCGCTGTTGTTGCCAGGACATAGATGAACGATACTATCAGCAGTGACGTTACTGTGGCAATCGGAATGGACTTCTCCGGGTCCTTGGCCTCTTCACCGGACACAGCGATACCTTCAAAGCCAATATAGGCGTAGAAACACGTGGCGGCCCCCGCTAGCGAGCCTCCAAATCCGTACGGAAAGAAACCTCCATGTTCCGACCACGTGCGGCCGTCAGCGAACGCAAAACCGGCGCAGATCAAGAACAAGATTACCAGGCAGTTGATCATGGTAAACACTGTATTAAAGTGGACAGTAAATTTAGCCCCACTAGCAATCACTAGAAATATAAGTATGGTAATTGTCATTGCGATAAAGTCTGGGTAGTCTGATATCCATGGCGAATCATGGCTGAGGTATCCGATAGATTCCAATGTACCTTTCCGTATTGCTCCGTCGAACAGCGAATCTATTGCTCCGCTCCACGCCCTGGCAACTGAAGCAGAACCGAGGATGTGCTCCAGCACAATGTTCCAACCAATCAAGAACGCCCATAGCTCGCCGATTGCTATGTACGTATACGAGTAGGCGGAGCCAGCTTTAGGAACACGGGCCCCGAACTCAGCATAACACAGAGCAGACAAGATGGCAGCGAATCCAGCAAACACGTACGACAATATGGCGGACGGTCCGGCCAAGTCCCTAACAACAGTGCCTGGAAAACATTAATGTAAGATTGTTTCTCTTTGTTCCTGAGTAGGACATGTACCCGGGTATCGATCTTAAATTACCCGCGGGTACCCAGGAACCTGTAAATGCAGTTCATGCCACAGAATAAACACGTCATGTAACAGTAACAATGTCATCTGAAACAAAAACAAGTATTGTTTGAAAATTTTAATAGTTTGTCATATGAATGTATGTTCAAGTCAGCTCCGTCACAATAGGGTGGGTGGGGGAGGCAACGCACAATGAAAAGCAAATACCTTATTAATTCGCTTTAACAAGCAGAAGGCGATAGGGTTGACGTGTGGCAGCCCAAAAGGACCATATATTCCATGATTGTGCTGTACTGGTGGAAACCGGGTACTAAAATTATACCCGTCCATGCCCTATTCGTAAGTAATTACAATAATATGTGTTATGTTATTGTGTTGTACTAAGTATATATATTACCATGTACTTGTTTTGTACGACGTATATATGGTATTTTTTACTTGTATTGTAATAAGTGTGTATGTTATTATGTACTTGTGTTGTACTAAGTATATATGTAAACTATGTACTTGAGTTGTACTAAATATATATATATATATTACCATGTACTTGTTTTGTACGACGTATATATCGTACTTTGTACTTGTATTGTAATTAGTGTATATGTTACTATGTACTTGTGTTGTAATAAGTATATATGTTTACTATGTATTTGTGTTGTACTAAGTATATTTGTTTACTAGTATGTATTTGTGTTGTACTAAGTATATATGTTTACTATGTACTTGTGTTGTACTAAGCATATATGTTTACTATGTATTTGTGTTGTACTAAGTATATTTGTTTACTAGTATGTATTTGTGTTGTACTAAGTATATATGTTTACTATGTACTTGTGTTGTACTAAGTATATTTGTTTACTAGTATGTATTTGTGTTGTACTAAGCATATATGTTTACTATGTATTTGTGTTGTACTAAGTATATTTGTTTACTAGTATGTATTTGTGTTGTACTAAGTATATATGTTTACTATGTATTTGTGTTGTACTAAGTATATTTGTTTACTATGTATTTGTGTTGTACTAAGTATATTTGTTTACTAGGTATTTGTGTTGTACTCAGTATATTTGTTTACTAGGTATTTGTGTTGTACTAAGTATATATGTTTACTAGTATGTATTTGTGTTGTACTAAGTATATATGTTTACTAGGTATTTGTGTTGTACTCAGTATATTTGTTTACTAGGTATTTGTGTTGTACTAAGTATATATGTTTACTAGTATGTATTTGTGTTGTACTAAGTATATATGTTTACTAGGTATTTGTGTTGTACTAAGTATATTTGTTTACTAGGTATTTGTGTTGTACTCAGTATATTTGTTTACTATGTATTTGTGTTGTACTAAGTATATTTGTTTACTAGTATGTATTTGTGTTGTACTAAGTATATATGTTTACTATGTATTTGTGTTGTACTAAGTATATTTGTTTACTATGTATTTGTGTTGTACTAAGTATATATGTTTACTAGGTATTTGTGTTGTACTCAGTATATATGTTTACTAGGTATTTGTGTTGTACTAAGCATATATGTTTACTAGGTATTTGTGTTGAACTAAGCATATATGTTTACTATGTATTTGTGTTGTACTAAGTATATTTGTTTACTATGTATTTGTGTTGTACTAAGTATATATGTTTACTATGTATTTGTGTTGTACTAAGTATATATGTTTACTATGTATTTGTGTTGTACTAAGTATATATGTTTACTATGTATTTGTGTTGTACTAAATATATATGTTTACTATGTATTTGTGTTGTACTAAGTATATATGTTTACTATGTATTTGTGTTGTACTAAGTATATATGATTACTATGTATTTGTGTTGTACTAAGTATATATGTTTACTATGTATTTGTGTTGTACTAAGCATATATGTTTACTAGGTATTTGTGTTGTACTAAGCATATATGTTTACTATGTATTTGTGTTGTACTAAGTATATATGTTTACTATGTATTTGTGTTGTACTAAGTATATATGTTTACTATGTATTTGTGTTGTACTAAGTATATATGTTTACTAGATATTTGTGTTGTACTAAGCATATATGTTTACTAGGTATTTGTGTTGTACTAAGCATATATGTTTACTATGTATTTGTGTTGTACTAAGTATATATGTTTACTATGTATTTGTGTTGTACTAAGTATATTTGTTTACTATGTATTTGTGTTGTACTAAGTATATATGTTTACTAGGTATTTGTGTTGTACTAAGTATATATGTTTACTAGGTATTTGTGTTGTACTAAGCATATATGTTTACTAGGTATTTGTGTTGTACTAAGCATATATGTTTACTATGTATTTGTGTTGTACTAAGTATATTTGTTTACTATGTATTTGTGTTGTACTAAGTATATATGTTTACTATGTATTTGTGTTGTACTAAGTATATATGTTTACTATGTATTTGTGTTGTACTAAGTATATATGTTTACTATGTATTTGTGTTGTACTAAGCATATATGTTGACTATGTATTTGTGTTGTACTAAGTATATATGTTTACTATGTATTTGTGTTGTACTAAGCATATATGTTTACTATGTATTTGTGTTGTACTAAGTATATATGTTTGCTATGTATTTGTGTTGTACTAAGTATATTTGTTTGCTATGTATTTGTGTTGTACTAAGTATATATGTTTGCTATGCATTTGTGTTGTACTAAGCATATGTCTTTATTATGTATTTGTGTTGTACTAAGCATATATGTTTACTAGGTATTTGTGTTGTACTAAGCATATGTCTTTACTAGGTATTTGTGTTGTACTAAGCATATGTCTTTATTATGTTTTTGTGTTGTACTAAGCATATGTGTTTATTATGTTTTTGTGTTGTACTAAGCATATATGTTTACTATGTTTTTGTGTTGTACTAAGCATATGTCTTTATGATGTATTTGTGTTGTACTAAGCATATGTCTTTATTATGTTTTTGTGTTGTACTAAGCATATGTCTTTATTATGTTTTTGTGTTGTACTAAACATATATGTGTACTATGTATTTGTGTTGTACTAAGCATATGTCTTTACTATGTATTTGTGTTGTACTAAGCATATGTCTTTACTATGCTTTTGTGTTGTACTAAGCATATGTCTTTACTATGTATTTGTGTTGTACTAAGCATATGTCTTTACTATGCTTTTGTGTTGTACTAAGCATATGTCTTTACTATGTATTTGTGTTGTACTAAGCATATGTCTTTACTATGCTTTTGTGTTGTACTAAGCATATGTCTTTACTATGTATTTGTGTTGTACTAAGCATATGTCTTTACTATGCTTTTGTGTTGTACTAAGCATATGTCTTTACTATGTATTTGTGTTGTACTAAGCATATGTCTTTACTATGCTTTTGTGTTGTACTAAGCATATGTCTTTACTATGTATTTGTGTTGTACTAAGCATATGTCATTACTTTGCTTTTGTGTTGTACTAAGCATATGTCTTTACTATGCTTTTGTGTTGTACTAAGCATATGTCTTTACTTTGCTTTTGTGTTGTACTAAGCATATGTCTTTACTATGCTTTTGTGTTGTACTAAGCATATGTCTTTACTATGTATTTGTGTTGTACTAAGCATATGTCTTTACTATGTATTTGTGTTGTACTGAGTGTTTATGTGCAGTATCTGTCTAATAACCTTGATTTTAATACATGTACTCGTTTTAAATTAATAATCTGCGAAACTGCAAACTGACGGTTTCAGACGCTTAGCTATTCCAAACTTGAATGCGTGTTGTGCTTCGGGAGGACCTGCAACACGGGGATATGTTTGGAATGGTCGTTGAACCAACTCCCAGGCCTATAAACAGTGCTTGTACATGTTGAACGTTGCTAACTATAAATAGGAGCTAGAAATGACCTTGCATGTTAACCACAATTACGGAAAACAATTTGCATCACACGCGTTGTCTTGTTTAAGAACAGTGCGTGACTTGATTAGATTTGTTGTCTCAGGCGACCGGAAGAGAGAGTTTTGTAAATTACTTAAGAGAGGGAGAATGGCATTTGCAGATAAAAATTCAATGTACTGCCAATATATGCCATTGAAAATAAGGGTTTCTTTGTGCATTGTGTTTACCTTAGTTGTATACATATATTTGCAAAAGTCAATGAGTTTTTATTAGTTTTATGTGTGCGTAAAAATGACCAAGCTAAACTTTAAACATATATAAATATAAAAAAAAAACACTTTCAGAGTCCGTCATGACATTAAAGGTGCACAATATGGGCAGATGCAATCTTATTGCATTATTATTTTTGACTTTAATGGTAAAACAAAAAAAAAGCGTAAGAGTTGTTTACAGGTAAAAACACATTATGCTACATTTTGCTGGGGACTTTATTACAACGTAGCTACTAGTTAAAAAATAACAAATACGTGTCTTTTATTTTACCTGTACACAAATAATATGTTGTTTTTTTTGCTTTTATCACTTAAGGCAAATGAGTTACATATCACAATTCATTGGAATTATAGGACTATATTTTGCATCGTCCTATATTGTGTGATTGTAAGGCATGGGCGTATCTTGTTATAGTATAAGTTTTAATTTAAAGCTGCACTTGCACAGATTTACCATTTTACAACTTTTTTATTTTTGTCTTTGAAAGGGCATTTTTTTGGCGTAAATATCTGCAAACCAATGGTTTAAGATTACTGACATTAATCAGATCGTAGATTTTCATATTTTCGTTCGAAAATCAATGTTTTATGGCTTAAAACATCAATTTTTGAACTTAAATATGAAAATCTGCGATCTAATTTTTTGTCAGCAGTCTTTTATGACTAGTCTCTATGGATTTTCGCAAAAATTGGCTCGTTCCAAGACAAACAAAATATTTTTTAAAAACACATTCGCTACTTTAAATCTGTGAGAGTGCAGCTTTACGCTACAAAAATGTTTCTTTATGGGTGCATTGGGAAATCATACCGGTAAGGACGTATATTCCAGCTCCGACCATCTGCCCAACCCCCAGCAGCGTCATATCGAACGTGCTCAAGCATTTCTTCAGCGGCGTCTCGTGAAAATTATCTGTAATTGTCTTCTTCCGGTTGACAGTTCCCCAGAACGAGACGAAAGAACCCAGAATCCTTGACATGGCTTTTCTGAGAAAACAAAAAAGGTCAATGATATTCAGTTAAAAATTACACCATAAGATAAAAGGGAAGTGTAGTATGTTGCATATAAATACACATGTAAAAAGATTGATACATTAAAGATACATATTTGCTGCGATGATATCAACAAATATGTATATAATTAAGATATCATTTGCAGTTGTACGTGGGAGGATAATTAAATTTTTCAAGCGTTGAAATGCTGATTTTCAGTAAATTAAATTGTAATGTTTCTCATGGTGTAGAGCATATCGATGACTTCTATCTTCCCTCATTTTATAAATCATGCGCGTAGTAGTTTTTTTAACTATTTAGCGTTCATGGGTGTAGCTAGAACAGACTAGATTTGCAGGTCCTATTTTCTATGTTCTAGGCATGCCCCGCCCCCGTCCCCACCCCCTGCAATATTTTTAATGAAATATACGATTAGTAGCGTTTCCCAATATCTTCTTATATAAAAACAAAGATCGATTTAAGGTTTGAAATGCATTCTTTTACTGTTTACATTTTTTTTAAATCATTCACAGGCCGAGATCTATAGGCCTACTGGGAGCTACGCCCTTGACGTTTGCCTGTGCCGAAAGTATAAAGTGCTAGTGAAAGTTCTCTGCCATATGAATAAAATAACAAAAATATTATTTCACTATTTAGGCCCCTTTTTGCATTTATTCATTGTATTCAGTTGGCTGGTATTGTATGACATCCAATAACCTTCAAACAATGCGGACGAGCACAGTAGCTCAAAAGTAAACTTCTTCAGAACACCTCGGCCATTTTCCATCGAAACCAACCTCGGTTGTATACTGATACATCAGTAGAAGTAGTGCGTAAAAATAAATAATAGTATTAATTAATTGTAGTGTTTAAACGTGTCTTGTGTATTACTACGTCTAAATTGATTTCCATTGAAGAGTCTTACTGAATAAATAATTATGATTCCCAGGTGTAAGATCATCAAGTTTAATTGCTAAATTGAAATTACTACGCGAATAACCTGCAGCGTAGTTAAATGTTAAGATTTCTGACATTATAAACCGTCCATATACACCCGTGATTTATTTCAATTAACGAATTAATTGCGGGGTTGATGTCATTATCGGGGTATGAACGCAATTGGGCTGGTCTAAGTGTGTGGAGTCCACGCGTACTTTGACCAGCCCAATTGCGTTCATATCCCCGATAATGACATCAACCCCGCAATTCATTCCTTATATTTACACAAATGGTTCATTATTTCATTCAAGAAACGTTAAATAAAAATCTTCATTTCATTTAGGATAACCTTTCTGTAATCCTTTCTTACCCATTCTGTAAATAGGACGACCCGACTATAACAGGAAACATTTTTTTTCAAATGACGTCACAATAACGCGGGAAAAGATCAACCACTTGAAAGTCACTTTTAAATGTAAAATTGAAACACTTTTGGCAACACTACATTTAAAATATAATAACTTAACATTTTCTTAAATGTTGATATATATTTTACGGGACCTGCTGACACAATACAAACAATAACAAGACCAATATTGTTCATGTACTGTATACTGTTATGCGATGAATTGCGATCCGAACATATCGGACGATGTTGCGTTCATCGATTGATAAACGCAGTTGCCGAAAGGCAGTTCATTTAAGGAATGGAAGTTGAGGTGTAAATATTGGAAAATGGCCGAAGAGTTCCGAATTAATTTTACTATGGGTTTGCATTAACAAATCGTCAAAACGCAGCATACAGGCAACGAGAAATAATCAACGGGATATATACAAGACCTAGATCATATTATAGGGACACAATATGAGTTACACTTGATAGGTGCATATGAGTTTTTGTAATTTTAACGTATTATAATGTTTAACTATTTTGACTTGAATGATAAAAAAGCATGTTTTTCATTTAACTTTTATTTATAAAAAATATACGCGATATTTTGGCGCGTTTTTAAACACGTTATTTGTGGCCACGTAGCTATTGAATGAAAACCCTATTATTTACGATAATGTTCTTTTTATCGATACATAAATCATACGATTTTTTTTTATTTTGATCATTACATTCGAATATGTTAAACAAAATAATGCATTAAACTGAATATATATTTTTTGTGCATTCTATCTAGACATTGCAACTTTAATATTTGGGTTGATCAATTGATTCGCCTAGCAACCAGTTGGGAATACGATACGATATTATACAGAAATGGTTCAAAATTTGTAAAGTACGCTACAATAGTTAACTGATAATGTAGTATCATTATACGATGCTATATGGTAAACTGTTTCGCGACAAATCACTCCATATTTGGTAACTATAAAGCTTTGATAAAGATAAAAAAAAAATGAATGTACATGTTTAACTAACTAATACACTGGAATGTCCCGTGCAATCTAACATATGTCAAGTTTTTAAGCTAATATGTACCGATAGTTAACTACTAAAAGTATTTAGATAAAAAAATAATTATTATACAATGCCATATGGAAAACTGTTTCGCGATAAATCACTCCATCTTTGATACATATACTATCATTACTTTTAGATGTACATGATAAACCAGTTAGCACACTGGAATGTTAAATGCTGCCTAAGTAATTTACAATACATACAGAATAGCCCACGCGAACAGATGAGAAAACGAGTTACCATATGGCTCGTACTAATTCAGATATGAAATACGATTTTCATATCAATCTACAATAGTTTATACCAGATATGAGTAAATGAGTGAATATTACCACATTATTGATAAAACAATCTGATTTATATACTACAATATGTTGAGATTTCATACCTGATATTTTACATGCCAAATAATTCCAAGTCGTCTGCTCCCTGGAAATGTCTCGCTGAAATCCTGAATAATTTCCAATATTCACGTATGTCCCAGTGCCAGTGTCAAGTATTCCTGATACTCGGGGAATTCCTCGGCACGCCATTCCATGATCAATATCGATCTGTACTACGCATGCGCAGTGTGTGAAGCACGCGCTGTGACATTTACGAGAAGCAACATCAGACGACAATTCCACCTCATTAGAAATCCAGGGGATGTTTTCTCCGATATTCTTAGAAAATTTCAGTATTTATATCGATTCGTCAATTGTAGTTCGTCATTTTGGGATGTGTATGTTCCGTATCAATTGTTGATATAAATAGGGTCTTTATTTGATAAAAACACTAGGTTCATTAAACGAAAAAAGAGCCTGCCTTTCTTTTTTTAGTCTATTAATTAACTTTTGCAATTTATACGCATTGCACAAAGAATTCATACACCATGGTTATTATCAGATAATGTGAACTTGTGATTTTCTCAATTTATTTAAGGGCCGGCAGCGATGCAAAGTCGATTGAGGGACCAAAATTTTAAATGTTTTAAAAAACGGGAGTTGAGCATTATTTTACGAAAGAATTTTTTATCAGATTTCCAATCAAAAAACATTTACGTTTTCCCGGAAATGTATTAATACAAAAAGAATATATTTGTGGGTCAAATTTATCGAAACTGCCCATTTAACAATGTCTTGTGGCTTTATGTTGAATGCAGCTATTTTAAAAAAAAGATTTATGCATTTTTGTAAACCGGAAATGAATTTCATCCACGACATTTCATTACTTTGCTGAATAACTATCTTATTTGACAAGATATCATCAATATCTCTCAAGACATCGTTGAATATGTAGTCTTGGGAATTTTGATATAAAAACGTACTAATGGCGACAGACCTTTCCGTAACAATGTGAAAGCTTTTACTCCTGTTTAACTGATAACTAACCCAAAACATGTCGCCAAGAATAAATGTTTCGCTCCCAAAAAAAAATCGATCATGAAAGCTAAATTAAACATGTATATTTTACACGTTTAAAATGTTGACCTTCCCCACTCACTTTTGCATCGCTGCCGGCCCTTAAGGTAACGGTAAAGACAAAAACGAAACGTGAAACAACTGTTTTTAAAGTAGTCTGAGATAATTCAAGATTATGTACTGTACGCGAAAAAAATGCATATACATTACATTTATATTATTCAGCCGTTAATTACACTGGACCAGTGCTGGCATATAAATACATATATGCTGTTCAGCCATTAATTACACTGGACCAGTGCTGGCATATAAATATATATATATGATGTTCAGCCGTTAATTAAACCGGACCAAGGCTGGCATATAAATACATATATGCTTTTCAGCCGTTCATTACACCGGACCAGTGCTGGCATATAAAAACATATATGCTGTTCTGCCGTTAATTACACTGGACCAGGACTGGCATATAAATACATATATGCTGTTCTGCCGTTAATTACACTGGACCAGGGCTGGCATATAAATACATATATGCTGTTCAGCCGTTAATTACACTGGACCAGGACTGGCATATAAAAACATATATGCTGTTCAGCCGTTAATTACACTAGACCAGGACTGGCATATAAATACATATATGCTGTTCAGCCGTTAATTACACTGGACCAGGACTGGCATATAAATACATATATGCTGTTCAGCCGTTAATTACACTGGACCAGGGCTGGCATATAAATACATATATGCTGTTCAGCCGTTCATTACACCGGACCAGTGCTGGCATATAAAAACATATATGCTGTTCAGCCGTTAATTACACTGGACCAGGACTGGCATATAAATACATATATGCTGTTCAGCCGTTAATTACACTGGACCAGGACTGGCATATAAATACATATATGCTGTTCAACCGTTAATTACACTGGACCAGTGCTGGCATATAAATACATATATGCTGTTCAGCCGTTCATTACACCGGACGAGTGCTGGCATATAAAAACATATATGCTGTTCAGCCGTTAATTACACTGGACCAGGACTGGCATATAAAAACATATATGCTGTTCAGCCGTTAATTACACTGGACCAGTGCTGGCATATAAATACATATATGCTGTTCAGCCGTTAATTACACTGGACCAGTGCTGGCATATAAAAACATATATGCTGTTCAGCCGTTAATTACACTGGACCAGGACTGGCATATAAATACATATATGCTGTTCAGCCGTTAATTACACCGGACCAGTGCTGGCATATAAAAACATATATGCTGTTCAGCCGTTCATTACACCGGACCAGTGCTGGCATATAAAAACATATATGCTGTTCAGCCGTTAATTACACTGGACCAGGACTGGCATATAAATACATATATGCTGTTCAACCGTTAATTACACCGGACCAGGAATGGCATATAATTACATATATGCTGTTCAGCCGTTAATTACACTGGACCAGGACTGGCATATAAAAACATATATGCTGTTCAGCCGTTCATTACACCGGACCAGTGCTGGCATATAAAAACATATATGCTGTTCAGCCGTTAATTACACTGGACCAGGACTGGCATATAAATACATATATGCTGTTCAGCCGTTAATTACACTGGACCAGGACTGGCATATAAATACATATATGCTGTTCAGCCGTTAATTACACTGGACCAGTGCTGGCATATAAATACATATATGCTGTTCAGCCGTTAATTACACTGGACCAGTGCTGGCATATAAATACATATATGCTGTTCAGCCGTTAATTACACTGGACCAGGACTGGCATATAAATACATATATGCTGTTCAGCCGTTAATTACACTGGACCAGTGCTGGCATATAAATACATATATGCTGTTCAGCCGTTAATTACACTGGACCAGTGCTGGCATATAAATACATATATGCTGTTCAACCGTTAATTACACTGGACCAGTGCTGGCATATAAATACATATATGCTGTTCAACCGTTAATTACACCGGACCAGGACTGGCATATAAATACATATATGCTGTTCAGCCGTTAATTACACTGGACCAGTGCTGGCATATAAATACATATATGCTGTTCAACCGTTAATTACACCGGACCAGTGCTGGCATATAAGTACATATATGCTGTTCAGCCGTTAATTACACTGGACCAGGACTGGCATATAAATACATATATGCTGTTCAGCCGTTACTTACACAGGACCAGTGCTGGCATATAAGTACATATATGCTGTTCAGCCGTTACTTACACAGGACCAGTGCTGGCATATAAAAACATATATGCTGTTCAGCCGTTAATTACACCGGACCAGTGCTGGCATATAAAAACATATATGCTGTTCAGCCGTTAATTACACCGGACCAGTGCTGGCATATAAAAACATATATGCTGTTCAGCCGTTAATTACACCGGACCAGTGCTGGCATATAAGTACATATATGCTGTTCAGCCGTTAATTACACCGGACCAGTGCTGGCATATAAAAACATATATGCTGTTCAGCCGTTAATTACACCGGACCAGTGCTGGCATATAAAAACATATATGCTGTTCAGCCGTTAATTACACTGGACCAGGACTGGCATATAAATACATATATGCTGTTCAACCGTTAATTACACTGGACCAGTGCTGGCATATAAATATATATATATGATGTTCAGCCGTTAATTAAACCGGACCAGTGCTGGCATATAAATACATATATGCTTTTCAGCCGTTCATTACACCGGACCAGTGCTGGCATATAAATACATATATGCTGTTCTGCCGTTAATTACACCGGACCAGTGCTGGCATATAAATACATATATGCTTTTCTGCCGTTAATTACACTGGACCAGGACTGGCATATAAATACATATATGCTGTTCAGCCGTTCACTACACTGGACCAGGACTGGCATATAAATACATATATGCTGTTCTGCCGTTAATTACACTGGACCAGGACTGGCATATAAATACATATATGCATTTCAACCGTTAATTACACTGGACCAGTGCTGGCATATAAATACATATATGCTGTTCAACCGTTAATTACACCGGACCAGTGCTGGCATATAAGTACATATATGCTGTTCAGCCGTTAATTACACTGGACCAGGACTGGCATATAAATACATATATGCTGTTCAGCCGTTACTTACACAGGACCAGTGCTGGCATATAAGTACATATATGCTGTTCAGCCGTTACTTACACAGGACCAGTGCTGGCATATAAAAACATATATGCTGTTCAGCCGTTAATTACACCGGACCAGTGCTGGCATATAAAAACATATATGCTGTTCAGCCGTTAATTACACCGGACCAGTGCTGGCATATAAAAACATATATGCTGTTCAGCCGTTAATTACACCGGACCAGTGCTGGCATATAAGTACATATATGCTGTTCAGCCGTTAATTACACCGGACCAGTGCTGGCATATAAAAACATATATGCTGTTCAGCCGTTAATTACACCGGACCAGTGCTGGCATATAAAAACATATATGCTGTTCAGCCGTTAATTACACTGGACCAGGACTGGCATATAAATACATATATGCTGTTCAACCGTTAATTACACTGGACCAGTGCTGGCATATAAATATATATATATGATGTTCAGCCGTTAATTAAACCGGACCAGTGCTGGCATATAAATACATATATGCTTTTCAGCCGTTCATTACACCGGACCAGTGCTGGCATATAAATACATATATGCTGTTCTGCCGTTAATTACACCGGACCAGTGCTGGCATATAAATACATATATGCTGTTCTGCCGTTAATTACACTGGACCAGGACTGGCATATAAATACATATATGCTGTTCAGCCGTTCACTACACTGGACCAGGACTGGCATATAAATACATATATGCTGTTCAGCCGTTCACTACACCGGACCAGTGCTGGCATATAAATACATATATGCTGTTCAACCGTTCATTACACCGGACCAGTGCTGGCATATAAATACATATATGCTGTTCAGCCGTTCATTACACCGGACCAGTGCTGGCATATAAATACATATATGCTGTTCAACCGTTAATTACACCGGACCAGGGATGGCATATAAGTACATATATGCTGTTCAGCCGTTAATTACACCGGACCAGTGCTGGCATATAAATACATATATGCTGTTCAACCGTTAATTACACCGGACCAGGGATGGCATATAAGTACATATATGCTGTTCAGCCGTTAATTACACCGGACCAGGGATGGCATATAAATACATATATGCTGTTCAGCCGTTCACTACACCGGACCAGTGCTGGCATATAAATACATATATGCTGTTCAACCGTTAATTACACCGGACGAGTGCTGGCATATAAATACATACATGCTGTTCAGCCGTTAATTACACCGGACCAGTGCTGGCATATAAATACATATATGCTGTTCAGCCGTTAATTACACCGGACGAGTGCTGGCATATAAATACATATATGCTGTTCAACCGTTAATTACACCGGACCAGGGATGGCATATAAGCACATATATGCTGTTCAGCCGTTAATTACACCGGACATGGGATGGCATATAAATACATATATGCTGTTCAGCCGTTCACTACACCGGACCAGGGCTGGCATATAAATACATATATGCTGTTCAACCGTTAATTACACCGGACGAGTGCTGGCATATAAATACATACATGCTGTTCTGCCGTTAATTACACCGGACCAGTGCTGGCATATAAATACATATATGCTGTTCAGCCGTTAATTACACCGGACGAGTGCTGGCATATAAATACATATATGCTGTTCAACCGTTAATTACACCGGACGAGTGCTGGCATATAAATACATATATGCTGTTCAGCCGTTAATTACACCGGACCAGGACTGGCATATAAATACATATATGCTGTTCTGCCGTTAATTACACTGGACCAGGACTGGCATATAAATACATATATGCTGTTCTGCCGTTAATTACACTGGACCAGGACTGGCATATAAATACATATATGCTGTTCAACCGTTAATTACACCGGACCAGTGCTGGCACATAAATACATATATGCTGTTCAGCCGTTAATTACACCGGACGAGTGCTGGCATATAAATACATATATGCTGTTCAACCGTTAATAACACCGGACGAGTGCTGGCATATAAATACATATATGCTGTTCAGCCGTTAATTACACTGGACCAGGACTGGCATATAAATACATATATGCTGTTCAGCCGTTAATTACACTGGACCAGTGCTGGCATATAAATATATATATGCTTTTCAGCCGTTCATTACACCGGACCAGTGCTGGCATATAAATACATATATGCTGTTCAGCCGTTCACTACACCGGACCAGTGCTGGCATATAAATACATATATGCTGTTCAGCCGTTAATTACACTGGACCAGTGCTGGCATATAAATACATATATGCTTTTCAGCCGTTCATTTCACCGGACCAGTGCTGGCATATAAATATATATATGCTGTTCAGCCGTTAATTACACTGGACCAGTGCTGGCATATAAATACATATATGCTGTTCAGCCGTTAATTACACCGGACCAGTGCTGGCATGTAAATACATATATGCTGTTCAGCCGTTCACTACACCGGACCAGTGCTGGCATATAAATACATATATGCTGTTCAGCCGTTAATTACACTGGACCAGTGCTGGCATATAAATACATATATGCTTTTCAGCCGTTCATTACACCGGACCAGTGCTGGCATATAAATACATATATGCTGTTCAGCCGTTCACTACACCGGACCAGTGCTGGCATATAAATACATATATGCTGTTCAGCCGTTAATTACACTGGACCAGGGTTGACATATAAATACATATATGCTGTTCAGCCGTTAATTACACTGGACCAGTGCTGGCATATAAGTACATATATGCTGTTCAGCCGTTAATTACACTGGACCAGTGCTGGCATATAAGTACATATATGCTTTTCAGCCGTTCATTACACTGGACCAGTGCTGGCATATAAATACATATATGCTGTTCAGCCGTTCATTACACCGGACCAGTGCTGGCATATAAATACATATATGCTGTTCAGCCGTTCATTACACCGGACCAGTGTTGGCATATAAATACATATATGCTGTTCAGCCGTTCACTACACTGGACCAGTGCTGGCATATAAATACATATATGCTGTTCAGCCGTTCACTACACTGGACCAGTGCTGGCATATAAGTACATATATGCTGTTCAGCCGTTCACTACACTGGACCAGTGCTGGCATATAAATACATATATGCTGTTCAGCCGTTCACTACACTGGACCAGTGCTGGCATATAAATACATATATGCTGTTCAGCCGTTCATTACACTGGACCAGTGCTGGCATATAAGTACATATATGCTGTTCAGCCGTTAATTACACTGGACCAGTGCTGGCATATAAATACATATATGCTGTTCAGCCGTTCACTACACTGGACCAGTGCTGGCATATAAATACATATATGCTGTTCAGCCGTTCATTACACCGGACCAGTGCTGGCATATAAATACATATATGCTGTTCAGCCGTTCACTACACTGGACCAGTGCTGCTGTTCAGCCGTTCATAACTCTGGACCAAGGCTGGCATATAAGTACATATATGCTGTTCAGCCGTTAATTACACTGGACCAGTGCTGGCATATAAGTACATATATGCTGTTCAGCCGTTAATTACACTGGACCAGGGCTGGCATATAAATACATATATGCTGTTCAGCCGTTAATTACACTGGACCAGTGCTGGCATATAAGTACATATATGCTGTTCAGCCGTTAATTACACTGGACCAGGGCTGGCTTATAAATACATATATGCTGTTCAACCGTTAATTACACCGGACCAGGGCTGGCATATAAATACATATATGCTGTTCAACCGTTAATTACACCGGACCAGGGCTGGCATATAAATACATATATGCTGTTCAGCCGTTAATTACACCGGACCAGTGCTGTCATATAAATACATATATGCTGTTCAGCCGTTAATTACACTGGACCAGTGCTGGCATATAAATACATATATGCTGTTCAGCCGTTAATTACACTGGACCAGTGCTGTCATATAAATACATATATGCTGTTCAGCCGTTAATTACACCGGACCAGGGCTTGCATATAAATACATATATGCTGTTCAGCCGTTATTTACACTGGACCAGTGCTGGCATATAAATACATATACGTATACTGAATTAATTAATTACACTGTACTAAGGGTGTTATCAAAATACATGTTTAGTATTTAGGCGTTGATTACATTGTACAGTTGTTGCTGTCAGCCAGGAAAAGGACCTTGCTTGAGCAAGGCCGAACCTGTTATGACGCAAGTGAGTGTCTACTCTGGAGTCTAAATCTTGATGTCAGTCTTTCGGTTCAATTTACCTGTTAATCATTCTGCATAGTATTACTGCTACCGCCACTGCTACTGCCAATTCAACTGCTACTTCCGCTGCAGCTGCCGCTTGCACTGCCACTGCCACTACCACTATTACTACTACTACTAATGCTGCTGCTACTGCTACTGCTACTGCCACTGCCACTTCCACTACCTCTTCTACTACTACTATTACTATTACTACTATTACTACTACTACTACTACGACTACGACTACGACTACGACTACTACTACTACTACTACTACTACTACTACTACTACTACTACTACTTTTACGACTATTACGACTACTACTACTACTACTACTACTACTACTACTACTACTACTACTACTACTACTTCTACTACTACTACTACTACTACTACTACTACTACTACTACTACTACTACTACTACTACTACTACTACTACTACTACTTCTACTACTACTATTTCTAGTAGCAGGTTATCGTAGCTTGAACGAAATGCTGACGTTTCCGATCAAATACATTTTGCACAACTTGAGTATATAGTCATCGAAGTTAATAGCGCATGGTTATTAGATGATCAAATTGAGTTTGGAATCACTTAGGCCCATCTTACAAAAGAAAACAGAACAGAGATACGATTTATTGAATATAAATATAAATACAAATAATAATAACACATACCTTCAGGTATACAAATAATGCAGAATGAAACAAGCAGTTATAATACAGAAGCAAACATATTCAAACATGTTTTATCAAATCAACATAAGCATTAATGTTCAAATTTCTTATTTCATTAGTTTTAGTTATAAATGTACATTCGGAACTCCTCGGCCATTTTTATAGAAAACAACCTCGGATGTATTTGGACGGTTTACATACTCAAAAAGAGGTACGTTTAAGCCCGCTGAAAGTAGATCGCGTAGTAATTTTATTTTAGCAGTTAAACTTTATGACGTAACTCTTGGAAATCTTAATGATGTTTGCAATAATTCACTTCACTGACAATCAATTTAAACTTAGATCAATAAATACAACTATAAAACACAACATTTAATTAATGATATACTTCAACTGATGTACCGGCATACATCCGAGGTTGTTTTCGATAAAAATGGCCGAGGAGCTCCGAATGATAAATGTACTGGCGTGTTTTTCCACCAATCGTGCTTAAACGAAAACACCTCTAGCAATGTCCATACAGTTGAATGTCATGTCGAGTATTGGTATAAAACGCCATCTAATTTCCTAATAAAAAATCTTTAAAACTCTTAATTAAACTCTGATTCAATGGCTCGTAAGATATTAACACACATATTAAACAATGTTTTTCGTCTAACCACGTTGCGTTTCATACATCCAGTTTCCATACATAGTACAACACACACACTTTATCGATTGCCTTAAAAATGAAACCTGCGCATTTAGTTTATTAATTTTATGTCATTGGTTGTTATGAGTCGCAGCCACATATGGTTCCCGAAAGCCATGTTCCACTTTCTTTCTTAAGCGCAGCATTAAGTGGCTTATTTCATTGAGGCAAATTTCATACTTAATCTTGTTTTGAAAATCATAATTATAACTTCCTTTTGAATTCAACAATATCTTCAATGTGTAAAAAAAACACACATCTAAAGCATTGAGCCAAAGGTCATACTAAGTCTTGGCTTTATTAAAAATAAGAATAAATATTGATTATAATGATAACTTTCTATAAAAATCCACAATCTCTTAAACATGTCAACATCAAACAAACCATAATAAAACGAAAAAAAATGAGCTTAACTTAATCCGGTTAAATTGGAAATTGGGGCCGTACATACTTGTTTTTTACTTCAGCATAATAATATTAGACAGGGACACATTGACTGTTCTGTTTTCATTACATCTGCTTCAATTTAGCAAAACACAAACAAATAACAGGCAGAAGTTGGTTATCATAGTATGTTTATTTTAGAAGAAGAAAAAATGCATTGCTAAATTGCACGCCCTCAATGTTTAGGTTTTACAAGCACTCATATTAGTTCAAAAATATTCCAAGTTTGGCAGTTATGCATCCATGAAATCACAAATTAGTTCAGGCTCAGCTGGACGACAGTGTCCTGGTTGGCTTTGAATATGTATTTACATTGAGCTTCCGTGATACACCTCCATTGTATTATACTTGTTTTTAAGTTTCTGGCTGTGAAGTACGAAAAATTATATAAGCTTGTAAACACACACATGATCATTCTCCCCTCCAACGACGAGTGTCTTCTGTGTCGGACAGAAAGCCACAGTAAGTGGACACTTTATCCCATCGTTTGTCCCCAGCATAGTCTTAATTCTTCCGTCACGCCCGGAAATCACAATCACCGTGTTGCTGTCATGGCAAACGACGATCACCTGGCTCCCGTCGACGTCCACGAGAGCTTGAGACAGCGCATTGTGTGAAAAAGTGTGTAGCAGCTCACCTTGTAGGCTCAGCTGGGACACCGTTTTACTGTCGTTATCTGCTACGTATATTGTGCTGACATCGTCACGGCTTATGATCAAGCACTGCGGATCACGAAAAACTTCTTTTTGGAGGGTTGTATTGTCGAAGGTTTGTAAAATATCCCCATTCACGGTTCTTACTTCTATTCGAGGCGTCGGTTCCTTAAATATCAAGTAAAGCCTACCATCACTGAGAGCTATTCCCTTACACCACCCATCAACAAAGATGCATGATATTGATGCAATTGTCAGTGCGTTCCTTGTGCTGATGAACTTGATCGTGGAAAAATTCAGTCCCATTAGAGTAACGGCGGCCATGTCATCCGGCTGCACGAAGACATCCCAGGGTGAACCGTCCACATCCAGACGGGCGCTCACCTTGCCGGTTGTCAGGTCTAAGGTTTTCACACATCGATTGTTGCAGTCAGCAAGGAGGAGGGTACCGGGCCTGATGAAGGCCGAGCCTGATATATGGCAATCTTCTTTGTCATCCGGGTGCTTGATGTTCATGTTATCCTTGGGGTTTCGCTTAGCCGTGAAAAAGTCTGTAATAATAATAATAATAATAATAATAGTAATAATAATAGTAATAATAATAATAATAATAAAAGTAATAATAATGGTATCGATAATAAAATTACCAATACTTATACTACTACTACTACTACTACTACTAAATTTCTCGAAATTTCTTAAGCCTAACAGACTTAAGTCGCTTAATTTATTTAGAAAAGAGTCTTACTTAACCTGACTTTGATACATAAAACCGAAAAGCACTATGAGTGGTCAAGCCACATGATGAACTACCCGTTATCCCAAAATATACTAATTCAGGCAGAATAATTTTCTCACAGTCAATAACTACCTGACCACTTAAGAACATACTTCAAATTTTAGATTTCTTTTGTAATCCATTTTGTTCTGGGGTGCGTTTCAGATAGTAATACTTTGATATGGAGAAAATCTTCATCCGTCATCTTGATCGTTTAGTTTACGAGTGCCTACAGCCGATGGTAGGTTTACGATCAAAATTAACGATAAAGCAGGTGCACGTTGCGTCTCTGAAACGGTGCTGATCGGTAATTTACTACCAAAACGACTTAACGATCGTCTATGAAACGCACCCCTGGATCCTACAGTTTCTGCCCTTACCTGTTTGTCCCTCAATCTTCCCAATTGCATCCTTCCAGAGAAGCAGGCATTCGGTTTTCGTATCTCGAATAAAGTGGTAACGCGTCACCGTATTTTCTGTCTCAACTTTCTTTATCAATGTTTGCATATCGCCCATAATCGTTAGTGCATGCCTGGCTGCTACATAGGCGTGGTCAGCGTTCTTGTCCTGAACTTTGAGCCTTTCTTTCATCTCAGCTAGTGTTGATTTCGCAGCGTTTATATCTTCCATGAATTTCCGTGTAAGATCTGTGTCTTTCTCTTTTGCCTTCTCCATGGATTTGATGAGAGCCATTTCTCGTTTGTTAAGATATTCATTGATTTCGACTCTAAAGTCTTCCAACTTCTTCAACTGGACTTTATTAATTTCAATCACCGACTGTTCATTGGATTGAAGTTTTCTTTCCCAAGAATTTAAATCTGTCTCAAGCTTTGCCACCTTGTCAACGATAACCTTGAATTCGTTGCTTGCAGTGAAAGAATGCGCGACGTCTGGTATATAATCAATCTTGCAGTCCTTGTGCTTTAAAGCAATGCAATTCCCACAAAATAATTGCCTATGTGCTCGACAGAAGAAATTGATTGCTTCCTGTGGATGTTCTTTGCAATGCTCCAACCCTGTGACTTCTTCAGCCTTTCTACTTGGCGGATAATGAGTGGGCATTTTCTGCTTGCCAAGGATATCGTGTTGTTCCGAGGCCGGCTGTTTTCCGTGGTGTATAACGCATGATGGACACATGTACTCCTTACAGCTATTGCAGAATCCATGGGCCTTCAATGTTTTCCCTTTGGCCAAACACGGCACACAGAGGGGCCCGCTATTTTCAGCTATACCCGGATCGACGCTTCGGTCGGAAACTTCCATTTACGGGAAATGACGTACCTAAAAACAAAAGGAAAAAATTTGAAATGTAAAACGGGAAAATAAATATGAAATAAACCCATCCCCGTCACAACGTTACTTTCTGTTAACACTTACTCTCTTGTGTCTGTCAACAATGCTATTGTTATTGTTTTTGTACTGTGCTCTTCATTGTAGG
The DNA here is from genome assembly GCF_026914265.1 of Mya arenaria. Lineage (NCBI taxonomy): Eukaryota > Metazoa > Mollusca > Bivalvia > Myida > Myidae > Mya > Mya arenaria. The sequence goes on from NC_069130.1 coordinate 101,165, forward strand.
TGTATATTTTGTTATATTGCAAAATAAGTTAGGTTAGTGTTAGATGTTAAATTGTTGAAAAGATATGTGTCGGGATATTTGTTTTTTTTAGTGTTATGTCGTAAAGTATTACGAGTGTCATAGAAAAACTACATTTTCTCGAGTGAAAGTGGTGAGCCACGAGTGAAAATATTAATATCAAATACCATCTTACACTCAACTAAATAAAAATATAGTTAGTTTATGCTTATTCTTTTCAGAGATTTATTGGTATTTTAATTCATATTAAAATACACCCTCTTTTTGAAATATTCCTTTGGTACCCGTGGGACGCCCCTAAAGTGTTGATAGCCGATTGTTGTTCCTATGCCGTCTTGTGGAGAAATAGTTCTCAACTATTTTCTAATACCTATTATTTACTCGTGTTTCAGTGCAAACATTTTATAAGCAATCATCAATTAACTTGTATTAATGCATTTATGTTGAAAATAATATCAGTTAATGCACATTTTGTTCTTAAATAGAACGGGGCATACAAATATTGACCAGAATACATTGGTCGTCATTTACTGAATTAATATTTGAAAGCTATAAATGTAGGCGCAAAACACATCTGGTTTAACATTGGATTAAAAAGTTTGAAAGATGGGTCTAGGGAGGCAAGAGGACAAAAACGATAGAAGTTGTGAACGAATGGATATTGTTGGAGACAGGGATCAAATTAATCGCTAGGGAGATAAGTGTGTACTATGTGTAGATAAACCTATAGTGAATAAAAAAAAATCGCAAATGAACACCGATTTACAGCTCGAATTAATTGTGCAAAGTATGTACTTATGAGCCAAGCATTCAAATACATGTTAGTACAGCAAGGGTGGGGAAAACACAATTGAATGGTGTATGCAAATAGCTTTCAGCAAAGTCAGTGAATGGACGCTGAAACAAGGACATTAACTACTTCTAGTAGAGATAATCGTTTTCTAGCACACCGGATAGGCATTTCCGGTGAATTCAGCCGTGCTGGAAAACTCCATCTGGCATACCCCCATGCCAGATGAGTCACGCTCTGTGACGTAATAATTTCAATTTCTTTTATAATACACGTTATGTAATCATTTTTATGAATTTTGAATAGATGAGTTCCATTAACATTAACTTTACAAAAATAAACTTTAAAAACAAAATAACCCTTAAAAGACGTTATGTCGAAGGAACTTATTGACGTGTGCAGTGAATACAAAATACTGTGCGTCATGACGTCAGTAAACATCATCGCACGCGCTTTTTGGTGATATGTACAAAAATGCGCCTTTATATATATATTTTCTTCACAAAATATGTTATTAAATGTATGCTAGAAAAAATATCTAACATGTGTGTCCGTTTCGGATAGAAAAATCCGACCCTCGGGCGCGCTACGTTGCCGGTAACTCGGCAAGACTCGTTACCTAGCAACGCAGGTAACCTCGGGTCGGATTTTTCTATCCGGAGCGGAAACACATGACTGATATTGTTATTATATTACTTAAACCAACCATACCAGTGATTGTACGAGCACTTGAAAGATAAATAAAAATAAAGATAATGGAAGAAAAAAAGCTTACACTACTGAGCATGTAGCTTCTGAATTTGGATTAGAAGGCGTGAACAGTGTGTGTATACCACGTGATAAATTACGTCATATATGCCACGTCGGAAGGGAATATTTTGCTTATAATAAAGACTTAAATCAAAGATAACTTTTCGCTTACTACACCATTTTAAATGAAACAAAGGCCAGTCTATTCCGCTTAAAGAGCCCCACCTTTGTTTTATAACCGGAGTTTGATAAGGTGATTAGTTTCATCAAACACTTCGACAAAACTGTTCTCAAAACAATGTTTTGACAGTGCTCCGTCAGACGGCTGTATCGTGAAAAGGTTTGTCGAAGTGTTATAAGAAACTATCCCCTCAATCAAAATTTGGTAAAAGACCGAGGCGGGGCTCCGTAAGCGGCATAGACTGCGCTATGTTTCATTTAAAATGGTAAAGAAAATGATAAGTTATCATTGTTTTAAGTCTTCAATCGAAGCAAAATATTGCCTTCCGACGTAGCATTTATGATGCAATTTATCACGTGGTATACACACACTGATAAAGGAACATGTCAATGTCGACGTGAATGTCATCAATGGGTTGAAACGATTGAAACGACTAATGTCAAGTTTGAATTAAATAGTTAAAAAAACAACACTTGCAATGACTATTTAAGTCAACATAACAAAAGCAGTAACTGGTAAATAAAAGCCATAACTAGGAGAGGAAAAATTCCAATGCAAAACATTTGGTTGAATGGAAATGACTGGGATAATAAAGTTGGCGAAGAAATAAAACATAAGTTTCATCAATGGTTTTCCGAATTGTCCGAACTGAAAAAGGTCGAGATTCCACGTTGCATTATGGAAAACAATGTTGACTATCTAAGGAAAGAACTGACATAACACATAATAACATGACTTTTGATTTCACCTCATCTTTAGAACATGTTGTCCTTTCGACTTTAATTTCACGTCATTCTTGTTCAGATCATTTTACATATTTTCATCCTTGCCATTCATCTATTGTTGTTTTGTTGTGGTCCTAGTGATATTGTTTAATTCCGAAACGGAGAAAGAGAAGAATGGCGTTTAAAGTGTCCTCTTGAACTTGACAATGAAAGTGAAGTATACCTAATTACATAGTGAAGTATGGTAATACACTCCTTATTGTTGTGATTATGTTATGTGATTAAAGTGCTGATTGATAAGTAGATTGTGTTTAAGTGGCATACTAGATCTCTCTAATTTCAATTTTATTAAATGAAGAAGGTTCAGCATGCGGATTTGAAGACCACATCAAAATCATATTACTAAGAAATTGACAAGCAAACAACAATCGGAAACCGCATTGAAATGTATTGCAATAGTTTCTTGTAAATATGTTTGATATTAAGTAATAATTACTTTGTTTTAAAGAAATTGCCCGGCTTGTAACTAAGTAGTTTCAAGCTATTCAATAGTTTTGTTTAAAACAACAGAAACAAATTTAGCAGTCGAAAGTGTAAAATTAAACCCCGTTCACTCGCAGAGGTGCGACGTCAATGACACAGAGCAGAAAAACAAATATTCACAAACCGGAAACACAGTACAACAACACGAAACTCCACAAACAGCACACTACATTTTTAATGTATATGAGATGAGTGTTTATCAAGGATTGTTTGGTACCGTCTTTGAACGGTCAGTACAACGTATGTTTACCGGGGGAATCTTTGGTACCGCCTTTGAACGGTCAGTACAACGTATGTTTACCGGGGGGGGGGGGGTTGTTTGGTACCGCCTTTGAACGGTCAGTACAACGTATGTTTACTGGGGGGGGGGGGATTGTTTGGTACCGCCTTTGAACGGTCAGTACAACGTATGTTTACTGGGGGGGGGGGATTGTTTGGTACCGCCTTTGAACGGTCAGTACAACGTATGTTTACTGGGGGGGATTGTTTGGTACCGCCTTTGAACGGTCAGTACAACGTATGTTTACTGGGGAGGGGGATTGTTTGGTACCGCCTTTGAACGGTCAGTACAACGTATGTTTACTGGGGGGGATTGTTTGGTACCGCCTTTGAACGGTCAGTACAACGTATGTTTACCGGGGGGGATTGTTTGGTACCGCCTTTGAACGGTCAGTACAACGTATGTTTACCGGCGGGGATTGTTTGGTACCGCCTTTAAACGGTCAGTACAACGTATGTTTACTGGGGGGGGATTGTTTGGTACCGCCTTTGAACGGTCAGTACAACGTATGTTTACTGGGGGGGGGGGATTGTTTGATACAGCCTTTGAACGGTCAGTATAACGTATGTTTACCGGGGGGGGGTGTTTGGTAGCCTTTGAAGGGTCAGTACAACTAATGTTTACCGGGGGGGGGGGGGGGCTGTTTGGTACCGCCTTTGAACGGTCAGTACAACTTATGTTTACCGGCGGGGATTGTTTGGTACCGCCTTTAAACGGTCAGTACAACGTATGTTTACCGGGGGGATCGTTTGGTACCGCCTTTGAACGGTCAGTACAACGTATGTTTACCGGGGGGGAGATTGTTTGGTACCGCCTTTGAACGGTCAGTATAACGTATGTTTACCGGGGGGATCGTTTGGTACCGCCTTTGAACGGTCAGTACAACGTATGTTTACCGGGGGGGGGGATCGTTTGGTACCGCCTTTGAACGGTCAGTACAACGTATGTTTACCGGGGGGATTGTTTGGTACCGCCTTTGAACGCTCAGTACAACGTATGTTTACCGGGGGGGGGATCGTTTGGTACCGCCTTTGAACGGTCAGTATAACGTATGTTTACCGGGGGGATCGTTTGGTACCGCCTTTGAACGGTCAGTACAACGTATGTTTACAGGGGGGGGGGGATCGTTTGGTACCGCCTTTGAACGGTCAGTACAACGTATGTTTACCGGGGGGATCGTTTGGTACCGCCTTTGAACGGTCAGTATAACGTATGTTTACTCGGAGGGGGGGGGGGGTACCGCCTTTGAACGGTCAGTACAACGTATGTTTACTGGGGGATTGTTTGGTACCGCCTTTGAACGGTCAGTACAACGTATGTTTACTGGGGGGGGGGGGGGTACCGCCTTTGAACGGTCAGTACAACGTATGTTTACTGGGGGGTGGGTACAGCCTTTGAACGGTCAGTACAACGTATGTTGACTGGGGGGGATTGTTTGGTACCGCCTTTGAACGGTCAGTACAACGTATGTTTACTGGAGGGGGGATGGTAGTCAAAATAGTCAGGGTTTTCGAAATATCGTAATGGAATTTAATATCATAGTTGTAGCAGTTTTATAAAGTATTAGAGTGGAGTATATATGCTTTTTGCGAAAACAATGGGACAGGAAATTATTGTAACCTCACGCCATATACACTGCTTGAACGTCGAATGTTGTGGCAATCATTCGTATATACATGTCAGTCGGGATTCCCCATTTACGAATTTCGCTTTTAGAAAACTATCTCAATAACAAAATGTACACAGTAAGCTATATATATTGCTATTAGACAAGGACTATTTCAAGGAAAAGCATGCATAACATGCTTAATATGCCTTTTATCTTTCGAATAAAGTACTTTGGATAACAAAAAATACTGTTAACTAAAACAACTAATGTCCAGAAGCAATACTCGAATGTAACGCAATGAACCTGAACTACCATGAGTCAAAATAACATAAAGTACGACACACATTCGTTTCACTGGGACCCTTCGCAAGAAACATCCATAAAAATTAATTACGACCGACAACACCAATGACTGAACAACGGTACACTTCGCAAGATTACTAACAGGAGAAAATGGGAGGTGGTGAGTTTGTGGCCTCGCCTTACGGTGATCTATCAATAAATCCACTACGTAGATAAAATGTTTAAAGCTACTTTTTCTTTCATAGTATTACAGATTAAATTGAACATGTTCAATGTTATTTTCTTCTAAAAACCACGAAGTCTGACATCAAGTTTCACCGGTGGTTCTGTTAAACTGAGGCGATTATGCAACTTTCGGTGCAATTTCAAAGCGATGTTCTTGTGACAAAAATAAATGTAGATTAGATGCTTTTTGGTGATATTCATACCTTAATCATCTATTGTTGAGCTTGTATTGTAGTAATGCGCTAAATTGAATCAGATGTGTATATGCAACGCGGATTCTATGTATTCAAAATAAAATATTAACGAAGTATGCACAACTCTTCATTCACGTTATATGCAACAAATGTGACTTAAAATGTCAAAATCCAATGCAATATTTACATACAATTTTTCCTTTTCATGTGTTATTTTGAAAGGTTCTTGGTTTATAGCCAGATTATATATGAACGTGAAGTTAGCGGCCTAGCGGCCTAGCGGCGTGAAGTTAGCGGCCTAGCGGCCTAGCGGCCTAGCGGCGTGAAGTTAGCGGCCTAGCGGTCTAGCGGCGTGAAGTTAGCGGCCTGGCGGCCTAGCGGCCTAGCGGCGTGAAGTTGGCGGCCTAGCGGCCTGGCGGCCTAATTATTTTTTTCTATTTCCAAGCAATTGTTAATGCGTTTTTTTTAAAACAATGATAAATCAAGGTTTTTTATTCATATAGTTACATAGCGGCCTTAAATTGTTATATATTCAGAATATTTTTCTTTACCTTTTATTCTAAAACAATTTTGAATTAAATGTTTTATGCACAAATTATCACTCTGAAGCGTTTTTCAACTTTTTTTCAAAAAAGTCGATCAAGCACTTCAGCGACCTAGCGGCATAGCGGCGTGAAATTACCGGCCTAGCGGCCGAAATTGAATCCTATTTCAAAGCATGTATACATGCATTTTCTTCTAAAACAATGACATTTTAACTGTTTGTATGCACAAATTAACACAATGAAGCGATTATCAACAGTTTTTTTTTCCAAAAACGTCGATAAAGCAGTCAGCTAATTCAAAGCATTAAACATGCCTGTTCTTCTAAAACAATGATGTATCTACTGTTTTTATGCACAAATTATCACTCTGAAGCGTTTTTCATTTTTTTCCCAAAAAAGTCGATCGAGCACTTCAGCGGCCTAGCGGCCTAGCGGCGTGAAGTTAGCGGCCTGGCGGCCTAGCGGCCTAGCGGCCTAAAATTGTTTCCTATTTCAAAGCATGTATACATGCATTTTCTTCTAAAACAATGACATATTAACTGTTTGAATGCACAAATTAACACTTTGAAGCAATTAGCGATAATTAACATATTTTTTTCCAAAAAAGTCGATTAAGCAGTCAGCTATTTCAAAGCATTAAACATGCCTGATCTTCTTAATCAATGACATATTTACTGTTTTTATGCACAAATTATCACTCTGAAGCGTTTTTCAACTTTTTTTCAAAAAAGTCGATCGAGCACTTCAGCGGCCTAGCGGCGTGAAGTTAGCGGCCTGGCGGCCTAGCGGCCTAGCGGCCTAAAATGGTTTCCTATTTCAAACCATGTATACATGCATTTTCTTCTAAAACAATGACATATTAACTGTTTGAATGCACAAATTAACACTTTGAAGCTATAAGCGATAATCAACATATTTTTTTTCCAAAAAAGTCGATTAAGCAGTCAGCTATTTCAAAGCATTAAACATGCGTGAACTTCAGAATCAATGATATATTTACTGTTTATATGCACAAATTATCACTCTGAAGCGTTTTTCAACTTTTTTTCAAAAAAGTCGATCGAGCACTTCAGCGGCCTAGCGGCCTAGCGGCGTGAAGTTAGCGGCCTGGCGGCCTAGCGGCCTAAAATGGTATCCTATTTCAAAGCATGTATACATGCATTTTCTTCTAAAACAATGACATATTAACTGTTTGAATGCACAAATTAACACTTTGAAGCTATTAGCGATAATCAACATATTTTTTTCCAAAAAAGTCGATTAAGCAGTCAGCTATTTCAAAGCATTAAACATGTCTGTTCTTCTAAAACAATGATATATTTACTGTTTTATGCACAAATTATCATTCTTATGATAATTTGTGCATAAAACAGTAAATATATCATTGTTATAGAAGAAAAGGCATGTTTAATGCTTTGAAATAGCTGACTGCTTTATCGACGCTTTTGAAAAAAAAACTGTTGATAATCGCTAATAGCTTCAAAGTGTTAATTTGTGCATTCAAACAGTTAATATGTCATTGTTTTAGAAGAAAATGCATGTATACATGCTTTGAAATAGGAAACCATTTTAGGCCGCTAGGCCGTTAGGCCGCTAACTTCACGTACATAGATTATATTTATCATTTAGAACAATAATTACCCTCCTTTAAGTGAAGTGTACCTGGCTGGGGCTAAGGCTGCTTTGAAAACCGAGGCGCGAGTGTATTATAACAACACATCATTACAATAACAACATATAAGCCTTAATATAACCACGAAGAAAAGAATATGTAAATGTCTAATTACCTTAGAATGAGACAATACCTAAACACATATGCTACTACTATCATATATTTATTTGTTTGTAATTTCATACACGTGAAACGGGTAGGGACACACAAGTTCACGGGTAGGGACAAACATTAAAGTGTCTACGATTCAATTAGACCAGTATGCTTTTTCAATAACAAAACTGCTGCGCCGAAAAAAAACAACCTACCCTTTTGAGGCCACAGTGAAGAAACGACCGGTGAAATAATTCCCTTTCTTTTCGGTGTCAGAGCTTGGTACCCAAATTTGAACGAATTAACGAATAAACAGAATTAACGACTTTTGTAATTGATAAGTACAAATAAACTAAGCTTACTGTAGCATTGTTAATCACACAAAATGTTTTTAGCTACTATCTTGTCTGTGTACGTTGTCTGTATTTTTTTTTAAATATTTAATAATATTAAATAAAGCCAAATCACGTTTAACACTACCACTTGATTCAATTCAACAATATCAATATCATTGTGTCATCTACATTGTCCGTCATTAAATATGTACTTTTGCTAAGGTTTGGAGAAGAAATTTTTTAGATATATTTATCTTTCGTTCTAATCCTTTTCTAGATTGTACATGTGTTTTCTGTTTGTCTTTATGTTATGTGTGTATACGCTGATGAATAATATATGTTTAAACTAAATTTGAACGCCACCTCACTAATCCGACCATTTTTAAAGTTTCACGAGATTTCCTACAGTTAACCTAGATATAACGATAACAATAAATATTATAAATTATTAAATTGTATGTTAAGATAAACTTACCAACGTTTTATCTGCCTTCTGTTTTACACAAAATTGCCGCATCGATCAAACTTAGTTAACTTCCTTTTTCGCCACGCCACTTGTGTTACTTTCGTTTTCGCATTTTGCCAACCGATAGGCATGCGTACAAATGGTATCAATATTACTCATAACGTTACATGTTCAAACTTGTGCATGTATGTACCTTTCAAATGACAAAACATACCACACATAAATGAAAAGTAAAACACTTGCTTGTACATGCATTAAATATATTCGTGGAGAAGTGTCAGGCGTAAATGCGATAGTGCAAAAGGCGCCAAGTGGAGGGGCAAAAATGCGACAATGCTCACAGTGGCTGAGTGAGAATATCATTTCGCATTTTCGCACGGCCTCTTGGAGTTGTCCCTTTGAGGTATGACCCACTATACGGCGCATTTTCGCATTTTCGACCTGCTTGAAGATTGCAGGAACAGTCGCAGAACATTCACTTTATAAAAGGCTACGTCGTTAAAGAATACACGGCAACAACACTAATAGCCGATATTAAATCTATGTCAGAATTTAAATTAAAAAACTGTTATTAGTCTGAATTAATTAAGTAAGGAACCAATTATTCATTCCTTATTCAAAGTACTTTATTGCATAGATGCAAAAGACTGGTGACTTATGGGGTGGCAGATGGCCGTGTCCCCTACAATGCCTAATAGGTGGTGTTCCGCCTACTTCATTCTTGTGAGAACAAGACCCTGCCGGAAAACGGATCTCGTGGGCCGTGTTTACGAGAGATTTGAACGAGTTAACAACTATACCCGAAGTTGTGACCTATATGATGTGGTAGGTTGACGTGTCGTTTAAGGGTGTATTCAGAACCAGCTTAACTCGTTAAGTGATAAATTAATTCCCATATCGTGACTATACTGAATAAGATAACTTTACTGTTTATACAAACAAATCAACATATCTAATAATTGGTGGATCTCACAAATTGCCTGAATTGGTAGTAAACACATTTGAACCTTTTAACCGTTTTGTGTATTTTATAAGCACACTTGTAAGCACAATTCACTAATTTTTCTGTTGTGTGAGAAACTATACAGGCTGAAGCGCAAAGCAAGTTACGATGCTTCTGCAACGGCTTCAAGTGCACAATGGATTTACGAACAGTTACTTTGTGTTTCACAGAACGACAGAGGTTGATCTTGTTAAATATTTCTTGTAGAAGTATATCTGAAGTAGTTTTAAGTTCTCCGAAACTTAGTCACAAACTTCGCTAGAAGATGCTAATGGACAATAAATTAAACTTATGAAAAAACGGAAATACTAACAATCGTGTAATCGAAACCTTTATCACACAATTACAACTGTAATTTTGCGTCTAAGATATTCTTATAACACTAAAATCTTTAAGAGATACAAAATAAAATCTGAGAAATATAACAATGGAAGGAAATTATTTAAAATGAAAATATTCTAAATACAGATAGGAAGTTTATTTTCAAGCGTTATTCCACGAATTTGCGTATATATAGAACACCTTTATTAGAACTTCGATCATAAGGGTATCGATTCTTTGTCTTCACCTTCTAGTAAGTACACTCATACAATGAAAAATACAGGGAAAAGCCCAATAGTCGAAAAATCAAAATACAACCCTGTTCAGGGGCGTAAGGCAAAGGGCAACTTTAGACACAAATATGTTAACATCAACTACATAAACACCATAAACAAACTTTCAGGACCCAACCGGAACACGTGCTTTGAGGGGATTTTGGACTGACTTTGATAGTGCTTTAAACGAGTGAACGTGGTTTTCTCGGTTAGTGACCTATAATATACTTATACGCTCCGCCCAAAACCATCATATGGCTGTCCGGCTATCCTGCTTTAATACTTTACGCACAACCTTTTTAAGTAAAAGAACTTCTTCGATTAAAACGTGTATTAGGAATTTACCGTTTCTGTTCCTTATTCGGATTTTGGTACGATTTTGGTGTGTTTTTTAAAAAAAAACACTAAAACGCTTATATTCTCTTGAATAGACAACGCATTTCTGCAAACTTTATACAAAGAACGTAGCTATTTGGGCCAAAATGTTATATAACCGGTACGTTGATTTGTTTTACCTTTTTATGTTTTCATGTTTTCTGTTCCTTATTCTGAATTTGGTACGTTTGTATGGCACTATTAGCTCTGAACTCCTCTTGAATAGACGCAGCATGTCTACAAACGTTTTAAATTTGTTTCTTTTACTTTTTTTTATATTCATGCCTATGTTGGATAAGAATCAGCAGTTGCCAGCACTCCCCAACCAGACTTTATGTTGAAACCTTTACCAAATGATCGAAAAAGAGGATTTAGATTAGCCCTTTGCTTAATGTTAAGATCCAATCAATCCCTTTTAACTACCCGTGCCGGTACAGGAAACCGTTTGCCATTTGCTTGCCAAAGATGCTTCAATCATTTGACAGAATATTACACAAAGTTACGCAAATCAGTTAGCAATAATTACTCTATTGAATTGTGGGTTACTGAGACCGTAAACCCAGGAATAATTTAGAGTGTTCGAAATGTTTGGGCCAGGGCCTTCATTCACTGACGTACTATTTCAAAGTACATGTTCAAAATAACACCATTTAGTACAGATCTATTATCCAAAATATGTTAAAATATTTGAATTACTTTTAAAAATTAGCATTTCCGAATCTGAAAATCAAAACATAGACTCAAGTCGTTAGTTAATAAGGGCCAGTTCATACAAAACTAAACAGACAAAAAAGATGATTTATTTGGATATAAATAAAAATAATAACAAAAACATAAAGTGTTTAAAGAAGCAAAAAAGATTCAAACATTGTAAAACATACAATACTAATACAGCATCAAACATTTTAAAAACATACAATACAAATACAGCATCAAACATTATAAAAACATGCAATCCTACTACAAAATCAGACATTGTAAATTATGCAAGCATTGTAAAACAAACAATACTAATACAGTATAAACATTGTAAAAACAAAACAACATACAATAGTAACACAGCATCAAACCTTGTAAAAAATATATAAAAATGCAATACTAATACAGCATCAAACATAGTAAAATATGCAATACTAATGCATAATGAAACGTTGTACAACATCCAATACTAATGCACCATCAAGCATTGTAAAACATGCAATACTAACACAGCACCAAACATTGTAAAACACGCAATACTAACACAGCATCAAACATCGTAAAACATGCAATACTAACACAGCACCAAACATAGTATAACATGCAACACTAACACAGCATCAAACATTGTAGAGAACATGAAATACTAATACAGCATCAACACTGTAAATATGCAATACTATTACAGCATCAACCACTGTACAATATGCAATACTAATAAAGCATCAAACACTGTAAATATGCAATTCTAATACAACATCAACCACTGTACAACATCTAATTCTAAGGATCAAACATTGTAAAACATGCAATACTAATAAAGCATCAAACAATGTAAATCTTGCTATACTAATACAGCATCAAACATTGTAAATCATGCAAAACTAATACAGCATCAACCATTGTAAAACATGCAATACTAATACAGAATCAACCATTGTAAAACATGCAATACTGATACAGAATCAACCATTGTAAAACATGCAATACTAATACAGCATCAAACATTGTAAATCATGCAAAACTAATACAGAATCAACCATTGTAAAACATGCAATACTGATACAGAATCAAACATTGTAAGACATGAAATTACTTATTAACGGTTGCATAAATATTTCCTATTTTCAGTATTTGTAGTTGTAAATGTACGCATGTGTTTTAGCGCCAACTATGTGGTTCCCGAAAGATAGACATCTAGTTTCACTTGAGCATTAAAAGTCGGTGACATACGAATTGCACAATAATAATAAAAGACTTGTTTAATTAATTCTGCTCACGTTTCTAAAAAACAAAAAGGCAGAAAAGGAGTGTAATATTATTTGGCAGAAATACACAACACATAGTAAATAAATATAAAGTCTATATAACAAGGAACATACATTTGCTTAATTGAATATCAATTTTCCATCATAAGTACACACTTTAATCATAAAGTGCATAAACAATTCAGTTCAAACATATCGCATTGCTCTCTATTTTGCTTGTTAATTATCAAATCACAAGTTTGAGTTCAGACTAAGTAAGACAACAGAGTTCCTGTCGTAGCCATACTTTAGATAACCTTGTAAACATTCACATGATTGTCAATCCCTCCAACGACGAGTTTATTCTGTGTCTGACAGTAAGCCGCAGTGTAAGGAAACATTATCCCATCGTCGTTTTCCAGCATGGTCTTCATTTTTCCGTCCCGCCCAGAAATCACCATCACTGTGCTGCTGCTAAAGCAACATACGATTATCTGATCACCGCCCACGTCCACGAGACCGTGAGGACCAGACATCTCTTTGTGTGAGAACGTATGAAGCAGTTCTCCTTTCAGGCTCAGCTTGACCACCGTGTGGTTGCACCTGTTTGATACATAGATGGTGTTGACATCGTCCTGGCTTATTGTCGAATAATGTGGAAAGTCAAACACTGCTTGTTGAACGGTATTGTTAATGGTTAGTAAGTGTTCTTCATTCACGGTTCTTACTTCAATTCGAGGCGACTTGTCCGTAAATGTCAAATAAAGCCTACCATCACTGTGTGCTATTCCCCTACACCATCCCGACATTTTAATGCATTTATCAGTTTCCAGTCCATTCCATGTGGTAATAAATTGGACCATTGAATAGATTTTACCAGTTAGAGTGACGGCAGCCTTGTTCCCCGGGAGAACGCAAACATCCCACGGATGACCATCCAGCGAAAGGCGCTCCATCCTATTACCGGTGGTCAGGTCAACGGTCTTCACACATTGGTTGTCATAGTCAGCTAGGAGGAGGATACCGGGTCGGAGGAAAGCTGAGCCTGTTATCCGGCAATCACTTGTGTCTTCCGGAGTTTTAATACTGATGTCAGTCGAGCGGCTCCACTTGGCCGAAAAAAAGTCTGCATGATAATAATTATAAATATAATAGTAGTAATAATCATGAAAACAAGTAATAATAATAATAATAATAATAATAATAATAATAATAATAATAATTGACCATTAAGCCGGTAGGAGTTTCACTAGTATGCGCTTTTTAAAATTTAATTGATCATTCATTTTTGCAAATGCATACGACAACAATTTTTATGCAATTAGGCAATTATGCCTATAGGATACCTATAGCCTGTATTCATTACTTGAGGGTTTGTAAATATGTTTTAAGGATTTGTATTATTCTGTCATGATATTAAAGTCACATGATTCTGAAATAACGCTATTGCAAGAAATGGTGAAATGTTTTTATTAACAAGTAAAAAAAACATTTTTTTTTCTAAAATGTTTTTTTTCAATTTGGTATATGTTGTTAACCCATTAGATGTTGATATTATCTGAAAAGATATTAATTGCTGATTAACAATATCATACGCAAATGGAAGATCGAAAAGCATTTTATTTAAACTTTTTTGCATTTTGTTATAAGTTTTTTTATTTAAATTGAAATCGATTATGAAGTGGCAAATTTTGGCACATATTGCCTCATTATAGTATTTATTTCTTTAACAAATTTTTGACAAATTTTCTCAACTACTAGAAGAGTTCCATTCACAACTAAATTATATGTGGTCACCAATTATCTACAATTCACAAAATTGTAGATAGGATACCTTAAACATCTGGTTAATCCGTTTATATTTTTTTGCCGATTTTTAAATTCATTCGCCTAGGCAATTTTACTTTCTGCATAATAAGCATACCGTAAAATCATGAGTAGTGAAGTCATATAAAGAACTACGCTTTTATTCAAAATAAATTGCAGGCAAAATGGTTTTCCCAGATAGCAATTATGAGTCAATAAGCATTACAATAGAACCTCAAATTCATTGTCTTTTTCGATTGCCATCGATCTATTCCTTTGATTTCATCAGTTCATGCACTTACCTATGTCTTCATCAACTATCGTCCCTATCGCGTCTTCCCAGGACAGCAGGTCTTCGGTCTTCTTATCTCGACTAAACCTACAAAGAGTCACCGTGTTTTCAGTCTCGACTTTCTTAAACAAAGTTTGCATATCGCCAAATAGCTTCTGTGCATGTCTGGCTGTTACATAGATGTGATTAGCGTTCATGTCTTCAGCTTTAAGCTTAGCTTTCGCTTCAGCGAGAGTTGATTTCGCAGCTTTTATATCTTCCCGCAACCTCCGTATTAGGTCTTTGTCCATCTTTCTTGCATATTCTATTGATTTGGCAATCGCCTGTTCTCGTTTGTCAAGGTATTCATTGATTTCGATTCTAAACTCTTGTAGCTTCTTTAACTGAACTTTACTCTTGTGAAAAACCAACTGTTCATCGGATTTAAGTTTTCTCTCAGAATGTTTAAAACCCGCCTCAAGTTTTGCCATCTTTTCAACGATATCCTTGTACTCGCTACTCGCTATAAAAGAAGGCGCGACTTCCGGTATGTAATCAACCTTGCAGTCCCTGTGATTTAGGATAATGCAGTCTCCGCAACATAATTGCGCGTGTACTGGGCAGAAAAACTTGCTTGCTTCTGATGGATGGTCATTACAAAGCTCTAAACCTGTCATGTCTGCAGTCTTTCTACTGGAGGGATAGTGGTTGGGCATTTTCTGCTTTCCTAGAACATTGTGATGTTTTGTGGCCGATAGTTTTCCATGGACTTTGATGCAAGACGGACACATGTACTCCTTACAGTTGATACAGAATCCATGGGCCTCCAATTCCTTCCCGTCGGCCCAGCATGGCTCGCAGAGGGGCGAAACCTCCGCCGAACCAGCAGCTACATCCGGGTCGGCTTTACGACCGGAAACTTCCATTTAGCGGAGTGGACCTACTTTAATTACAAAATAAACAAATCGAAAAGTACATGCAAAACAAAATAAACATCAGAGCATACCTGAACATAGCTTATTTAATAGTGTACTGGAGTGTGAGGTTGATTACTCGAAATCTGGTTTATTCTTGTTTCATGGACTTTTCGTTGTTATTTTAGTTGACGTATTGTTCTACTATTACGTTAAATTGCATAGTTTACGTTTTGTCCATTCAAAATCTTTGTCAGATTAAAAACGTATGCCTTTCTTTTTTAATCGTATGATAAATGAGGCAATGAGATTACTGATGTCTATTTCTTTCACTGTATTAAATGTCCAAATTTCGTCCCAGTAAGATAAAATGAGACACTGCCTCAACTGGTTTTATCTGAGGATAGTACTAAGAAATACATCTGCATTTCACTTTTTTTTATTTTTGTCTTGGAAAGAGCAAATTTTTGCGTAAATATCTGCAAACCAATGATAAAATATTGCTGACAAAAGATCAGATCGCAGATGTTCATATTTCCGTTCGAAAATTAATGTTTTATGGCTTAAAATGTTACTAACGGTTTAAGTAACGGTTTAAGAAAAATGCTTAAAACATTAATGTTTGTACTTCAATATAAATATCGGTAATCTTATTTTTGTCAGCAGTCTTATATAACTGGTTTCCATGCATATTCTCAAAAAAAATTGGCTCGTTCCAAGGCAAAAAAATATAAAAAGTTGTGAAAACTGTGAGAGCGCAGCTTTAAAATATGTCAAACTGGTCAAAACTATATATAATTTATTATCAGTACGTATGGTTCAGCCTATCTTAAACAGAAAAGAATATATGTGTCTTATTTTAGTTGCTTAACAATAAGCTTTGCAAAGTAGGAAAAAAATACGTATATGTATATATATATGGTCTAAGATGTTTTAACAACCCTATTCACGTTTACCACACGGTATTCACTGAACGCTGTTCTTTATATCACAATACAAAATAATACAACCCAGTTCGAATACCCGCAATCCTCATGATTGAAAATTATATACTCGCGCTAAAGAGGTCTTTGTAAAATCCCAATAACTCAAGTTGTGCCGTACCTTTTGTACAGTTTTTGAATAAACAACCAAATAATATAATTCTGTATTCAAATAGAAATATCCTTGTTTACTCTGCTATTCTCGCTCCCCAAAATATTTGTTCCAAATAAAATAATTATAAAGGGGAAGTTGTGTTTACAATTTGAACTTTAAAGGCTTTATGAAACTCACATTTTTCGTCCATAATTATTTTATTTATTGTTACGGTGTTTCCACCATTCTTTACAGTATTAACGATTCAACGTTTGAAGTGAATTTTGCTCAGATGTACGATAACGATCATACATGCACTGCTTAAACGTTCAACCAATACAAACTGATAATAATATAATATAATACATTGGGATCAGTGAATATGTGTTAACGGCACTTGTTTACTAACAGAATATAGCTTCAGCCGGTGGTAGGGGAGTTTACAGTGTTTCATATTTTTTTGGTCAAAAATAAGTTTCAATGAAACAAAAAATGCAACTTTTAAACTTTGGATATAGTTTCAACTTCCGAATGATATTTCCTTATACATCCAATAATACAGGGGCATGCCCAGTGGTCGAAATATCAAAATTAACCCTATTTAGGGACACAAGGCACAAGTTACATTAAAGACAAGATGATAAAAAAATGACAGCAATCACAAGTTGAATACTGGTGTGTGTCGGCTAAATGGACGAACCTTTATGTCAATTATAATTAAATGTGTGACCAACTTAACAGCGATTTGATTGTCTTTATAAATTTAGAATATCTCGTTGAACCCGAAAAGTAAAATTTTCTATTATCTCTGGTGATGTGCCTTACTTAGCATTTGCTATTGAGCATTTTTTCTGGGGTCGATTCGCAAACTGAGGTGACGATATTTCTCAAATTGCCGAAATAACGCGTCTTACCCCCACATTGCGTTCTCCCGGAAAACCGCGTACCAAAAAAGGAGGTGGATGGGGTTCAGCCAACATCTCACGACTCCGATCGCGGGTAAAGTAACCAGATATTTCGTATAATTTACAACAATGCAATGATAAAAAATGTTATTGTGGACATTTCATAGGTATATTAATATTAACTTACCACCGTTGTATTCCAGTTTTTTATTCACTTTCTATTAACATAAAATGGCCGCATCGATCATATCAAATTTACTTCCTAGACGAAACATGTTTGTTTGTCACATTCGGAATATTGGGATCAATGAAAGGCGGATATCTAATTTAATAAGTTTACGATCTATATTCTTCTCTATTCAACAAAATTATACGTGCGCTGTTCGTTAATAATAGTTTTTGGATAAGTAAATAAAAGTGTGCTCAAATACAGTGTGAATAGATTTTGAGTATTCAAACCAGCCAACGTTGAAAATTTATGAAAGAAATAGTCAGATTTTATCAATAAACAGAAACAAAAAGTTGCATTAACCTACATGTGTTATTGACCAATATTTCGTTTTTCTGTTCTACCATTCGGACTACATCCGTACAAAAATGACAATATCATTAGCCACGGATAGTTTAAGACTCCGATATATAGAGATCAGCAAACAATGATGTAGAAACAAATTCTTATTAACTTTATTTATTTTTTCATTAAACATGTTGGTATAACCCCAAAATGTCCCGAGTACTGCTAGTATTTTAACCTGAATACATTTAATCTAATGCAAGTAGATTATCAAAACAGTTTTCAGTGGCTTATTTTAGATTCAATGCAAACTACATTTATGGGGAACCCTACCTAAAATAGTTTTATACAGTTTGTGTAATCATGTAATTTTAATTTTTCATATTTGGAAATATTTTATGACAGAGTATTTGCGACAAAGGCGCTGCGGAACTTGACGCTGTACGGTTCCACCAGAAACCGATATAATTAAGCTTTGAACGCTATATCAATGGGTATTTGGGTCGTCCCCTTAAAGTTATTTAGCAAAATCTTAGTCACAATTGCTGCATTCTGGTATAAGTTATGTATACTTGTAAACAAATTTACATGAGACATTCACTGGGGCATTACTTAGGGGTATGCGCACCGTATGCACCGTTTCAAAATCCGCTAGTAATGCGTGTAGCTTTTCTATGCGTATCTTATTTGAAAAAAAACTATACATCAGATATTTAAAATAGTTTTGTATCGTAGTCTGTACTGTCGATTCTTATTGTAAACTACAAAACTTTAACAATGGATGGAACCATTTTGGAACCAACAAGATAGCAGTGTTTTTTCAAAATATTTGACTTTTTAATTATATATTGATACAAGTGTTAAGTGTCATACTTATTGGTTGAGTCGACAATGAATTGGCCATTTCCATCAATTTTGAAATGAAGCAATTTGTGGACGTGAGGTCCACATTTGTGTATCAGAGAAGTTAGCGGGTTTTTGCTTAAATGCATTATTTTTAAAACGCAAATTTCGTTTGTTGGGAAACTGACTTTTATTAATATGCATTCATTCACCAAACACTTTCAAATCTTGACCTTTTTGCTTTATGGCGACAACAACGCATCAATGACAAGCAATTGGGAGATCTTGAAACCCAGCAAACGAACAAACAAGGCCAACACCATTTTAAATGCATTTTTTTTTAAAATGTTGAAATGACAAAACATACAAACATGTAAAGATTTTGCTTTTATTTCTTACATGTAAAGATAACGCATTGTCAGTAAAATACATAAAAAACTATTTATTAGTAAACGTTTATTAAGAGGTATTTATAAAAAAGAATCGTGCGCCTTGTTTCGATAGGTTTGAACGTTCATTTTCCATGAAACCCCCAAAATAACGATTCAAATATACGTAAAGTCCTTCAAAGATACAATAACCGATACATAAAGCCCTCCAAATTAACATTTACCAATACACAATGCCCATGCCCCTAAATAAAAAAAACAACCTAAAAACATAAACCCTTATAATTAAACAATACCCATACATACATTCCCACAAATGAACAATAACCTATTCAGAAAACCCTCCAAATAACAAAAATCTATACATGAAGCAACCCTAAATTACCAAAAACCTATATCTTAATCATTCAAAATATATAATAATCTATACGTGAAGCCCTCTTAATAGACAGTAACGTATATTTTAAACTTCTAAATAACACTTGCATTTTCGTATAGCCATCTAAATAAAACATGTACAATACTTTCTAAATAAACAATAACCCATACAAAAGGTTGTCTAAATACACAATTCCCTATACACAAGGCCAACCAAATACACAAAAGCATAATACATAAAGCGTTCCAATCAAGAAATACCTTTACATAAAGCCCAGGCTCCAATAGACAATTACCTATACATGACGGATTCCGAATAAATATTGACTTGTACATAAAGTCCCCAAAATAAACATAAATAAGGCTTACCTACACAGACAACCCTGAACCTTTCACAATGCCCCCCCCCCCCAGATAATAATCTATACAAAACGCCCAAATATAGACAAATCGATCATTATTGCATCAGTCAATATATATCCATAACTTTACAACCACAAGGTATTATTATGAAGAAATATATTTAACATATTGTTTGAGCAGCAATATCAATCAGCCTGTCAAAGTTATTTCTTGAGGTTGTCCATAGAATTCTAAAGTATTAGAGTTTTAAAACGATCTTTTCGTATCTCACTTGTTTGTAAAGTCGAAGCCATCTTGTCGAACTCCATATCCAGACAAGAGTTAGTCATCTAAGTCATTCCTGACAACATTAAATACGCATTTGGGACTGAATGTTTAAAAATAATGGAATTTTATATGAAAACCTGTAATTTATAATCAAACGAACACTGGGAATATGCCTTAGGATAGAAATTATTTTGTACAGACAAGAGTTAGTCATCTGAAATGAGATTGCAAGAATGAGACTTTAGTTAGGACCAAGTCTATCCCCTTGGACAAATGTTAGATTTTTACGTACGCTGACGTTACAGACAGCAGTCGTTAAACATTTTTCTATATATGTAAAATGACAAAGTATTTGGAAAAAGTTTATTATCATTCTATTTATAGCTTAGAAAAAATATTATATTGCACGCACTTTACTTTCACTTTTTATACGCATTTCCAATCAGTTCAAACACCAAGGTTTCTGTTTGGCAGTTATGCATCCATGAAATCACATATTCATTCAGGCTCAGCTGGACGACACTATCCTTGTCGGCGTTAGATATGTATTCTTCAGCTTCCGTAAAACTAATTCAAGGATTAAAACCTCTCTTGTATTATACTTAATATTCAAGTTGCTTTCTGTGAAAAACGTTTCGAACTTTCAAATCAGCTCGTAAACTTTCACATGATTATCATTCAACCCAACGAGGAGCTTCTTCTGCGTTGGACAGTAAGCAACAGCTGGTGGATGCCACTCTTCATCGGGTCCTTCCAGTATGGTCTCCATTCTTCCGTCCCTCCCGGAAATCAACATCAAGGTGTTGCTCCCAAAGCTACAGACGATCATCTGGTTCCCTCCTACGTCCACGAGATCGTGAGGACAACACAGTTTCTTGTGCGAAAATGTTTGAATCAGTTCCCCCTGCAGACTCAGCTTGATCACCGTGTGGTTGTACCTGTTTGATACGTAAATGGTGCTGAAATCGTCATCGGTTATTGTTACATAATGCGGAAACTCAAATACTGCTTGTTGAACGGTTGTACTGTTAATGGTTTGTAATTTTTCTCCATTCAAGGTTGTAACTTCTATTCGAGGAGACTTGTCAAAAAATGCCAAATAAAGCCTATTATTATTGTAAGCTATTCCCCTACACATTGCCGGCACTTCAACGCATTTATCAGTTTTAAGTCCGTTCCCTGCGTTGATAAACTGGATCTTAGAATAACTTTGACCAGGTAGAGTGACGGCGACCATGTCCCCAGGTAGCACGCAGAAGTACCAAGGTGTACCGTCCAGCGCCAGACGGGCCACCACCTTGCCGGTGGTCATGTCTAAGGTCTTCACACATCGGTTGCTATAGTCAGCAAGGAGGATGATACCGGGCCGGAACAATGCAGAGCCTGTTATATTGCAACGGCTTGTGTCTTCCCTAGTCTTGATGTGGATGTAAGGCATCCGGGCCCATTCAGCCGTGAAGAAATCTGTATAACAATAGTTATTAAAATAGTAAAATGAAACTACATGTTAATGGTCAAAATTAAACTTTGTCCAATATGATAGTAGTATTTTCAACTTCTTTATGAAATGTCCACTTGCTGTTAAGTAAGTATGGAAGGAGACACAACACCAAAACCCTTTATAAACGTGCACACATACAAAAAAAAGCACAAAAACAATTCCAGAAGAAATTCAAAAACAAGAAGAACATTAAGCAGAGGAAATTAGGAGAAACAAAAGCAAAACTAACTTTCACTAAAATGGTTGGTATATAAAACAGAAAAAAATGCAGAAGATGCGAGAATCGGCGAGGGAGGGGGAGTAACATTTAAAATTTTAACAACAAAACAATGAACTCCGTTGGCGCGTTTAAAATTCCTCTCCCTTTAACATTAAACTGTGAAATGAATAAAGCTTAATAAAGATTTTAATTATTCTAAACTGAACTGAAATACACTCCACGTTTTGGGGTATCCAATATAAAAACGCGTAAGTGATTTCATCGTGCCGTATTTAATAATGATATTCTATGTGCGTTTGTACCCAAGCAGTTGTTGGTACTTTTTGAAAGACTATTGATTGCTGATTGATAATGTATGAAATGAAATGCAAGCATTTTTATAAAATTATTGAAGTTTGTAATATTGTTGTGTTTTGTTTTATAACTGAAATAACTATTAAGTTGTCTGGTAAGGCCAAAAAGATTTGTTTGTACTATATTTCCGTTTTCCCTTTGTATATGTTTTCTCCACTATTAGACATTTTAAACTAGTAACGAAATAATGTTGTGTCACCAGGCATCCAAAATCTATATAATTGTACATCGAATACCTTAAAAAATCTGGTATATTCCTTTCGATATTTTTCTTCCATATTGATTACACTAGATATAGAATAGTATAAAAACGATTTTTAAAGTTATTGCATTCAACCAAAGATTCTCTATTTGTCAGAAACAGCCCCATTTTCCATAGCATATGAAGCCATTTGAATAACATTTGAATGAGCAACACACATTTTTACACTGGGAACGTTGATCTTACGACATTTTGAACACACACTACAACATGCTGAAATGTTGAAGATAAAAGGCCTTATTATCGTTAGATGTTGTGTTCCTCCGATCATCAATAGAAAGTGTGATTGATTCCAAGTGTTCGATTATCGATGGTTATTTAGGATTTAATTATATATTTTTGTCAAATACACGATGCAGTGATGAATATGGCTTTAATGATTCTTAAATTGTATCATAGGAATTTTTATTTCAGCTTAATTAGCATAGCGAAAAGCACCATCAATAGTCCAGTCACTAAAATAACTAAGCTTTATAACTAAATATATTCACTCAGGGAAAATAGGTTCCTCAAACAGCAAATACGGGTCAATTAAGGTAACTACCTTACCAATTAAATACAACCTCAATTTAAGGGGTTTTGTCGTTTGTTATCGATATATTCCTCTAATTCCTTCAGTTTCTGCACTTACCTATGTCGTTATCAACTATCGTCCCTATCGCGTATTCCAAAGACAGCAGGTCTCCGGTCTTCTTATCCGGACTAAAACTCCAAAGTTTCACCGTGTTTTCCTTCTCAACTTTTTTTTATCAAAGTTTGCATATCGCCAAACATCTTCTGAATATGTCTGGCTGCTACATAGATGTGGTTAGCGTTCTTGTTTTCAGATTTGAGTATATCATTCGTCCCAGCTAGTGTTGATTTCGCAGCCGTTGTATCTTCCTGCAAACTCCGTATAAGGTATGTGTCTTTTTTCGTTATATCTTCCATGGATTTGATGACAGCTTTTTCTCGTTTGTCAAGATATTCATTGATTTCGATTCTAAACTCTTCTAATTTCTTCAACTGAACGGTAATCTTGTGAAACACCGCCTGTTCATCGAATTTAAGTAGTCTCTCACAATGTTTAAAACCCGCCTCAAGCTTTGCCATATTGTCAACGATATCCTTGTATTCGCTGCTCGCTATAAAAGAAGGCGCGACTTCCGGTATATAATCAACCTTGCAGGCCCTGTGATGTAGGATTAAGCAATCCCAGCAACCTAACTGTTCATGTTCTGGGCAGAAGAACTTTTTTGCTTCCTTTGGATGGTCTTTGCAAAGCTCCAATCCTAAGACGTCTGCAGCCTTTCTTCTTGACGGATAATGAGTGAGCATTTTCTGTTTTCCTAGAACATTGTGATGTTTCGTGGCCGTAAGTTTTCCATGGACTTTGATGCATGATGGACACATGTACTCCTTGCAGTTGTTGCAGAATCCATGGGCTCCAATTCCTTCCCGTCGACCCGGCATGGCTCACAGAGGCGCGTCACTTCCGCCGAACCAGCAGCTACACCCGGGTCGACTTTACGGCCGGACACTTCCATTTACCGAAGACAACGTATCTTAATTTCGAAATATACCTGCAGAACAAAAACTAGAAACTAAATGTCTTAAAACCTGCATTGACAATGGATAAGCGTGAAATGTGATAACTCAAAATCACGGTTGTCCACCTCGGTATCTGATCTTATCACTTAATTCCTACGTGTCTATCAACAAGGTAATTCTTAAATCTATGTTACATGTCTTTTTATTGAAGAGGAAATTGTATTATTGAAAAGTTATATTGCATAGTAAACGTTTTGTCCATTTAAGATCTAATTAAATGAAAATGATCTACCGTAGTCAAAGGCATGCAATTCTTTATTGTCTCGACCTACACATATTTGGGTGAATGATATAACTGATCTTAATTCTTGGTAAATAGGCTTTTGTGTGTTTTTTAAATTATTAAATTGCTTAGTTTCGTCATTTTACATTATACATTACAAAATGTTTGTAGCCTCTGACATGTTAACCCTTCGTTGTCACAAATAAACTACCATGGAATGTTGTACAATGATAAAAGGTTACAATGACTAAGTTTTGGATTGACGACCAAGTCTTGTAAAGTACAAGTATACAATGGAAACTACATGAACAAGCCTGGTAGCCAAATATTCACAATGGCCCCTTTTGAGACATAGATAAGATGGCCGTATCGACCAGAAGTTGTGAAAATAAATGTTTCTAAGAAATTATAGAAAAATGTATCGAAATCAACTGGGCCACCTGCCGAATAAATAGAGGATATTTCACCGAGTACACATCCAAAAAGATATATATATAATAGAATGGCATAGTGATATATATTGACTTTCGGTATTCACGAGGTGAAAATGTTTGCGATCTAACACTGAAACAAACCCCTTTTTTCATTACGCCTAAAATGGATAGAAAGAAAGTAAGTTAATTCAAGGAAATATAACACACAATATATATTTGAAATAGGCCAACATGACCCGTGATCAAATTCATAAAATACAATGGCTTACGTAAACACATCCAAATAGCGAACATGTAAACTATAAACAAGTATAATTTTATCAAATAAATGGTAACTGTACCTATAAAGTTTGACATACATATCATAAAAATAGATAAATGAATTGAACTATAAACTAGTATATTTGTATCATATTATTAACAGCAGATCATAAAAGACCACAGACTTATGTACTATATCCACGCATTGGAATAACTAAACGGAATTAATACTATAAACTTCTTGCAAAATAACTCAAATAATGCAAAATTTCGTAATACATTTCCTAATGCATTATATCGTTATCATTACAAACGTGTCTAACTTTAATGAATGTGTCCCATTCCCACTCCACTTAAGGGCGAAAACGAAAAATTAGAAGGGTTTACAGGGTAAAGCCATGTCAATTGTTTCGGTTACCAAATAAAATGCATGGCTGTCTGTCAAAGAAAATTGTATACAGATGAAAGCACGCATATTTTCTGTTCGATATAAATTAAATCAAATTGAACTGTAGTTTTCTAGAAAACGGGTCAAATTGTTTGCGCACATAACGACATTTTGGAAATGACGTCATTGAAATATGTCCCAGCCCTGTGTGCGCTGACATTTTATTTGGACGTAGGAGCGGGCTTATATTTCTTTACAGTGAAAAGTATCAAATCGATATATTCACTGCTTGATACAGTGACATATCTATTTTATTTCACGTTTTAATGACATAAAAACATTTGTTTTAAAGTGCTTGCAAAGAAAAAATTACATTTGATTATTATTGCAAAATAGAATGCAATTAGACAAAAACATATTCATTAGATCCGATTACATGCTTGTTAAAAATAAATGTGATGAAATTGTATTCTCAAAAGCGTTTAATAGTTTCAACAAGTTTCTAAAAAGTGATTGTGCATCAAAATTCTACAAAGCAGGTCCAGGCATGTGTTCATTTCGTTTGTTTCATTACTTTCAGAGTTCATATTTTTTAGCAAGAGGCATAAACGATCTCTGTTTCTCTGATTTTAATAATCTTATATATTTTGTCAATAAGGACACCTATGTTAAGATGCACAAGGCTACGTCCTAATAGAAAGACAATAAACGACTCGCAAACTAAAAAAACCCAGATGTGTCAAATTATATTTATTTAGAAAAGGGCGCAAGACTATTTTTCCGAGGATATATCCAATTCATGCACCACAGGGACAAATATTCCTGTTAAAATATTACTTTTTATATGAATACGCATCTATACTGTGATTTATTATTCCTGAACTAAAACTCGTTAAAAACGAAAATGTAAGAATGCTATATATGATATATGACACGGTATCATAGGAAACTATTTTGTCGATGAACCGACCGGTGTGAATATACCTTTTTTGAATGTAAGATAACTCATCCGATCACGGGTAAAGTAGTCAGATAATCCCTATAATTAACCAAGATACACGAATTACAATACATTTTATGAATAGTTAATTAGTATGTCGATACTGACGTTTATTTTTTGTACCCGTTTTTATTTTATCTTCTTTTATCAGCTCGCATTCTAGATTTTATTCTGCCGTACTTGAAATTCAATAAAATGATAGCTGCATTGGTCGTTGATAATATTTATTTGTATACGCAGATCAAAATGGTTCTTCAAAACCAATCTCAAGAGTTTTGTAGCCGTTTAAGTTGTCAATTGACGATAAAGGGTGATAAAATAGATACACTTTGATGTTGTTAGTCAACAGAAACACAAAATTTCACAATAGATGTGTCAGTTAAACAGTTGTTTAAATTCCTATTACACTCCGAATTCATTGACTATACAAGACGAACCTATTAAATAGTTCAATGTTTAATTGAGTAGTTAGGAGTTTGTAAGATAGCGCTTGGACAATGCTGAATTTAAAAGAACTGGTAACTATAAACAAGACAAATCAGATATGCAAACTTTAGCAGCCAATATCAAATTATAATTAAAACTGATTTTTATATAATCATTCAACATTACTATTATTGTTCAATTGTAAAATTATAATCCAAGGGAGAGAGATACAATTAATCTTTCTTTCAATGAATCCGCTATGTAACCATCTTTGGCTTTTTCGCTTTACCATCTACCAAGGCGTTTAAAAAGTATATCCCTCCTCCATTATTAGCAGCTGGTGAAGCAGCGCTGAACGAAGAGAGTGAAACCTATATTTATTAATGTCAACCACAATATCGTTACATATATCTCTAAACAGTTCTTGTATAGTTGTGTAAGATACAGGTTTGTCCGTATTCCTTAGTTCATAAGAGAGAGAGAGAGAGAGAGAGAGAGAGAGAGAGAGAGAGATTCTTTTTTTTCCTCCGATATGAAGTGACATGACCTATTATAATCAGAACTCTAGAAGAGCTCGAGATTTTACAAAACATTATTTTGTGTAAAACCATTTGTTCTATAACTATATCACATTCTTGGCATTTGGACACAACATTTCTTGAAAAATATTTACGAATAACAAGCATAGCTGTCCTAAATTTTTCAGCTGGTCTTTATACATTTTACTAAATTGCCACATAACACAAGGTTCATATTCACAATGGATAGACTTAAACAATCGTATTTCATATCGTTTTCCTGTGATCTTTTGTAAAAGGTTACAACACGAGTATTGATAGATTTATTTACGGTAGATCTCCAGCTATCTTGAAAAATTGTGTCCCTCTGAAAGTAGCATTATACATGTATTAGTTTATATTTGCCTAAGATTCTGTATATGTCTGGAATAAATCCTGTTACTCCACTTGGTTCACTTGCGAATTTGAATAGTCTTAATTGGAATAAGTTTTTTAATCTTTTTGTGTAATCAGTACGGCATAATTGTCCGAATAATAGTAATTTTCTTTTGTCTATTTATGTTTCTAATGTGTAGATTCCAGCACTCCAGTCATTATCTGTCATATTAGACCAATTAATGAATCTCTAAATTAACAACAGGGCACAACTTAGTACCTATCCGAGCAAAAACAATCCAAGCTCTGTCCCTGTACTGATAAGTTTTACTGGATTCAATAATTATAGTTGTACAAGAACTGTCTATAACAATATCGGAACATTTAATCTTTAGTAATTCAGGACTTTTTAAGAAACCTGCTAAGCTATTAAACAAGCACAAATAATTCTTTGATTCTTAACATTGCCAAACTGGAAATATTTATCATAAAAGTCATTTAACATTTTCACTAAAATTGGATCCTTTTTAATTATAGCTTTTGCATGTTTCCTTTTTGCACCTTCATAAAATGCTTAAATTACTGGACTTGCAGAATTAGTAGATATCACAAATGAACACAGATACATGACAAATGGGAATGGCTTTGCTGGTAGGAAGTCCTCTACTCCAACCGAATTACTCAACGCCCAGAGTCTCCAGCGAGTAAACGCAGAAAAAAAAAGACTTAGAAGTACTGTCTGCTCTGCCTGATGTCAGTAGTGTCGGGATTAAGGGTACCTTTTAAGCAAATAGATTTGGCAACGCTTTAATCGTACCAGAAAAGCACTGAACATATGAACGTAAAATCAAAGAAATCGTTATTACGCTTATCATAATTGTGAACAATAAGCTTTCAATAACACATCTTAACAAGATCATTAGAAACGATCAGATGCAATCAAATTGTTACAGAACTAAACACTATCCACAAATCCGAATATTTTCTAAAGAAAGCATATTATAATGTCTTGCCAGATAGACAACTAATTTGTCTAGCAATTATAATGGCAGCCAGGCAAAATGTACGTGTACATTTATAAAGACAATTATACGTACAATATCTGTATCTATAAGGAAATACAGAACGAATCATTGAATCTTACATAAAACAGTTTAACTTATCTCTCAATTTCTAAGCAATTCTACTGATATGATATCTTTGACTTAGTATTCTTTTTAATATACTAATTGTAATGCCAACATTCTGAACTTTAAATGTTCTACACAAGAAATTCCAGAATTATTTCTGCAAGGTGTGTAAAAACTTTCCCTGTTGGCAAATCAAACCAATCAATGGCCATAATGGGGCAGATTTTCATAATGGAATTATCATAAGAACCCTAGTAACCAATACAATTGGTGGTACAAATAGACCAAATTTCCAATCAAAGGAAAAAACATCAATACCTGAAGAAAATTCATTAAAAACCAACTGTAAAAACATGTAATTATGTATTATGTCCTGATGCAAATCAGTCTACATCACATTTCCACCATTTAGCAGTAATTGAGTTCAAAATATCAACTGATATGCCCCAATCAGCAATTTCAATGACTTTAGACAAATAATCTGCCAGATCATTTAAATGATCATTTGATCTATGGATCTTGAAAACACAATCTTGTAATTCTGTCGTTGAACCTCTCTCTATTATGCTTCAAACAACTTTGTTATTAGAAGACCATTTAACCTAAGATGATGTCAAAATATTAGAAAGAGATTTTAATACTCTATATACTGCAACAAGCTCCCTCCATGTAGAGTACTTAAGAGTCTCACTTTGTTCCCACATACGATGAACAATTGAGTTTGCAGTGTTAACCTCGTAACCACCTTATCCAGTACCGCTGGCATTTGTGTAAACAACCATGTTATAACATAAATTCACAGACAAATTTATGCAATTTAATGACTTGTCGCTCAATACTCTCAACAGACAACTTTACATACGAAGACCAAGTTTGCCTTACAAATATCTATACTTAAATACCTTGTCACAAACTCTGATATGGGGCCAATGACAATTGCCATTGATTTAATATTGCCGACAAAACTGGCGACAGTTTTGACATGAGCGCGCCTGTGAAATATGCGCTTCTTCAATATGCGAAAGTGTATTAAATGATTTGTTAATACGTCTCTGAGGTATAGATATGATCACTTCCTGAGTGTCTGAATTGGCACCAAGATATTTTGGAACTGGATCTCACAAGGACTTTTCAAATCTCGGAACAAAACAAGAACTAATCAAAAAATGTTTAACAAACTGGGACATTTTGGTACAATGAGTACAGCTGTCTTTACAACCAAATCCATTATCTAGAAATAGCACAACCTTTTTTCCCTCACTGCGCCATTTTGCTATTAAAGGGCGAGTAACCTTAACAAAACAATAGGGCGCTGAGGAAATTCCAAAAGGTAAAATCAAACATTTATAGAATGTACGAACACCTTTGACGTTATACCATGCAAATCTCAAATATGTATGTGGGGCGATTATAGATATATAGTGATAAGCTTAATGAATGTCAAACTTAAACATGAAACATCCTGGCCTTACATAGTCTAAAACTACACGCAAAACCTTAAGTTTGATTGACTGCTTCCACAAATGCCGGATTACATGTTTTAAATCCAATATTCGTCTCTTTTTATCACTTTTTTGTATATACACTGTTAAAGGATCTACAACAAAAGGTTTGCTTTGGCTAACCGAGATCAAGCCTCGAACTAAAAAATCATCAATTGCTTCCCAAACAATCAAAGTTTCTTTTCTAGCAAATACATTATTAGAAAGATCAACACTATTTGGCATAGAATAAAATGGAATTTTATATCCACTTACAATAATATCAATAACAAAGTCATTTGCAACAATCTCTTTCCAAAATTCAACATTTGTTTTTAATCGGTCTTTAACAATGTTTTTCTGACCTTGATTTTGCTCGTATTCATAATAAGCAGTAGTAAAATTGTCATTGTGAAATCTTAATTCTATAAATACAATAATCATCTTTAAAAATGTTAATTGGAATTGAACTTGCCCGGTCTGAAAGCGGTTGTGTGGACTGAATATGGGCACTCGCGCCGGAAGTGTGAAAACTCGCCACAGTTGCAGCAGCAGCCCGGTGGTCGTCTTACAGCGTAGGGACGAAAAGTAGAGGGTGTTGGAAATGCCTTGTTTTGTGGTGCGAGGAAATCAGCACCTCCCAAATGATGAAATGAAGGAGCCCCACGAATAGAAGGAGGCCCTGCAGGAGAACACTCAACTGATTTTGAGGGCTTGTCTTTCTTCGCAAACTTTCTTTTACGCAAAGCACGATTTTTCGCCTTTACAATTTTCGATTTATCATCGCTTTCACTAGCGACGGGATTGAACTGATATTTTTTCACAATTTCCAAACCGCACTCAAAAGTGTCTGCAATTGTTATGAGTGGTGTGTTAAACTGTTTAAATTTGTTTGTACAACCCTTTAAAGCATCCTGTGCGTAATCCCATTTATTGTTCGTATTAATTGAAATTATACTGTTGTTTATTACCATCTCTTTTCCAGGACTAACCCTTCTCCTTCAAACGTTTTACTTCAAAGGCAACAGCGACTTGGTTTCTCTTAACGTCCTCTCGGATACCATTGAGCTCACTTCTGTGTTCCTTTCACTCCGCTACGATTAGGTCCAAAGTTTTTGCTATTCTGTTTGACTGAGAAGCCTCCTGGTCTGAAGCACGTGCAGTTAAATGTGCACGGCTATTTTCATCGTCAGATCGGTGAGCATTATTCGAATCAATTTTCCAAAGTGTTTATACCGAGAGTCCATCGCTGAATGGCTAATATACACCAATATCAATTGACTGACCACTGGTCAGGTGACTGTTATAACAAGTTTGTAATGACCAATGAAATTATCACACAGAGGAAATTACCACCCGTCTAATTCATTATATTCAAACGTCGATAATTTATCAACAAAATGTTTCGAAATAATGCACTTGTTTATTCCAAAGAAAGCTTATCTTAATATATCAGCATTTAGATATGTAAATGCCTGAGCGGTAAAGCAATTACTTCTGTAAGAATGATGTTGAAAAGGCTAATCGAAAAATGAAGACGTTTAACTTTTTGTCAGGTACAATTCCAGTTTTGATTTCTGTTGAAGCAATTTTTTGTTATCAACTTACAGGCATCTCTCGTCCTAAGTATTTGTCAAGTTGGTTTTAAACTACAGTAAAGACAGAGACTTTTCCTTAAAAGTGTGTATTCATTTCTAATTCTTACTTAAGAGTATGCATGTGTGATTCTGCCTTAACAATAGACATAATAGCATGAATTTGTACTTTTGTCATGACAGTAGACGCTTGTGATTTTGTAATAAGAGTACACATTTGTGATAAAGTCTTAAAAGATAGCATTTGCATCATGAAGAAGAAAACAACACATGTGTGAATCATTTATACTTCTACCTTGAACCGAAACTAGAACAATAAAAGCAGTACTTGTCACATTTTACTACATATGTAAAAACACTTTTTTAATGATGATCTTGAACCTGACTTTTGAATTTTTAATCAAGCATTACATACTTAGGCTATTTATTGTGGACACTGACTTAATGATTTATGCAGATCTTGATTAAAACATACAATGTTGTTTTCGCCCAAGTTCAGTTAATACCAGTTTGATTGTAATATTTATATAAAAAAAATCTACAGAAAGAAGTACAGTAGTCGAAAGTGAACCCTATTAAATGACACTGGGTCAACTGGTTAGACGAAATAATCACACAATATGTTTCTTTGTCAACATATTTTATTGATGTGACTACTTATGTCATGAGAAAAAAGACTTGCAGGTGGGTCTTGCACCTCTTGAGTCAGTTATGGTGAGAAAACACCACAACAACTGGATCTTTTACTCCCTAATTACCTTGTTTTCAGTCATATAATAAAATATATGGAATATACAATACAACTGATGCGAAAATAGTGAAAATCATATACATATAGTTATACATCAAATCTGGTAAAACATTACAATATTACTGCTGATAATACTATGTCAACATTAGAATGAACACACATAACAGTAAAGTTAACCTCTGAATAAGAATAAGCTTATACTAAATATATATATATTATTGTTTTGACATGAAATACGTCCACATTATTATTCATTGATAAATTCTTTTCCCATTGATGATTTACGCTTGAGAGGTGATGAATTATAATTGTTATCATTTGAATACTCTTATACAGCACGTTATCCACAGACTTTTAACGTTTTAAAGGAATCTTTCGGGATCAGGAGTTGGAAACTCTTGAAACAGTGAAGGAACACCGTGAATCCCCATAATTACAAAACGGCACTTAATCTCTCGTACCAAAAGCGGGAAGATTGGGATAGTTACACACAGAGACATCCTAAGAGATTGGTGCAATGAGCGTACTCTACAATGTTGTCCATTTGATATGTATTTTAAATTTTAACGAGTTAAACTTTAATAAGCAGCAGTATTCATGGTAAAAACTATTACAAACATCTATTTAGCATCAATATTAATGGGCGTTCTTTAATTATTTTTAACGGAGATAGACATATTTTCGGCGACGATGTTGAGGGCAAACGTACGTCATCTAACAACAAACTATTTTGATACAAGTGGCGTCATTCAGCTGCCAAATGCATGAACATTGCTTAGAAGACGACCTAATACAATACTTATGCCTTAAAGGCGCTGCACTCAGTATGATGAAATAGCGAAAAAAAATATCGAAAACTGACATAAACTTGGTATCGATGTGTACAATGCATTGAAACTTACTAACTGAAGTACCACATAGTTTACAATTAATTTATTTTCGCAGTTTATTTCGTATTTTTCCATTAAAAAGAATACTAGGTATGTCTACCTGCGTGCTTGGCTAGTCGATGTTATAACGTGATATTACCAAGTTAGATAAATAGCTTAAATATTCCCCGATAGTTTTTTTACATTCTGGTATTTTTATTTTCAATTATGCTATCAAAGAGTAAAACATTTTATTAAATAATTGTCCTGAGATTCGTTTAAGAAAAGAACTTTTTTTGGTGCCAATCTGGTGTATAGTCCCTTTAACAATAATGAAGTGACAATAAATGCATTAACGTGAAGATAATTGCGTTAATCGTTTGGTAATTCCTTTACTTCTATGTAGAACGCTGTAGCCAGATGTTCAGCATTTATAATGAAATACTTAAGAAATATGGTTATTCGGGCTATTCTTTGCGTGATAAAACAGCCAATTGAAAAATACTATGTTAAGGTATTTCAGGTTTGACCCTTTCAAATCCAAAGTTGTCGTTATGGTTGCGTAAAAATTGTGATATTTGCTACAATAAATGCCGAATGAACGACAGTCATATAGAATGAAATAAAATAAAACGAAATTATTTTTTGCTTTTTATTTTATTAAAAGATATGCTACGTTGCGGGGTAGAAATAATCATTACTAAAACATTTTTCAATTCATCTCTACAAACTACCTTGCGGAGCCAATATAGTTTAATTGTTAGTTTTAAAATTCAAAGTTCTTTTTTCGTTTTTACAACAATATTTCAGCAAGTGCTCCGATTTTTCAATCAAAAATTTGAAAAATGCCAAACAACGATTTCTTGAGTGTGGTGCTTGCTGTTATATTATATTCTGTCTTATTCATATGTGGTCACCAGGCATCAAAAATCGGGTACCTTAATCGCGATAGATTCATTGTTGCGAAGGAGTACGCACTATATATAGTGGAAAAGGGCAACAATTCAAAGTTAAGTTGCAGATCTCGACTCTGACAGATATGTAGATATAATTTTGCAATACTTATCGTCCAAAGTTCGTGTTATATGTAAAATGATATTTCTAAAGATTCGAACTAAAATGCACGGTATCGCATCTTTGCATACTGGTAGACAGCGAAACATGGCTTCGGAAACAGGACTTCGTAGTTTCATTTAACCTTATTCGGGTCGACGTGATTTCTGTATTTTAATCATGCGCAGTAAAATCTACTGACGTATTTATACTTTACAATAATACTGTTGATACAATTAGTGAGGCTCCAAACATGACTGTTTTATTAGAAACTCGTACAATACAATAGTTACAGAGTACTGATTAATACACACGAAATATATATATATGTTGTAAAATAAGACATTTACAGACACTTACAATAACTGTAACAGTTAGATCAACATTTTCAGACTTAACTCTCCTGATGATCGAATCACTCAAGATGGAACCGAATAATCTCACTACATAATACATAACATTAATTTGTCATGATTTCCAAATTTTAAAAAGCCAATCTTGTAATAAAGTTACAAAGACATTCCACAGGTACTATGTCTTGTGTTGTATTGAGTCTAAAACACAAGAATTTAAATGTATTTAAAAAAAAATATATACAATATACAATGAACACAAGGGTCTTAAATTCAACAAAGACCCTGTTTAAAAGCGCGATATTAAGGCCTCCCAAAATCTTTACAAACTCACACAATGTAACAAGCAATGCAGATACACCTTACAATCATCAAACTATTATTAAGATTATATATATTTTGATTGTGAAGTGTTTCTGTATTAATATATATATTTATCTAAACGTATAAATACATTATAAAAAAGCCCGCATTCTCAGTCACAATAGTGATTTGATTCTCCAAGTGATATATCCGTATTTTAAAACCTCACTTAAATGACTTCTTAAGTGGTCATGTTCCATTATAATCAATCTTCTGTGCGTTTAAATGAACATGTGAACGTATGAAGAAAGCGTATTAAACTTATTTTAAAGTTCCTTAGATTATTCAAGAAAACATACTAGATTTGTAAACATTTAGACACGGACATGCATCAAAATTTAATTTTCGTGTAGCTGCTACTTTTGAAGCATGTAAACTGGCATCTGATCACGAAACCCTCCAATGACAACTGAATTATATGATGGACAATAAGCCACTGAGTACGGACCTCTAAATTTCAACATGTTCCTCTTTATCCCGTCAAGTACGTTTATTGCCATCACATTGTCGGTGTCATGGCTACAGACTAGCACCTGGCCCCCACCCACGTCCACAAGACCGCATGGTCTAATTAGATCCTGGTCGGAGAATATTTGCAGCAGCTCACCCTGCAGGCTCAACTGGACCACAGTGTGACTGTCGTTGTCTGATACATAAATCGTGCTGATATCGTCGTGGCTGGTAGTCAAATATTGCGGATCATGGAATACACTTTGTCGAAGGGTTGTATTGTTAATGGTTTGTAAAACATCTCCGCTCAATGTTCTTACTTCTAGTCGAGGCAACGAGCCCGTAAATGTCAAATAAAGTTTGGCATCATCATGTGTTATTCCTTTACACCATGCCGAAACTGTAATGCATTTATCAGTTTCCAATGCATTCCCTGTGCTGATGAACTGTATCTTGGACTGAGTCTCACCAGGTAGTGTGACTGCGGCCCTGTCCCCCGGCAGCAGACAGGCACCCCAGGGTTCACCATCCAGCGACAGACGGTCCATGATCGTAGCGGTCTTCAGGTCTAAGGTCTTCAGACAAAGGTTGTTTAAGTCAGCAAGGAGGAAAATACCTGGCCGGAGCAAGGCTGAGCATGTTATTTGGCAAGTGCCTGTATCTTCCGGTGTTGTAATGGTGATGTAAGTCGTCCTGTTCCACTTAGCGGTCAAGAAGTCTGTTTAATAATAATAATTAAAATAATAATAATAATAATAATAATAATAATAATAATAATAATAATAATAATAATAATAATAATAATATTGATTAATGCGAAACAGGTTTCTAAAATAGCAAATACGAGTAAATTTGTTTACTTACCTTATTATTTGAACATAATTTCAAATTTAAATGTGTTTTTGGTTTGTTATTGATCTAATTTTCTGATCCCCCAGTTTTTCAGTTTCTTCACTTACCTATTTGTTCAACTATTGTTCCTACCGCGTGCTCCGAGTAAAGTAGGTCTTCCGTCTCCTTATCTCTTCTAAACTTATAATGCGTCACGGTTTTTTCCGTTTCAACCTTCTTTATCAAATTTTGCATATAGCTTACCATATTCTGTGCATGTCTGGCTGTTACATAAATTTGGTAAGCGTTCTTGTTTGGATCTTCGAGCCTAGCTTTCGCTTTAGCTTGCATTGATTTCGCTGCATGTATATCTTCCAGCAATCTCCGTATAAGGTCTGCGTCTTTCTTTCGTGCATTGTCTATGGATTTGACAAGCGCCTTTTCTCGTTTGTCAAGATATTCATTGATTTCAGCTCTAAAATATTTTATTTTTTTCAACTGGACTTTACTTATGTCAAGCACCGACTGTTCGTCTGAAATAAGTTTTCTTTCCCAAGTGTTTAAAACTGTCTCAACTTTTGCCACCTCGTCAGCGATAACCTTAAACTTACTGCTCGCTATAAAAGAAGAAGCGACTTCCGGTATGTAATCAACCTTGCAACGCCTGTGGTTTAAAACAATGCAATCCCCGCAACCTAACTGTCCATGTTCATGACAAAAGAACTTAATTGCTTCTGATGGATGGTCTTTGCAAAGCTCCAACCCTGAGACGTCTGCAGGCTTTCTACTTGACGGATAATGAGTTGGCATTTTCTGCTTGGCAAGAACATTGTGATGTTTCGTGGCCGTCAGTTTGCCGTGGACTTTGATGCATGATGGACACATGTACTCCTTGCAGTTGTTGCAGAATCCATGGGCCTCCAATTCTTTACCTTCAGCCCTGCATGGCTCACAGAGGGGCGTCACTTCAGCCGAACTTGCTTCTATATCTAGATTGGCTCTTCGGCCGGAAACTTCCATTTACCGGAGATGGTGTACCTAAATTACAAACTAAACTATTCGGAAGGGATCTACAGAACGAAACTAACAAAAAAGATCATATCAAACACTTTATTTATAAATGTGTGTCTGTGTAAGTGTGGGGTTGATTTCCAGAAAACTTGTTTATCCACCCCACTCATATTTTCACAGACTCCCTTGTGTCTATAAACAATTTCATTCGTAATCATGGTAACTTGGCGTTTCATTGTAGTTTTAGTTGTAGTATTCCAATGTTAAGTTTAATTGAATAGTTAACGTTTTGTCCATTTACAATCAAGAGGAAAAAACAAACATATTTTATTTTTTTTAAATAAAGAACGATCCTTTTGAGAGGCTAAGTCCTTACATAAATGAAACGATCGAAACACAACGTTTTTTCAACACACTTGTATTACCCGATCTTTATTAATAACATAATATTCGACATGGTATTATGGCGGAGGCTGTATCTAGTTCATTTAAATAAGTTTGCACACGTCCATCCGCACCTCTTGACTTGTAAATTATGGAATCTAATTAACAAATGAGCGTTTTCTTTAATAAACATAATAAGTAGATTATTTAACGTTCAAAACGAGTTGATATAGCTCGTCGATGCAAAAGCTAATAGTCTCATACATAATATAAAAGCAACAACATTTTGGAGGTTTATTGACAAATTAACGGCGGATTTGATCCTGAGATATTCTCACTGTTTGAATTAATGAGTTTACAAGATAAAACGCCACTCTATAGCCCGTTTTGCATTAAGGGTAATATTGAACGGTGCTAAAGGAGTTCACCCGGCCCCCGTTTCTAGAAAATTCAAAGGCTTTTACTCAAATATATTCACTCTATTTAAAGCTATATATTTGTTAAGGAATTTATGTTTGTATATCTTAAATTCTGGGTTCATTTCGTCTGTACTACTAGTGATCACTAATGTCAGCACAATGTTTTCATGAAAATATAGCCAAACATTCGAACGTTCAACTACTGTCGAAAACAAAAGAGTTTCATAACTGGTCAAAACAACATACCACCGAAGTTTCCTGGTCCTAGGTAATAGCTTTTGCGAGTTGATTTGCTTGCCAAAGTTTCCTAGACTTCTTATCGTGTCTTTAACTTTTCACCTTAAAAACAAAAGTGTAATCCTTTTTAAAAGGAAAAAAATCACCACTAAGATTTCATAGTTCTGGATCAAAATATTTTATTCAATTGTGTGGACCACATTTTCCGAAGGTTGTTTACTATGATATTGACCTGTGACCTACTGACCTCAAAACAATTTTCATCGCTTTTGATCATCGTTTTGTATTTGACCATGACCTTGACCTTGAAACTACTTACCAATTAGATAATATACGGGTCAAAGGCAGCCTACTACTGATGTTCCATGGTCTATGTAAACCCTGATTTATTGTGCAAACAATGATTTCTGTGAATTGTTGGCTCAACCTTGAACTTTGACCTCGAAAATAACAGGGGTAACATAATAGAAAAGAGTAAACTACCAATTTCGTTTATGGTTCTAGGTCAAACTGTTCTCGAGTAATTGTGAATATAAAACATGGTCTCCCATACCATAAACTGACCGAGAGGCCAACCGACCGACCGATCGACATTATAGCCAAACTATATGACACTATTTTCAAACGATGACAACAAATGTTCTTTTCTCTCTGACGACTCTCTATATTTTTCTAGTAATTACTGTTTTTGATCGACAAGATAAAACCTTTTACATATTCACCAACCATGTACATCAACATAATTAATGTGATAACGTGGTTAAAACCAAAACATAACATTAATATTTCGAACGATGCCAGGCTGCAATCAGGTTAAAAGAGTTGAATTAGTTCCTTTATATATGACTTTCTTGAGTATTTTCGAGAAACTTGGCCTTGAAAATATAGGTGTGCACAATTCTTACTTTGATTATTGTCCTAAAGCTGAACAATATCATCAACGGAAAGTTAGTGTTTGAGATGAGGGTCTAGCAGCTTTATTTGTTCACGGATAATTTAGGTTTATGCATAGAACTTATTTTAAACACAAATTAACCAAATGACTGCAAGTAATAACAAGCATTATGATACACTCTGGAGACAACAGAGAAAACCCTACCGGTCTGAATGTTTGCCCATTTAGTGTGTGTTATATTCAAAGCATATCTCGTTCACAACAAAATTTTAAATTTCCATTAGATATTAAAGTGATGAGGATGCCATATACCTTGTTGCTCTTGTTGACAGTAACAAATTAGAATCTACCTAATACTGTATACCAGGCTTGAGTTATTGACGCGGGTAGCTATCTAACGTTATGTAACAAGTAAAGTACTACATTATGTTTTACCGTGTTTAAAACAGCTCCACAACGCCCGCTTGACTTAAGCAAGCAAGTTTCAAAATTACACGATACCTTGAGAATCCGATAGAAAGTAAATCAACCAGATAACACAGCAATGATAATACTTATAATGAACAAATAGCGAGTTATACTATGCTAAATTGACAATATAGACATACCACCGTTTAATCCAGGTTTAATTCGCTTTCTGTTTGCATATAAATGGTCGCATCGATCAAACAAAGTTTACTCTCAGGGCGACACAGGTTTGTTTATGACTACCGGGACAATCGGCAGAAGCGGATTGGGAGAAGGGGACAATGGCATCCCCAACCCCTACCCTCTAAGTTGCCAAATTATTTTTTAATGTCAATATTGCAGAGAAAACATAAATCAAAACATCAAACTACCCTCTTTCACACTAGAAATAGCCAAAGCTTCCATATCTCATGTTGGGTGGAGGGGCGTATGTCAAAACTTGCAAAGCCAAGTGGCGCCACCTCTTACGAAAAATAATGGATATATCCTTTTCGGAATGATATAGGGCGGGCATAGCTTATCAAATAGTCTCACGCACTATTTTATACTCTACCGTGGTTAAACTTGAATAAAATAATACATTCGTTTTTTTTTTCGTTGATTTATTATACATTTGTTTTCTTCCGATAAAAAAGCCATCAGATAACAATTTATGAAGTGTATGGATATTTATGCTTGCTCTTTAATCATTTTATTGATACTCGAGCTGTCATCATTGCCGAAATAAGTAAAAGCCAAACTAATAAAATATAAATGTTCGAATGTTGCAATTAAAATGGCAGCAAATATTTACATAATCCTTTGAAGAAGAATAACAATTTTGAAAAGTATAAAGTATCATTATTACAATTTCGACGATTATGCCATTTGACTTGATATGAAGAAGAATGTTATTTAACTATAAACCTTTAGCCCATGAGTAACAAATGATTTAAATATGTTCATTTTTATCAACATTTCTGGTGCAACACTTTTCAAGTCTGGTAATTATGAGTATACAAAACACATTTTTAGATGCGACCAAGTGTAAAGCATAATCAAAACACAATTTTGACAATTTTGTTATAAAAACGTGTCAATAATAAAGTTTGTACACGCGAAACTTTAGTCTTAACATAAATGTAGTGTATATGCGATGCTGCTATCAACACTTGTATTGTATATAAACTTATACGGGCCCTAAAAAAGAGCCCTATTAAGGCTACATGTATGCGCGTATACAGTTATCACTACTTTTTTCAAAACGGCTTTGAGCCTTAAAAATGACATAATTGTGACTGAACCAGTGTTTTTCGTTTCACAAACAATATTGAGCGCGTGAATGCTTGACACCCAAAATTCATCGCAAAATTGGACATTTTAGAAAAAAAACATATTCATATATAAATGACACTACCAGGTGCCAAATATAGTCCTTTAGTAATGGGTTTA
This sequence comes from Mya arenaria, assembly GCF_026914265.1. Lineage (NCBI taxonomy): Eukaryota > Metazoa > Mollusca > Bivalvia > Myida > Myidae > Mya > Mya arenaria. The sequence continues at coordinate 142,814 of NC_069130.1, forward strand.
TGGTTATGAACAAAGAATTCAAATACTCTCGGGAATATAAGACAGAAAAAAATCATATTTCCATATGATTTTGGAGATATTTATTCTCACTGTTTTCCATTCAAAACGAAGGTCACGAATTTGTGTATTCTTCGGATGTTGTCATTGCGGATTTTAGAATTCATTTAAAAAATTATTTGAAATGTTTTCTTCCTTGTTAACCGATAAAGTATCGACCACTGCCTTCACATAGCAGACACGTGATAGGGACTGTATGATTATTTTGTAAACACTACTTAAAGTGATTGACACCTGAGATGGAGATGAAGACGTGTTAAATTTGTTTGTGCATCACAATGACTTACGCATTGTGACTGGAAAGATGGATTGGTTGACTGCGGACCACCGCCTGGCTAAGGGAGATATTGTGACTTAAAAATTCAACTGATAGAAACAGCTGTCAACCATCAGCATGGCTGATTGAAAAATTTAAGCCAAAAAATGTCAGGGAATTATGTGGCAGGGTTCTCTTCCTGCAAAAAATAAAACGATCGTGTGTGAAAGAATTATACTAAACGTTCATTAGTGAGGATGCGGAAGGGGTATCCCCGCCAAGAAACCCGTCTCATCCGTGTGAGAGATTGTAACAGAAGATATGGTCGGTGTAATGTGAGTGGCTAAGAACCGGCCGCCGGGTGCTCGGTTGGTTTGGGGACCGTGCTGGTGTTCTGGCGGTCGTGAGTCCGAGCCCCCACACAGGAAGCATGTTTCCTCCTAGGTTTCCTCTAATATTTGCAGTCGTAAACGGCAGGAGTGACAGTGGGGTTAATGGGTAGATGTGTGTAGTGTGTAGTATTGCAATGTGTGTGAGTATTGATCGGCCGCCCGGTAAGCTTAGTGTTGGCGCACTGCTGGTATCCCGGTGTTTCCTCCCAGCTTTACTCTAATCGATGTATTTTACCATTTATATTATATTATATTATATTATATTATATTATGTTATTTAATGAATATATTTTGTAATTTAGCGTTGTGCCCAATGCTCCATTGTCAGACAACTGCAGGGGTTGGTGGGGGTGGGGGTAGACTACCACTGTTTTTAAACGTATTTTTGTGATTTCCGTGGTATAATGTATCAGACTGATAATGTTTGCATTCATTTTATTTGCCTATTGCGAGACGCCCGTGTTACATCAAGAGTTCGTACATTTATATAAAGTGTATTAATTTAATGACCACACATATGAATTGCTAAAATAGTGTACATGTGTATCTGGTAGGTTATTTTGCATAACAAATACGTGGTACGTTCTGATTAGGTAACAATTTGCCTTATTTTACAAATATAAACATATCTTACAGCTCGTGTCTTAATTACACTTTTATTAACGCACGCTTATTCTGATTCTGCATCACACACAAAAATGCATACAACTTCCTTGCCCAACTTTAAAGGTGTTTTAACATACAAAAATCGGCCGTATAATGCCCATGTAAGTGTACATGCCGTCGAAAAGAAAACAATATGCAAAATATTAATGAAAAATAGCTATAATAGGTAAAAAAATGGTACACATTGACTAAAACACAGTTTCAAGTCGCGCAGTTTTCTATTTTCACTTTGTAAACAAGAAATCGTTCAGCTTATACATTATAACCTCTTTTTTAAGGCCTCTATAAACATAGATTAAAAAGCTGAGAGAAGCTTACACCTGTGGCCTCCGAGTAGGCGTATTTTTGTGGCGAGAAAATTTATATAACTCACTTACCAGGTGAAAATAACCTCCCAAGACACCAAAATCGCTTCGAACACCGCCATTTCATTCCGCATCACACATTCCCCTCACTTAAAATTCGGAAAACACAAAACACGTTGAAGCCCCTGATTAAATAACTGGACGTCTGTTACCTAAACATGAATCACAACACATAAAATCCCACTCGAGATGACCAGCGTGTTGAATTTACTTCAGGTTTTATATATACAAGTTTTTTGTGGAGAATATCACTCGGAAGAAATTTTTTTGAATATGCAGTATATGTGTATGTTATTCTTTGAAAGAACATTGTTATACATATTGGTTTGGAAGTACTATCGTAAATGTGCTCTTTCTACTTATTCTCTCCTTTTCTACAGAAATTTCTGCAACAAAAGGAAGTACTGACAATGATGTCTTTACTATGAATATGCGTTTTTGTCAACGTCCGTGTGGGGGAACGGACACCGGATATAGCTCAAAAAGTGATAAATCGATAAGCGTTTGATTTTGACACATGGAAAGTTTTCTATCATTTTTTTGTATTTTATGGTGATATATTTATCAAAATTGAAGAGTTTTGAATAACTTGATCCTGTGCAATATACTACTTTGATGGAAATGTGTCTCCTCTTTTATATAATAGGCCAATTCTCGCCGAAAGTTGCATGATCGCTCACAAATGTTCATTTATGTGGTACGATTTCAAACATAAATCAACAAATTGAAAATAAGAATAAAAACTGAATCAAGCGATTTCATGTAGTTACATTTTCTAGTAATGTGTAAGATATCAATACGATATGTTTTGTTGTTACGGATAAAATCATACTTTTTGATGCCCTGGCGGTGTACTGGGGATAGATGAAGCAAATAAATAACTGCAAAGGGGATAGCTATTAAGTGGACTGAGGATAGTCACGATGTATTTAGAATAACGAGACTGTGATAATGATTACGGTCATTTACCTATCCGCGATCTCGAGGGAAATTGTTTGATGTTGTCCATATCGAGGGATGAGAGCAAAACAAATGTTGCTGTTTTTTGTATCTGTATGCACTTAAAACTGTTTTATTTATACAGGTTAGTTAACCATGATGTGTTTTCACATGCATCAACGTTCGAGTCGCAAATATCTAAATATTTGAAATACGCCGGTTTTCTGATTTATTGAGGAACACAAAATATATGGCCGTAGAATTTATGTGGTGTTTGCTATTTATATATATATAGTATTGCTTTGTCAATCAAGTAGGTACGTTTTTGCACACAGAAAGTCACCAGTAGGGAATGAGATATTGTGATTAAATTTGGAACACGTGAAGCTTTTTTCTAAGCTTTGATCGATGTTGCTTGTACTTAGAACAGAATAATGGTCTCTGCTCGTTCACTTCAGTGAGAAAGTATGTATTGTGATCAACCGTGATATTTTTAAAAGTAGCTTGCATATATACGTTGATTAGGAGAGCATGGATCAAACTCATTGTTAACTAAAGTTTGCTCAATAATTTCTTATCAAATTGTACTCTCACCTTTTGCAGATTATTTGATAGTTCGAATTAGACATTCATGTATATTGTATATTAACAGTGTTACTATCAATCTTTGTCCTATTTTACATGTTATCACCAGGACACATTTCTCAACTTTTAAACTATCCCCAGTACATAATACGGCTATCCCCAATACAGTACTGTGAACATTTCTAAGGGCATATCTTTAACAGTTTAAAAGTTACATTGCAATTTCTTACAATAAAAATAGTTGAGCTTATGATTGTGAAATCCTTCGATTCAGATGTTTTATTTATTCGATATATTTCCTAAAAATAACAACACTTGTCGAAATTCTGTAGGTTTTGAGGTGATCATCTGTAAAATATACTAATATACTATGCGAAGTCATGTTATAGTCGAATTGTGGTAGTGCTTTATAATATCGTTTCTGTAAAGGTGAGAGATCACTTAAACGTTTTCATATATATTCAATAGTCAATTGACCGATTTGAAAAATAAAACTGACTAGTGTTTCACGACCTCCAATACCATATAAGGATATAATGAAATCCAACTTGTGTACACACAATTATTATAAAGAAAATACTGATCGTAACCACTGTGTATTCAATAAAGTGACCTCATCCGGCGCAGTATCTCATACAATGCAATGAAAATGTCAACAATTGCATCTTTAGCACGTTTTATAAATCACAAACCATTAAACTTCCTGACCTACAATTATGGAAAGGAGCCAATGGTCAGTGATGGTAAAACATGCTTTAATTCAAACAATTAACAACAAGTAAGTAAAAACATTTAGCACTAAGTATACTCTGCACTCAATTGTTGTGAACTCATGTTCTAGTTATTGTAAAGCGTCATTTCGTTATATCAGTACAACAGACATTGTACGTTTAAACAAATACAAAATAACATTTTTGTTCGGAATTGCACAGCCCATACCAGCCTCTAGATGTGTAATTCAGTCCCAGAAGCCACTTTCCAATGAACGGTATTTTTTTGGGAAATTATTAAACAAATGGTTTATGGTTCACTCCAATAATTATGCAAAAAGCTACAAAAACATGCTCAGTAGCAAACAGTTTAAACATAAACCCGGTTCAGTGGCAATGGGCAAACGCCAAAGACATAGAAACATCAGAAATAAAGTTTCATTAATAATATTTCATTTGTTTCTATCATGTCACAATGTTACGTAGAAATTGGAATAAAATGTTAATGAAAATAATTTGTTTCACGAACAAAACAATTGTACAAAAATGTTCTGAATTGTGTTATGTATTGCTGTTTCAGATCAGTATTGAAACGCTACTATTTCTAAAACATTGATGAGTAAAACGTCAGATGTTCAAACTAACATCCTTCGCCTTGATATCCAATATGTATATGAAACACTACAATTCTACAAAACAACAAATTAAGTATCCAAAGTTTGATAGAAACAAGTTAAGTTACATTTCAAAAAATCGTTTCTAAATCTGATTCCCAAATTGGACCAAAGTTGTAATGGAATAAGAGCGCATTGACACAAAAATTAACATAACGGAAAGATAGTTTATTTAAATGTAGATACAATTACAAATGCTACTAACAAATACATGTTTGTTAACAAATAATACTGCAACAAACATAGTAAATGTTGCAATAATACAGAACCAAACATTGTACAACATGCAATAATACAGAAGCAAACATTGTACAATATGCAATAATACAGAACCAAACATTGTAAAACATGCAATAATACAGAACCAAACATTGTAAAACATGCAATAACACAGAACCAAACATTGTAAAACATGCAATAATACAGAACCAAACATTGTAAAACATGCAATAATACAGAACCAGACATTGTAAAACATGCAATAATACAGAACCAAACATTGTAAAACATGCAATAATACAGAACCAAACATTGTAAAACATGCAATAATACAGAACCAGACATTGTACAACATGCAATAACACAGAAGCAAACATTGTAAAACATGCAATAATAATACAGATCCATTTATGGTGAAACAGGCAATAATAATGCAGAACCAAAGATATTTAAACATTTAATAATAATAACTCCAGCAGTGTCCACACAGTTCAATACTGACACCTCTAACAATGTCTACACAGTTCAATACTTACAACTCCAGCAGTGTCTACACAGTTTAATACTAACAACTCTAGCAATGTCTACACAGTTCAATACTTACAACTCCAGCAGTGTCTACACAGTTCAATACTAACAACTCCAGCAGTGTCTACACAGTTTAATACTAACAACTCTAGCAATGTCTACACAGTTCAATACTTACAACTCCAGCAATGTCTACACAGTTCAATACAGACAACTCCACCAGTGTCTACACAGTTCAATACTTACAACTCCAGCAATGTCTACACAGTTCAATACTTACAACTCCAGCAGTGTCTACACAGTTTAATACTTACAACTCCAGCAATGTCTACACAGTTCAATACTTACAACTCCAGCAATGTCTACACAGTTCAATACTTACAACTCCAGCAATGTCCACACAGTTTAATACTTACAACTCCAGCAATGTCCACACAGTTTAATACTTACAACTCCAGCAATGTCTACACAGTTCAATAGTTACAACTCCAGCAATGTCTACACAGTTCAATACTTACAACTCCAGCAATGTCTACACAGTTCAATACTTACAACTCCAGCAATGTCCACATAGTACGATACTAACAGCCCCAGCTATGTCCACATAGTTTAATACTTACAACTCCAGCAATGTCTACACAGTTCAATACTTACAACTCCAGCAATGTCTACACAGTTCAATAGTTAAAACTCCAGCAATGTCTACACAGTTTAATACTTACAACTCCAGTAATGTCTACACCGTTCAATACTTACAACTCCAGCAATGTCAACACAGTTCAATACTTACAACTCCAGCAATGTCTACACAGTTCAATACTTACAACTCCAGCAATGTCCACATAGTACGATACTAACAGCCCCAGCAATGTCCACATAGTTTAATACTTACAACTCCAGCAATGTCTAAACACTTCAATACTTACAACTCCAGCAATGTCCACATAGTACGATACTAACAGCCCCAGCAATGTCCACATAGTTTAATACTTACAACTCCAGCAATTTACTACACAGTTCAATACTTACAACTCCAGCAATGTCCACATAGTACAATACTAACAGCCCCAGCAATGTCCATATAGTTCAATACTAACAGCTCAAGAAATGTCCACACAGTTCTATACTAACAGCTCAAGCAATGTCCACACAGTTCAACATTAACAGCTCAAGCAATGTCCACACAGTTCAATAATAACAGCTCAAGCAATGTCCACACAGTTCAATACTAACAACTCCAGCAATGTCCACACAGTTCAACACTAACAGCTCAAGCAATGACCACACAGTTCAATACTTACAACTCCAGCAATGTCCACACAGTTCAACAATAACGGCTCAAGCAATGTCCAAATGTTCAATGCTAACAACTCAAACAATTTCAACACAGTTCAATACTAACAACTCCGGCAATGTCTACACAGTTCAATACTAACAACTCCAGAAATGCCACGTAGTTCAATTCTAACATTTCAAGCAATGTCCACACAGTTCAATACTAACAGCCCAAGCAATTTCAACACAGTTCAATACTAACAACTCAGGCAATGTCTTCACAGTACAATACTAACAACTCCAGAAATGTCTACATAGTTCAATACTAACAACTCCAGCAATATCTACATAGTTCAATAATTACAGCTCAAGCAATGACCTTACAGTTCAATACTAACAGCTCCAGCAATATCCACACATGTCAATACTTACAGTTCCAACAACGTCCACACAGTTCAATATTAACAACTCCAGCAATGTCCACTCAGTTCAATACTAATGTCCAAACAGTTTAATACTAACAACTTCAGCAATGTCCACTCAGTTCAATACTAACATATACAGCAATGTCCACACAGTTCAATACTAACAGCTCCAGCAATGTCCACAATGTTCAATACTTACAACTCCAGCAATGTCCACTCAGCTCAATACTAACAGCTCAAGCAATGTCCACACAGTTCAATACTTACAACTCCAGCAATGTCCACTTAGTTCAATACTAACAGCTCCAGCAATGTCCACACAGTTCAATACATATAACTCCAGCAATGTCTGCACAGTTCAATACTAATAACTCCAGTAATGTCTACACAGTTCAATACTAACAAGTCCAGCAATGTCCACACAGTTTTATACTAACAGCTCCAGCAATATCTACACAGTTCTCACTAACAACCCCAGCAATGCCCACAAAGTTCAATACTAACAACTCCAGCAATGTCCACACAGTTGAATACTTACAGCTCCAGCAATGTCCACACAGTTAAGTACTAACAACTCCAGCAATCCACACAGTTCAATACTTACAACTCCAGCAATGTCCACACAGTTCAATACTAACAACTCCAGCAATATCTACACAGTTCTCACCAACACCTCCAGTAATGTCCACACAGTTTAATACTAACAACTCCAGCAATATCCACACAGTTCAATACTCCAGCAATGTCTTCACAGTTCAATACTGACAACTCAAGCAATAGCTGCACAGTTCAATACTGACAACTCAAGCAATAGCTGCACAGTGAATACTGACAACTCAAGCAATACATGCACTGTTCAATACTGACAACTCTAGCAATGTCTTCACAGTTCAATACGGACAACTACAGCAATATATGCACAGTTCAATGATAAAAACTCTCACAATGTCTACATAGCTCAATTATAGAAGCTCTAGCAATGTCTGCACAGTTCGATAATAAAACTCTGTTTAAACAACTCACTGGTAGCAACTCTAGCAATATCGACACATTTCAATGATAGACGCTCTAGCAATGTCCGGATAGCTCAATGATTGCAGCTCTAACAATGTCCTCATTCGAACTTTTGTTGAGTCGTCATTTACAAAACGCTCTCTAATATCGCTATAACACTCACATTTTAAAACTAAGTTAAAATCTTGTTTTTATTTATTCTGCTTCTTGATCAATTGAAACAAATACTGGTCAGTAAAGGATTGTCGCATAATTTGCCTGAAGTAAACAACACAAAGTATATAAAGTGCCTGCTTGTAAAGGTATATATACACGTGTGTTGATAGTTTAGAGAAAATACATTGCTAAAGTGCATAGGAATATGTCAAATACAATAAATTTCCCTTCACAAGCAGGCACTTTATGCATACCTTTTGTTAGCATAAGCGTAGAGTTAGAACATTGTATACGGTTTTCTGTTTGGCAATAGTACATGTTTAACATTAAATCACAAATGAGTTTATGCACATCCGGACGACAGTGTCCTTGTTGCAGTTGGATAACATTTATTCAAGTCTCTGTGATATAAAATGAAGTAAAGGATGCAAGGTATTTCTTGTAGTTTACTGATTTGTAGGTGCTATCTGTGAAACACGTAGCGAAAAATTATACAAGGTCGTAAACATTTACACGATTATAATTCCCTCCAACGAGGAGTTTTTTATTTGTCGGACAGTAAGCCACTGTGTACGGACGCTTCATCCCATCGTTCGTCTCCAGTATAGCCTTCATTCTTCCATCAAGCCCGGAAATCACCATTACGGTGTTGCTGCAACAAACGATGACCTGTCCCCCACCCACGTCCGTGAGACCGCCAAGATCAACCAGTTCCTCGTAAGATTTTTTTTGAAGCACCTCCCCCTGCAGGTTCAGTTGCAATAACGTTCGGTTTTTGTCCGATACATATATTGTGCTAATATCGTCGCGACTTATGGTCAAGAAAGACGGACCATGAAATATTTTGTCTTGAAGCGGTGTATTGCCAATGGTTTGTAAAACATCCCCATTCATAGTTCTTACTTCTATTCGAGGTGACGTGTGTGGAAATGTCAAGTAAAGCCTACCATCCTGGTGTGCTATTCCCCTGCAAAATGCCGACACTACAATATATGTGTCTGTTTCCAGTGCATTCCCTGTGTTGATAAACTGAACCTTGGTCTGATGCCCATAAGATAGAGTGACGGCGGCCCTGTCCTCCGGCAGCACGCAGACATCCCAGGGTTTTTCGTATAGCGACAGACGGGCCGTCACCTTACCGGTGGTCAGGTCTAACGTTTTCAGACATTGGTTGTAAAGGTCAGCAAGGAGGAGGGTACCGGGCCTGAGCACGGCCGAGCCTCTTATCAAGCATGTTTTTGTGTCTTCCGGAGTCATAATGTTTATGTCACTCTTACGGTGCCACTTGGTCGTAAAGAAGTCTGAATAATAATAATAATAATAATAATATTATTAATAATAATAATAATAATAATAATAATAATAATAATAATAATAATAATAATAATAATAATAATAATAATAAAAAGAAGAATAAGAAGAAGAAGAAGAAGACGAAGAAGGTCTTATAGGCATCTTTATTTTAAACTTAATAGGCATATCACAAAGCAATATAAGAAGTCAGGTCATATAAAAGAACCACGATGTATTACTACATTATGTATCCAGGCAGAAGGTTTGCTCAGAGAGCAACAACGAGTTAGTTAGTTTAACTACTTTACCACTAAAATAAAACTTCAATTTCAGTGGTATTTCGTTTGATATCGATCATTCCTCTGATTCCTTCAGTTTCTGCACTTACCTTTTTCTTCAATAACCTTCCCTATCGCGTCTTCCCAGGACAGCAGTTCTTCGGTCTTCTTATCTCGACAAAACTTATATCGCGTCACCATGTTTTCCGTCTCAACTTTCTTTATCAATGTTTGCATATCACCCAGTATCTGTTCTGCATGTCTGGCTGTTACATACAGGTGGTTAGCGTTCATATCCTGAGCTTCTAGCCTAGCTTTCGTCTCAGCTAGTGTTAATTTCGCGGCATCTATATCTTCCCGCCATCTCTGTATACGGTCTGTGTCTTTCTTTCTTGCTTCGTCCATTGCTTCGACAAGCGATTTTTCTTGTTTGTCGAGATATTCATTGATTTCTTCTTTAAACTGTTGTAACCTTTTTAATAGGACTTGATTTAAATCAAGCACCGACTGTTTATCAGATTGAAGTTTTCTTTTCCAGGTGTTCAAATCTGCTTCAAGCTTTGCCACCTTGTCAACTATAACCTTGAACTCGCTGCTTACAGTAAAAGAATGCGCGACGTTCGGTATATAAGAAACCTTGCAGGTCCTGTGGGTTAGAAAAATGCAATCCCAGCAACCTAACTGCTCGTGTTCTGGGCAGTAGAACTTGATTATTTCTGATTGATGGTCTTTGCAAAGATCCAAACCCGAGACGTCAGCAGCCTTCCTACTTGACGGATAATGAGTTGGCATTTTCTGTTTGCCAAGAATATTGTGATGTTTCGTGACCGTCAGTTTCCCATGGACATTGATGCATGATGGACATATGTACACATTACAGTTGTTGCAGAATCCATGGGCCTCTTGTTCTTTCCCTTCGGTCCGACATGGCTCGCAGAGGGGCGTCGCTTCCGCAGAGCCTGCAGTTACATCTGTGTCGGCTCTTCTGCCTGAAACTTCCATTTACAGAAAATGGCGTACCTAAAACAGAAAAGGAAACAATTTAAAATGTAATTCTGACCAAAAACATGAAAAAATATATTTTATAAACACCATATTCATAGATATTTGGAAATGCATGAGGCATATTACTCGAAACCTTATTCAACATCATGCCATTTCTCTTTCCCCCATCCAAACTCTTGTTTTCACATTTCCGTTGTGTTTATCAACACAGTCATTGGTAAAATTTGTCTGCTGTTTTTTTGTGTTATTCCAATATAAGGCTTAATTGTTAAGAAGTTATATAGCATAATTTATAGATAGATGTCAAATATTTATCAAATACACATACAAAAGTGTTTCTTTTAACCAATCATAAAGTTTGTTGTTGTTTATTAATGCAGTTTAATTCAGATTATTTATAATTTTGGACCAACCATCAGGGGAGTACGCGTTATGTGGGTAAGAAGTTTGGATCTAATTTTAAAGATGTAGCAACCACCATGTTTTAGCTATATTATTATATTGTAAGTAGTATAAATGATATATTTCCTATACGAGTCGAGAACGGGTTTTAGTGCATTTTTTACACATATATATGTATAATACTTTGTTCATCAAATGCTGGTAAACTGTTGGTTTATAATTTCTTGAGACCTGCTTTTGTTGTAGTAGATCCTTTATGTGGAAATAAGCACCTTAATGTTATTCTGATACTAGTTCATGCACATTTTGAGACGTAATGCTAATTAGCATTGATATACATGTATACATGATAACATGTTGTTCGTCATATCAAAGAAAGAAATAGTTGATGTTTATACCCCTACAGTACGATTGGGGAATATAGCAGTCTATAGTGGGGTCCGTCTGCCTGGATGTTCGTTTGATGTAAGTATGCAGGTCGACAGGTAGGCAGGTAAGCATTTACTTTGCCATAGTCATATAGGAAATAATACTAATTAATCAATTTGGATTTAAACTACTTATGTTTGGTTCGTCAGCCTATCTCACCGTTTATTACAAGGTATGGACGCAGGCTATTACATTGCAAAAGTCAAATACGGAATACGAATTAAATCAAATTAGAATCGACCAACATAATCATTATAAAAAATAAGCAATTATTTGATATTGACATGACGCTGGCAAATAACGTTTTAAGTCCCTGTAGTTTTCATTGTTACAGTAATGAATATGTAGCATGACTCTTGATTCATTAAACTAATTGTATTCCGCACGTTTAAAGCTTATTTTTGGGTAATGACTTTGTCACTCAAAATACTTTTCCTTTTAATTAAAATTATTTTATTTTACATGCAAAAGTTATCTGCATAATGAGTACAATTGGAATGCTCATTGTTTGTAGTGTTTTAACAGTTTTGAATTGTTCTTTTGGGGAAAGTCACATAATTAGCAATTCAGGCTTTTTGTCCAAAAAAGCTGTATTGTTGTACACAGTCATAAATTACTTGTTAATCAGTTTAAAGGTGTGCCCATTAGTTTCATTAGAGTTAATGTATTTCCATTATAAAGAATTGTCTAAAAAATGGTCTTAACCCGCAAAGCAGTTGTCAGTTGTATCACTTTATTTGTATTGGCGTGGATTGTTAATGCTTTGTGCGACACTCATGTGACAGGAATATATTTTTACCTCAATCATGTGACAGGATTTTTTTTTTACCTTAATCATGTGACAGGAATATATTTTTACCTCAAGCTGTATAAATTTCTTGAATGCAGGATGATGTGGAAATCTTTGTTATCTATATATCTGTCAGGAAATCCCGATTTCAGTTATTTAGCTTTAGTTGATATTACGGTAAAAAAACAAAAGCCTGACTTAGTTTAAGAGTTGAAAAAAAGAAAAAGTAAATTTAGTACAATTTCGTATGTGAAGTGCAGGAAGTTCTAAATCAACTGGACAATGTAAAATAAAAACAACAACAAGCGTACTGCATGGAGCATGTCTCTGAGGCATTTGAAAAGATTTCCCAGCGCCAAAAGTTGCTAAGAATTGCGGAATAGTCAAGAGTGCTGCTTGGACAATGTGAACTGCTATACACGTAAACCTCTCGTTGATTCCGATGATGAAGCAAAGTTGCGAAAGGCAGAAAATCAGGCACTCAAACGACGCAAATTGAAATCAGTCAAGTGTTTGCAGTTGATAAAAATTTGCAGCTACCACTCCATGTCCGGCCTTTCGGTGCAGTTACCTAGCGTTTTTTCGAGGACAATTCTACTAGCAAATGCAATCAACAGTATACGGCTCATACACCTCGTGAGGGTCGTTCGATTGAACCTATAAACTATCGCGCTATTACCTTGTCCTCATCTTGTCCATCTGTGAAGATGCAAAGGAACACTTTTAGACACCCTGAGTAAACAGCAGGTTTAAAAGGAACTTGCATGTATTATTTCATCGTTTGCCATGCGCGAAAGCCTACATTTTGCCAAAAAAAAACGGCTGTTTTGCTTTTTAGATGGCCGCTTGGCCATTGACCATGACAATACAAGGACTACTGTCAGATGATATCCCCGTGTTACAAGGATACCGACAGGGCTAAAAGTGATCGCTGAGTATGAACCGGGTGTTTATCGTTTTGCTAATAAGGCAAACAGAATAAAGTGTCATGTGATTGTGTATCTATGGTCGTCATAGACGTAGCAGATGACATGGTACTATTATCATTCTCTTAATCAGACATGGACCAAATGTAAAATATGTGTTGCCAATATTCCACGGAATGCAGATATTTTATAACCCGGATAAATGCAAAGTCCTTGTGTTGAACGAAATCACATTTGACCGCTGTTTTGAGCTTGAATTAGACAATATCAACTTATGTGACCACTATATCCGCATGCAAGTTATAACGAACAAACAACTCTCATAGAAACAAGCAATGTGCGAAACATATAATAAGTAGCGGGGTTAGAAAGTGACCCGATATAGGATATACGAGGCAAAGGAAACCATATCGAGTGAGAGCGTAGCTCGGACCCGAATATGCTTCCCTGCGCCCCGTATACCCCATATCTGGTCACCTATTAACCCCGTAACGTATATAACACGTCAACAACCTGTTTAAATGTTTTAATGTTTCATCTATTCATCGGAGTCGGAAAATAGACGCCATTTTGGTACGATATAAATTTGGTGACCCAATTTGGAAAAATATGGGGTCGACACGTGACCAGTCCTGCACCAATGACGTTGCGTGATTGATGTTGGAGGCATGATATAATAAATTACGAGTAACGTACTTGAATGTGCTGAATTTTGGGTAACATCCGAAAAGGTAGAACCCTCTGACCTTGAGAAGAATATATATTTCAGCGTTACTCTTAAAGACTCAATACATGTGTGTTAAACATGGAACACCTACTCGTCGAGTGGAATATTACACCTGAAAGGTGCGCACAGATTTTGTTTAGATTATTCAGCAAATGCCAAAAGACTACTTAGCGAAAATTATTTCTGTTCTCTTTTTATACGACAAACACCAACGCCTTGGCTTTATACAAGATATTATGAGAATCGTTAACAGTACGGTCTGATCTTTAGTTCTTGTTCCAAATGGAAAGACTTGTTTTACAAAATTATTACTTCTAATGTAATGAATACTTAACAAAATATTTTGCATTCTCTTTGTTCATGTGGAGCTTCCACCGTCTCCAATAAAGGTGACAAGGACAGTATATTCAAGAGAAACGGCCGTAGAGTCGGCGAACAAACCAAAGACGGTAAGGTTAAATTAATCTTGAGGCGCGTTTACTTGTTTCAAATGGCTTGGTTTATTATCACTATATTCATGCAGATCTGCAATTTTCTTAAAGTTAATTAATACAGTACTTTAAAACCGTTCTTTGAATTCATTTGGCATCCTAGGTCGCTTCAACCAAATAAAACATGTTACAATGTTGGATGATTTTGTTTATTTAACGCTTTGCCTTAATATATTTCCTCAATACATTCCAGTCCGTTTTTAGATTGACGATAGACAATAATTATTATGAAGAGTTAATTAGTATGTTAATATAAACTTACCACCGTTATATCCATGTTTAATTAACTATCTGCTTAAGGGAAATGGCCGCATCGATCAAACTTAGTTTACTTCCTGTAAGCAAGGGCTACCTTATACTACTAAATTATGCCATTTTGTGCATTTGCATTTTCGCGGCGAACGAACGTAAAAGCGACAATGCGAATATGCTTCGAGTGGAGGAGTAGGGTGCGGCGTATTTTTGACCTGTTACTTGGAGTATTTTCGTATCGTCGTATTTTCGACCCCTTTATTTTTCACCCGGCTTAAAGAAGACACGGAATATTTGCAGAGTATTTCGTTTACACAGATCGACATTGTTAAGCAGTACAAGGCAGTCATACTTATGTTTAATACCAAGTCTGTGTCAGAACTATCAATGAAACAAACAAACTTATTAAATTGAACTGAGGAAAGAATATATGAAACGTACGGCGAGCCTCAAAATGTTACAGTCTTTTTGTCATTGGAAACACATAAGCTGTCATCACGTACTACAACATCGTTATTATATAACCGTGTCAATTGCTACGCCGTTACAATCATTCAACACTTACAAGTCCAACCATTCTCAGTCATTAGAGGACAAATCTTTCTATCTGTCTATGGTGTACGCGTAGCATCATCGCACAGGTGTATGAGAAAAAAAATCCCACCGACTCAATAGAAGGTACCGACAATACATTCAATGACACATTGCAAACTACGTTTAAGTCGACGGGAGATGATCGTACATCTACATGTATGAACAACCGTTCTACGCCATGAAGGTACAAGCCTCAATTTAAAACAAACTTTCTTTACTATGATATGTTTGGTAAAAAGTTGTAGAGGAATAGCCAATTTTGTAAAATGGAGCACAAAATAAATTATCCTGCCTAAGTAATACGTGTTTTCTTTGTCATTTGTCCCAATAAGTTGCCCTTTTGCAAACAAAACAAATTATTTAAATATCTACTTATCGTGAACATTAATTTTGATCGTGATAAAATAAATGAATAAATAAATAAACACGCGTAACTCCGTGTTAAAAAAGTATAACAAAATAACTTCCTCCATCTAGGTCTTTTCCGACCCTAACGCATTCACTACCATAACGGAAGTCCAGATGAATGAAACAATAGCGTGTGTTGTCATTTTAGTTCCGTAACGGATAAGAAAACATACTATTATTTTTACAGCACGTGTTACGATTAAAGCTACACTGACAAAACAACAAGCAACAGCATTGTTAGTTTTGCAGACAACAAAAGCAACCGTGCGGGGTAATAGAGGATTCAAAGTTAAAAGTGAAATCCACTCATTTGGTAATAACAATTTTTATTTATTGTTCACATATTGGGATATTCTTTATAAAAGGTTTATATTTTAAATTTTATAGACATTGATTAAAAAATGAAAACATTATACAAATATTTCCATTAATCCATTAGTTATAAACGATTTTCTTTAGTTTGCACATATTACTATATACATATAGTGCAAAAGCGTTGATTATGAAGCGACCTAAACCATATACAAATCACTGAACATTCTATATGATTGTCAATATGCCAAGAAAAATAGCTTTATTAGGAGATAGCTACTAGGAAAACACTGTCAGTATGATCTACACGAAGTAGTACAATCATTATTTGAACGGTTCCAGTCAAGTTCAATTCTTCGGCTCCAAGAGTCAAGCTCAGCCATGCTCATGTCCGATGAAACCACAACTTACATTTGTCAAAGGCACATGCATCACCACATAATCTACACGGGAACGTCCCCATTTTGTGAACACATGCAACACAAATATACAATTATATTAATAGAAGGGGTTTTAAACACAAACACTTAAAAATCTGTTTAAATATTCTGAACACATCGAATATCCAACACGTCATGTATACAAAATAAGTCATAAAAAGAGAAATGACTTTCATTTCCATTTTTAATTTAATTTTTACACTTAATTTATCTTTTCATACTTTTTTACATAAAATAGATACTTGCTTTGTACTGACCTTTAATTACACCACCGAGAATGTTATGTCATCTTTCGCGGATAGTTGATGTTAACACCTCAACCGCGTGTGAAGCACATCAAACAATGTGTACAATAAAAAAAAACACATAATAAAATAAATAAGTTCTTATTTGATTTCACTTGTCAAAAAGTAGATATTACGTCAGTATCCATACAATTATCAAAATTTTTCCATAACTTGTCTTATTTAGTTCACGTTTAATAAATTTTGACATATAAACCCCTCCCTTATGAAGCATATTTCAATATGTATACAGTATAAATATATTTGTTAAAAATATATGAGTTGGTGGTGGATTCCACTTCTCCAAGTTGGATCTCAAAGCTATTTCTATACATTTTTTGAAAAGTTAGATAACTAAGCCAAATCTTTGTAAACAGTAAACAGTTTTTATCAAATCTTTATAATTATGCATTAAAGATTATATTTCTTTTTTAAATGAATTCAACAGTTTTATCCTATCTTCTTGGTTAAAATATTTGTCTGCATGATATCTTAGACAACTACTTATGGACTTTTGCTCCAAGCACTACAATAAATTCCATTTAGTAGCAACGTTTACTTCACCCTGGCCATACATCCTATTGCAAAATTGTCATGTCAAAATGACAATCAGTCTTCAATGTGACGTTCATCATTATTTGGTTAGGGTTACATCCTTTTCAAAATAGGTAGGGTAGGTAGGATTTTTATTTTTTATATTAGGCTTTATATAAGAATGTTATAATCATCATTGGAGAATGGTGTTTAAGTTATCTTCTGTATAAGCATTTAAGGTTTTAAACTTCATATTGAAAAGAAATTTTAAAAAAAATCATGCTTGGGTTATCAAAATTATGCCATATTATCTTGTTTTCAGCAGCACTATCTATTGCAGATTATTTTTTTATCTAAATCATGATAAAAACTGGTGACAGTGTTAGAAGGTAGTTTAAAAGTGAAATAAAACACTAGTTGTAGTTGTGTCCAATATCCGTGAGTCAGTGTGTTTAAAAATGCTGTGTGATTACATATGTGAACAGTTACTTTTAAACAGGTTTTCAACGTAGTTAAATCTGTTAATTTAAGTGAATTATGTAATCATACATCTGGTAGGCGGTTGGCATTCATTGTAATAGTCTGTCTTTTTGCATCTCTCTATTTTTAAGATAATAATCGCAAAAAAATAGTATGCCTCCCTTAACAGAAGCGAGGTAAATTGCTTTGCACATGTCTGTCTGTTACTAGACCAAAGCTTGTCTGATATATAACATGATAACGCCACCAATCCATGGTCCTCACACTTGGCTCGGAGGTTTGAAATTACCAGAATAAAAACGCTTCTTGAAATGATAACTAAAAGAAGCCTGAGGCCATGTTTACGAAAAGTCTCAATATTGAACTAAGACTTTGAAGATCAAGTTTTTAACTGTCAGAAAATCATTCACATACATCTCATACAAAATTGGTATTTGTTTTTTCAATGTAAAATGCTGACTGGCAGTGATTCAGTGTTGTTCACAAATAATTTCAAAAAGGAGGTTTTTTATGAAATAATTACTTGCAGTTTTAAGTTTTATCTGGACTCAGACTTGAGACCATGACGCCAGGATCTGCAGTCGTCGAACTCAACAGAGAAGCAGCTGTCGACCATTAGATGATTCTGATTTGTTAAAATTTTTATCAGGTTAGTGGTCTAGGTCACATCGACCTTAACTTAAAAATGAATGTCCGAATGATAACTAGGGAGCACGAAGGAGTACATTCCTCAATATTAAGATGGAGGTTTGGCATGACCAGTAGACCATCCCGTATGGTTTTAAGGTTATTTCAAATTGTCAAGTTGACAGTGTCTTTAACGCAAAATTTATTTTCCGATTGATTATAAGAGAATGCCTGTGCATAAAGTACTCAAAATAAATATAAAGATTGGGGTTTACTAGTTAATGACTGATATTAATGTAAAGTCACATGGATAGTTTATAATACCAAGTTATATAATCTAAATCACCATCGAATCTGTTTTCTTGCTAGAAACAACTACTAGTGTCCTACTTAAAAGGCCATGAGAACATACCCCTGGTTAACAGTTAAGCTGCAAATGGTAACAGACCACTGTCGTCTTATTGCAAGAGATTTTATTGCGGTGCTCATGTTTGCCCACATATAATTTTGATACGCAAGGTGATGTTTAATTAATATGAAAAGCTTTTCGGGCCGTATTCAGTAAAGACCTAACTAAACTAACGTTTACATTACTCATTACATCAATTCCAAACTTACAGGAAATCACGGTACAAGTCCATTTTATTTTTGTCAAATGTCTTATTTCCCGTGGAAACAATCCATTAAAAGGGAATATTTTATTACTTGTGAAATGCACTTACAACGTTTATTACGATAGTAGTTTTATTCCCCCTGTGGTTGCGATATCTCAGAGGGGTAGGAATAGCCCATCGGCAATTTCTAGCCGTCGGGTATGGCACAAAAAACGAAGACGTAGTTACGAAGTTATACGATTATTTCATGACCATTTCGCATTTTTGTTCGATCTCAAAGTTATTTGAAGTTCATGTTTTTTCCGTGTATGACACTCGATGTACGACAACTACAATGAATTTAGTTTATTAGGTTTTATTTAGTTTATTAGTTAAATTGTATGTATATGATACCTTTTTAAAAAAATATGGAGATCATATCCTTTGCAATGAAAACGTTAAAATAAGGGTCTTGAAAAGCTAAATGTCCAACAACTTTTTTGGTATTTTGTCAGCCTCTGCATAAGCTGATTTGATGTTTTGGTAACGACTAGACTAAGTTAGCATAACGTGACATTGAATTAACAATGTATACCCTTTTAACTGACAATACACAGGATTAAGGCCCATGAAGCCAAAGGTAATACATCATGGGCACATGCACTTTCGAACCATTTCATTAAATTATTGATTCCGTTGAACATAACTACGTAACGTAGTTTTTATCATTACTGCTAAATGGTGAGCATTATATTACTTTTACAAATTGAAACACAATATGAATCAATTAAAGTCCCAGTGCCACATAGGATAAAATAATGTGAGAAAAAAAAGTGAGTATATACCTATGATAGAGTCTCATATAATGTCGGATAAAATCCAGAGGTCCACACGATGCTTTAAAAAAAGAAATGCACGAGAAATACCAACTGTGTGGCCACTCAAGATATCATCTTTTTGGGGATGTGACGGGAACAAGTCAAATAATTCGGAATATCAAATATTTCTTGTAGAAGGGTTGTATTGTCAAGAGTTTGTAAAAGTTCTCCAATAACGGTTATTACTTCTTATCGAGTTGACGTGTCAAATAAAGCATCAGTGTGAGCTATTTCCCATATACCATTCCGAAACTATTAAAGTTTCCAGTGCATTTCCTGTGCTAATAAATTGTATCATGTGCCTTCAACTTGCTAGCGGTCAGATCAACGGTCTTCACTTATTGGTTGTAACAGTCAGCGAGGAGGAGGTTATCTGATCAAAGCAAGGCCGAGCCTGTTATATTGCAGGTATCTGTGTCTTCTGGGGTCTTAATGTTCATGTCAGTCTCGCGGTTCCACTTAGCCGTGAAGAGGTCTGCATAACAATAATGAAAATAATAACAAATAAGAAGAATACTGTTTTAGCGTAATACTTATATGTAGCATAGAATTTGCCGTAAGAAAATATTAAAATTAAAACCTTGCGACTGACAATGGAAGAATTTGAAGATATATACATTTTGAGAAAGTTAATTACATTTTGAAGAGAACTATATTTTATTGAAATGGTTAAATGTTTTAAATAAAGAAAGGATAAAAACTAAACAGCAAAAGTTATCTTTAATGAAATGTTCAACTTTTAGTCAAATCATTATATCGCCGGACAAAACTACTAAAACAGAAACGAGAACAGACATAAAAGTAATAGGGAAATGATTTGGGTCGCAAAAAGTATGATGGTAATCAAACATTGATTAAATGATTGACAGTCTCAAAACCCTTACTAAACGTGCATATATTTTAAACAAACGTACGAAGACAATTCAGGAAGTATATAAAAAAACTTTATTATACAAATACAATAGCAAAACACAAAACACAGGCAATCATAGATTAACGTTAACTACAAAGGTGTATATATATAATGTTTCGTAGAAAACTGGAAGGAAAAAACTTGCTTTAGAACATGAATGAGTTTATTATGTTAATAACTAGTGTTATAAGTTTTGATTACAAATATCAATCAACTAAATTACAGACATTCATTTAAAATGGTGGCACATCATGCCATTGATGGTCCCGTCTAAAAGCACCTCTTTTCGATTACGGGTTCAATTTCGCAACATATGAAAGGTGTTCGATCATCCAAATACGAAGAGTAATGACCGATTGCTCGTATGATTTTCGAACATACATATGCGGCTGCCTAAAATGCTTGTTCGACATCAACCCGCACTTGTTTATAGGTAATATAATTGCTGTTTGATAAAGGGTAAATAAACGGTCACTGCATGGTCTGAATGGTCATCTTCGCTCAACGGTTGGCGACAATGTTCGGACCTATCTCAGATTAAGTCAGTAGTTTTCAACACTCTTAGACAGACTTAAGCAGATTTATGTTTGATAATTTTGGCAACTTATCAAACATCGAAACTGCATACGAAAACTAAACGTTAGCGGAATCTCATCAACCCATCAAACTCTGCTGTTTTCTTCAGGTAACCATTTGGCGACCGCTCACACATTGCTGGGCGGGCAAGTTTCATCTTTATAACCACGTGACAGAAATTCATAAAAAGTAACGCTAATCATTAGCGATACTTCCTTATTGTAATGAAAAGAGATACCTTGGAAGGAAGTCCGAAAGCAGGCCTAATTTTTGGAAACCCTTATTTTGATTAGCTAGAAAACATGATTGTACAAAAGACATATATAAAGATAAAAATAATTCAAAACTCTTTAAAGTGAAAGTATGAAAAAATTAATACCATGCTGAGCTGAGATAAAGTTAAAAGGGACTTGATCGAGAAGTTGAACAAGGGTCTATATTCACTAGAGTACTTTTCATTTCGCCTGTCGTTGATAACTTATCCGTCGTCGTCGTCGGCAGTGGTGTCACACTCGTTTCCAATTGATACGTTTTAACAAGTATGAGTCTTTAAACTTGGTATGTACATTAGGCATGGTTAGTAGATGACCCTAAAAACGCCCAAAATGTCAAAGTTCAAGGTCATGGTGACTTTTACTGTGAAGATAATCGTTCAATTACTTATGAACGACTTAATGTAGAGTATACACACTTGATATACCCATTGCGCATGGTAATTAGATAACCTATATTGATGCTGGAGTCACTATATCAAATACCATTGTGACATTAACTAAACAATATACGGGTGTTTTCGATTGAAAGTCATGGGAAAGAGTTATTAATTTTGGTATGCGCATTTCTTATGGTTAGAACATAACTTATTTTTCATTTTGAGTCAAATGTCAAAGTCAAGGTCATTGTGACATTATGGGTTCTTCAAAAAGATGAAACATCTGATTCGCTGAACTCTATTTCTCTAAGTCTATGAATCATGGCTAAAGAGTACAATTTTGATTGAAACATTACATCTATTAGAGCAGTGATGAGCAAAAGCTTCCATGTTCAAAATAACAACCGTCAGTTTTGATAACAAATTCATTATCTAATAGATGTTAAAAATATGATAATTACATATAATTTTTTGCATTCCTGAATCTGAGTCTTGAACTTAGACTCAATTTGTAAGTATACAAGGGTCTATTCGTATAATTAACCAGAAAAGAACTATGTATTTAGGATACAAAATCAAAAAACAAATATAATAACCTATACATACAGGCATTCACATAA
This sequence comes from Mya arenaria, assembly GCF_026914265.1. NCBI lineage: Eukaryota > Metazoa > Mollusca > Bivalvia > Myida > Myidae > Mya > Mya arenaria. The sequence goes on from NC_069130.1 coordinate 165,579, forward strand.
TACAATAACAAGATAACAAACATTGTGAAAAATGCAATAACAACACAAAACAAATATAGCAAAACTTGAAATAACAATGCAGAATCAAACATACTAAACATGCAAAAAGATACACGACCAAACAAGGTAAAACTTGTAATAACAATGCAGAAACAAACATAGTTAAGCATGAAGAAACATGGTAAAATATTACTACTAAGTTTGGCTACTGAGCTTGTTTCTGGAGTTTTTCACATAAGTATTGAAATAACAATGCAGAAAGAAACACAGTTAAGCATGACTTATATTAAAAAAGAAACAGTAAAACATGCAATAATAATACATGACAAAAACATAGTAATTCCTGCAATCAAAGTACAGGACCAAACACAGTAATAGTCGTGACCCGGAAATGACTCACTTGGGGTTTTTCTAATAATTTGGTCACGTGATGCCGGTACAAATACAACCGCAATTTTCATTATCAAAATGAGTACTGTTCTGTTTCGTAGCCGTTCTGTTGCCAACTTACAGCGTTATTTGAGAGAAAGGGGTGTCACCTTCAGTGATTCTAGGAAACCTGCGTAAGTAGAACTCTGTAGTTTGGCAGAAAAGCTGAGGATTGAGGTTGATCCCGACGGATTATTAGAAGATCGGTCTGAAGTCGTCTGTCAAAAGCTGATACTGAGTGACATGTGCCTTGTGTCTCCACAACGGCTCTCTGGGACTAGCGATCTGTCTATCGTGCCAGTTCTGTCAATTTTTGACATTTACAATTACTTAATTACTTTAAATAACTATGATCACGCCTCCCTAAGGGCATATCACCAGCTTGAGGGATATTCTATGTTCCGAGATGGCTATACACGAGGTATTGAGACGGTGCCATATCCAAATACTGGTAAGACTCTGTCAGTATGTAGTTGTTTTATATACTATAATTTGATAATGATATTGATGATGATGATGATGATGATGATGATGATGATGATGATGATGATGATGATGATAAAAATCTTGTCATTATGCATGTACATTTACCACCATTTTGAAACAAATAATGTTTTAAATAACATACAAATTACATGTGTGCATATAAATTTATATCATGAAGTTTAATAGGAAAGGTTATTTTTCAATTGTTTTATCAGACGCTAAATTAATTGTTATGCTATCATTGCAAGAGAAAACAATTCAGCAGCATATTTAATCATTGATGCATACAATGTATGTTTTATTCTTTGTTGCAGCCTTTGTTGCTATGAAAGCCAATGTGAAACCCCGGGCGAATGATACAGATCCAATATCCAAGAGAGGCTACTACAGCTGTTGGATCATGATGAAGAACAGTGACGAGGGATCCATTCAATCTGCTTATTGCAGTTGCAAAGGAGGGTAATGGTCTAATTTACTCTTCCTTAGCTACACTTCATGTTTAATACTTGTCACAGATGCAGAAAAGTGTGTGGCCTGTCCCGGGAATCGGACCAGGGACCTGTTCTTGGAAGTTGTATGCTCTACCAACTGAGCTAATCAGCCCTGGATAACTGATATATTCAATTAATAGAACTGTGACATAGATTCCCTCTAACTTGCTGGACCATATATCCACTGGCTTTATTTGTTAAACTGCAGTGCAAGTCTCATTGACATGCAGGGTACTGGCCACGGTCCCTTGTTGGGCACAATTTCTCACATACTCAGAAAAGTTTGACATCCTGTGCACAAAACATTATCTACCAACTTAGATAACCGGCCCTGGATAACTTGTTTTCTCTGATCTGTATAACAGTTCAGTACTATGAACTTGAGTTATACAAAAACATCCATAGATATAATCTTATATTTAATTTGTTATTTTAGATCATATTTTATCATAGCTTACTTATTGATACTCTTATATAAACCCACTACAAATTATAAGATATAATTTGATGCCACATATTTATCTATAAGTTTGTTTAGGCATGGATGATTTGTGGCTGCTCATCTTAATACCATTGCTTTTTGATAGCATTGATCAATGCTGTCGACATGTTGTGGCAACCCTCTTCGAAGTCCTTGACTTTGTACAAGACTTCAATAAGACCAGCTGTACTTCAGGGCCATGTAAGTGAGTTCGGCGTGCTTCTCAGGCCGATCAACTAGGCAAACCTATTCCTGCCTCACAACTTGAGACTTCAATTATGGTGGAGCCCAGGTATATTTCATTTGTCTTTAGTTAATTTACTTTAAGATAAGTTCTATATTTAGCACCCACCATATGAAATTGAGTTAGAGGTAATAGGTGAACTAAATGTTTTCTAAAAATAACCAGGCTGTGTCTGTATTAGTGATGAGCACAGGCCAAGTATCTATTTTGAGTTAATATAAGAATTGTAAAAAATAATTTCTCCTGCATTGTATGTTTTTTGATAAACATGTGTACACACAAATTATTTTTCTAATACTTATATTAACTCAAAATTATCTGCATAATACTACATGTACCAAAAACTGCTCCCCTATTAACTAGAAACCTGATGTACTGTGATTTTTGTAACATGTTTTAATGAAATATTAAAGGCTATAAAATATTTGATTAACATCCCTCACCCCTGTCTGAAACCAAATCAATAAGTTATATATATATTTATATAATCATTTGGTATAATTTGTACAACAAGTATATTGCTTTCCTGATATTCAAACATGAAAACCATGAAAGGCAATATATCTACAATATTCAATAGTATGGTCCAAGGAAAACAATCACAATATTGCAATATGCTGACCTGCTATCTATGACAAATGTTACACACTGGCAAAGTTATTGTTAAATATTGTTTTGTTCAATATTTCAAGTACAATTGGAGCAATCTTTAAATGAACAAAATTCATATTTGTATTAATGTGTTATTGAATAACATATTCATATTGAAACATACAAGTCTCTCTCTGCATGAGCTTTTGTACCATAATTGATGTATAAATACCATTAAACATTGTTCGATGTTTGCATCTATTGTATAGTCCATCTATCTTATGATATGATAAAAAAGCAAGTTATTTAATGAGGGAGTAATTGATCCAGTTGTTTTTGTGTACTTGTACCCAACTTTACCTACAAGATGTAGGTTTTAATGCTTGAGTGGAAATTCAAAATTCAGGTTCAAGAATGTAATCACACATTTATTACCAAGTATTGGTACATACATATTGATTTCATACTTCCACTTTGGGTTTTGGTTTTATACAGAAGTATACATTATTCCCTGACATAAGAACACATGTATATAAAATGCTTAATTTTTATACATAAAAAGACTGTATACTCATAAACCTATTTGGCAAAAAAGAGAATGTGGCATATACTTTAGGCGAGACATGGCTGTAAGTTCCTAACAACTGCAACAATTGTTGTAATTTGCCTCAACAGAAATCGAAACTTCAATGGAATTATGCCTGACAAAATTTTAAAGGTCTTCATTCTTCGGATAGCTCTTTCAACATGAATTCTAACAGAGGCAATAGATCTTGAACGTTTAATTGCTTTACTGCTGAGGCAGTTTCCATGTGTAAATGCCGGTATATTTAGTGTAGTTTTCTTTGGAAGTAACAAGTGCCTTATATTAAAACCATGATCAGCCACTATATCATCGCCTTCTTCAATATTGTCTGTAAATCTTGAAACTTGTACAATTTTGGCATCACTTATAGAACCAGGGTAAATGTTAGATATAAATGTAATAGCCCCAGATGGAGATATACCAATTAATTGTTTGAATGTATTTGAATGCTTATAATTTGACCAGGTTGCCTTTTGAGCAGCTGGTCTCAATGGCTTTTGTACAAAATACTCAGTACAATCAATAATTGCACGTGTTCTTGGATATCTAGCAAATGATTGGGGTAAGTTTACTTTGACTATTTCTTTTGAAGGCCATATAATTAAAGCCTTTAAACACTGGTGTAACAAATTGGCCCAAGAGATACAAATTCTACTGACATGACTATTAGATACACCAAACAGGTATGACATGTGTTTGTTTCCAAATCCCATTTGAATTTTAACTAAACAGAGTAACATTTCTATAAATAATGATTGTGATGTTCTTTTTCTCCCTCGGGTTTGGTTGGAACGTGGAGTGTTCTTGTATTTACCATCCCAAAGCTTAGTATTTTGAGCTGTAGGCAATATCCAGTCAAAAAGCCAGAGAAGAAGTGCTACTGTTGGGAAACCAGTATATTGAAAACATGTAGCATTGTTTTTTTTAAATATGGTGAATAAAGTCAACCGATGTGTTATCAGATGTCTGTGTTCCAAAGTCTTTTGTGCTACTAATACTCTCTATTTTAACAGCTGGGCTATTTTCGCACTGAATGATATCCTGAAACACAGGTAGGTTTAAATTGCATGGAAAGATATTTTCATGTGTGCTGTTATCAGTGCTAAAACTATCACGGTTGGAATATGTCAATTTAGACTTTTTCGACTGCTGTTGAGGTGTTCTCCCCTCTGAAGGTCGTTTGCGACTTGAAGTGGCAATGGGTGTTGAGGTGTGGGTGGGGTAGATGGCAGGTATTGGATCTATGGCTCCCTCAAGGAAGTACTGAAAATAAATAAATTCATTGTTGTATCAGCTACAAAGTATTTAAGTTTTTACCAAAATACATTGACAAATAAACTTAAAGACAGTGTTAATACTCATAAAAAGTAATATCAAGCAACCACTGTCAATAATATAGGCCTGCATACTGCACTTCCGATACGAATTCTTCATTTAACTAATATTTAGTCTTACGTCAGGACATAAACAAACATTCGAGCATACGAAATGATGTTTTTTTCAACCGATAGATCCTGATGTGGCCTGCCACAATTTTTGATCCACTGTTAACAACGGTCTTGGCTCTTTGTTGGTTTAGGAAATGGCTTAAAATAAACGTCTTTCATGTGTGGCTTGTCTTTATACCGACTGTCACTTTTGCAAGTTCCCCAACTGCCGCGTTTTGTAACCATGTTGTGTTTATTCACTCTTAAAATACGATTGTTTTGCTAAAAACAGCGTTTAAATTTGGCGCTATCGATTGACTTTGTTTGTACCGGTGTCACGTGACGCAAATATTGGCAAAACCCACATACGGATTTCCGGGCTTGAATTATTCCTGCAAAAAAATACACAAAAAAACACATGCAATTATAATACCGGACCAAACAAAGCAAAATATTAAATGACGATACAGAACCAAACGTTGTGAAACATACAATAATAATACAGAAACAAACAAAATACATGTTTGTAAGCATAAACTAATGATGCAGAAACAAACATAGTAATATATGCAATAATACTTCATGATTAATTATAGCAAAACATGCAACAATAAAAGAGAATCAATCATAGTAAAACATGCAATGATAATACAGAAACAATCATAGTAAAACATGCAATGATAATACAGAAACAATCATAGTAAAATATGCAATGATAATACAGAAACAATCATAGTAAAACATGCAATGATAATACAGAAACAATCATAGTAAGACAGGCAATGATAATACAGAAGCAAACATAGTAAAACATGCAATGATAATACAGAAACAATCCTAGTAAAACATGCAATGATAATACAGAAACAATCCTAGTAAAACATGCAATGATACTACAGAAACAAACATAGTAAAACATGCAATGCAACACAGAAGCAAACATAGTAAAACATGCAATGATAATACAGAAACAATCCTAGTAAAACATGCAATGATAATACAGAAACAATCCTAGTAAAACATGCAATGCAACACAGAAGCAATCATAGTAAAACATGCAATTATAATACAGATTCTAACATAGAAAAATATGCAATATTAAATATTATATAATATAATACAGTATAGAAACATGTATTGTTAAATTGCATATCAATTTCCCTTCACAAGCACAAACACCATTCGTTCGTTTAATAAGTTGAAACTTTTTTTTCTGTTTGGCAATTATGCATGTAATACATAAACTAACAAATTAGTTCAGGCTTGATAGACAGCATTGTTGATTTCGTTTACGTAATTATTTCAGTTTCCGTGATATAAATAAAATCAAGAATGCTTTTTTCTTGGTTCGTACTTAATTTAAATAAATGCTACTTGTAAAATACGTAGCGAAAGTTTATATACGCTTGTAGACTGTCAAGCCATTATCATACCCTCCAACGCCAAGTGTCTTCTGTGTCGGAGAGTAAGTCACAGAATACGGAAACCTTATCCTATCGTTCGTCCTCAGCATGGTCTTTATTCTTCCGTCGCGCCCAATAATCACCATCACTGTGTTGCTGCTAAAGCAACATACGATTATCTGATCACCGCCTACGTCCACGAGACCGTTAGGATCAGACAGCTCTTTGTGTGAGAAAGTTTGAAGCAGTTCCCCTTGCAGGCTCAGCTGGACTACAGTGTGGTTGTACTTGTTTGATACGCAAATGGTGCTGACTTCGTCGTGGCTTATGGTGAAATAATGCGGAAAATCAAACACTGCCTGTTGAAGGGTTTTATTGTCAATGGATTGTAAAAGTTCTCTATTCACGGTTCTTACTTCAATTCGAGGCGACGTGTCCGTAAATGTCAAATAAAGCCTATCATCACTATGTGCTATTTCCCTATCCTGACATTTTAATGCATTTATCAGTTTCAGCCGGTGGTAGGGCTGTTTACAGTGATTCATATTTGATTGCTGTCAATAAAAAGATTCAATGAAACAAAAAATGCATTTTTTTAACTTTGGATGTAGTTTTCACTTTCGAAGGATATCTTCTTATACAATAATATACAATAATACAGGGGCATGCCCAGTGGTCGAAATATAAAAGATTTACTCTATTTAGTGACACAAAACACAAATTATATTAAAGACGAAATAATGAAATAAATGACAGCAATCACAAGTTGAATACTGGTGTGTGTCGGCTAAATGGACGAACCTTTATGTCAATTAAAATTGAATGTTTGACCAACTTAACAGCGATTTGATTGTCTTTATAAATTTAAAATATCTCATTGAACCCGAAAAGTAAAATTTTCTATTATCTCTGGTGATGTGCCTTACTAAGCATTTGCTATTGAGCATTTTTTCTGGGGTCGATTCGCAAACTGAGGTGATGATATTTCTCAAATTGCCGAAATAACGCGTCTTACCCCCACATAGCGTTCTCCCTGAAGACCACGTACCAAAAAAGGAGGTGTATGGGGTTCAGCCAACATCTCACGACTGCGATCGCGGGTAAAGTAACCAGATATTTCCTATCGTATTCAACGTTTCAATGTTATTATGGACATTCCATAGGTATATTAATATTAACTTACCACCGTTGTATTCCTGTTTTGCATTCACTTTCTATTTACATAAAATTGCCGCACCGATCATACCACATTTACTTCCTATATGAAACATGTTTGTTTGTCACATTCGAAAATTGGGATCAATAAAAGGCGGATATTTATTTAATTAGTTCATGATCTAGAATCTTCTCTATTCAACAAAATTATACGTTCGTTGTTCGTTGATATAGAGAATACTAGGTTAGTGCCGTGGATGGAGGAAGTTTATCTGGCAAGGCGGAGGAATTTATCGGGTGAGCCGAAGGCGAACCCGATAAAATCCGCAGCCGAGCCAGATAAACTTTCTCCACCCACGGCACTAACCTAGTATTCTATTTATCCTGTTACTTTGTTTAATTAAACACTATAAAACCTTAAAATTAATAAGAATCTTTAAAAGTAAGGGGGACAACTGTTTTTCCCTGTTGACGTCATCACACTCGGTATCCATGTTTAAATCGCCCCCAAAATAGTTCGTAAAACTGTTCAACTTTTTTAGTACGTTTATATTCAAAGTCATTGCATTTTAATACATCAATATCAATTCAAAACATAAAAATACTTTTAAACGTGCATAAGCATGGATCAGTCTCTGAACATTATCTGATGATGTAACAATTATTCCGCAAGTCAGAGTACAGTACACAGGTCAAAATTCAAGATCACGAGTGTTTACAAACAATCGCAACATATTAAATGGATTTAAATGATGTTGATAGTGTTGAATGATCATAACTGCACCGGCAAAGAGATCATTCATTTCTGTTGTAAGTGAGATTTTGTCATTCACCACAGAAATGGAATAAACTATCGACGAGTATCGTTGAATGCTGTTTCACAGTTTCCAGCATTTGCGGGTGGGGTAAGATTTTCACATCTCATGAAGATTTCAGGTCGATTGTTTTGCCAGTGTCATTATTTTGCATAATGATGGGACTTTATGGGCGAGTGATTGCTGAGGTCGGCTGTTAGTGGTCCATTGATAAGATACTGAAACGGCAGTTCTGCTTTTCTTCTGACATTGCAGAATATATAAAAGAAGTTCGTTTTCGCGGTCACATGACCACCTGACTGTAGATAAACATCACGTGGTCTACTATCCTAATAAACTAAAGTTTACACGGCACCTTGTTATTGGACCGATTTGTATGCAGGTGACAGGATAAAATGTTTTTTGTGTAAGTAAATAAAAGTGTGCTCAAATACAGTGTGAATAGCTTGTGAGTATTTAAAACAGCCGAGGTTGAAAAATAATGAAACAAATGACAGATTCCATAAGCAAACAGAAACATAAAATTGAATTAAACATCGTGATTTATGATCATATATTTCATTTGCGATATTTAATTTGTACAGGCATTCGATCTACAACCGTATAACAATATTTATCAATATCAATATATATCATATCAATAGCCATGGTCGTATGCAACAATGTGTAAGCATTTATTTGAAGGTCTAAATAAAAACAGATCGTTTGCCTTGTTTCGATGGGTTTGAACGTTCATTTTCCATAAAGCCCCCAAAATATCGAATCACCTATTCATAAAGCCCTCCAAATAAATACTTACCAAAACCTGAAGATCATGTCCCTCAATAAACACATAATACGTAAACTCCTGTAATTAAAATATACAAAATACATGTCTACCAAATAAACAGAAACTAATAAGCCCTCCAAATAACCAAAACAAATGTGAAAAACTACAGAAACAAGCACAGTAGTAAAAAGTTTGTTTAAACATAAACCCGGTTTAATGGCACAGGGTAAATGCCAAAGACATAGAACACAAAAACAAAAATCAAAAACGAGAAACATGGATGAACAGCACAAAATTCCACAAGCAGCACAGTGCATACATATCATATATATATATAAAAAAATGTATTTGATCAAGAATTGTTAGGTACCGCTTTGGAACGGTCAGTAAAATGTAAATTTTCTGGGGGTTTAAACCAGTTTACATGCACAAACCTCACTCTCATCCAATCAATCCCGAATAAAGTAAAAACGTAAATGGTTGAACTCGTCAAATTATAGGTGTTTTTTACAGCATTTGTCCTTCTAGTTATTGCCATGATCTCGTTTTAATTGGAATTCTTCATTTTTTTCATTTTTCTATTCATATTTTAAAAAAAACTAGACGTGTTTATGAAGGATTGTTAGGTACCGCCTTGGAACGGTCAGTAAAATTTTAATTTACTGGGGGTTTAAACCAAAACTTATTAAAAAAGCACTTATATTACCAATAACCTATATATAAGGATTGGAAATAGGTAAAAAGCTAAACTTTAAGTCCTCCAAATAAACAGTAATCTATATGTGAAGCCTTCTAAATAATACTAGTATTTACGTAAAGCCCCCTAAATATGTACAACGCTTTTAAAATAAACATTAACCTATACATAAAGATCTCCCCATTAACAATAACCCATACATAAAGCTCTCCAAATAAAGAATAACATTTACATAAAGCCCCAACCATTATAGACAATAATCTAAACATAACTATCTCCGAATAAATATAACCTGTACATAAAGTCCGCCAAATAATCATTAACGTATATATAACACCCACCACCCAGAGAAACCATTACCTTACATAATGCCCTCCAGACAGACAATAATAAATCCATAAAGCCATCCAAATATACACTATTAAACCTTTAATCATTGCATGAGTATAGCAATAACTATACAATCGCGCAATGTATTATCATGAAAAATGATGCATACTGTATAAGTAGCAATATCCATCATTCTGTCTAAATTATTTCTTGAGATTTCCCATTGAATTCCAAAGTCAAAGTGAAATTATTTTTTCGTATCTCGCTAGGTTTATAAAGTCGAAGTCATTCCTTACATCAGCAAATTACCATTCGACTGAATGTTGTATTGCCGATATCTGGGGAATGTGTCCTATAGTCTCACAAAAGAAAATATTTAAAATTACACAAAAAAATGTGTGTGTACTTTTTTCACTGACGATACAGTAATCCTTGATGGTTTACGGTCAAATGACAGCCAACGTCGTGTCACTTATGGTTCCAAAATGATAAAAAATACAAAGATTGTTGTTAGTTAACATGGCGATATAACGCCATAATTTCTTTGATGATGGGTACAAGTAGACCGGAAAAAAGACATTTAATGCAGAAATAATCGAAGGTCGACTACCAGACCTTTAATCACGAACTATAAGGTTTGGCAGAAGCTGAGCTCTGGGGTTTAGGGCGGCGTGTGCTCAGGTAATTTCGTCCGCGAAGTGGGTTTTTTAGATATATGTGATCTCAACAAGTGTTTGAGTGAAACTCAATGTTATTTAAATTACATTCACATTTCGGTGATGAGTGTTTCGTCTAGACATTAAATTGAGAAAAAGATGATGCCCATTTTGACACTTTTTGACACACCTCAAACAAGAGCTGAATTCTACATGTATTGTACATTCAACATACCATCCTTCTTTATGTTATCAAATGGTTAAACGTCATAACTTTTCATGTGCTATGTATCGTGCAATGAAGTGCTTATTCTGTTTATGCGCAGCATGGCATACTTTCATTGTTAAAATACTAGTCTAACCTAATGTTGTTGTACTAAGCTTGTACTTTTAGTTTACAAAAATGAAATGATATGTTAGTTGCAATTTGTGCTTTTGAGATGATGCTGGTGATTAATAACTGTTTTTAATTTGTTACTTCCGTTCGTAAGTTGTTTTTGTTGTTTACTAGGGCTTACCAAAGTGCTGGAATGTTTGCGTACAAGTTTTACCACGCCTTTGAGTACTTCGCATGCGACTGCCTAAATAAGTGTATGCACGAAAAGACATTACAACTGAATCAACACAACATAAGTATCGACACTTCAGTCTACCGCTACCTTGAAACACATACTTGATGCAGTGAAGTGGCACTAAAATAGAACCACAACTTAAAACTAGTGCATACGCTTTAAATTGTACATTGTGTATGTTGGTTGCCCATAACCCGTACTAACGTGAAACGATACACTTATCCGTGTTGGTCATATGTATTACCTTTATGAGCTTGTCCGTTTGGATGTCATAAGATGACCTGTTACAAAACCCAAATGCTCATTGTATAAACACATTCAGTTTAAGTTATTTTCATTTTACAAGGATTATGAAGAGGGCCATATATTAACTTAAGCAATGTCTCTCGCGTTGACACTATTCTCAGTATGCTACACGTGTGTGCGGTCTTGTATTGTGGAGAAAACTAGAGTGCCCGGAGACAACCCAATTGTCCGGCTAGGTGACCACCAACCAAACTCACATACGCCCAGGCCGGGAATCGAGCTCGGGCTGCCTTGAATAGAAGCGACAACCATTTGAAGTCATAAACATTTTCTATTAAAAAAACTCAGTGTATAATATGCTTATTTGTATTGGCAACTTTCAAACGTTTAAACCACTGGCACCGGATTTTCAAACTTAATCATTTTTTTAAATCACAAAAATCTTATAATTCAAATCTAAAAATTATAATACCGAGAATGTGAAAAAAATATTTTCTTATAAATATGCACTTTGTAAACTATATATATATATATATATATATATATATATAAAGACTAGGTATGTTTAGCAAGGATTGTTAGGTACCGCCTTGGAACGGTCAGTAAAATGTAAATTTTACAAACTGTTATTGTCCTCATTTTATGTTCTTCCAAAAAAGGATTTTATGCTTCATTATCATCTCAAGCGAATGCCCGAGTACCATCGTAGATGGTGTGAAAACTATGAGAAACTCATTTTTTTCAAACTATATACAGAACATGTTCAACAAGTTTAACATTGTTTTTCGAATATTTATTTCATACAAGTGCTTTGACACAAAACTTAGACAAATGTGTTGTCTTTATTAATATTTTATTTTCAAATCGAAAACAATATATATATATATATATATAGACATTTACGTGATAGAATATCATGCAGAAACATAAAATGAATTAGTTTTAAATGTTAAGCCAAATGGACAAGATAGAAATATCAGAACTCATCCAGGTGAAAAGACATGTAAACACGTACTTAATTTGCTTAAATTCATATTCAATTTGATATTTAACAATACGTTCTACAGGAATAAAGTTACTACGCCACCAAAAAAAACCTTCTGTTTTAATAAACTTAAGTAAACACCACTTAAATTATGGTTTCATTTTGCCAGACTTGTCACTGGTAATAAATTCTACTTTTCCGTATGTACGTTGATGTTTAAACTGATGGAGGTGAACAAGACATGCTTTTCTTATATCTCGTGGCAAGTCTTCTGTCGTCGTCATAAGTATACAAGTCTTAGAAAAAAAAATACCATGATGACACATTGAAACAACACATGATTTAAATCATTGATAATTATTAATAATTGCCGGCTGTTTTATGCCTGCATACAGGAAAAGTTCACTTCAATGCATTTGTATGTTCCGACGCAGGGATCTTCATACACTCCATTATTTTCCACCAAGTAACATTGCTGTTGATAAAGAAACATATTGATAATATTATATTTGAAAACGGTCGTACTTCAAATCCATCACATGTATACACAATAAGTTAAAATTGCTTTACTCAGCAAAAACATATATATTAAATTATGTTTCTCCTTCCATGAAAAAAGCTAAGTGAAATGTGATACATACTCATATACTGCAAACTGTACTGTTTTTTATATCCTTTAAAGGAGATCAAAATTCAATCGATCTTCTCTATCCGTTTCATACCGGTTGTCGAAGTCTTAAAAAGTTTAAACTTGTGTCTTATGGATTTGTATCGGTAGTTTTTCATATAAATATTAATGCGTCAGAAGGTGAGAAGATTCCAGGTGTAAATATGTTAGCCGCCCATTGAAGATACTTATTATCTGATTGCGCATTTGATTCGACTCAGTTAAATGGCTGTCTGTCTGTATATAGGATCTTACATGATTTGCATAACAATAAAAAAACGAGTTAAGGAATTACATGAACTTAGTTTCATAAATGTGTGTATTAAATGGCAACGTACGCATGATTATATTTCTCTCAGCATACATTAATTATCATTGTATATGTTATCGTTTGTAGCAAACTGACGCCAATGTTAAATAATTAACACAAATGGACTGTATTACATCGCGTATTGTCTGTAGAATACTCGAAGCAAAGAACGTTCTGTCCTGTTATATTTCGTTCCGTTCTGTTCTTCTTTGTTTTGTTGATTTTGTTTGGATTAGTTGAAAGCCTCCTTATATTTCTAGTGGCAAACCCGGACACTTCTGTGTTAGTGTTTATGTGTATGCTTTAATACATTTCTAGAAAGAGCATTTATAGATTTGTTATCTTACAGCTAATGTTAAAAAGACTTATTCACGTTATATAGGGTCTGGTATTGTGTAAACATTCCTCTATAATCTGAAACCAGTCCTTGAAACAATGATTACTTGTTATAAGAAGTTTAAATAACCGACACACTGTTCATACATGCTAGAATAAGCGTACAAGAATTCTTCTTTTCCTCCGACATCAAAAGTATTTAGCAGTTTAAACTTTGACTGATATAGAGCGTAATCTACTTTAACTTCTGTTCAATTGAATATATGTCTACAACTGCTTAGTATTCAAAAATATTAATGCAAATGACTAAATCAAGACACATTTTTAAAAAATTGTTCGCCAGTATAATTTCAATTCGTGATCGAGTTTCTTTAACATCGCCTTATGTTAATTACGTTCTGATTGATTTCAAACGGATCCTACTTTACGGACTACTTTATACAACACCTTGCAAAACGCAAGAGTACAAATTATTTTTTTCTTAAGTGCATTTAGTTTAAACAAAAGTAGAAGGTTTATACCGCGTGTATATGACCAACATTTGCCCCTTGTTTGTACGCCCTTATATTTTAATTGTTTTGAATATACCAGAAATGCTTTTGTTAATATCGCAGGAAATAGTAGTTTCTATTTAGAAGATACTTTGCTGTTTATTATAAAAAAGCATACATACCGTATATCAGTGTCATACCAAACAACTAAAGTATTTTTTTCCAAACCTACTGTTTCCACAAGAAATTTGGTAGATAGTTCGGGGTTTCTTTGACTTTATTGTTATAGGTATTAAGTTAAATTATGTCTGAATATCATCTTCTACTTCAAAACAGCGCAAATTGGTCTTGAATTACACGAACCTTTGCGTAATATAAATAAACATTGAACCATCTTTAAGAAGCAAGAAACTACCAATAAGATGTACTTTAAAAGAAAAATTAACATATGTCAGATGGCAAATAAGGCAAATAAGGACGAGAAATGTCGGGAAACAAACAGTCAGAACAAAACACGTTAGATGACAATAAGACATTAGGTTCAGGAATGAACGGAAAACGGTCTGAACAGAACATGTCACATGGCAACATAAACTTTAGCATCGGATAGTTCGGGAAAAGGTCAGAATATAACATGTAAGATGCAATGAAATACATTAGGGTAGAGGCAGGTCGGAAAACGGTCAGAACAAAACAATTTAGTTGGGAATGAAAAATATCAGGGTCGAGATAGGCCGGAAAATGGTCAGAATGAAACATGTCAGATGGCAATGAAATCATACAGGTCGAGATTAGCCGAAAAATGGTTAGAATGAAACATGTCAGATGGCAATGAAATCATACAGGTCGAGATTAGCCGAAAAATGGTCAGAATGAAACATGTCAGATGGCAATGAAATCATACAGGTCGAGATTAGCCGAAAAATGGTTAGAATGAAACATGTCAGATGGCAATGAAATACATTACGGTATATGCAGGTCGGAAAACGGTCAGAACAAAACAATTTAGTTTGGAATGAAAAATATCAGGGTCGAGATAGGCCGAAAAATGGTTAGAATGAAACATGTCAGATGGCAATAAAAACATAAGGGTCGAGCTAGTTCGGAAAAGGGTCAAAATAAAATATGTCAGATTCGAATAAAAACATTAGCCTCGAGATTTCCCACAGAATTATTATTTTAAAACTTTTCGGCAAAAGTGGGTAAAAAGTAAACACATATCTTTTTAAAGCATATTGCAAATACATACAATTACGAGGAATGGACGAAACAGTATTTAAATATTTGATTGCAACACACTCACTTACTAGTACACTTTTGTTATCGGTTTGAATTTCAAAGTTCACAACAATTTACTCTTAAGAGTGATCGGGTTTGACACATCTCAAGCATATAAATGATATGCGTATCTAGAAACAACACAAATACAACTTCGAGGGATGCTTAATCTTAAGAAAACCAATTCGATAAGAGCAGTTAACTCTCTTCATATTATCTGTTGGCCATACTACCTTTCCCGCGATATTTGATCGGGCCGTGTCATTTTACTCTGGATGTTGACAGTTTCATTTGACTTTTAATGAGGTGTTTTGCCCGACCCAGGGACGGCGAAATTGTAACCGCGACCATTAAAATACAATTGCATTTTTCATTCTGTTTCAACAGTTGACGTTTACATTGGTTTTATATCGTAGTTGGATCGTAAAGTATATTGACATGTTGTTTTACCTAACGACTAGGTGAAATAAATTTTGAAATTAAGCCTATATTCATCAAGAATCATGTTTTTGTTTAAAGGGAGTGAAATACCTGATGTGAAATCAGTAGTTAACAAGATATTCTTGTTAAATTGTTATCGAATTAAAGCTGATTTCAATGAAACCTTTTTGTTTTATGTTTTGATTACTACATATTTTACGTACAAGTGTGAGGATGCCTGTTTATTCAATTAAGTGAGTTCTTACTTTGATTTCACTTCTGGCGATACCCCCGAATGTATTTATTATATGGTTAGCATTTGCCGCCATGTTGTGTTGCGTCTGTTGTTTTATATATGTGTGGCCTTGATCCTTGTTACGTTAAAGAGGATTTTGGTAAAATTTTAAACTACTGGACTTGTCCCTGTAAACTATATGTAATCATGTCAATTCGCAGTTGAAAAGGTTGAATGTCTCTTTCAATGATGCAGATTTTCACCCGCAAAGGTAAACCAGTCATAAAAGGCATACTATATTAAGGTTTCAATAAACAGCTGTATCCATGAAGCAAATTGGTAATATTAACTTTATTAACATAAATCAAAAGAAAATAAACAAAAAATAACAATCATTAATCAAAAATGAAATAAATATAACAAAAAATCAGACGAGATTAAAAAAGAATTCTTCAAAAATTAGGATTTTTCACTAAATTGATGTGTGGCACTAAGAGTTTTATGAAAGGGTCCGAACTCTTCCATTTTAACGTCGTAGATACCGGAATAAAGCGTTAATCAAGGATAGTTTTCGCAGAATCTAACGTTTGGGTTTTTATTGAGCATTTGATATATCTAAAGGCTGTTAAAATTAGAGCGGTGCTTACAATGCATCATGTTGTAATATGCGATAATGAGTAAATCATGAACGTCGTTCAAATATATACTAACTGCTGGAGTGATTTGGTGTCGTCAATTTTATGCATAAATTGTTTAAACAGAACCTTATTGAACACGCTTGTGGTTGAAAAGTATCATAAAAATGCATCTAAACATTTTTGCTGCATACTTTGTATTCAATGATTATTTAAAAATGTATATACAGTTCGTAACATTCCAAGCTCTTTATCTGGCATCCGCATTATTCACCAGATTCACCAAATATTATTATAATAGTCTGCACAAAAATGCCAAGCTTCGATTTCACCACAGGTATGAGTACAGCTTGTATTTATCAGATAAGTACAATTTGCAAGACATTTATCATGTTTGTTCGCACCAAACCTAGCAATTCTCGTCGATCTTATAAAAATAGTTAACATATTCTTAGATCAAACTTGTGAGGAGTATATTTGGATTAGTAATTATGTTTCTTAAGTTACATGGATATTGAATGACGAGTATCACCTTGATTCGTCATGATACATACGTATTAATGATTATATGACATTGTTTTGAGCTTCACCTTTACGCGAAGATATTGAGCATCGATTCCCCATCACTAATCATGAAGACAAACTGTTATTGCGCTCATATTATGTTCTTTGTAACTGCTTGAGTCTTTGTTTGGCATATTTCTTTCTTGCCTTTTTATTCCAGAAAGTCTAGAAAGTTGTAAAAATAGATCCAATAAGCTTACAAATATTCCGACTTTTTCAAGTATTACGTTCAATTGATTTGAGTAGTTACATACTAGTTCCAGATTAAGCGTTGACTGCGTATCATCAGTCAATCACAATGTAGTTTACATTCTTAGTCAGTAAGTAGATATTAAGTAAACGTTCGTTTATTTTTAAACGAAGGTTCGCTCGATGCGCACGAGCCAGCCTGCCTTGTTTATCAATAAGATAACTATATAAGATTTCTGTAACTTAGTAGCATCACGGACATATACATGTCCGTGTTACTATTTTGTCACTTAGGATATCTCACTGCGGATCCTTAATCGAAGTTATTATTAAAATGTCCGTACATCCAAATTTCAAGACGGAATTCGATTGGTCATACTGATTGCAAATTGGGAAGTGAATTTTGAGGTGCATCTCTATTTTAGGGTATGAAAATAGAATTGTGCCTCTGTATTTCAATATTCAACATTAAATGTAAAGGTATTCATATATGTTAGGTTGACTACTAGTGCAATCATTGTTTTTGTTTCGTATGGAAAAAATTAAGTTTGTCTCTGTCTATACAGTACGGCAAAACGAACACAATTATACTCTACTGATTTGAATGATTTATTTCAATTATAAACAGAACATGTTTAACCAATTTAACATTATGGTTGGAAGATGGATTGCATGAAAGTACCCTGACATGTTGCATAATAAAAGTATTTTCTTAACTCCTGTTTAAGGCAATACGAACAAAACAATTTTAAAAAAAATCTAAACAATCACTTATAACAAAATCATAGGATAGAAATGCATAAATTGAATAATTGAATGCGGGTGCGAATTAAAGCCAATAGAGAAAATTATCAGATCAGGAGAATATACATAAAAAACACATGTTATGTTAAATACCATTTTTATCTCGTGGCAATTCTGTCGTCGTCTTCATAGAAGGCAAAGTGACATTTTTATTGGTATATCAGTTTAAGCATTGTTTATATCATGATGACTCACTGATACAACACATTGTTTACATATATCATCATCCAGCTGTTTTATGCCTGCACACATGAGAACTTCACTTCAATGTATTTGTACGTTCCACGGCAAGGATCTCCATACACTCCATTATTTGCCGCCAAGTAGCATCGCTGTTGATAGAAACAAACGTATTAACGATGTAATGTTTGAAAGGTTGTACTACAAATCTATCACCAGTTTAAAAAAAGTCAATCTTGTTTTACTCCGCACAAGTTTGTGACTACATTATGTCGTTTATCCTTTAACAAAACCTTAGTGCAACGTCATGATGACCCACGTTTTGCGAACTGTATTGTTAATTTTATATCCTTAATAGGATGTGAACAAAATTTAAATCGCTCACATCCATGTTCGATTTTGTAAAATTCAGTTTTATCAAATTCTGAATGCGTGGGAATGTGGACGTGTTGAGGTGGAAAATATGGCAGCCCCTAACCGAAGTTAGTTACTACCTGAATGCGTATTTGAAAATGATCCGTCTCAGGTTAATGACAGCCCGGGGCTAGTTACAACCAGAAGCAAATTTGAGAATATTTCATTTCAGGTAAATGCCTATCCGGGGTTTTTGACCACCAGACAGCTTACTTGAGAATGAATCGTCATAGTTAACTGGAGTTTGCTACTATCAAACTGCCCGCTTTGGTTACTTTCAAAGATATGGTTTTAAACAAATATACATGTACCTGTTCATTGTGGCAAGCATTCTTGATTTTGTTGAAGGAGCCAGATGCGCGGCAATTCTGGTCGGAAGTGACGGCATGGGGACAGATACTTCCATTGTGTGTTCTTCCGTAGTAAGCGTTATAAACTGCTATCTTCTGGCCAGGAGGACACTGGATGTAACCTTTCGAACCCTCGCATAAAATCGCATCTCCCGAAACTGATGTGGTAAGCAAAAAATATTTGTTATTTTTTATTTATACTAGCTCAAATGTGAAGACAGACGAAAGCTGATATAGATCAATCTGAACACGCTTAAAATTAGAATCCAGTATTGGTTAATTTTAAAGGTCATAAAAGGTATCCTTGATGAAAATCGAACACGTAACCGTGTACAATGTAAAATGTATAAAGGATCTTACATGATTTGCATACAAATATAAAACTAATGTCAAATCGATTTAAGGCAAGATATAAGCTTAGATTCATAAACGTGTATATTAAATGGCAACGAGCGTACGATAATAGTTCCCTCATCATACGTTCATCATCATTTCATCGGTTAAACGTTTGTCGCTATATAAGTAGGGCAAACCGACGTCAGTGTTAAAATATATAACACTAGTGCATTATAATACATCGCGTATTGTGTGTATTACACTCGAAACATAGATCTTTCTGCCCTGTTCTGTTCTGTTTTTGTTTTGTTTTGTTGTTTTATTCTGCGTTTTTATCAGTCACATACGGTATTTTGTATTTAAATCTCGAACACATTATAGTAAGCTTACATAATAAAGGTGTCATGCAGATATATTAAGACAGAAGTGGCAATGATTATCAACTCGAGTTTAGCCTTTGTGATTAATAACATACTTGCACATTGCAAAAAAATGTAAATACAGCAATTCGTATTCACATGAAACTGAGGTCAAAGTAAACTAGGCAACACTAAGAATAATTAATAAAGCATACATTAGATCACGTTAAAAATGAATGCATAATATATTACTGCGTTTAAATGTGATCAACAAGCAAATTAAATATCAAATACAATTTATTTATGCGTTAAAACATACCTGAGCTCACAGCTAGAACTGCACAAACGGCAAACAGAAATACAGCAACTGTGTACATTTTTTAACTTTTTTTAAAAATGTTTTCTACTACTTGAAATCGTCTTGTGTTGTTTGGATTTGTTGAAAGCCTCCTTATATTTATAGTGGCAAACCCGGACACTTCTGCGTTAGTGTTTATTTGTATGCTTAAAAACACTTCTAAGAATAAACATTTGTTATCTTACCGCTAACGTTAAAGAGACTCATTCACGTTTTACAGGCTCTGATATTGTGAAAACATTCCTTTTGTGTGTATTCTGAAATAAGTCCTTGAAACAATGGTAAATTGTCATTGGAAGTTTAAGTAACATACAGACCGTTCGTACATACTAGAATAAGCATACGAGCATTCTTCTTTTTCCCAAAATAATACATATTTAGCAGTTTGAAATTTGTCTGATATGCAGCCTCATTTGATTAAACGTCTGTTAAATTAAGTATGTGTCTGTTGCTGTTTAGTATTCGAATACAATAATGTAATCGACTTAATTAAGACAACTTTTGTAAACTTGAGTGCCGGTATTCTTATAATTTGTAAGCGAGTAACTTTAACATCGCTATACGTTAACATCAATTTGCTTGATTTCAAGCGGATCTTTCTGTTCGCTTTACTTATTAAAATAACACCTTGCAAAACATGTCATATTTTATTTGACAAATTGAATCAATTTAATTTGTGGTTAGCCTTATTTGAATTTAGTTGTTCCACGATATCATCTGTAGATAAAACCAAAAATACTTCTGAAGTATAAATGTTTATTACACTAAAATGCTGTCTTGAGTGCAGTTTATTTATACAGAAAATCCATACGTAGTAGCTTAATACCGCGTGTTTGTTATAAAAAGTACGTACCGTATAACAATATCAGCCAAAACTATTCAGGTGTTTGTTTCCGAAATTACTGTTAACACAACATATAGGTTAGGTAGTTCGGAGTTTATTTGATTGTGTTATTATTGTTGTTTAGTTCAGTTGTATCTAAATATCATCGTCTGCTTCAAACCGCACATTGGTCTTGATAAACACGAATTTTGTCGTTATATAAATAAAAATTGAGGCGTCAATAAAAAAACTTTGTCAGATAGGTCAGGAGAAGGTCGAAATAAAATAAGTCAGATGTCAGTGAATGAGATAAAGGTCGAGGCAGGTCGGAAAACGGTAAGAGCACAAAAGTCATAGGGTAATGACTATCAATAGAGTCGTGAACTTGTGAAGCCTGAAACAAACAGCATGTTTTGCTGCGCCTTTTTTAAAAATTAAAAAGGTAACAGAAAATTAGCTAAGCTTCGTTTCGAAGGGGGAGGAGGCATAATTACGATGAATACGATGAAGCCTATTTTTTAATGTTGCAGTTTTATATTTAGAAATACGTCGAGGTATGATTACGCCTGCTTATTTAGTAGCGTGGGTTCTTACTTAGATTTCACTGAGTAAATGATGTAACAGACACATGGACATTGTCATCGAGTATGTTATTATACAGTTCAATGGCAAAAAGGACAGACAATCTGTAAGACAATCTGAGTGTTTTTCACATTATCGAACCTTATTTGTTTGCTTTTTTGTAGAAAAGTTCTGCCGAGAAAATAAATCTGTTGATTTATTATCCTTAAACTGTCAATTTACGAGTACTAAAGGACCTAAGAACGCCCAGAATACACCAGGGCCCCGTTTCATTAATGGTCGCATCAATAAATATATATTTTTCTTTTATTTATTTATTTTTTTTGTGGGGGGGGGGCGCCAGGTGCGTTCCCCTATAGCTGTTAGTGGTTAGTAACTCAATACCAAGAACAACAAAGTTTCTTCATTATATTTATCGATTTTACTTCGTTTCGAACAGTAAGAATTTAGCAATACAGTGAACTCGTAAATAAGAAATGTATTGTTATGCTGAGTGCAGAGTGACCGTTGTTTTCTGTTATAAATATGCCTTAATCTGTATACCAATTGCATTGAATCATTGTAAATTCATATTTCATGTGGACTTTCATTAATGATTTGCTTGATAACGGAGAAGAAGAGCCAAAATGATAGAGTTTCAATTTGTTAATGATTTGAGATTTTAAATACGCCGCCTTTTCATTCGACCAGTCAAATCACATGTTACAAACTGAGCGAAAAACAACAACAAACCGGAAGTCAAGGGTGGTAGAAAATCCAGGAAAACAGAAAAATGGGAATAAAGTAAAAAAAAATCGTATGACCGGCGAATTTCTTCGCGGGTTAAGGTTGAGTATTTTGAAGATGGATATCATGTCCTTAGATTGCGATGACTGTCAATCTGCAGAAGTTCTTTTGAACTGAGTAATAAGATGATTACGTGACCCGGGTAGAGAAACGTTCAATACCATGTTAGTATATTATACAGTACAAAGTGCATATTTAAAAAAAAATCAATATTTTTTCACATAATCGGTATTATAATTCTTAATGAGGAATTATAAGGGTGTTTTTACTTTTTTTAAAAATGTTTGAGTTTGAAAATCCGGTGCCAGCGGCAGAGTCGTTGTCAACTCATCTTTATTAGATTTTCTTTTAATTTGCAAAATATGCTTATATGCACCAAACATGTATATAAGCTGTCAACTTTCGGTACAATCGAGTTATATGCGCATTGATTTAAGTCTTGATGAACTTGACCACAACTATTATATCTTAATAATTTTCTTCGTCCGCTTTAATAACACAATGGAAACGTCAGGATCACTCCCAGTTACCCTATGTAAAGGCACACTGCTTATGCCTTACATACACTGAACGAGAAACACAAATATCCAAATTGCACAGACGGACTCCACTTGCATCGAAATATCTTAATCACAAAATTTTTGGATCACCGCCTTGGCCAGATAAGCTTGCCAGGAGTTTAGTCCCGTTAATGAATATTCATCTTTTCACTAACATTTATCAAAAAATCCTAAATGACAAATATTAACCCGAAGGAATCTAAAGCTGGCTGAGAATCATTTAATGGAAAGGAAAATAAGTTTGACTTCCTTGGATAAATTAAGCTTAATCCTCTAGTTTAACGTCATTATAACAACCGAGATTATAACAAAAAAAACACTATTTATCAAATTGTCTATATCACCTATTCATCACTACCCTGTTGGTAAAATTCAGTAGTAAATAAGAGTTTTTTGTTTCATTACAATCAAATTAAAGCTGAATTAGATGAATCCTTTGTGTTTAATGTGACAGTGTTTGTTGAGACAAACATTAGTATGAGGATACATGCTTAATCAGTTTGGGTTCTAAAATGGATTTCACTTTTGACGATACCGCAAAAATGACTTTACTATAAGGTTAGTATTCGTTGTCTGTTGTTTGGTGTATGTTTGGCTATGATCCTTTCTCCTTCCAAGAGGATCTTGGATATATCTTAAATAATAGGCTTGTCCCTGCATTTGCAATGGTGTAATCATTTGCAAATCATGACAATAAGCAGTTGAACAGTGCAATGTCTCTGTCGCTTTCAAATGACGAATAATTTGTACCTGGAAAGTGAATCAGGTATAAAAGGCTCCTGTGTTTAGCTTTCAAAAACCCCATCTGTATTCATGAAGCAAGTTAGGTCATTCTGATATTTCTAAAGCTAAATCTAAACAAACATTAACAAAAATTATTCTAGATTATGAATACATGTATTTAACAAAGCATAGCGGAGATTAAATAAATGTTCGTCAAACATTAGGATTGTTTCACTAATTTCATGTTTATTACTAAGAAACTATATGGACGCGACAATAGAATTTTATTTGAAACTCGTAGCTACCGGAGTAAAAAGTTAATTATGGTTAACAAATCTAAAGTTTGTGTTTATTCTCAGCATTTCATATATCTTATGCTGTTAAATAAGACTCGGTACATAAATTACATCCCATTGTGATATGCGATGATGCGTATCTCATGCCCTTCGCTCAAATATACACAAATATTGATTTGGCATCTTAAAAAGTATTCATAAACAGCTCAAACGGAATGTATTGCAGCCTTGTATTGGCCCCTTTACCTTTGCTATCAAATATGTGAACATTTCTATACTTTGCCACACAGATTGTAAATGGACAAAGGTAACAGCAATAGGTTATTCAGAAATTATTCATGTCTGCCACCTTTTTACTTGATATATTTCTTAAGTATATAATAAGGTTTGAGTAGATAAAACAAGTTTGGTGCTCAGAGCAATACAGTTATGTAAACATCAAACAACCCA
Organism: Mya arenaria; assembly: GCF_026914265.1. Classification (NCBI taxonomy): domain Eukaryota; kingdom Metazoa; phylum Mollusca; class Bivalvia; order Myida; family Myidae; genus Mya; species Mya arenaria. The sequence continues at coordinate 190,088 of NC_069130.1, forward strand.
CTCAGTTTTATATTTACCTGTTTAAAGCAAAGCAAGGCATTCCCGATTTCGACAGTTCACAAATGCACAGTCTCTTATGACATTGGACATACAAATATCCACCAAGGCCTTTTCTGAAAAAAACGCCTACTTCCACAATTTGCCGCCCAATTTTCCACGGTTTACTGTTATTTTAGCTAGTAATACGTTGAATAGTATCACCACTTCGAACAAATTTGCGTAATTTATTGTGCTTGCTATTTATGTCCAACGATCACGATAGTCGCGTATGCGTGCCGCCATATTGGATTATCTGAAAGAATGACGTCACAGTGGAAAATACCCTTTCTCGTGACAAAATGATACTAAAAATAGGTATTACGGCGTATGTCGAAAGAAGGCGAGAGGGCCTTCGTGTTTACTACGATATTTACCGACTGTACCCGATAGTCTTTAGGGTCCGTAATCTTTAATGTCAGCTTCACTCGAAGTGAACAGAATGTATTGATAAAAGATTCTCCATCCCTGTTCACGATGACCAATTGTTATTGCGGTCATATTATGTTCTTCGAAAAAAGTATACTTTTGTCTGAACGTTGTTTGCTGGAGTCGTTGTTATCATATTTAGGTATTGTCATCTATGCTAGAGCTCCACAATGATTATTGAATCTGTGAAAAAGGTGTGAAATGTAATGACGCTGCAGGGACAAGCCCAGTAGTCGAAAATACTAAAATAAACCCTGTTCAGGGGCAATAGGCATAGGCCACAATGACACATACATATAAACACCGCATATACCACACAAACCACCCTGTAACTGGCAATAAATAAGGTGAAACAAAGAGGTTGTCAGTTTACCTCAGAATTAACTCATTTTAATCTGCAGAGGTCCATGGTCACACAACTAAATGGCATCTTCGCTATATCAAGATGCCGCATTCTCACGGAACAGTTTATCCTTTGGATCCTCAAAGCAGTGATACATTGTAGTTAAATACCATCATGTCCCCAATAATTTGGCGATCAATACCCTTTTATACGCACTCTTTTGGACCTCGTACATTGGAAAGCTTGAGGTTCAATATCACCCTATGCCCATATATCCGTGATATACTGTTGTATATTGCCAGTATCCTCTTCGTCCCAATAACTGTAGTGTTTTGTCGGCAAATATCCCCTTAACATTTATACATGTTCTTCTTGGGACTTGACTACCATTATTCTCTTGGCCCCACACATGCACCTGTGATGGCCTGTGGAGTAACAACTCATTGATTCCCATATTTGTGTTGAATTTTCAGACAAAATGTGCCTCTTACCTTTTCTCATTTGTCAGCCAGTGTCTCCTCTGTACCAACACATATGCTGACGTACATAACCATGTTGGAGGTTACTTGATCCTAGCAATTCCATTTAGCGTGTATTTGCAGTTATTTTGAATGTCATTGTGTATGTCAAGATTTATTACAGGTGGAATTATAATTTTTAGGAAATGTTTTTCTAAGAGCTCTCCTTTATCAATACAAATATGTACATACCATGAGACAAAAATATAATACATTTATACATGAAACAATATCCTGAAATAGTTTGCCTCTACTTTCATAGTACCATTGTTCAGTTCGGTGCATTGTGCACAGATATGTAGAACTGAATGTTAATGATTTGCCGTAATGGAATTTAGAGATATGTAAATATCTCAAGTGAAGCTGCACACTTTAAAATTCATTAAATTACAAATTCACACTTACCTAATATGTAAAACAGTCATTAATTAAAATGAGATGTCTTCTTTTTCATATTCTTGATAAAATCGGAAATATATGGTAATTCCTTTAAGCGATAACAATATTGAGTTGTTGTTTTTATTATTAATATAACAATCATTAGAATGCAACCTCCATTAACACCAACTGAACGGCTCAATGGCCTGTGTAAAACACTACACATTATCGCTACAAAAATTTCGAAATGTACCATTCACGTCCGTAATAGTTTCCTCCCTTTTTCAAGATTTACTTCGATTTAAATTGGTAACGGTTACATACTAGTTCTAGATTTTGCGTTGAATGCGTATCAGCCAATCAAAATGTATGTTAATTCTAAGTCAGTAAGTAAACTATTATTGATTAAGAAGAAGGCTCGCTCCGCACTTTCTTGATTAATAACAGTTTAATTTATATATTCTCACTATTACTTAGTAGCATCAAGGACATATAAATGTCATTGTGTTTATGTCACTTTGGATCTCGGCCCGCGGATAATTAAAGCAATTTATCTGTCCGTTTATCCAAATTTCAAGATGGAATTTGATTGGTCACTTAAGGCATGAACGCAATTGGGCTGGTCAAAGGTGTGAAGTTCGGAGGATTCCACGCGTACTTTAACCAGCCCAATTTCGTTCATATCCCCGATAATGACATCAACCCCGCAATTCATTACTTATATTTAAAACAATAGGGCATTATTTCATTGAAGAATTGTTAAAAATCTGCTTCATTTCATTTAAGAAAACCTTTCAGTAATCCTTTCTTACCCATTCTGTAAATAGAACGACCCGGCTATAAACGGAATCATTTTTTTCAAATGACGTCACGATAACGCGAGCAAAAGATCAACCACTTGAAATCACTTTTAAACGTACAATTGAAACACTCATGGCGACAATTCATTTAAAATTTAATAAATTTACACTTTCTAAAATGTTGATTTATATTTTACTGGACCTGATGACACAATACAAACAATAATAAGATCAATAGTTTTTATGTTTTTGGACTAGGGCACTTGTGGCCTAGTTCATAGCCATAACCGGGATGTCTGCATTTTCAAGCCGCATCTGAGGGTTCACTGACGTAATGTATGCATACACTGTATTTTGATTGGATTGCCGTTAGCGAATTTGAATAATCAAAGTAGTACCAGAACTGATTACAATCTCAACATCCAATAAAAATAGTTCTTCTAACAATTCAAGCTAACTGTATGTTCTTTTGATGAAGCACATAAATGCATACGTAGCGAGTGAGTTAATCGGGTTAACCACATGAATGTTCTTGCATACGGTCAGATTATATGCAATAAGAATATGAACATATTGGGAAAGTACGCATCGAAATTTTTCCGTTCAATGCTCTGTATTGATATACTGGTACCCTCTTTTTCTTTTATCCGAAAAGAAATTAGTATCAGCTAACCGTGGTGCCCGTCGCGCATTCGAAATGTCTTGTGAATTTATACGTATTAAAAGCGAATAAAGCGTGCGGTCTAAGTAGACAACAACCAGGAAAGTTGGTTTAAAATGTAGTGTTATCCTTTGTATACAATGTTGGTATTCCGAAGTCGGTCCCTGATCTTTTTTTCGACATAATTTGCATGTTTCCGTGATATTTTCTTTTCGATACAAAGCTTTTTTTAACTAATCATCGCATGGCACTTAGCAATTTTTTAAATACAACATGATTTTTGGTATTTATTGTTCAAATATTATTAATGTTAACTAAAAACCATATGCCGCGTACCTGTATAACTTTATATTTTTTAGGAAAAATAAATCAGGGTACCAGTCTACTTACTGACCTCAAAATTTCGTCTGATCAGAGCGGCCGAATGATTCAGACATGTATGTTATCACTACTTCCGGATGCTGATGATATGAATTTCATAGTGTTTTATTGAGGAAATTTATCAATAAAGCCGCCATTGAATGATTACCACCATCAAACGGATTTTTTTTCATCTTACCGTGGGAAGCATTTTTAATTTGACAAGTTAATTTTCAAGCAATACAAGTTCGTTTGAAAAAATCATGTGATTTCAATTTTGCAAAATGGAGATAAAAAATATCAAATATGCGCATACTTATTTATGAAGTTTCATTCTAAATGAAGCCAAATGTATGGATATGTGCACAGCATCTGTGAATAAGATGATTGTTTACCTATGTGCATAGAAAAATCTTGGAGCCACTCTCAGTGTAAGTACATGACATTGTGATAAACCATCGCCATTGATAAAACAATCTTGCATGCTCAATTTTGATTTCCTCTCTTATATAATGCACCATTCAATTGTTACCACGGCCCCCTTGGGGATATACCAGGGAAAAGGGCTGTGTTTTTACCTTTCAGCCCTCGTAGCTAAAGAACTTCAGCGAACACATTATATATTACCATTTTGGACGTGTTGTAAACATCAAAAAAATAAATATCAACATTACAGTTATGGAAGCCAGAACAAGTGTCCTCACAATGCTGGGTGATTGCGGTGGTTTTGTCTTCCCTCAAAATATATCAGGAAATTGCTCTTACCTGAGATCCCCGGGATGTGGGGTTATTCACGGGATTTAACCACCAGTTCGTGGGGCAAAAAACATTATTTCAAGTGGACCTGTCAACATGTAGCTGAACGACTCACAGCTCCTGCGCCATTACGTGTCTCGAAACGCGCAAGCCAACCCGATCAAAGCCTGCAGTGAAAGAAAGCACGGCCAACAAGGGATAAGAAGGGAGCTTACTGGTCTTAATAAAACAATCGTTTTAAAAAAAGCTTCCATAACTGCCAACTTTACTGATTCCTTGGTGTTCAACAGTCCTTTTCTCTTCTTATCGACTATCGTTCTGGTAAATATAGAACAGTTAATAAACTTTAATTAATTTAAGGCTGACTACACATGGTAATTCTCATGCCGCTTAAAACACACCTTGTGTAGACACCTTAAATGTTCTTAACATTCAACTGGCTACACAGAGGATTAGTATGCCTCTTTACGCACAGTGTAAACCATATTTCTCGGAAATATTGAAATGAACACTTTGATTAAATACATATAGAAACACGTACATGTACATCAATGACACTGCTGCTTTAAACAGTGGTGGTTCAATTAAACACAGTCGATTAACCGATCTCTTCAACGCTGATTTTCCTACGCGTACTCTAACGGTACGTACATCAACACCTGGGAAGGTATCTCTGATCCTTTCGAGTGACCAACACCTTCGTGACCGATTATATACTTCGACTTGAAAAACATCATAAACTCGATAATCTGTTTGAACTAGAACCTTTGAGATTTTACTCGCCATTCATTTTCATCCGACACATTGTAGGTTAAATGCCTATTCGCGTAGCTTTTCCGATTTCTTTTTTGGCTACATTTATATCAAGACATTTACTTCTGTCTTGTTTACTGGTAAGTCATCTTCCGTTTCTTTCAAAACGTTTGGTCCTATCCACAAAACATTTGCTACAGCCAGTGGAGCGACAGGTAATCCGCGTGATACATATTCGGCGTGGTCTTCTTTTGTGGGCACGTATCTCCACTGGCTTAGACCTGTAGTTTAAAAAAATTCTTCAAATCTATTTGCAAAATACGTCTTGAAGAGTCTGCTTTAGTTTTTGTTTATCAAATACAGCACATTGCAACTATCCGACCAACATGTCACTGTTTTAATATCTATTTCAAGCGCTTTGGAGATCATTTGTAAGACCTTGAACAGCAGCATGCAGCTCAAGTCTTGGAACACTTGTGGATTCAATGGGAAACATATGGCGTTTTGCAGCAAAACTTCACACATATTTCTTCGTTCTGATAGTCACGTATAGAGTGGACAACTGATCCATATGCTTGTAATCAGGCATGTACAAATGTATGAACACTCGTGTGTTTCATTTTATTTTCACATTTTTCACTTCTCAAACAATGTGGTATTTCAACTGCTTATAAGTCATTTAGTTTATTAATCCAGTTCAGAAATTTCTTGAGCACATGTTTTGTTACTTTTTCATCCACTAATCTTTTCCACTTAGCCATATACCCTGCATAAGGGGCTAAAAATACTCTTGCAACAGTTTTAATTAAGAACATTTCTTTCTGAAGAATTCGAAAGAGACTTGTAATTTGCTGTACTTCTTATAATGTTGGATTAAACTGTCGCAGCTATAAAATCTTGTTTAGTTTCAAGAATTTACTGAAACAGAAATATGGTATTTATACATTTATCCACTTTAAAAATGAACAACTATCGGATTGAAATATACAAAAAATGAAATTGAATGTTGTCGAGTGGCTGTAAATCGCTATGCAAACTCTTACTTATTTTTCCATTGCATCTACTGTCATAACGTTTTTCAAAATCATATGCATCTGCATCCAATGCAGCATTAATGCACCATCAACTATTTTTCATGTGTACAAATTTGTGCGCTTGCTAATATTTGCGTAAGAATATTTTTAAAAGGCTGCACGCAACAGTTCCATCATCTTAGAGTTTTTTATATTCAAAAGACCGGACCGGTCGTTACAACTGATATTGCCCGCACTGCCATACTTTCCATTTTATTGGTTTAATACTAGCTCAAGCCTCATGACAGTTTCTTGCTTATAATGATCCAGATCAATAGCTTAAAGCAATATATAAAAACGGCAATAACAGAGTCAAAAAAGCCACGGGTAGTAGCAACATTAGGCAACTTTGTGGACTTTGAACGATTCATATGTTCCTGGATAGAAATCGCAAAACGAATTCGTCAAAAGACAGTTTATCTATATTGGCTAATAATTAAATACATATTGGGGACAGGAACCTAAATTCTGTAGCGGATCTGCAGCCTTACAATAACAACAAAAAATGAATATTCACATCATAATACATTCCTTAAACATCCTTGTAAAAGTGCGTTTAGTGATAAAAAATATATATATAGGGATTATCAAGTTTCGATTTATACAGGCTATAGGATTATTTATAAAAAATATTTTAAGTTATCATTGTTTTATTGTACTAAGTTTTATAATAGAAGTAGTATATTTCGTGAGTTTGTAGTAAATACTGTAGGACTGTTGATATTTCGTCTCTCGAGGATTTCAATTTGGTGACAAAACAAGTCAATTTTGACAGAAAATGAAGACAAAAATGTAAAAGATTCGTTAGTAAACGAAATTCAAGACAAATTTGATTAACTGAAGTAACGTTTATATATGCTGAGTGAGCTCACAATTATTTAAAGCAAGCAAAATCTAATCTTGAGCATAAAAAATAAATTATTAGGATTGCCGTTATCTCTGACGCCGGGTGAAACACCAGAGCTGAATATGAACCGGATGATGTTGCCAGTGATTCTGAAGACGATAAGCGTATCAGTTAATCGGAAGGAAATGCCACCGCCAAAACTGAGAAAGCTCAAAAGCAGCCTGGTTCAATGGCTAACTTTGGCCCTGTTGAGCATTCCCTTTCATTTCGGAGCTTTTGGAGAGGTAGAGGTTGCGGACTCATGGCGTAAGTTCATTTCGTTCAGTTTGGGCCAGTCCTTTGCTTCAATTGTGACGCTAAAGAGCACTTCGCCAGCGGATACGTCGCATAGTTCCAACATCCTGATGGCAGATTAGAGTGGTCAAGGAAAAATCAATGGCAGCAGTGACAGCCTCGGTCTAGCAGCCCAAGCCAAAGTCTAGATAGTGAATATGATAAGTATTAGCGTTTTTCAGACAAAACATATTTTAATCAGTTAAAATTAAAACCAGTTTAAAACAAAATCATATTGTAATATCCTAATGGCATAAGGTTTGGAATCATTTGGCATTTTGAAAAGTAAAGGGGGCGTTGAAAGTTTTTCATTGACCATTCAGTCACTTTTCCCCATTACTGTTTGGTAAACATGCTTCATTTCGGGAATTCAAAAGGAAGTGACAACATTGATGTATATGAAAAACGTCAACAATATTTCGTTCAAATACATTTAGTATAAGTATCATGGTAGTGAGGTTGCATTGTGATGTGAGATGACAACTCAAATTTGTTACATTGTAGAAGTGCATGTTGTTTCCCTTGATAATATTTCAAATGGTGTAAAAACAGTTGTGTAAACGGTTATTTGACATTATTTGAAAAAGTTTTTAGTTTTGTGAACAGCATATTCGGATTTGTAGAAAATGGTCTCAGAAGTTAAATAAGAGGCTTCTTCCGGCAGCGAAAGTTCTACTGTCCGTTACTATTATTTAGCTTTCTACGAATTCGGAGTATGGTGTCAAAATTAACATCGAATAGTGCCCCAGCTTAACCGATGTAGTAGATTTGTATTAAGTGGCAGCTACTCAAGCAAATAAAATTAGCGAATCAAAATTAAAATATGTAGTTTATAGTTTTAATTGGGCACATACTTTTGCAAAGGGAAGAAATCCATGTAGAAATGCCTGCTTAAAACGTATTTCGGACTGTATTAGGAGAATAGTTAAACCCGTGAACAAAAAGAATCCTATAACTATTCTTCGGGAAACATAATAGATATTACGTTTTATTAATTACATTTGCATGTTGTTGTTTTTTATTATTGATGTCCTTTTGTTACGACGTTCTTATATTAGCTATTGTACAGTCTTTGTATGTTATTTCATTGAAAAGTCAATGACTGATGTCTTAGAGATGGAACTATAGTGGTAGTTTGATGGACCTGTTCATGTCCTGAATATTTGTGGAGAAATGTGTATTTAAAAAAAGAAATTTATAATGATTTTTCAGAAAACAAATCTAGATCCGTGCAATCGTGTATAAATTTCAATTCGTTATGTAAATAAATGTGTTGCACATCTATATGTGATTTGTTTAAGTAGAAATTACTTGACTTGGGTTTAGATGCCCAACGGTTTGGTTGACATTCATTTCGTTTTTGGCAGGGCTACTAAATGTACCCCAAAGTATGTCTTAAAGACTATTGCAAAGTCATGAGAAGTGGAAATGTACAATTATCTAAGACAGTTATGTGAAAGATACATTTCAAGGTTTTCAGTGACTTTGAATTAAGATTTATGATTGGTGTTTAGAAAACATAGTGATAGAAATGTTTGAAATGTAAATTTAATGACTTGATAATGAATTATGTATTAATTTAATGCACTAAAATGCTAGAGTGTTACCAGTTTCGAATTTGAATTTCAATTAAGAGTGTTAAATCGAAACATTTTTAGTACAAATCGACAATTTTGATTTCAGTTATAGATATTTCGATAATAGTTATTTACTACAAGCCAGGTTAAAGGGCACTCTGCTGATATTTAGTTGAACGATAGCTTGGAACAATTGCTTTTATTGATAGTGGCTTAGCTGGCCTAGGTGTTTTCTTGTAAGAATAGCCAGAGCTAGATGACCTTTTGGTGGATATGTGACCTATATAGTTATAGATAGATGTTCTTTGAGATACCTTTCTTAAGGATGCATTCTTACTCCGAAATAAGATTAACCACAATTAAAACAATTGTTTTAATATACAAAAAATGATGAATAAATGTCGAAAACAATGGTTCTTACGAAGGTTTCAGGGTTAAATTTGAAAGGAAGTTACAACAAACGTGGTTTTACTACCTTATAAGACTATAGAAGATCACAGTAAATCTTTAAGCATTCACCAATCATTTAATATGTTTGCGTTTTCAGCTATTAAATACACGGTTACAATCTTGTTATCAGTATTATTTAAATAATTTCCATACATGCATTATTTAGTAAGTAGTTAAAGGTTCACCACCCAAAATCTATATTTGTTTTACATGTGATGTATAGAATTGAATAAGAGTGTCACTTTAATTTAACATTGCTAGAGGTCTTTTTTATATTTGGCTTTAACTGATAGCAGGGGCAAGAGTCCCTTTTGTTAAATTTGGTTAAAAAAGCTAGGGCTAGAGACTCTTTTGTGAAACTTGGCTTAGATAGCCAGGGCTAGAGGCCCGTTTATGAATGTTTGCGTAAATAATCAGGGCAAGAGGTTCTGTGGTAAAGTTTGGATTAGAAAGCAACGGCTTGAGACTCTAATGTGAAAAAAGTATATATGCCTTCTATGAAGACGACAGCAGGCTTGCCACGAGATATACGAGAATCATGTGTTGTTCACTACCATCAATTTATACATCAACGTACATGCGGAAAAAAGTAGAATTTATTACCAGTGACAATTTAAGTGTTGTTTACTTAAGTTTATTAAAAGTATAAGTTATTTTTGTTGGCATAGTAACTTTATTCCTGTAGAACGTATTGATTAATATCAAATTGAATACGAATTTAAGCATATTAAGTACGTGTTTATATGTCTTTTCACCTGGATGAGTTCTGATATTTCTATCTTGTTAAATTGGCTAAACATTTAAAACTAATTCATTTTATGTTTCTACATGATATTCTTTCACGTAAATGTCTAGATATATATATTGTTTTCAAACTGAAAATAAAATAGGATTTAAGACAACACTTCTAACTAATCTATATGTCAGAGCACTTGTATGAAATAAATATTCGAACAACAATGATAAACTTGTTGAACATGTTCTGTATATAGTTTGAAAAAATGAGTTTTTCATAGTTTTTCACACCATCCTGCGATGGTACTCGGGCATCAGATTGAGATGATAATGAAGCATAATTAGCGGTTGTTAAATGGAACTAGGGTGAACTGACCACGCCTTAGTTTCGCCATATGTATTGCCCGCTACAGGGTGCTTCAACGACCTATGTGGAAGTCTAAAAATAGACGAGAGGAACAAAATATGCAGACAACGACTCCAGCAGACAGTCAAAATTATTCCTTTTTTTTGCGAAGAAGATAAAATGAGGACAATAACAGTTTAGTTAAAACATTATATATTTTACAACGATTGTGAAGAAAGCTATGATTGCTTTTACTAAGTCACTCTCGTTGGCACGATGTTGCGCGAGAGTGTGGTCTTGTGTTGTGAGGCAAACCGGAGTACCCGGAGAAAACCCACTTGTCTGGCTTGGTGATCATTAACCAAGCTCACATGCGCCCAGGCCGGGAATCGAACACGGGTCGCCATGGTGAGAAGCGAGTGCGCTAACCACTGCGCTAACCGGACAATAACAGTTTGTCGTCATCATCATTCCGAAATATGTTTTGTTGACTTCGGGTAAAAGTCGAAATAAGGTCATATAACCATCAAACGTAGGTATCATGAAAATCCAAGATGATAACAACAGTGTTTAATGTTCTTATAAGATTGATGAAAAGTATAAGGTATAATGCAAGCCAAAATAATAGTTTGTTGTGCAAACTGTACTAATCTGAAATATTATCAAGTATACTGATACCTTTGGTGCAATCAGAGCTTATCAGTTTGGTGCAAACTGTTATCATATATTTGGTGAATCCGGTGTATAATGCGTATGCCAGATAAAAAGCTTTGAATGGTACCAAATGCATTTACGTTTTTTCAAATTAACATTGTGTACAAAGGATACAGTTCAAAATATTTTAATGCAGTCTAATGAGTTGTTTCAACCACAAGCTTGTAATATGCTCCGTTTAAACAGTTTGTGAATAAAAGTTATTATTTCAGCAGTGGGTATATTTCAACGAAGTGCATAAGTACTCATTACCGCATATCACACCGTGATGCATTATATAAACCTTTCCTATTTAAACGGCTTAAGTTTTAGAAATGCTGTGAATAAACCCAAACGTTAGGTTCGTCGACAGTTTTCCTTAATTCACCTTTTATTCAGGTATCTACGAACTTCATATGAAAGTCTTCGGACACTTTCATACAATTTCTTAGTTACAAACATCAATGTAGTGAGAAATAACAAATATTTGACGAATATTTATTTAATCTCGACTGATTTGCTGTTAATTGTATTCATTTGCATTTATGATTTGGAACATGTGTTGTTTATTTTATTTTGATTGAGTTGAAATTTAAGTATAACGAATTTGCTTCATGAACACAGCTGTTTATTGAAACCTAAATACAGTAGCCCTTTATTCCTAGTGTAATTTGCAGATGAAATCTGCATCTACGAATGCGATGGTGACATTGACAATTTCAACTGCGTAATTACATGATTACACATAAAAGCACAATTGAATCTACAGGGACCAGCCCAGTAGTTTACAATTTAACCAAATTTCTCTTGAAATAACAAGAATCAAGGCCAAACGTATATCAATCAACAGGCACATCGCAACATGACAACAAATACTAACAATATAAAAATACATTTTGGGGTATTGCCAGTGAAATCTAAGTAAGAACCCACGCTACTAAATAAGCAGGCGTAATCATACCTCGACGTATTTCTAAATATAAAACTGCATCGTAATTATGCCTCATCCCCCTTCGAAACGAAGCTTAGCTTATTTTGCAAAATAATACTGTTACCTTTTTAATTTTTAAAAAAGGCGCAGCAAAACTTGCTGTTTGTTTCAGGCTTCACAAGTTCACGACTCTAGTGATAGTCATTACCCTATGACTTTTGTGCTCTTACCGTTTTCCGACCTGCCTCGACCTTTATGTCATTCACTGACATCTGACTTATTTTATTTCGACCTTCTCCTGACCTATCTGACAAAGTTTTTTTTATAATCGTTTCTTTCCTGACCTATCCCGACCGAAATCAGTCATGTGTTGTTAAATTCTTTAAACGGTATCTTTTTGGTAGATTCGTGCTTCTTAATGACGCCTCAATTTTTATTTATATAACGACAAAATTCGTGTTTATCAAGACCAATGTGCGGTTTGAAGCAGACGATGATATTTAGATACAACTGAACTAAACAACAATAATAACACAATCAAATAAACTCCGAACTACCTAACCTATATGTTGTGTTAACAGTAATTTCGGAAACAAACACCTGAATAGTTTTGGCTGATACTGTTATACGGTACGTACTTTTTATAACAAACACGCGGTATTAAGCTACTACGTATGAATTTTCTGTATAAATAAACTGCACTCAAGACAGCATTTTAGTGTAATAAACATTTATACTTCAGAAGTATTTTTGGTTTTATCTACAGATGATATCGTGGAACAACTAAATTTAAATAAGCCTAACCACAAATTAAATTGATTCAATTTGTCAAATAAAATATGACATGTTTTGCAAGGTGTTATTTTAATAAGTAAAGCGAACAGAAAGATCCGCTTGAAATCAAGCAAATTGATGTTAACGTATAGCGATGTTAAAGTTACTCGCTTACAAATTATAAGAATACCGGCACTCAAGTTTATAAAAGTTGTCTTAATTAAGTCGATTACATTATTGTATTCGAATATTAAACAGCAACAGACACATACTTAATTTAACAGACGTTTAATCAAATGAGGCTGCATATCAGACAAATTTCAAACTGCTAAATATGTATTATTTTGGGAAAAAGAAGAATGCTCGTATGCTTATTCTAGTATGTACGAACGGTCTGTATGTTCCTTAAACTTCCAATGACAATTTACCATTGTTTCAAGGACTTATTTCAGAATACACACAAAAGGAATGTTTTCACAATATCAGAGCCTGTAAAACGTGAATGAGTCTCTTTAACGTTAGCGGAAAGATAACAAATGTTTATTCTTAGAAGTGTTTTTAAGCATATAAATAAACACTAACGCAGAAGTGTCCGGGTTTGCCACTATAAATATAAGAAGGCTTTCAACTAATCCAAACAACACAAGACGATTTCAAGTAGTAGAAAACATTTTTTTTAAAAGTTAAAAAATGTACACAGTTGCTGTATTTCTGTTTGCCGTATGTGCAGTTCTAGCTGTGAGCTCAGGTATGTTTTAACGCATAAATAAATTTTATTTGATATTTAATTTGCTTGTTGGTCACATTTAAACGCAGTAATATATTATGCATTCATTTTTAACGTGATCTAATGTATGCTTTATTAATCATTCTTAGTGTTGCCTAGTTTACTTTGACCTCAGTTTCATGTGAATACTAATTGCTGTATTTACATTTTTTGCAATGTGCAAGTATGTTATTAATCACAAAGGCTAAACTCGAGTTGATAATCATTGCCACTTCTGTCTTAATATATCTGCATGACACCTTTATTATGCAAGCTTACTATAATGTGTTCGAGATTTAATTACAAAATACCGTATGTGACTGATAAAAACGCAGAACAAAACATAACAAAACAAAACAAAAACAGAACAGAACAGGGCAGAAAGATCTATGTTTCGAGTGTAATACACACAATACGCGATGTATTATAATGCACTAGTGTTATATGTTTTAACACTGACGTCGGTTTGCCCTACTTATATAGCGACAAACGTTTAACCGATAAAATGATGATGAACGTATGATGAGGGAACTATTATCGTACGCTCGTTGCCATTTAATATACACGTTTATGAATCTAAGCTCATATCTTGCCTTAAATCGATTTGACATTAGTTTTATATTTGTATGCAAATCATGTAAGTTCCTTTATACATTTTACATTGTACACGGTTACGTGTTCGATTTTCATCAAGGATACCTTTTATGACCTTTAAAATTAACCAATACTGGATTCTAATTTTAAGCGTGTGCAGATTGATCTATATCAGCTTTCGTCTGTCTTCACATTTGAGCTAGTATAAATAAAAAATAACAAATATTTTTTGCTTACCACATTAGTTTCGGAAGATGCGATTTTATGCGAGGGTTCGAAAGGTTACATCCAGTGTCCTCCTGGCCAGAAGATAGCAGTTTATAACGCTTACTACGGAAGAACACACAATGGAAGTATCTGTCCCCATGCCGTCACTTCCGACCAGAATTGCCGCGCATCTGGCTCCTTCAACAAAATCAAGAATGCTTGCCACAATGAACAGGTACATGTATATTTGTTTAAAACCATATCTTTGAAAGTAACCAAAGCGGGCAGGTTGATAGAAGCAAACTCCGGACAGCCAGTTAACTATGACGATTCATTCTCAAGTAAGCTCTCTGGTGGTCAAAAACCCCGGATAGGCATTTACCTGAAATGAAATATTCTCAAATTTGCTTCTGGTTGTAACTAGCCCCGGGCTGTCATTAACCTGAGACGGATCATTTTCAAATACGCATTCAGGTAGTAACTAACTCCGGTTAGGGGCTGCCATATTTTCCACCTCAACACGTCCACATTCCCACGCATTCAGAATTTGATAAAACTGAATTTTACAAAATCGAACATGGATGTGAGCGATTTAAATTTTGTTCACATCCTATTAAGGATATAAAATTAACAATACAGTTCGCAAAACGTGGGTCATCATGACGTTGCACTAAGGTTTTGTTATAGGATAAACGACATAATATAGTCACAAACTTGTGCGGAGTAAAACAAGATTGACTTTTTTTAAACTGGTGATAGATTTGTAGTACAACCTTTCAAACATTACATCGTTAATACGTTTGTTTCTATCAACAGCGATGCTACTTGGCGGCAAATAATGGAGTGTATGGAGATCCTTGCCGTGGAACGTACAAATACATTGAAGTGAAGTTCTCATGTGTGCAGGCATAAAACAGCTGGATGATGATATATGTAAACAATGTGTTGTATCAGTGAGTCATCATGATATAAACAATGCTAAAACTGATATACCAATAAAAATGTCACTTTGCCTTCTATGAAGACGACGACAGAATTGCCACGAGATATAAAAAATGGTATTTAACATAACGTGTGTTTTTTATGTATATTCTCCTGATCTAATAATTCTCGGGTGGGGGGGGGGCTATTGGCTTTAATTCGCACCCGCATTCATTATTCAATTTATGCATTTCTATGATTTGTTATAAGTGAATGTTTAGAAAAAAATTAAATTGTTTTGTTCGTATTGCCTTAAACAGGAGTTAAGAAAATACCTTTATTATGCAACATGTCAGGGTACTTTCATGCAATCCATCTTCCAACCATAATGTTAAATTGGTTAAACATGTTCTGTTTATAATTGAAATAAATAATTCAAATCAGTAGAGTATAATTGTGTTCGTTTTGCCGTACTGTATAGACAGAGACAAACTTATTTTTTTCCATACGAAACAAAAACAATGATTGCACTAGTAGTCAACCTAACATATATGAATACCTTTACATTTAATGTTGAATATTGAAATACAGAGGCACAACTTTATTTTCATACCCTAAAATAGAGATGCACCTCAAAATTCACTTCCCAATTTGCAATCAGTATGACCAATCGAATTCCGTCTTGAAATTTGGATGTACGGACATTTTAATAATAACTTCGATTAAGGATCCGCAGTTAGATATCCTAAGTGACAAAATAGTAACACGGACATGTATATGTCCGTGATGCTACTAAGTTATAGAAATCTTATATAGTTATCTTATTGATAAACAAGGCAGGCTGGCTCGTGCGCATCGAGCGAACCTTCGTTTAAAAATAAACGAAAGTTTACTTAATATCTACTTACTGACTAAGAATGTAAACTACATTGTGATTGACCGATGATACGAGTCAACGCTTAATCTGGAACTAGTATGTAACTACTCAAATTAATTGAACGTAATACTTGAAAAAGTCGGAATATTTGTAAGCTTATTGGATCTATTTTTACAACTTTCTAGACTTTCTGGAATAAAAAGGCAAGAAAGAAATATGCCAAACAAAGACTCAAGCATACGGCGTTCAGACATTAGTATGCCTTTTTACGAAGAACATAATATGAGCGCAATAACAGTTTGTCTTCATGACTAGTGATGGGGAATCGATGCTCAATATCTTCGCGTAAAGGTGAAGCTCAAAACATTGTCATATAATCATTATTACGTATGTATCATGACGAATCAAGGTGATACTCGTCATTCAATATCCATGTAACTTAAGAAACATAATTACTAATCCAAATATACTCCTCACAAGTTTGATCTAAGAATATGTTAACTATTTTTATAAGATCGACGAGAATTGCTAGGTTTGGTGCGAACAAACATGATAAATGTCTTGCAAATTGTACTTATCTGATAAATACAAGCTGTACTCATACCTGTGGTGAAATCGAAGCTTGGCATTTTTGTGCAGACTATTATAATAATATTTGGTGAATCTGGTGAATAATGCGGATGCCAGATAAAGAGCTTGGAATGTTACGAACTGTATATACATTTTTAAATAATCATTGAATACAAAGTATGCAGCAAAAATGTTTAGATGCATTTTTATGATACTTTTCAACCACAAGCGTGTTCAATAAGGTTCTGTTTAAACAATTTATGCATAATATTGACGACACCAAATCACTCCAGCAGTTAGTATATATTTGAACGACGTTCATGATTTACTCATTATCGCATATCACAACATGGTCCATTGTAAGCACCGCTCTAATTTTAACAGCCTTTAGATATATCAAATGCTCAATAAACACCAAACGTTAGATTCTGCGAAAACTATCATTGATTAACGCTTTATTCCGGTATCTACGACGTTAAAATGGAAGAGTTCGGACCCTTTCATAGAACTCTTAGTGCCACACATCAATTTAGTGAAAAAATCCTAATTTTTGAAGAATTCTTTTTTAATCTCGTCTGATTTTTTGTTAAATTTATTTCATTTTTGATTAATGCTTGTTATTGTTTGTTTATTTTATTTTGATTTATGTTAATAAAGTTAATATTACCAATTTGCTTCATGGATACAGCTGTTTATTGAAACCTTAATATAGTATGCCTTTTATGACTGGTTTACCTTTACGGGTGAAAATCTGCATCATTGAAAGAGACATTCAACCTTTTCAACTGCGAATTGACATGATTACATATAGTTTACAGGGACAAGTCCAGTAGTTTAAAATTTAACCAAAATCCTCTTTAACGTAACAAGGATCAAGGCCACACATATATAAAACAACAGACGCAACACAACATGGCTGTCGGAAAAATGATGTTGCCGGGCTGTCCATTGGTAAACAAAGCTGCCCGCGCAACATTCATCTTCCTGTGAAGTGTTTTCAGATTTTCATTCAAATATGGTTTTATATGCGATTTGAATTTTTCTCTAGGGATATCAATAATGTAAAGCTATCAAGTGACTTTTGATACAAAACTATGGTCGGGATCGGGAAATGCATAGCTCATATACTATGTAATTCGTAGAATCGAGAAATGAAATAATTTGCCACAAGTATATGTATTAAATTCTAACATTTACTCAGGGAGCAATTGATTAATTGTACCATTTCTTATGAAATATTTGCTCTGAATAGCCAGTTCTCTGAAAGCCCTGAATGTTATTCGTTTCCAAGAAGTGGCTTAAATAACTTGCGCTGGACATGACTCCTTTGGCATTCCAAGTGGGTAAATTAAATGATTTTGGAATGACCATGTATGACTGTTTTTGAGCGTGTCGACCTAGTCAACTTATACGGCGGAAAAAGGATTATAGCCCTTGTCATTATCGCAATCGCTTTGACTTGCATAATTACTATGCCCATGATCAGACCTGAACTGACTGATCGGACGCGTGTCCGTAATTAACCTTTTGTCTTTTAGGTTTAAATCATGGTCTGCTTTACGGTTTCTAAAGCTATCAATTGACATCCATGGACGGCAGGTTATGCCGCGGGCCCAAAACTATGCATCTTCTATCAGCATATTGGCATTTCCGTCGTCTTCGACGCTGACTCGAACCACAGTGGTTCGTCTTTGTCTATTTCGAAGTATTGTTACCTTTTTTATTTTGGGCCTTTATTTCCGACGAACGTTGCAATTTTGTTTTCAGTAATATTGGGCCTAAATCCTCTGACATACAAGCGTTTGTTACGCTTGGGCACATATTGACTAATTGTATACGGAACTTGAAATCATAGCATACAACATTTAGAACTTAACGTGGCTACACGTTTTAAGTTAAAATTAAAACATGGACATATCAGTACTCCTCTAAATGAGTAAACACATACTTCTTATGATGTCGATTTCAATTGGCTAAATATCCATACTTTGTATATAAGCAATTAAAAATACACATGCAGACTAAACATTTCTGTCTCGGAATAAACTTAAATAATGACAGTTTTAAATTCTATTTTATTGTTTCAAAATTGTGATAGAGTCAATGCAATACTATATTGACATTGTTGTATAAACTCCAGGTGGAAGAGAAGATGCAAAACACCTGATCTTCTAACACCTCGAGACTAGTCTTTTGTCATTTTCCTTCTATTTGAGGTTATTTCATATCTTCATTGGTATATATGTTCGGTTGTTCTATGCATTCTGACAGGTGAACACCATCTCAATGTATTTGTACGTTCCAACGCAGGGATCTCCAAACACTCCGTTGTTTGCTGTCAAGCTGCATGACTGATGAATGATAAAACACATTTGCAATTGAAAACTATTATGTCACAAATGTGAACAACTAGTCAAACCTGTACTACTCCACAGAGGTTTAATTGTAAATTATGTATTTCATCGCATGACAAAATGAATCCCATATTGAAACACTGGATCATCTTTTCCGGGATTACCCGAAAATTCAACCACTATGGAATAGACTAAATCAATTCTTAAAAGATTATCATAACATTAAAATATTATCTGCTTAAGAATAGTTAGCAATGGAAAACACAAAACGATTACTAATTTCTTAATTCAGCTGATGGAATTCTACATCTTTGGTTCAAAGTAAAGAAAATCAACGCTTCAATTTACTCAGTACAGAGAATACATGGTAATTAGACATGATTTAGAGAAGGAAATTGCCAGGCAGTTGAATGGCTGTCCGGAGTAAGTTGCCATCAGACTGCCATTTTAGATACTACCAAATTGCACACAAGAGAGTGATACGTCCTATATTAATTGCGTACTCAATTAATCATCGAGGTAATATCGATAAGGCTTTAAAATAACTCACCTGTTGATTGTGACAAGATGTCTTGATTTTGGCTTCGGAGCCAGAGGCTTTGCAATTCTGGTTGGATGTAGCAGAATGGTAGCAGATAGAGTTGCCGTGTGTTCTTCCGTAGTAGGCGTTTAACACATTCATTTTCTTGCCTGCGGCACACGTTATGGGACCACTCGATCCCTCGCAGATAAACACATGTCTCTTGGCTGATGAGGTGTGCAAAAAAAGTTTCGTTAATACAAATTATTTACACTCAATTGTGAATATGGCTGAAATGTCATATGAGTCATTCTATTTAGAAATGGTGTCTTTAAGAGAGGACATAGCTTTTTTGTGAAAGCATGGTTTTCCCAGCGACCAAGGTAAATGCTTCTTTTCCCACTTCAGTTAAGTAAACAATAAAAAAGTATTCGAATGTATGTTTACGCACAGGAATAGTTTTGTATTTGACCATTGGCAATGTACGGATTTCCTGCATGGCCAAATATTTAGATCTACTAATTTGATGTGGGAGAAAATAAAAAAGAAAGTCATGGCAGCTCTACATCGATGACAATAAGTATCTTCAATGGCCAAGAGTGAAAGATAGGTTCATTCCGACCCGAGCGTAGGGTGTTTTGCGGAAACGAGGTTTACCGAGGGTTGGAATGAAACTATCTTACACGAGCGGCCATGGTAGATCCCACCTCAGATAATCAAAATTAAGTAAAATGTATTTTTTGCTGGAACTCTTTTGTGCGAAGTAAAAATAAATGCGTATGGATATGTGATAATTCGATGCTTTCATGGATATGAGCGTAGTGATTCGGATCATGTTAATAGTCAAATCGGTCTTTAAATAGTTCTGAGGAGAGTGAAGCATTAATTCTTGAATATTTTTATGGAGTCATTTGAAGCGAGAAATAATTAATTAGCATTCTAAATATGCCACAAGACAAGGTTTCTATGATGCTACAGACGACAGTCTTTAACAAGGGAGGTAATTACAATGTGATGACCATTAAAAAGGAGTTCCATACGGGTATCTTTGCTCGTGAGCAAGGTTAGAATTTCTAGCATGATTACATTTTTGGATCTACTTATCTGAGGTGGGAGAAATGTTTTTCTTTTATTTTTATACATTTATATTTTATCACCGGAACCCTTAATACACTGTCCTTCGAAATTTGTAATATGTGCAAGGTGGTTTTGCTTGATTTATTTATTTTAAAAGCGATGCCATGCTTTTTTAATCGCCGTTTACCATTGCATTCATTTGAAATGACAATAGGATCACACATGAGTTTCAATTTAATACAAAGTAAATATCAAAAGAGGTCTATGTATATGCGTTTACCCTGTGTCATTTAACAGGGTTTCTGTTTAAACATATGTCTACTGAGCTTGTTTCTGTAGCTTTTCATATAAATATTGTAGGCAACGAATGTAAACTTATCTTAATCGCATGATACATTCATCACCAGATGATGTTCCTTTTCTGTTACACGTTTGTCTTTCTATAAGTTGGTCAAACTGACCTCAATGTTAAATTAAATTCAACTAGTGCATCATTATACATCGCAACTTGCCAACAGTTGTATATACACTCGAAACAATAAACGTTCTGCTCAGAAACTGTTCTTTTTATTATCAGTTCTGAGTTGGGACTAAATTAAAATATTTGAACACATTTAAGTAAGTAAAAAGAAAAATATGTGCACGTCCTTACTCAGCAGAGCCTCCAATTCTCTGACGTTTGCATAATAAAGGTGACATGCGTCTTTTAAAAATGAAATGGCATCAAACAGAATATTGAAAAAATCGACGGTGTCATAGATCGCATTCTTGATCGACAACTTCCATGTCTATTGCATAACCAATGACAGCAATCCGTATTTACTTAAATGTTTTACACAAACAATTGATTTATCTATACATGTCTTACTCTCAAATCAGCAGTTTTACAATTGATACAATTGTTTTATTTTAGCGAAAAGGATGATAAAATCTCGAAAAGAGTGATTCTTATGAAGAATGCCATATGCAATTTGAACGAAAGTTGCAGAAAACACGGTATTTCTACCTAAGTAGACGGCGGTTGATCACTGTAAATCATTAAGGACCCACCAGTCATTTAATATGTTTGTATTTTCAGCTATTAAATACACTATTACAATCTTGTTATCCGTAATTAACAATTTTTTATAAATGCATTATTAAATTAGTAGTGAACGATTATTAATCAAAATTTATGTTTGTTTTACATGTGTTTGTTTTTATTTAATACGACTTTTACTTAAATATTCATTTTTTTATAATATTTATCAAAAAAATAAAAAGGTTTGTCCCGTTTCTTCTAAGAAATTCGATTCTCTTTGAAGATTTGATCCGTTACATTCGGAGCTCCTCGGCCATTTTCATCGAAAACAACATCGGATGTATATGGACGGTTTACAATGTCAGAAATCGTATCTTTTTAAATCCGATGCAAGTAGATCGCGTAGTTATTTAATTAAGCAGTTAAACTCTAGGACATCTTTATTATGTTTGCATTAAAACACTTTGCTCAAAATTTTACGAACTTCTTCTGCTTATGTACCGGCATACATCCGAGGTTGAGCTCCGAATGGATCCGTTACTTTTTACAAAATCCATGGTGCATCAGGCCAGAAGATAGTCAAGTTCTGGTCCAGTCAAAACAATAATCTCTGAGATATTTATATACTTTTTACTCCCAGTATTCATTTATTCGACTGAATAAAAAACTATAAATTATGCGTATCACTCAGACTTAAACAAAAAATCAATCAAATACTTTAAAGTTAAAGAGACTACTTCAAATTGGATAGGGACTCACATTTTGAAAGCATTTATTTTATGTATACTGAAAAACAATCCTCATATCAATTGTACTTTGTCATTAGAAGGTTAGATGAAATAAATACTTTTTATACATAGTTTAATAATAGCAAGAAAATAACACATATTAAGCTTTTTAAAATTTGCAGATATTGAGCATTCTTTCTATGTAAGAGCGTTACATGTTTTATGCTTTCCAGTGGTTAAACGAGATTGATCAGTGAAATAAAATTGATATGTCAATGTTTGAAACAGTGAGAAAATCAAATCGATATTTTTCACTGTTTTGAAATTGAATCACCGTACGCGTTGACGTTTGATTTTGAATTAAGAGAGGGATTTAATTTAAGAACATTGATATATATAGAAAGGTTATTTTACTGTTTGAATCATTGAAATATCATTGGTATTTCACTGATGAATCTCTTAAAACAACCGGAAGGCATATGATATTAGATATATTTCAATAACAAAAATTGTTATTATCGACGGACGCCAGTATAGAAAATAGGCCCGGCGTTCACTGAACATGTGCGCGCGGAAACTGCTTTTGCTGTACCGAAACATAAGGTAAACAATAAGGAACTCGTTATGACTACAGATTTATTGAATTTAATTTTGAAAGATGGCATTAAACTCGAACGGCTAATGTTATTGGCGGGAGACGTGGTGTTTGAATAACTGTCGGCCCTATCAAGTCCAAGTGTCACCATTATAGACCGTTCCAAGCGCCACTATAAAGACGCACCGTATTGTACACTGAACACAGCAACAGACAGACTCTGGAAACAGCGGTACTGAACTGCCAAGGCGCATTTAATAGTTTAAGTATTGACTTTATGTAGATCGCCACCGCGCCTTTCCGGGAATAAACATGGCATGCTTTGTAACTAAACATATTTTTAATTATTATGTAAAGGGGGTAGGCATGGTAGGTATTTGAGAAAACAAATGTACGGTCTACTTTCTCGAAACTCGTAGAAGAAAAGGGGAAGTTACAAGGTGAACGCTGACGTCATCGGATAGATTCTAGAGTGATAGACTGGTTACATGTATAAGTATACACTGGTATCGTATATGGAACTGTGAGCCGCGATAAAGCTGGTTACAATAAGTTGCAACCAAAATAAATTAAGTCTCTGTCTGATGTTGTTTATAGATGGAATATACTAATACAAGTAACTTAATCAAGAACCTTTTAAAAACTTGGTCGCTAGTAAAATTATATTTTTTGAGCGAGTCCATTTAAAATCCCTTCAATGTTTATCAAAGGATAGGGAAATGTCTAACGTATTCCACTTTTGCTACGCTTTCCTACGCTTTACTTGATGTATCGCATTCTAGTTGTTTACTTAAAATACCATAAAACAGGTAATTTGTCATTTTGTTTCCAAATATAATCCGTTTTGGCACAGCTGTTTTTACGTAAACTTTGTGTTTCACTTAAGTGAACTAATTTAAAATGCTAAAGAATACATTAAGAGCTGAATGAACTTCATTACGATTACATGTTTAGTTTCTTAAATTAGCATTTGTAACATTCACATAGAGTAGTTCTTTACTGTGTTTATACGATCAGTATTTGCGCCCGGGATTTTTGGTTTGGACTCGTTTAAATGACAATTAAGAAAACTGAATACTTTAAATAATCAAACCAATAGTATGTTATTAAGAAAAAACATGAAAACAAAAACATACTACTATTGTACAGAAATATGAAATATGTTGTCAATATGTATTTATGGAATACTACTTTTTAGTATTAGTGATATAGAGGATATTTGTTTATTTAAGTGTAAGATCGTATTTTATTTCACGAGTGTCATAGAATAACATATTTTCACGAGTGGCTACTCCTTAAAATATAGTTTTTCTATGGTCAAGAGTGAAATTAAGTTACGAACTTACACTGAAATTAACAGAAAAAATCTGTTTCTTTTATGCTTATTTTCGGAGATTTATCATTATTTTAATCTATTATTTTAATTGCCCCTTTTTGACAAGGGTGTTAATACGCCGCTACCCTAGGGACTTCCCTTACGCAAATTCTATATATAAAATAGCAAATGACGTAGCTGTCAATTTTCTATTTCCTGTTTGTTGAGAAAAAGTTCTCTGATATTCTTTTTAATAGTTAATTATTCACTTGTTTTGTAATAAAGTGCAGTAATTTTATGAACAGTTAGCAATGAAGTTTAATTAGTGCATTTATGAAAACACTTTTAATTTAAGCAAGGCATGAATACATAACCAAATTACGTAAGGTCGAAGGTGTTACCAATACCATTGCGGATAATCATTGGACATAAAACGTTTTTCTTAGTTTTATAGTGTGTCAAATGATACATTGATGTTCGTAATCTTACTGTCAGAGATCAGTCTGTTTCGCTTGAAGACAGGTCGATTTCCAGGTAATAAGAACCGCGCTAATTTGTTAACAAATTTTGAGGCGTGGGTGGGGTAAAAAATATAAATCTGTAAATTGTTGTGTGAATTTTCCGAGAAGTTCGTATGACGTATAACAACGGCAAACAGTTCAAAATACATTTTAACGATGATATAACATTCAATTTATGTTCGAACAGTTGTTTTCGTTTGTAATATGTTTGATATGAAAGCAAATGATCGAACATTCAGCTTCAAGATCAAGAAAATACTCATTTTTCTAATAAACGGTAAGTTGTCAATTTCCAAATATATCTTTATTTAAACTTATGTAACATTTCTAAATTTTTAAATATTTTTTGCCAACATTTTCTGGTTCAACGTGAAGTGTTTTGTTTTGATCAAGGGAAGTAACTACAATGGATTTTAAAAGTAGTTCTGAAAGTTGATATGTTCACTCCTTATTTTACAGTGAAAATAGCAAATCGATATTTTTACTGTTGTTATTTCACTGATAAAACTCCATATTTAATCGAAAAGCATGAAAGAAATAGATATCTCAAAACATTTTTCGGGAAACTTACATACAACATGTTCGTCAAAAAATATTGTTAGGCTGTTCGAAAGCTTGATTAGTTGAACCTGTTCACGATTTCTTAACGGGAATATTTATAAGTAAAATAAGATTATATTAAAATGTTTTAATAATGACATTGAATACAAATAAGTAAACACACCCAATTTGCAAATTAATTCCATGGGCAATTACTGTTGATGTAAACGCATCAGTAATATAGAACAAATAAAGTAAAGGAAAACAGATCCCTTCCTTATCACCATGACTTTTGACGTCGTTGTTAAGTACCTAATATCTTAACAGCATATCTCAATAGTTAAAGTGCATGCCGGAATAAATTGGGTCTAAACTGCAATACAGAGTTATCTGTAGCATCCCATTTTATAAACACACCAATCAAATCTTGTATTCTTATTTATCTTGAAAATAGAAAAAAAATGTATATTTAAATTAATTGAATTCATCATTTCACATCCTGCAGTCCATTTTCGTATGCAAGGGCGAAAACTTCAACATCTTCAGTTCACAGCTCAAACAGTAACTACCTCCAATTAAATGCCATTGTTCCTTTTGGTAAATGCCATTATTTGTGTTTTCCAAATATTTTAGCAACATCTACTTACTATTTGTTTTATTTGGAGTTTCATTTAAGTAGTTTTATTTATTTTAATTGGACACCTAGGTTCTTATATTATGATAAATTTCCTTTTCGAGAGAAATGCTTTCCCAGGCAGGATGGATTTGTAACCAGTAGTGTGCTAGTGTGAATGTTTGCCAGGTTTGTATGTTCCGTTAAGTATGATTGAGTGTCATGACGTTACAGAAAGAAACATAAATCTTGTCGAGTAGTAAACATTTTTTTCTAACAAATTAGTTGTATTTACATTCTTTGCTCAATGCATAAAATCATTTGTTTCCCTTCTCTGCTTTATAACGTTTGACTTGCTTCTCCATTAATATTAAAATTATACTTCGACAAAAACATAATTACTACTCAGCTGGCCAGTTAAGGTTATTTATCCCTTAAATTTATTATATATCTATTTTACATGTCGTTTTGTTATTGTGTTTTTATGTACTTTTGTATTTTGTAATTGTATATTTATGTCATTGTAATGTTCTCAAGATAATCTTTGTTTTAATAGGTTTTGAATGTACTGAGATTAATATCGAACCAGAGAAGGCTTATATAGGTATATCCCCACAAAGTTACATGTACATTCATATATCATAAAAATGCCCTCTTACTCACAAAGATTTACCATAATTAATGGAAATAATGTTAGAAATAAAAATTGGTATACCAAGAAGAATAAAAAATAATAATATTGTCCTTAAATGTATTCTTTAGTAATGAGTTAAAGGTTAACCACTCAAAATGATGATTGTTATACATATGAATGTATTGATTTTAAATATGAGTGTCCCTTGATGTCTTAAAAAATAAAGTTACATGTTGACATTTTAGTGTATATCTTATGTCAATCTTGAATGTCAATGCTAAGAAAACATCTTTCTCAAGATATAACATTGATAATATGTTAAAAAGATCATACATTAATTTGTACTTTCTCTTTCAATTTTATTTTCCATAGGTGTCCATTGGGTAAAAGAAATCTCCAAGAAGAGCCCAAAGAGTTTCAAAAATGCTTAAATTTATATCGGCTGAGCTGTTTGAAATTATAAAGCTTAAATAACCTAGGCGTAATTGTAAAATGAATCCAAAATATTGCGTTTTATGAGGAAAAAAACATTCTGTAAAAAACAATACATACGTAGGTGTTATTGTGTTTAGTTATATTAATGTTATCAAATGAAAAGAAATCCATATGTGAAAACTGTATGCCTTAGTTTCAGTCAGCCTAGATTAAAAGTAGTTTAATATTAGTTATTTGGTCTATTACTGACCCACTACTGAAAATGGGTGGGGGGGTCTGTGAAATTTTTGTCTCGCCCCCTATAAACTTCACAGACCCCCGATTTTTTACGTAGTGAGTCAGTAACAGACCAAATAACTGATTTATTTCTTCGACCACATATTCTATTTATGTTGATATAGAATGATTGTTTGGATATACTGTGTCTGGTGTTATAAAAGGTTTATGTTGATATACTACGTGTATTGGTATCGATCATTATTGATGGTAAGGATGATTTTATTTTTTATAATCATAATTCTTTCCATTAATATGTGAAGAAGTTTACCACATCCCTGTAAAACTGTTGACTGTAACTTTAAAACTGTATGGTATATAGCAATGTTTTTTTTTCAAATCAAATAAACATATTAAGGACTGAACTACGCTTGGAATGATTTCTAAAAAACGTATTTGGTGTCTAAAACATCCCATTAGGCTCATGAGAAATTTAATTGCTCCAGTGGTAGGAGTTAGACAACACAATTTGCATTTTTTTACACGCCTGTGTAATACCGCCACACTCCGATATGTCAAAACATTGAAATAATTTAATTCTTTTAGTGTTAAACATTTCTGTAAGAACGGACGGCGCTATGTTTCACTGTCGATTGGACAAAACAATTGACATGTTTCCTTTGCTTTATTTCGCTGTGAATACCTGTGGTCCCTGAACAAAAGGGAATATTTATTTTGAACAAACACTGAGAGTTTAGTATTTCATCATTTCAAACTGCAAAGGCCGATAGTCGCATAGCTAATGGTCATGCACGCTATATCCAGATGCCGCCTTCTCAGGGGTTCTTTGGCTCTTGTGGTAAGACTTGTATGTCAATTTTCCCTTCTTCCGTATACTAAGGCCACACAAAATTAATGTTTAGTTCCTCGGATTTTTGTCAAAACAAATTGGAGCGAGCGAGCGAAAAAAAACACTTTTTTGTCAGTTTTCATAAAAACCGAAGCGAGCGAAGAGCGAAAATATATTTTTCCTTATATTCAATATAAATCAGAAAGATTGTTCAAAATAATTGCCCTTAAACCCATTTTAATGCCATCTTGAACTGAACCTCTAATGGACATTGGGAAAATGTCGGAATTTATACTATTTATTCATCCGTGTTTAGTACAAACATTATATGGATAATTCTAATTTCTTATATAATTAAAACATACTTAATATAACGATCATTCATAATAATAAATAACCCTGCTTTTAGTAAAAAGTTTGAAACGACTTATATAAATCTACCTAAATCAGTTTAACATCATATGCAACTGTATTTAGACATAACTTAGGATTGATTTGTAAAAAATGATCACTTACACTGGCATCATCAAACATCAGACTCCATATAACATGGACTAATTTTTGTTTTTATTATCACACGAAATGCAATGACATGTGCTTATTAAAACAAAAAGAACAAGGGTATTTTTCAGAGTACTTTTTTTGGTTATTTAGATGTTTTTATGCACCAGCCAATTGTATATGCCCCCCCCCCCCCTAAGTCCGGAATAGCGGGGACTTTGTCTTCCTGTCTCTCAAAACCCGGGTAAAATACCCGACCTGCAGGGACACACTGCTGGTAAAATCCCTGCCAAATGGCCCCGCAACCACGAATACCTATGAGAGGCCCATTCCCGACTATTTTCAATATGAAGACAAAACCACATTCACTAGGAACTGCGGGGCCACCTGAAAGGTAAAAACACAGCCCATTGCTTCTACTGTCCCCGGTATAACCCTGGAACAAGGGCGAGGGGTGGGCGGGGCAGTGGTTACAATTGACAAGTGCATTACAATCCCGGATTATGCTGCAAATAAAAACAAAATATAAGGTGATAAACTTAGGCTTACTTATGTTGAGGTATATCAAGACCAGTGTTTATATCGCTATTTGCGACAAGATATTTGTTCAAAACTGTTGTTTTGTCAGAATTTGATCAAAAATGAGCTTGATACATCAATTTGGACCAAACAATGACTCATGTTCCAGCATCGTCGTAACGAGGTAAAATTTTGGTCCCTTGTATTATGACTTGAATGAAATAGTACTAAGTTGATCATTTAGATTTCCATTCAAAACGAGTCACTAATTACGCAATATAATCGATACCAGTCTCAGATACACATGCTTTATTGCATAATGATTGCTTTAAATAATGATCCCTTAGTGCATTCATGAGACGATCAACAATGACTTCTAGCATACTCAAAATATATTTTTTGTTAAAAATAAGATTTAATTTCCAAACTTCGAGCCACATTGTTTATACCGGAAGCCGACATTTATTGAAACCCATGCTAAACCGATCGATATACAGTATAAAAACACTACGCATCGGTAACTTCCCTTAACAAAAACACGAAAACTAGCGTAGAAAAATTATACTTGATTATTTTTAGCCTTTTAATAAATTATTACCTGAAAAAAATCTGCTTGGCGATCAAAATGGAGGTGCGGGCGCACAAAAAAATAAAACTATTTTTTTACATTTTCAAAAAAATAGGAGCGGTAAATCTGCGGAACGAAATATCAATTTGGTGTGGCCATATGATGACTTGTCGGCCAATAATCATGTAGCCACCAAACCCGTGATGACTAGTCGGTCTATATTCATGTAGCCACCAAACCCGTGATGACTAGTCGGTCAATAATGATGTAGCCACCAAACCCGTGATGACTAGTCGGTCAATATTCATGTAGCCACCAAACCCGTGATGACTAGTCGGTCAATAATCATGTAGCCACCAAACCCGTGATGACTAGTCGGTCAATATTCATGTAGTCACCAAACCCGTGATGACTAGTCGGTCAATAATCATGTAGCCACCAAACCCGTGATGACTAGTCGGTCAATATTCATGTAGCCACCAAACCCGTGATGACTAGTCGGTCAATAATCATGTAGCCACCAAACCCGTGATGACTAGTCGGTCAATATTCATGTAGCCACCAAACCCGTGAAAACTAGTCAGTCAATATTCATGTAGCCACCAAACCCGTGAAAACTAGTCGGTCAATAATCATGTAGCCACCAAACCCGTGATGACTAGTCGGTCAATATCCTTGTGACCACCATGCCTGTGCAGTCTTGTGGTTTAATATCATATGGTTCTCCGTATCCATGGTGATTTGTTAGTAAATTTCCTTGACCCAATATTATTGGTGATTTTCGGTAAATATCCACTTTGTGTCATTGCTCGTGATATTATATCGCCTCGGACCCAATACATATGGTGACTGGTCGGACAATATCACCTAGGCCCCCATACACTTTGAGGTCGGTTGGTCAATATCGCCTAGGCCCTCATACACGCGTAGTCTGGTTGGTCAATATCGCCTAGGCTCACATACACGCGTAGACTGGTTGGTCAATATCGCCCATGCTCCCATACACGCGTATACTGGTTGATCAATATCGCCTAGGCCTCCATACCCGCGTAGACTGGTTAGTTTATATCGCCTAGGTCTCAATACATGCGTAGACTGGGTGGTCAATATCGCCTAGGCCCACATACACGCGTAGACTGATTGGTCGATATCGCCTAGGCCCCCGTACACGTGTGTACTGGTTGTTCAATGTCACCTAGGCCCCAATACATACGGTGACTGGTTGTCATTATCGCCTAGGCCCCAATACATGTGGTGACTGGTCGGTCAAGTTGCCTAGGTCCCAATACATGTAGTGATTGGTCGGTCAATGTCAGCTAGGCCCCAATACATTTGGTGACTGGTCGGTCAATGTCACCTTGGTCCCAATACATGAGGTGACTGGTCGGTCAATATCGCCTGGGTCCAACTACATGTGTTGACTGGTCAGTCAATGTCGTCCTGGTACCAATACATGTGGTGACTGGTCAGTCAATGTAACCTAGGCCCCAATACATGTGGTGACTGGTTGGTCATTATCGCTTAGGTCCCAATAAATGTGGTAAATGGTCGGTCAATGTCACCTAGACCCCAATACATGTGGTGACTGTTCTGTCAATGTCACCTTGGCCCCAATACATGTAGTGACTGGTCGGTTACTGTCACCTTAGCTCCAATAAATGTGGTGACTGTTCGGTCAATATCGCTAAGCCGTCATACCCTTAATGATAACTTGTTGGTCAATATTCTCTAAGCTCCGAAACCCTTCATGACTTGCAGTAAATATTCCTTTGTCCATGCCAACATTTCATACATGTACAATAATTTTATTAAACATATGACTTTTGTTCACATAGCCTTTACTTGTCCCTACCAACATGTAATCTTAACAATACAAAATATATTTACCCGAATGAGTATAATGAAACAGTTTGAATTGTTATTTTTGCATTTACAGTAACATTTTTTAGTTGTTGGGAATATTTAAATTAAGAACTGAATTGTAATTATCACTCTTACTAACATTGAAATATCAAATTTTAACAAATTTACACAAAAAAAGATGTTAATTTTTGTTTTATTCACTAAATCAGCATTTTTTTTATCAATTTGTTGTAGTTACAAGATTGACATCTCCTCTGGGTCATTGTGTTTAGTGTTTCGTGCAGTAATGTCGTATGGCGTACATCTCTTACGGCAAGAGAATGTTAAGAGTTTAAAATGCATATTCAACGTTTTATCGTTTATTATTATGACTTTTGGACAGTAGTATACATCGTCCACCCTTTGGATGAAAAGCAAATGAGTTATCCGGATTTTGTTCATCCGAAACTAAATCAGCAGTATCAACATCCGGTATAATTTTGGCTTGTATTTTGGAGAAACTCGATTGATTTCTAGCAAATTTGGTCTACCACTATATCGTCGCTTCTTATAGTTCGGTATGTTCCAATCTAAATAGGCATTTGCACCCTTAACATCTCAGATATTAATAAATAAAAGACAAAAGACAGAAAGGATAAAAATACCTTACATTTTGTTTGTCAATGTCATGTCATTAGTCATTCTCATCACCGATGAATTGCAGAACAGAACGAACACTATCGCCCATTCGTATTGTGGCTTTTTGCATGTGTGTTAAATTCTCATATTTGATAATAAATGAAACAATAAAGTTTTTCCCACCCCTTATTCTGCCACAGTTATGCACCAGTCAATTGTTACCACGGGAGCAGGACTTTTCAACCCCAAGACTTTTCAACACCTCCTCAAAACGAAGACTTTTCAACCCTTAGACTTTTCAACCCCTATTTTAAAGACTTTTCAACCCCTACCTGTGTAGACTTTTCAACCCCAGTTGAAATATTTTAATAGCCATATTGAAGACTTTTAAACCATTATTATTTTCTTTGTCAGCCAGGTGTTGTCTTTTTCATTGTTTTTTTTGCAAGAAACTTAACAAATTGTTATTGAAATACATTTAAAGATTTTTTGTCTTATTTGTTACACTTTTCTCCAAAGTATTGGATAATATTTACACAAAAGCTTTGCATTGATTTACTCATAACTTGATGGCGGCAAATGATACCTTCGATTAAATATATCAGTAATTTATTTATATTAAATTTGAATAACTATAATATATATTACTCAAGATGTGGTCTAGCTGACATCCAGCCATTAGTTGCAATACCTCACATGATGATGTGCATATGTATTCAATAGAGTAAAGGTCAACAGTTAATGGGTATATTCGTGTTTTTTCAATATGCTATAATATTCGGTACATTAACAGTGGTACAGTAAAGTAAGATTTTGATGCCTGGTTACCCCAAACAGTTGTTGTATTATTATAAAAGGTATTAAATATTCAAACGAATTCACATATATTATGGACTAAGTTATGACCATACTTTTGTTCTTTAAATAACAAATTTAAATAATTGCAAAATAAAATGAATGCAAAGAAGGATTTACTGAACAATATTCTTATTTTGCCTGTAGAACTCCAATATAAACCTCAACTTGAACATTTATAAAACTTTCATTGCTTTAAAAAAAAAGTTGTCTTTTTATTGATGACAAAATATGTTTTAAAAAAAGTGTTTAAAAAAACTAAATGAAAAAGATATGCTGTTTCAATTCATTTAGGGAGCAGTACCATGCACATGATATATATTGTATGAGGATTTCCTCAGGGAGATAGGGAATATTAATGGCTAAGCGACTAAATAGCTAAATGGACAGTCAAGCATTTTTATATATATATATTTATTTCAATGTAAATATTTTATGAATTATTGAATTATCATGTGTTTTAAGTATATATATATTTTGTATGTATTACATATTTTCTGTCTGTTATATTTTTAGTCTCAATATATTCTTGATTTTTAAAGAAATTTAAAAAATAAATTGTTTACTGTTGTAGGTATTATTTTAAAAAGATCAGAATAAAGGGGTTGAAAAGTCTTCGTTTATTAGGGGTTGAAAAGTCTTTGATTTAGGGGGTGTGTGTGAAAAGTCTTGCTGACTGTTGCATTTCTTGGATTTCTTTCTTAAATTTACGACACAACACCTCTTTAGTATATTATAGTCAAGTAAAGAAATATTTATTTGCAGAAATTGGATAACTTAACAAGTAAAGTAAACTGTACTGAGCTTTTGAAACAGACCTACATACTTATAAATCAAATTTGATATTTTAGGGTCTACACTGAATAAATCCAAAAAGTTAGTTTTTATTTGATAAATTCGAACTGTATTTAGTCTATCCACACAGAATTTACAGTACCATCAAATAACAAATTACAGTTAAAAAGGATGCTATCTGTGACCAAAGAAATACTGTTCAAAATTGCGAGTTTTCATTTATCGGCATAGTGGATAGATAATCTGACAGCGGTGCTGGACGTCATGAGTTCAAATATCTTTATGAGTTCAATGTACAAAAAGAATGCCTTTAGAATACACAATTATCTATAAAAAAAATGGCAGAGCAAATTGCTCATATTGAAGAAATAATGCCTTAGATCTAGCAGTGGATAACTTCAATGGTGATGAGAAAGCCAATGACACAGTAAGCAGATCACACCCAGGGAAATTCTCAGATAGAACAGTGCTTATGAATTTGTTCATTACATTTTTCATTTGTATTGAAACTTAGACAATTAAAGGAAAAACATTATTGCTGATCTTCTGAAAACAAATCTTTTAACATTCAAAAATTTAATTTGTAAGATAAACTAAGGTTACTATTGATTAGAGATTGCTTCATCAGGATTTAAACTAACCACCAACAAAAATATATGCGGGGATGATTTTAAATCACACAACGTAAACAACTGCGCCACAGATCTTATCTGTATGTTTTGGGGTTTTAAAATTTAGCAGTTAAATAAAGATTAGCATACTGGTAGGTCTGTTACTTTGGTTGCTAAGTACGAGGTAAACATAATGTCAGTGATTTCATCACTATTACTATTAAAATATCAGTTTTCTTCTTCAGTGCTTCTCACATTTGCACCATTTTTTTACCATTTATCATAACATTGGGAAACAATTTCAATCAAAACTGAATTACAAAAAAGATAACAAACAAACACGGATGAAATATTTGAAAATACAATGGATTTCAGTTGGTTTCTATTTTTTTGTTCATTTTTGCTTGAAATTATTCTGCTTGAATGTGATTATTGTTGCTTAAATTAGAACTTAACACTTCATGAATATTTAAGGAATGCAAGGGGTCAGATTTCATATTGCTCATTATTTCTGGAACCCTAAATACTGTATTTGAATGTGTACACTGCACTTTCTTGTTAAGCATTCATCCAAATCATTTGGGTAAATAATGGCAGAAAAACTGCTTTTGGATTTATACTGGTCATCAAAGCCGGCACTGACAAAACATAAGACGTGTTTAATGAGTGTAAGGGAAAGAGGTATAAAGCTGTCGGCCCACAACGTAATGCTTCCGGTTCGCAGTACCCCTTGAAGTAGTTCTTGAAAAAATATTTTTCTCAGATAGCATATGATTATGTGTACATTGCATTCTTGTATGTATTTTCAAGTTTACACATGATTTATACCATATTTAATACAGTAATGTGGTTTTGAATGATATTTTGCAGGACGTCTTTCTTGTGTGGATGGATTCAGAGATGACCCCGGAGATGCGGCCATGACTGTGGCACATGTACGTTTTAGATAGTGACTGTAAAGAAATGTTAATAGCAGAAAAACGAAACTATCTTGATATGGTTTTCTGGTGTTAAATTAACTGACAAAGTGTTCATAAATTGTCTGAAAATAGTGTCAAAGCTGAAATCTATTCTGCACACAAATTTCACACAAAAGTTCCTGAGAGTATAGGCACCTAGTTTCTAAAAGGTTTTTACTAAGGTTTGTATAATTTTAGTTTTATTTAAATATTAAAATTTTGACATTTGTTTTAAAGATTTGCCTGCCCCTGTCTAAACACTTAAATTCTTGGTCTTTGGACTATTGTCTGCAACTTCAAAACGTTTTAGAACAGGACACAATTTTCTGATAATTTATCCAGTTTCACTGCAATATAAGTTGTATTTAACAATAATTCAGGTAAAAAAGACATTATACCCATTTAAAACCTGGTAGTTATTTGTTAATTGGTTTTTATTCATGGATAGATTTATTGAAGAGTGTCATGGAAAGCTGAAACTTTTCAGTAAACAACATGCAAACTCAGAATGAACTGTGTGTTCCGGCTTTGTGAACAAAAAGGCAAGGCGGCTATGGTAAGTTGCGTCAAGACATTCTTGGGACAACCGCCCCCCCCCCCACCTCAGATAACTCTATTCTTGCATATTACTGAGTTATTGCCCTTTGTTACTTTTGTTTCTCCGGAGTATAACTTGAAAAGTACTAAATGGAATTCATTGGAACTTCATACAATGGTAAAACACAATGAGAAAAAGTGCAGTGTTTAAGAACCATAACTCTAATTAGCTAATTACTGAGTTATTGCCCTTTATTTGTTTTTTGCTGCCAAATATTTTTCCAGACATTAACTTGCAAACTTTTGGATGGAATTTATTAAAACCTAATACAATGTTAAAACACAATGAGCGGAAGTGCAGTGCACAAGAACCATAACTCTATTTCACCCAGTTACAGAGTTACTGCCCTTTGTTACTTTTTCTTGTCCGGAGCATAACTTGAAAACTATTGGATGGAATTTAATAAAACTTCATACAGTGATAGATCATAATAAGAGGAAGTGCAATGTACAGACACCGCAATTCTATTTCAGTTATTTACAGAGTTACTGCCCTTTGTTACTTTTTCTTGAGATTTATCAGTGTAATAAAATGATATTTTACTGTTTCATATCCATGAAATATCCTTGGGTTTTTGGTTGAAATGAAGTATGATAATCCTGTAAGTAGTACAACAGGATTCTTGATCATTAGCCATTCACATATAATCTTAATAGGATAGAACAGTTAATGCAAATCATTTCAAGAAGTTATGACATTAGTGATGCTTTTCTTGTTTAAATTCATTTTTGTATTTTAAGGTAAAGAACGGATCGATGATTTCCTGGATATGGACCCAATCCCTGCAGGTATTAAGCAGAAATTGAGAATAGAGCAGTATTGCAAAAACAAGAACAAAACATTTTAATGAAAACAAAACACTGAAGTGTTTGGAGTTTCACCACGATATGATACCATAACGAAAGTTATCAAGTCGTCGGTTTTGCAGGTGGTCTGTGCAAAAGTGCAAAAAAATTGTGACGCAAACCAAAATACTTTCAAGATATTGTCTTTTAACTTTAAAAATATGTTCGCATGAAGTGAAGATGTATTTGACATATTTATGATATGGATCAGTCCAATATTTGTTAGAGGGGGGAAAGGATTCGTAAAAATTTCAAGATGCAAACAAGTAATTATTTTCAAGACAATAATGACTTATAAATATTTAAAAGATAAATACTGTGGAAGAACTTTTTATACATGTATACTTATTCACATTAGTTAAGAAAACCTTGACTCAGTTTGATCTGTACCTAGCAGGCTATAATATGCAAGTAAAGTAACTTTATTATTTATATAAATTTAGTCTGATGCCTTGATGAACAGGTGTGAAATAAATAGCACCACAGCTACATATTTGTTTGACTGACCACTGTGCACACACTGTGATATATAGCCATGGATATTTAAGTGACCATTAAAGCTGCACTCTTACAAATTGACAGTTTTGACCTTTTTTATTTTTTGTCTCAGAGTCTATATAATCATATAATGATAACACAATTTATTGTGTCACTTTGTAGGTAAATACATATGCAGTATAAAACTGACAGGAAATTTTGGATATTTGCTCAGTAACCACAACATTTTGTCATACTTGTTGTTTTCATCAAAACCTAATGTAGCTTTAAAATTTATGTATAGTAAAACTGCGATCGCTCGAGGTCGGCAGGGACCGAGCCAAAACCTCGAGGGAACCGATGTTTCGAACGACCCGATTTTCAATTTTCCAGTTTGATATGAAATATCTTTCAGTGTATTTTAAGTTTGAAGTCGTCAAACAGACTGTTTACCAAGACACCGATTATGTGTTGCGTTGTGGAAATCGCTAATATGTTCAAAGTTTGTCTTAAACTTAATGTAAAACGCAAAAGAAAAAACAATAAATGAATAAATAGAAATGTTTATTTTAACAAAAATGCACATTTTCGTAACAAGCAACATTTGTATCACAGTACATATTGTGGCATAAGTCAGATTTAAGTTTCGCAAAATCAAGGATTGTTGATTGGCGCATCTTGATGTCGGTTTCGCGAAACTGTTCAATCCGATGTTGAATTGATATGGTAGTGTTTTATTCATATTTTTATTACTCATTTAAATTTCTCACAATTAACTTCTTATCAGTAACTTCTCATAATTATCATCTCAAATGCCCATATCAACTAATATCGGTCATGCGTTAACAATGAAAAACGGTTTTTCACACCTTATCAAATTGCCTTTCAACTGTCATTGCAATTTTTACAACTTGCGAAAATTTTAACACCTAGCAAATGTTTGTTTATTTTGGAACACACGTTCGGGATAAAGTGTGAAATTATGTCCTCGAGGGAGCCATAAGGTTTTGTGCACGATTTGTGTACTTGGGACCGAGGATACTGCTCGACTGCTCGACATAATTAGGTTTCGAGGCAGCGTGGGTATATTTTATATGAAAATAGAAGGAAAAAAGTTCGGGACCAAGCTCCGACCTCGAACGCCGGTTCTCGAGCGACCGCTTGTTCGAGGGAACGCAGTTTCACTGTACAATTTTCCACCATTCTGTCAACTGCATGCTGCATTGTTGCTACAGTTAAAGTGAATTTTCCATAAAAATTGAGATTGAGTTTCAAAGAGACAATACATAAATCAATCAACAATTCATTAAATGGAGATTTTTTGCATTGATGAGATATTGTTGCACCCAGATCTAGAATATTGGAGCCTTAAGCCATAATAATACAAAAACCTTGTCATATGTACACAACCATCATTCAGTATAATTATTTTAAGAGATTTGGTAACATGAGTGCTTTATTATAACATTGTGTCAAAGGTTGTGAATGTTTGTTTTTGGGATGTTTAGTTAATATTTTCTAAATAAATGCCTGTGTTTCTTTTCAAAAAACAAAATAGGTTTTCGACAGGCATAGTATGAACAGAGACACCAGTATCTTCCATAACCCTCAGTTTTACTTAATGTTTATAAACATTAATATGATACAACTTACATGTAACATGAAACAGCATTAGAACGTAATACAAGTGAACTGTACATATACAATTTTACTATCAGAATAAAAGGTTACTGCCTGGAAAGTTTGAATTTAGTTTAACAATACAATGTAAGTTTATATCAGTTCTTTATCCCCACAAAAAGGCAGATGGATATTCTTCCAGTGTCGTCTGTCCGCCCCTCCTTCCCCCTGTTCGTCCGTCTTTAACACCTTTTTTCTGTCCCGAGCCATATTTTGGTATTTGATAGTAAAAATTTGTTGAAACTTTAAATGAATGTATATTTGATAAGGGAAATGATGTGTTAAGAGCTTTTACATTTCACTAATGTTTAGCAGATATATGGCCATTGGGAACTTAATAATAGCTATTTCTTGAAGGAAAATTTCCACCAAGAGCCATCTCTTAATACTGGTGGGTCATGTATGACTTTTCATAAGGTATTATACAGGAATGGCAATGATGCATGTCAAATGCCGTCAAAATCTATATGGTTATATATAGTATAGTAATGGCCTTTTGTTGCTTTCAAATAACCATTTATGTCTGTAGACAAAAAAAACAAGTCCAATCAATAACTAATGAATGGTCAGGCATAGTGTCCTCAAACTTGGTAGTTTTTAGCTCCACTGGCCAAAGATTGTAATGTGTACGTAGTATGTGCTTCCGTGCGTCCGTGCGTCTTGTTAACACGATACAGTCTTCAGTTTTGATTGTATCTCGATGAAAGGCCCATACCTTTGATATTTGTTGTGGAGCATCATATGATGACCGTCTAGCAAAACATTTGAAATTATGCCCCTTGGGC
Source organism: Mya arenaria (assembly GCF_026914265.1). NCBI lineage: Eukaryota > Metazoa > Mollusca > Bivalvia > Myida > Myidae > Mya > Mya arenaria. The sequence goes on from NC_069130.1 coordinate 229,909, forward strand.
AAAAGCTGGCCCTACCTTTTTTGACTTACTTTTTAAATTTTAAAGCTACAGCAATGAAATTTTGACCATATGCACAGGTTTTCAAACGCGCATCAATGTTGTCCTCGGATGTCGTTGACTTTGACCTTTTGACCAACTTTTAATTTTTAAAGCTACAGAAATGAAATTTTGACCATGAGTAAAGTTTTGAAAGCAAATATGTTTACCCTTAGATTACCTTAACTTGGCACATATTAAAATAGTTCCTGCAACTAATCTGCTTACAACACTTCCTGTCCTCAGATGTTGAACATGCAGCGTTTTTTAGTTTACTCAAACATTAAAAGTGAACTATATATTTGTTGCCTATTCCTCATACGTACATGCTCTTGATTGAAAATGACCATAAGAGCCATGCCAGTAGAGCATGGGCCTCTTGTTTTATAATGACAAGTAGATGATTCCTATTGTTTTTGATGCCAATAGGGTACTTTAGGAAGTATTTTTTCTCTATTTAATGATTATCACTATGCAGAAATTTGACACCCACTTTGAAATTATTTATATCCATGGGTCACAATAAAAATATGTTACCCAATGAACAATGTTCTTTAACCATAAGCTAACTGTTTCAAGCGTTAACAGACAAATTTGTGTGCAGAGGAAACTTTTTTTTTAACAAGCACACAGTTTGTATTTAGCATTGACAGTTTCTATGTAAAACAACTGAAAGTTTGTTTTTTTAACCATAATATATCAAATATTAAGTCACCATTCACTAGCGGATTGAGAGGGGGGCGCAGTCGACGCGCGCCCCATCTCAAATCGTCCAAGTTTACTGTTAATGTCAATATAGGGGAAGAAAAATAATAAAATACATAATGCATCATTTCCGACTTCAAATTGTTAAAATTTTCTTGATTGAGTAACCGCAAATCCTCATGCAAACGGCCCTAAGTTACGCCCCCTCTAATGTCAATTCCTGGACCCGCCCCTGACCAATATACATTTGTTTATCAAACGGTACACAGACCAAGTAACTGAAGCTAACATGTATTTAATGAACGAGCTGGTCGGTTTAAGATTTCCGATGAATGTCCTATGAAATTTGCAGCCCTCCCGTTTCGACTGGTAATTGTTTCTGGATTCATTACAAACAATTATGAAAAAGTACCATTACCAAGTTGTCTCTTGAGGTTACGGGAGCATTCAGTGTCAAAAGAAAGATATACATAATTTTTCCCCCTTATGCCATAAAATATGGATGGTCCCCTTAATGCCTCAAAAATAATATAATATATACACTGATCTCCATAAATCCTTCGACATATATACCTGTCCCCTTAAAACCTGCAACATACTTACAAATTATTAAGGCGACCGCAAATAACGTATATTTTTTGTAAATTTATTTAGGAAGACTAAAGCTTGTACACATAATAAATGATCATTTCAGCACTAGATTATTAACAAAAAAGCAATATAAAGTATTAAACAAAAATATATACAAATTGTCTCCTTAATGCCGTAAAATATTCGGTCTTCTTCATGTGAATTATATATATATTGTATTTTTAATTCGAAAAATAATTCAAACAAATGTATCTACACATTTAATTGAATAATTATCATACAGAATCATCACATGAATTAGGCCAGTTTTAAGCCAAAAGGAAAACATAGAAATATAGATAGAAATCATCCGGGTTAAAAACACGTATAAGCACGTACTTATTATGCTTATATTCGTATTGGATATTCATCAATAGATACCACCGGGCTAGAGTTACTACGCAGACAAAAGCCTTCTGTTTCGTTATCGGCTTAAGTCAAAATATGCTTATATTCGTATTGGATATTTATCAATAGATACCACCGGGCCGGAGTTACTACGCAGACAAAAACCTTCTGTTTCGTTATCGGCTTAAGTCAAAATATGCTTATATTCGTATTGGATATTTATCAATAGATACCACCGGGCCGGAGTTACTACGCAGACAAAAACCTTCTGTTTCGTTATCGGCTTAAGTCAAACCAATTTTGCATTATGGTTTAATTTTGTGAGAAGGTGAAGAACACTTGATTTCTTTTTATATCTCTTAGAAAGTCTACTGTCGTCTTCATAGAAGGCAAAGTGGCATTTTTCATTGACATATCAGTCTAAGCATTGCTTATATCACGATGACGCACTGAAACAACACATGTGTCACATATATCTTCGTCCGGCTGTTTTATCCCCGCACACAGGAGAACCTCACTTCAATGTATTTGTACGTTCCAACGCAAGGATCGCCATACACTCTATTGTTTGCCGCCAAGTAGCATCGCTGATGATAAAAATCATATTAATAATAGAATATTTGAAAAAGGTCTTCCTACAAATCCTTCAAAGGTATATACAACAAGTTAAAATTGTTTTACTAAGCAAAGATTTGATATTAAATTATGCTTCTTATTCTATGACAAAAGCTTAATATTTTTAAATTTGCGACTACTGGACTTGTTTTTGTAGTTTTTCATATAAATATTAATGTGTGTGAAGATGAGAGTGTTCAAGTGGTAGATATGGTAGCCGTTCACCGAAGCTAGTTATTACCTGATTGCGCATTTGATTCAACCAAGTTTAATAGCTGTCTGTATTTAGTTACGACCATATTGCCCATTTGAGAATGATTTATATCAGGTAAGTGCCTGTCCGGGAACTGCTCACTTGAGAATGAATCGTCTCAGTTAATTGGCTGTCCGGTGTTTGTTATGTATAACCAAACTGGGCACTTCGGTTTCTTACAGATTGCGGACTTGAGAAGTGCACGTCTAACTTTACTTGCTTACTCATGTTCAAACTGAGAAAAATCGATAAGGTTTTAAACTAAAATACATGTACCTGTCTATTGTTGCAAGAATTCCTGATTTTGCTGAAGGAGCCAGATGTGCGGCAGTTTCGGTTGGATGTGGCGCGATGGGGACAGATAACCCCACTGTGTGTCCTTCCGTAGTTAGCGCTACGAACGGCTATCTTCTGGCCAGGAGGACACTGGATGTAACCTTTCGAGCCCTTGCAAAATATCACACCTCCCGAGACTGAAATTAGGTCCATTAAGATATGTTTAATTAATTTTAGCTCAATTGTGAAGACAGATGAAACCTCAAAGGATTCGCACTCAAGTCCGCTAGAAACCAGTATTGTCAATTTCTTAAGGTCATATTAATACAAAGCAAGTAGCAAACGAGTCTAGGGATACTATGAACTTAGTTTCATAAAGTGAGTAATAAATGCCAGCGAAAGTACGTAAGATGATATTTTTCTCACCATATATTTAGGCAAATTGACGTAAATGTTACATAATATAACATTAAAGTGCATTATAAAACATCGCGCATTGGTTGTAATAAACTCGAAACAAAGAACGTTATGTGTTGTTTTGTTCTGTTCTTTTTTGTTCAGAGTGTTTATCAATTATACATACGGTATTTTGTATCTAAATCCCGAGCACGTTATTGTTCATTTGCAGTGTTCGGTGTGAATGCGCGTAGAAGCAGTCGCAATTTTCAACCCTCGGACTTTTGAGCAATTACTCGTTTCATAAGTTATAAAAAAAGGATATTTCTATATCTACGGTTATATGTTGCAATGGACTAGCAGATGTGCGTAAACTATACTAAAGATGATATTGAATTTCAACGTCACCAGACGTATCCATTGATTGGTCACATGACTCCTGATGGTCGCCTTGGCGACACTGATGAAACAAGCTATACAGGAGACATGGACTTCCAGGCTGTGGATGAATACCGAGCTCTTGTAAAGTTGTACCGCGAGCTTCCAAGGGACATGTGTGTTCAACAAATATTACGTGAGTACTCTGCGAACTGAGGGACTAAGGCGCCAATACTTTGATAAAACGGACGGCAGTGGACTTTCCCTATGGACAGGACGCGGAACTTAAGCGGCGCATGGTAACCTGCAACGGCGAACCAGTTTCTGCGCGACTTGCACAAGATGATTACCACCTCGTCGACGTAACGGAGGGTCGTGATCCAAGCGTTCTGAAGGACATGATTAGCCGGGAAAAACACGGAAGGCATCCGTACGTAGCACGCAAGCTTTATACGGGTTTGACTGATCAGTCTGATGAAAAGTGCAATTGTGAGAAAGAGGTAACTTTACTTAAAGACAATGTCGCATCGCTTCAGGCTGGATTCCTCTTAATAAAGCAAACCATAAATATTAATGAGAGGCAAAAAACAGAGCAAATGAACTATACAAGAAGTGCTTTACAGAACATAAAAGCAGAAATACTTGAGTGTAATAATGCTAAAGCAAAATTCACGGGCTCGTCTGTTGATACTATGCGCTCACTGACTAGCGCTCTGGTAGGCCGTGTAACGGATTTCGAAGATAGAGTGAGGCACATGGAATGTTTGTTTCGATACAGATAACCTTGTAATTGTTTCTAACAGCACCGCAAATTGGTATTAATTAACACGAACTTGGGCGGTATATAAATAAAAAGTAAGGCGTCTTTAAGAAGCAAAAATCTACCAAAAAAAATATCGTTTAAAGACAAAACAAAACGTTAAGTGGCCATAGCACATTAGGGTCGGGAAAGGTCGGTAAACGGTCATAACAAAATTTGTCAGATGGCAAAAAAACACATAAGGGCAAGGGTAGGTCGGAAACGGTCAGAATAAAACATCGTACGTCAATGAAAAACATTAGGGTCGATTTAGATTGGAAAACGGTCAGAATAAGACATGTCAATGGAAATCATTAGGGTCGAGATAGGTCGGAAAACGGTCGGAACAAAACAGTCATAAGCCAATGAAAAACATTCGAGTCGAGTTACGTAGGAAACAAACAATTTGTTTTGCTACACCTTATCTATCAAAATATTAAAGTTGCTTAAAGTATTGTATTGCAACATAAGCTGAGCTACGTTCCAGCGAATTTTCAAAACATGATACAAGATATTATTATGATTAACACAGCAACATTTAAAGATATAAGCGATGCGACAGAATTATAACATTAACTACCTTTCAGAGTATGCTTTACTTGTTTAAATTTTCAAAAGCAATTTCAGACATCAGCCTCTCAATATTTACTTTAGAAAAATAAAAAAGAGTCTATTACGTTATAGGTTACACACCACCATTGTTATTCCCTATAGCCTTGACATTGAAATAAGGTCTTTATTATCTTTGTAATACATATTTATAAATGCATCATGTATATACTTGCTTCTTATGACTAAAACAATTTAGCCTTTACACCATGTGTAGAGAGGTTTATGAAAAAACTACTAAAAAGTTTTTGTGGATATATTATTTGTAGGTATAGAAGGTTTCTGTGGATGTACTATGTATGTTGGTATAGAAGGTGTCGGTGGATGTACTATGTATGTTGGTATTGAAGGGTTTTGTGGATATACTGTGTATGTTGGTATAGAAGGTTTCTGTGGATATACTCTGTATGATGGTATAGAAGGGTTTTGTGGATATAATATGTTTGTTAGTATAGAGGGTTTCTGTGGATATACTGTGTATGTTCGTATAGAAGGTTCCTGTGGATGTACTATGTATGTTGGTATAGAAGGTGTTCGTTGATATACTATGTATGTTGGTATAGAAGGTTTCTGTGGATGTATTATGTATGTTGGTATAGAAGGTTTCTGTGGATGTATTATGTATGTTGGTATAGAAAGTTTCTGTGGATATACTATGTATGTTGGTATAGAAGGTTCCTGTGGATATACTATGTATGTTGGTATAGAAGGTTTCTGTGCATATACTGTGTATGTTCGTATAGAGGGTTTCTGTGGATGTACTATGTATGTTGGTATAGAAGGTTTCTGTGGATATACTATGTTTGATGGTAAAGAATATGTCTGTGGATATACTATGGTGTCTGTGGATATACTATGCATGTTGGTATAGAAGGTTTCTGTGGATGTACTATATATGTTGGTATAGAACGCGCCTGTGGACCACTATGTTTGTTGGTATAGAAGGTGTCTGTGGATATACTATGCGTGTTGGTATAGGAGGTGTCTGTGGATATACTATGTATGTCGGTATAGAAGGTGTCTGTGGATATACTATGTTTGTTCGTATAGAAGGTGTCTGTGGATATACTATGTTTGTTGGTATAGAAGGTTTCTGTGGATATACTATGTATGTTGGTATATAAGGTTTCTGTGGATATACTATGTATGTTGGTATATAAGGTGTCTGTGGATATACTATGTTTGTTGGTATAGAAGGTTTCTGTGGATATACTATGTATGTTGGTATAGAAGGTTTCTGTGGATATTCTGTGTATGTTCGTATAGAAGGTTTCTGTGGATGTACTATGTATGTTGGTATAGTTGGTGTCTGTGGCTATACTATGTATGTTGGTATAGCAGGTGTCTGTGGATATACTATGTATGTTGGTACAGTTGGTGTCTGTGGATATACTATGTATGTTGGTATAGAAGGTTTCTGTGGATATACTATGTATGTTGGTGTAGAAGGTTTCTGTGGATATTCTGTGTATGTTCGTATAGAAGGTTTCTGTGGATGTACTATGTATGTTGGTATAGTTGGTGTCTGTGGCTATACTATGTATGTTGGTATAGCAGGTGTTTGTGGATATACTATGTATGTTGGTACAGTTGGTGTCTGTGGATATACTATGATGTTGCTATAGACGTTGTCTGTGGATATACTATGAATGTTGGTATAGACGTTGTCTGTGGATATACTATGATGTTGCTATAGACGTTGTCTGTGGATATACTATGAATGTTGGTATAGATGGTTTTTGTGGATATTCTTTGTATGATGGTATAGAAGGTTTCTGTGGATATACTATGTATGTTGGTATAGACGGTGTCTGTGGATATACTATGTATGTTGGTATAGAAGGTTTCTCTGGATATACTTTGTATGATGGTATAGAAGATTTCTGTGGACATACTTTCTCTGATGGTATAGACGGTTTCTGTGGATATAATATGTTTGTTGGTATAGAAGGTTTCTGTGGATATACTATGTATGTTGGTATAGAAAGTTTTTGTGGATGTACTATGTATCTTCGTATAGAAGGTGTCTGTGGAAATACTATGTTTGTTGGTATAGAAGATGTCTGTGGATATACTATGTATGTTGGTATAGAAGGTTTCTGTGTATGTACTATGTATGTTGGTATAGAAGGTGTCCGTGGATATACTATGTTTGTTGGTATAGAAGGTTGCTGTGGATATACTATGTATGTTGGTATTAAAGGTTGCTGTGGATATACTATGTATGTTGGTATAGGAGGTTGCTGTGGATATACTACGTATGTTGGTATAGAAGGTGTCTGCGGATATACTAGGTATGTGCGTATAGAAGATTCCTGTGGATATATTATGTATGTTGGTATAAAAGGTTTCTGTGAATATACTGTGTATGTTCGTATATAAGGTTCCTGGGGATATACTATGTTTGTAGGTATAGAAGGTGTCTATGGATATACTATGTATGTGGGTATATAAGGTTTCTGTGGATGTACTATATATGTTGGTATAAAACGCGTCTGTGGATATACTATGAATGTTGGTATAGAAGGTGTCTGTGGATATACTATGAATGTTGGTATAGAAGGTGTCTGTGGATATACTATATATGTTGGTATAGAAGGTGTCTGTGGATATACTATGTATGTCGGGTATAGAAGGTGTCTGTGGATATACTATGTTTGATCGTATAGAAGGTTTCTCTGGATATACTTTGTATGATGGTATAGAAGATTTCTGTGGACATACTTTCTATGATGGTATAGACGGTTTCTGTGGATATAATATGTATGATTATATAGAAGATTTCTGTAGTTATACTATGTATGATGGTATAGAAGATTTCTGTGGATATGCTATGTATGTTGGAATAAAAGGTTTTTGTGGATATACTTTGAATGGTGGTATAGAATATTTCTGTGGATGTACTGTGTATGTTGGTATAGAAGGTTTTTGTGGATTTACTATGTATGTTCGTATAGAAGGTTTTTGTGGCTATACTATGTATGTTAGTATATACGGTGTCTGTGGATATACTATGTTTTTGGTATAGAAGGTTTCTGTGGATATACTATGTAAGTTGGTATAGAAGGTTTTTGTGGATGTACTATGTATGTTCGTATAGAAGGTGTCGGTGGAAATACTATCTTTGTTGGTATAGAAGATGTCTGTGGATATACTATGTATGTTGGTATAAAAGGTTTCTGTGTATGTACTATGTATGTTGGTATAGAAGGTGTCTGTGGATATACTATGTTTGTTGGTATAGAAGATTTCTGTGGATATATTATGTATGTTGGTATAAAAGGTTTCTGTGGATATACTGTGTATGTTCGTATATAAGGTTCCTGTGGATATACTATGTTTGTAGGTATAGAAGGTTTCTTTGGATGTACTATGTATGTTGGTTTAGAAGGTTTCGGTGGATGTACTATGTATGTTGCTATAGAATGTACCTACGGATGTATTATGTTTGTAGGTATAGAAGGTTTCTGTGGATTTACTATGTATGTTGGTATAGAAGGTTTCTGTGGATATTCTGTTTATGATGATAAAGAAGGTATCTGTGGATATACTATACATGTTGATATAGAAGGTATCTGTGGATATACTATGTATGCTGGTATAGAAGGTTTATGTGGATATTCTGTTTATGATGATATAGACAGTTTCTGTTGATATACTATGTATGTTGGTATAGAAGGTTCCTGTAGATATACTACGTATGTTGTTATAGAAGGTTTCTGTGGATATACTATGTATGTTGGTATATAAGATTTCTGTGGATATACTATGTATGTTGGTATAGAAGGTTCCTGTAGATATACTACGTATGTTGTTATAGAAGGTTTCTGTGGATATACTATGTATGTTGGTATAGAAGATTTCTGTGGATATACTATGTATGTTGATAAAGAAGGTTGCTGTGGATATACTATGAATGCTGGTAAAGAAGGTTGCTGTGGATATACTGTGAATGCTGGTAAAGAAGGTTCCTGTGGATATACTATGAATGCTGGTAAAGAAGGTTCCTGTGGATATACTACGTATGTTGATATCAAAGGTTGCTGTGGATATACTATCTTTGCTGGTATAGAAGGTTTCGATGGATATACTCTGTATGTTGGTATATTAGGTTTCTGTGGATATACTGTTTATTTCGGTATAGAGGGTGTCTGTAGATGTACTATGTATGTTGGTATAAAAGATTCCAGTGGATTTACTCTGCCTGATGGTATAGATTTTTTTTGTGTAAATACTATATGTGAAAGTATAGAATGTTTCTGTTGATGTACTATGTATGATGGTATAGAATTTTTCTGTGGGTAGACTGTGTATGATGGTTTAAAAGGTTTCTTTGTATATACTGTGTATGTTCATATATAAGGTTTCTGTCGATATACTATGTATGTTGTTATAGAATGTTTCTGTCGTTTTACTCAGTATGATGCTATAGAAGGATTCTGTGGATATACTCTGTATGTTGGTATAGAAGGTTTCTGTGGTTATACCATGTATGATGGTATAGAAGGATTCTGTGGATATAGTCTGTATGATTGTATAGAAGGTTTATGTGGATGTATTATGTATGATGGTATAGAAGGATTCTGTGGATATACTCTGTATGATTGTATAGAAGGTTTCTGTGGATGTATTATGTATGATGGTATAGAAGGATTCTGTGGATATACTCTGTATGATGGTATAAAAGGTTTCTGTGGATGTACTATGTATGTTGGTATAGAAGGTTTTTGTGGATATACTATGTATGTTGGTATTAGAAGATTTTTGGCGATAAACTATGTATGTTGGTATAGAATGTTTCTGTGGTTATACCATGTATGTTGGTATAGAAGGTTTCTGTGGATATACTGTGTATGATGGTATGGAAGAATCTTGTGGATATATTGTGTATGTTGGTATAGAAGGTTTCTGTGGATGTACTATGTATGTTGGTATGGAAGAATCTTGTGGATATATTGTGTATGTTGCTATAGAAGGTTTCTGTGGATGTACTATGTATGTTGGTATAGAAGGTTTCTGTGTATGTACTGTGTATGTTGGTATAGAAGGGTTTTGTGGATGTACTATGTATGATGGTATAGAAGGTTTATGTGGATATACTATGCATGTTGATATAGAGGGTATCTGTGGATATACTATGTATGATTGGATAGAAGTTTTATGTAGATATGCTATGCATGTTGATATAGAGGCTATCTGTGGATATACTATGTATAATGGTATAGAAGGTTTATGTGAATATACTATGTTTGTTCATATAGAGGGTATCTGTGGATATACTATGTATGATGGTATGAAGAATCTTGTTGATATACCATGCATATTGGTAAAGAAGGTACCTAGGGATACGATGTATGTTGATAAAGAATAATTCTTTGAATATTTTGTATCTGGTGGTATAGAAGGTTTCTTTTGATATACTACGTATGTTGGTATATGATCAGGATTTTTTTTTTATAATTAAGATTTTTTTTCATTAGTATGTGAAGAAGTTTACCACAGCCCTGTAAAGCTGTTGACTGTATCTTAAAAACTTTCTAGAACTTTCTTATGTAAATAGCGATGTTATGTTATATCAAAGATACATATTAAGAACTGAACTTCTTCGATAACGGTTTTTTATGATTGATGTAAGTCGCTATTTTGTTAGTTTAACGTTTTAAAAGCCTTTTGCATATTTAAGAAGTTGACTTTATATTAAAATGCATAGTGAATTTCTGAAAGTCGGAATCATCTTTGAAAGTTTTTTTTACATAAGAATAATGTTGATCAATCAGAATGCTGATAGCGATCAATCAAAGTGTATGGTTTTCAACTAATCGACGCATAGTTTAGATAAAAAATGAAAGCATCGGTTAAATCGAGCGCTTTTCGTGGGGTATATAAGGCCGACTTTTGTTAGTATTGTCATTCTAGATGCAATTACCAAGCATTGAATGGAAAACTGTTCCATTTAGGTCCCTACATGCATCATGCTAATTACATATCATGAAAGAAAAAAGTATGTCGCTTGAGCATGAACGTTTGATCTTTTCGCAGTAATAGACTTTTTGCACACTTCTTCAAGCATATGTAACCGGCGTGTATCTCGAAAAACAATTCTCATTTTGAAAGGATACATAACTAGATCTAAAAACTATTTAAATAAAAACTTAGCTCCCTTCAGAACTGTGTTGGCCGTACTAGTTTTAATAGCGATATGAGGTCAGGTTGGCCGACGCAGATAAGGTCTAGTATAACTGCGTAATGGGTAAATATGCCTGGAAAGATTTCTAAGAAAAGGTATTTTGTGTCTGGAACATCCCCGACGACCATTAGGCTAATTAGAAATTTAATTGCTCCAGTGGTAGGAGTTAGGAAACAGAATTTCCAATTCTTACACGCCTGTGTAATACCGCCACACTCCGATATGTCAAAACATTGAAATAATTTCATGCTTTTAAGGTTGATCATTTCTGTAAGAACGGACCAGCTATGTTTAACTGGCGATTGGACAAAACAATTGACATGTTTCCTTTGCTTTATTTCGCTGTAAATACCTGTGGTCCCTGAACAAAAGGGAATACTAACTTTGAATAAACACCGAGGGTTTAGTTTTTCATCATTGAAAACTGCAAATGCCGATAGTCTCATAGCTACGGGTCATATCAGCTATATCCAGATGCCGCCTTCCCACTGGTCAGGATGTTCTAGGGCCCTAGCTGTCATACTTGTATGTCAATATTCCCTTCTTCCGTATACTAATGAAGACTTGTCGGTCAATTATCATGTAGCAACCAAACCCGTGATGACTTGTCGGTCAATATCCTTTTGACCACCATTCCGTCTTGTCGTTCAATATCCCCTCGTTCTTCTTACCCACGGAGATTTGTTAATTAATTTCCTTGACCCTATAGTGTTCGCGACATTTCGGTTAATATCCACTTTGTTCCATTGCTCGTTATATTATATTCCCTAGGCCAAAAAACGGTCACTAGGACCCGATACATGTTGTGACAGGTCGGTCAATGTCACCTACGCCCCAATACATGTGGTGACTGGTCGGTCAATGTACCCTATGCCCAAATATTTGTGGTGACTGGTCGGTCAATGTCACCTAGGCCCCAATATATGTGGTGACTGGTCGGTCATTATAGCTCAGGCCCCAATATATGTTGTGACTGGTCAGTATATATCGCCTAGGCCACAATACATGTGGTGACTGGTCGGTCAATATAGCCTAGGCCCCATTACATGTGGTGAATGGTCGGTCATAATCACCTAGGCCCTAATGCATGCTGTGAGTGGTCGGTCAATATCACCTTGGCCCCAATATATGTGGTGACTGGTCGGTCAATGTCACCTAGGCCCCAATACATGTTGTGAGTGGTCGGTCAATATCCCATAGGCCCCCAGTACATGTTGTGAGTGGTCGGTCAATATCACCTAGGCCCCAATACATGATGTGAGTGGTCGGTCAATGTCACCTAGGCCCCAATATATGTGGTGACTGGTCGGTCAATATCACCTAGGCCCCAATACATGTTGTGAGTGGTTGGTCAATATCACCTAGGCCCCAATACATATTGTGAGTGGTCGGTCAATATCACCTTGGCCCCAATACATGTTGTGAGTTGTCGGTCAATGTCACGTAGGCCCCAGTATATGTGGTGACTGGTCGGTCAATATCACCTAGGCCCCAATACATGTTGTGAGTGGTCGGTCAATATCACCTAGGCCTAAATACATGTTGTAAGTGGTCGGTCAGTATCACCTAGGCCCCAATACATGTTGTGAGTGGTCGGTCAATATCCCATAGGCCCCCAGTACATGTTGTGAGTGGTCGGTCAATATCACCTAGGCCCCAATACATGTTGTGAGTGGTCGGTCAATGTCACCTAGGCCCCAATATATGTGGTGACTGGTCGGTCAATATCACCTAGGCCCCAATACATGTTGTGAGTGGTCGGTCAATATCACTTAGGCCCCAATACATATTGTGAGTGGTCGGTCAATATCACCTTGGCCCCAATACATGTTGTGAGTGGTCGGTCAATGTCACCTAGGCCCAAATATATGTGGTGACTGGTCGGTCAATATCACCTAGGCCCCAATACATGTTGTGAGTGGTCGGTCAATATCACCTAGGCCCAAATACATGTTGTAAGTGGTCGGTCAGTATCACCTAGGCCCCAAAACATGTTGTGAGTGGTTGGTCAATATCGCCTAGGCCCCCAGTACATGTTGTGAGTGGTCGGTCATTATCGCCTACGCCCTAATGCATGTTGTGAGCGGTCGGTAAATCTCACCTAGGCCCCAATATATGTGGTGACTGGTCGGTCAATATCACCTAGCCCCAATACATGTTGTAAGTGGTCGGTCAATATCAACTAGGCCCCAATACATGTTGTAAGTGGTCAGTCAATATCACCTAGGCCCCAATACATGTTGTGAGTGGTCGGTCAATATCGCCTAGGCCCCCAGTACATGTTGTGAGTGGTCGGTCATTATCGACTAGGCCCTAATGCATGTTGTGAGTGGTCGGTCAATGTCACCTAGGCCCCAATATTTGTGGTAACTGGTCGGTCAATGTCACCTACGCCCCAATACATGTGGTGACTGGTCGGTCAATGTACCCTATGCCCAAATATTTGTGGTGACTGGTCGGTCAATGTCACCTAGGCCCCAATATATGTGGTGACTGGTCGGTCATTATAGCTCAGGCCCCAATATATGTTGTGACTGGTCAGTATATATCGCCTAGGCCACAATACATGTGGTGACTGGTCGGTCAATATAGCCTTGGCCCCATTACATGTGGTGAATTGTCGGTCATAATCACCTAGGCCCTAATGCATGCTGTGAGTGGTCGGTCAATGTCACCTTGGCCCCAATATATGTGGTGACTGGTCGGTCAATGTCACCTAGGCCCCAATACATGTTGTGAGTGGTCGGTCAATATCCCATAGGCCCCCAGTACATGTTGTGAGTGGTCGGTCAATATCACCTAGGCCCCAATACATGTTGTGAGTGGTCGGTCAATGTCACCTAGGCCCCAATACATGTTGTGAGTGGTCGGTCAATATCACCTAGGCCCCAATACATGTTGTGAGTGGTAAGTCAATATCACCTAGGCCCCAATACACGTTGTGAGTGGTCGGTCAATGTCACCTAGGCCCCAATATATGTGGTGACTGGTCGGTCAATATCACCTAGGCCCCAATACATGTTGTGAGTGGTCGGTCAATATCACCTAGGCCTAAATACATGTTGTAAGTGGTCGGTCAGTATCACCTAGGCCCCAATACATGTTGTGAGTGGTCGGTCAATATCCCATAGGCCCCCAGTACATGTTGTGAGTGGTCGGTCAATATCACCTAGGCCCCAATACATGTTGTGAGTGGTCGGTCAATGTCACCTAGGCCCCAATATATGTGGTGACTGGTCGGTCAATATCACCTAGGCCCCAATACATGTTGTGAGTGGTCCGTCAATATCACTTAGGCCCCAATACATATTGTGAGTGGTCGGTCAATATCACCTTGGCCCCAATACATGTTGTGAGTGGTCGGTCAATGTCACCTAGGCTCAAATATATGTGGTGATTGGTCGGTCAATATCACCTAGGCCCCAATACATGTTGTGAGTGGTCGGTCAATATCACCTAGGCCCAAATACATGTTGTAAGTGGTCGGTCAGTATCACCTAGGCCCCAAAACATGTTGTGAGTGGTTGGTCAATATCGCCTAGGCCCTTAGTACATGTTGTGAGTGGTCGGTCATTATCGCCTACGCCCTAATACATGTTGTGAGTGGTCGGTAAATCTCACCTAGGCCCCAATATATGTGGTGACTGGTCGGTCAATATCACCTAGCCCCAATACATGTTGTAAGTGGTCGGTCAATATCAACTAGGCCCCAATACATGTTGTAAGTGGTCAGTCAATATCACCTAGGCCCCAATACATGTTGTGAGTGGTCGGTCAATATCGCCTAGGCCCCCAGTACATGTTGTGAGTGGTCGGTCATTATCGACTAGGCCCTAATGCATGTTGTGAGTGGTCGGTCAATGTCACCTAGGCCCCAATATTTGTGGTAACTGGTCGGTCAATGTCACCTACGCCCCAATACATGTGGTGACTGGTCGGTCAATGTACCCTATGCCCAAATATTTGTGGTGACTGGTCGGTCAATGTCACCTAGGCCCCAATATATGTGGTGACTGGTCGGTCATTATAGCTCAGGCCCCATATATGTTGTGACTGGTCAGTATATATCGCCTAGGCCACAATACATGTGGTGACTGGTCGGTCAATATAGCCTTGGCCCCATTACATGTGGTGAATGGTCGGTCATAATCACCTAGGCCCTAATGCATGCTGTGAGTGGTCGGTCAATGTCACCTTGGCCCCAATATATGTGGTGACTGGTCGGTCAATGTCACCTAGGCCCCAATACATGTTGTGAGTGGTCGGTCAATATCCCATAGGCCCCCAGTACATGTTGTGAGTGGTCGGTCAATATCACCTAGGCCCCAATACATGTTGTGAGTGGTCGGTCAATGTCACCTAGGCCCCAATACATGTTGTGAGTGGTCGGTCAATATCACCTAGGCCCCAATACATGTTGTGAGTGGTAAGTCAATATCACCTAGGCCCCAATACACGTTGTGAGTGGTCGGTCAATGTCACCTAGGCCCCAATATATGTGGTGACTGGTCGGTCAATATCACCTAGGCCCCAATACATGTCGTGAGTGGTCGGTCAATATCACCTAGGCCCCAATACATGTTGCAAGTGGTCGGTCAGTATCACCTAGGCCCCAATACATGTTGTGAGTGGTCGGTCAATATCGCCTAGGCCCCCAGTACATGTTGTGAGTTGTCGGTCATTATCGCCTAGGCCCTAATGCATGTTGTGAGTGGTCGGTCATTATCGCCTAGGCCCCAATACATGTTGTGAGTGGTCGGTCAGTATCACCTAGGCCCCAATATATGTTGTGAGTGGTCGGTCAATGTCACCTAGGCCCCAATATATGTGGTGACTGGTCGGTCAATATCACCTAGCCCCAATACATGTTGTGAGTGGTCGGTCAATATCAACTAGGCCCCAATACATGTTGTAAGTGGTCAGTCAATATCACCTAGGCCCCAATACATGTTGTGAGTGGTCGGTCAATATTGCCTAGGCCCCCAGTACATGTTGTGAGTGGTCGGTCATTATCGACTAGGCCCTAATGCATGTTGTGAGTGGTCGGTCAATGTCACCTAGGCCCTAATATTTGTGGTAACTGGTCGGTCAATGTCACCTAGGCCACAATACATGTGGTGACTGGTTGGTCATTATCGCCTAGGCCCCAATGAAGGTGGTGACTATTTGGTCATTATCGCCTAGGCTCCATAACATGTGGTGACTGGTCGGTCAATGTTACCTAGGCTCCAATAAATCTTGTGACTGGTCGGACAATGTCACCTAGGCCCCAATACATGTGGTCATTATCGCCTTGGCTCCATAATATGTGTTGACTTGTAGGTCAGTATCGCCTAGGCCCCAAACCATGTGGTGACTGGTCGGTCAATGTCACCTAGGCCCCAATATATGTGGTGACTGTTCGGTCATAATCGCTTAGGCCCAAATACATGTGGTGACTGGTCGGTCATAATCGCTTAGGCCCAAATACATGTGGTGAATGGTCGGTCATAATCGCTAGGCCCCAAAGCATGTGGTGACTGGTCGGTCAATGTCACCTAGGCCCCAATATATGTGGTGACTGGTCGGTCATAATCGCTTAGGCCCAAATACATGTGGTAACTGGTCGGTCATTATCGCTTAGGCCCCAGTACATGTGGTGACTGGTCGGTCATAATCGCTTAGGCCCAAATACATGTGGTGACTGGTCGGTCAATATCGCCTAGGCCCTAATGCATGTGGTGACTGGTCGGTCAATATCGCTTAGGCACAAATACATGTGGCGAGTGATCGGTCAATATAGCCTAGGCCCTTATGCATGTGGTGAGTGGTCGGTCAATATCGCCAAGGCCCTAATGCATGTTGTGAGTGGTCGGTCAATATCGCCTAGGCCAAAATGCATGTGGTGACTGGTCGGTCAATATCGCCTAGGCCCCAATACATGTGGCGACTGGTCGTTCAATATCGCCTAGGCCCCAATGCATGTGGTGACTGGTCGGTCAATGTCACCTAGGCCCCAATGCATGTGGTGACTGGTCGGTCAATGTCGCCTAGGCCCCAATATATGTGGAGACTGGTCGGTCAATATTGCCTAGGCCCATATACATGTGGTGACTGTCCGGTCAATATCGCTTAGGCACAAATACATGTGGCGAGTGATCGGTCAATATAGACTAGGCCCTAATGCATGTGGTGAGTGGTCGGTCAATATCACCTAGGCCCCAATACATGTTGTAAGTGGTCGGTCAGTATCACCTAGGCCCCAATACATGTTGTGAGTGGTCGGTCAATATCGCCTAGGCCCCAATGCATGTGGTGACTGGTCGGTCAATGTCACCTAGGCCCCAATGCATGTGGTGACTGGTCGGTCAATGTGGCCTAGGCCCCAATATATGTGGAGACTGGTCGGTCAATATTGCTTAGGCCCATATACATGTGGTGACTGTCCGGTCAATATCACCTAGGCCCCAATACATGTGTTGACTGGTCGGTCAATATCGACATGGCAACAATACATGTGGTGACTGGTTTGTCATTATCGCCTTGGCTCCATAACATGTGGTGACTTGTCGGTCAATATCGCCTAGGCTCTAATGCATGTGGTGACTGGTCAGTCATTGTCACCTAGGCCCAAATACATGTGGTGACTCTTCGGTCAATATCGCCAAGGACACAATACATGGTGACTGGTCGGTCATTATCGCCTAGGCCCGAATTCATGTGGATACTAGTCGGTCAATATCGCCTAGTCCACAATACATGTGGAGACTGTCCGGTCAATATTGCCTAGGCCCATATACATGTGGTGACTGTCCGGTCAATATCACCTTTACCCAAATACATGTGTTGACTGGTCGCTCATTATCGCTTAGGCCCCAATACATGTCGTGACTTGTCGGTCAATATAGCCAAGGTCCTAAAACATGTGGTGTATGGTCCATCACTATCACCAAGGCTCAATGTATGTGGTGACTGTTCGGTCAATGTCACCTAGGCCTCATTAAATGTGGTGACTGGTTGGTCATTATCGCCTAGGCCACAATACATGCGGTGACATGTTGGTCACTATCGTCTAGGCCCTAATAAATGTGGTGACTGGTCGGTCATTATCGCATAGGCCCCAATGCATGTTGTGACTGGTCGGTCAATATCGCCTAGATCCTAATGCATGTGGCGAGTGGTCGGTCAATATCGCCTAGGCCCTAATACATGTGGTTAGATGTCGGTCAATATCGCTTAGGCCCCCAGTACATATGATAAGTGGTCGGTCAATATCGCCTAGGCCCCAATACATGTAGTGAGTGGTCGGTCAATATCGCCAAGGCCCTTATGCATGTGGCGAGTGGTCGGTCAATATCGCCTAGGGCCGAATACATGTTGTAAGTGGTCGGTCAATATCGCCTAGTCCCCCAGTACATGTGGTATGTGGTCGAGCAATATCGCCTAGGCCCCCAGAACATGTAGTAAGTGGTCGGTCAATATCGCCTAGGCACAATACATGTTGCGAGTGGTCGGCCAATATCGCTTAGACCCTAATACATGTGGTGAGTGGTCGGTCAATATCGCCTAGGCCCTAATACATGTTGTGAGTGGTCTGTCAATATCGCCTAGAACCTTATGCATGTGGTGAGTGGTCGGTCAATATCGCCAAGGCCCCAATTCATGTGGTGAGTGGTCGGTCAATATTGCCTAGGCCCCAATACATGTGGCGAGTGGTCGGTCAATATCGCCTAGGCCCCAAAACATGTGGCGAGTGGTCGGTCAATATCGCCTAGGCCCTAATGCATGTGGTGTGTGGTCGGTCAATATCGCCTAGGCCCCCAGAACATGAGGTGAGTGGTCGTTCAATATTGCCTAGGCCCCCATACATGTGATGACTGGTCGGTCAATATCGCCTAGACCCCCAGTACTTGTAGTGAGTGGTCGGTCAATATCGCCTAGGCTCTTTTACATGTGATGACTGGTCGGTCAATATCACCTAGGCCCCCAGTACTTGTAGTGAGTGGTCGGTCAATATCGCCTAGGCTCTTTTACATGTGGTGAGCGGTCAGTCAATATCGCCTAGGGCCTAATACATGTGGTGAGTGGTCGGTCACTATCGCCTAGGGCCTAATACATGTATTGAGTGGTCAGTCAATATCGCCTAGGGCCGAATGCATGTGGTGAGTGGTCGATCAATATCGCTAAGGCCTCAATATATGTGGTTAGTGGTCGGTCAATATCGCCAAGGCCCCAATACATGTGGTGAGTATTCAGTCAATATCGCCTAGGCCCCAAAACATGTTGTGAGTGGTCGGTCAATATCGCCTAGACCCTAATTTATGTGGCGAGCGGTCTAGACCCTAATTTATGTGGCGGCGGTCGGTCAATATCGCCTAGGCACTAATACATGTGGTGAGTGGTCGGTCAATATCGCCTAGGCCCCCAGTACATGTGGTAAGTGGTCGGTCAATATCGCTTAGGCCCCAATACATGTGGTGAGTGGTCGGTCAATATCGCCTAGGCCCCAATACATGTGGTGAGTGGTCGGTCAATATCGCCTAGGCCCCAATACATGTTGTGAGTGGTCGGTCAATATCGCCTAGTCACTAATATATGTGGTGAGTGGTCGGTCAACATCGCCTAGGCCCCCAGTAGATGTGGTAAGTGGTCGGTCAATATTGCCTAGGCCCCAATATATTCTGTGAGTGGTCGGTCAATATCGCCTTGGCCCTAATGCATGTGGTGAGTGGTCGGTCAATATCGCCTAGACCCTAATGCATGTGGTGAGCGGTCGGTCAATATCGCAAAGGCCCTAATGCATTTTGCTAGTGGTCGGTAAATATCGCCTAGGCCCCCAGTACATGTTGTGAGTGGTCGGTCAATATCGCCTAGGCCCTAATACATGTGGTGAGTGGTCGGTCAATATCGCCTAGGCCCCAATGCATGTTGTGAGTGGTCGGTCAATATCGCCTAGGCCCCAATACATGTTGTGAGTGGTCGGTCAATATCGCCTAGGCCCTAATACATGTGGTGAGTGGTCTGTCAATATCGCCTAGGCCCCAATGCATGTTGTGAGTGGTCGGTCAATATCGCAAAGGCCCTAATGCATGTGTCGAGTGGTCGGTCAATATCGCCTAGGCCCCCAGTACAAGTTGTGAGTGGTCGGTCAATATCACCTAGGCCCTAATACATGTGGCAAGTGGTCGGTCAATATCGCCTAGGCCCTAATACATGTGGTGAGTGGTCGGTCAATATCGCCTAGGCCCCCAGTACATGTTGTGAGTGGTCGGTCAATATCGCCTAGGCCCTAATACATGTGGTGAGTGGTCGGTCAATATCGCCTAGGCCTCAATGCATGTTGTGAGTGGTCGGTCAATATCGCAAAGGCCCTAATGCATGTGTCGAGTGGTCGGTCAATATCGCCTAGGCCCCCAGTACAAGTTGTGAGTGGTCGGTCAATATCACCTAGGCCCTAATACATGTGGTGAGTGGTCGGTCAATATCGCCTAGGCCCTAATACATGTGGTGAGTGGTCGGTCAATATCGCCAAGGCCCTAATGCATGTTGTGAGTGGTGGTTCAATATCGCCTAGACCCTAATGCATGTGGTGAGTTATCGGTCAATATCGCCTAGACCCTAATGCATGTGGTGAGTGGTCGGTCAATATCACCTTGACCCTAATGCATGTGGTGAGTGGTCTGTCAATATCGCCTAGACCCTAATGCATGAGGTGAGTGGTCGGTCAATATTGCCTAGGCCCCCAGTACAAGTTGTGAGTGGTCGGTCAATATCGCCTAGGCCCTAATGCATGTTGTGAGTGGTCGGTCAATATCGTCTAGACCCTAATGCATGTTGTGAGTGGTCGGTCAATATCGCCTAAACTATAATGCATGTTGTGAGTGGTCTGTCAATATCGCCTAGACCCTTATGCATGAGGTGAGTGGTCGGTCAATATCGCCTAGGCCCACAGTACATGTTGTGAGTGGTCGGTCAATATGTCCAAGGCCCTAATGCATGTTGTGAGTGGTCGGTCAATATCGCCTAGACCCTAATGCATGTTGTGAGTGGTCGGTCAATATCGCCTAGACTATAATGCATGTTGTGAGTGGTCTGTCAATATCGCCTAGACCCTTATGCATGAGGTGAGTGGTCGGTCAATATCGCCTAGGCCCACAGTACATGTTGTGAGTGGTCGGTCAATATGTCAAAGGCCCTAATGCATGTGGTGAGTGGTCGGTCAATATCGCCTAGACCCTAATGCATGTTGTGAGTGGTCGGTCAATATCGCCTAGACTATAATGCATGTTGTGAGTGGTCTGTCAATATCGCCTAGACCCTTATGCATGAGGTGAGTGGTCGGTCAATATCGCCTAGGCCCACAGTACATGTTGTGAGTGGTCGGTCAATATGTCCAAGGCCCTAATGCATGTGGTGAGTGGTCGGTCAATATCGCTTAGGCCCTAATACATGATGTGAGTGGTCGGTCAATATCGCCTAGACCCTAATGCATGTTGTTAGTGGTCTGTCAATATCGCCTAGGCTCCAATACATGTTGTGAGTGGTCGGTCAATATCGCCTAGGCCCCCAGTACATGTTGTGAGTGGTCGTTCAATATGTCCAAGGCCCTAATACATGTGGTGAGTGGTCGGTCAATATCGCCTAGGCCCTAATACATGTTTTAAGTGGTCGGTCAATATCTCCTAGACCCTAATGCATGTTGTGAGTGGTCGGTCAATATCGCCTAGGCTCCAATACATGTTGTGAGTGGTCGGTCAATATCGCCTAGACCCTAATGCATTTGGTGACTGGTCGGTCAATATCGCCTAGGCTCCAATACATGTTGTGAGTTGTCGGTCAATATCGCCTAGGCCCTAATACATGTTTTAAGTGGTCGGTCAATATCTCCTAGACCCTTATGCATGTTGTGAGTGGTCGGTCAATATCGCCTAGGCTCCAATACATGTTGTGAGTTGTCGGTCAATATCGCCTAGAACCTAATGCATGTGGTGACTGGTCGGTCAATATCGCCTAGGCCCTAATGCATGTTGTGAGTGGTCGGTCAATGTCGCCTAGGCCCTAATACATGTTGTGAGTGGTCGGTCAATATCGCCTAGACCCTAATGCATGTTGTGAGTGGTCGGTCAATATCGCCTAGGCCCTAATGCATGTTGTGAGTGGTCGGTCAATATCGCCTAGACCCTAATGCATGTTGTGAGTGGTCGGTCAATATCGCCTAGACCCTAATGCATGTTGTGAGTGGTCGGTCAATATCGCTTAGGCCCGCAGTACATATTGTGAGTGGTCGGTCAATATCGCCTAGACCCAAATGCATGTGGCGAGTGGTCGGTCAATATCGCCTAGGCCCTAATACATGTGGTGAGTGGTCGGTCAATATCGCTTAGGCCCCCAGTACAAATTATAAGTGGTCGGTCAATATCGCCTAGGCCCCAATACATGTGGTGAGTGGTCGGTCAATATCGCCAAGGCCCTTATGCATGTGGCGAGTGGTCGGTCAATATCGCCTAGGGCCGAATACATGTTGTAAGTGGTCGGTCAATATCGCCTAGTCCCTCAGTACATGTGGTAAGTGGTCGAGTTATATCGCCTAGGACCCCAGAACATGTAGTAAGTGGTCGGTCAATATCGCCTAGGCACAATACATGTTGCGAGTGGTCGGCCAATATCGCTTAGACCCTAATACATGTGGTGAGTGGTCGGTCAATATCGCCACGGCCCCAATACATGTGGCGAGTGGTCGGTCAATATCGCCTAGGCCCTAATGCATGTGGTGTGTGGTCGGTCAATATCGCCTAGGCCCCCAGAACATGAGGTGAGTGGTCGTTCAATATTGCCTAGGCCCCCATACATGTGATGAATGGTCGGTCAATATCGCCTAGGCCCCCAGTACTTGTAGTGAGTGGTCGGTCAATATCGCCTAGGCTCTTTTACATGTGATGACTGGTCGGTCAATATCGCCTAGGCCTCCAGTACTTGTAGTGAGTGGTCGGTCAATATCGCCTAGGCTCTTTTACATGTGGTGAGCGGTCAGTCAATATCGCCTAGGGCCTAATACATGTGGTGAGTGGTCGGTCACTATCGCCTAGGGCCTAATACATGTATTGAGTGGTCGGTCAATATCGCCTAGGGCCGAATGCATGTGGTGAGTGGTCGGTCAATATTGCCAAGGCCCCAATACATGTGGTTAGTGGTCGGTCAATATCGCCAAGGCCCCAATACATGTGGTGAGTATTCAGTCAATATCGCTTAGGCCCCAAAACATGTTGTGAGTGGTCGGTCAATATCGCCTAGACCCTAATTTATGTGGCGAGCGGTCGGTCAATATCGCCTAGACCCTAATTTATGTGGCGAGCGGTCGGTCAATATCGCCTAGGCACTAATACATGTGGTGAGTGGTCGGTCAATATCGCCTAGGCCCCCAGTACATGTGGTAAGTTGTCGGTCAATATCGCTTAGGCCCCAATACATGTGGTGAGTGGTCGGTCAATATCGCCTAGGCCCCAATACATGTTGTGAGTGGTCGGTCAATATCGTCTAGACCCTAATGCATGTGGCGAGTGGTCGGTCAATATCGCCTAGTCACTAATATATGTGGCGAGTGGTCGGTCAATATCGCCTAGGCCCCAATATATTTTGTGAGTGGTCGGTCAATATCGCCTTGGCCCTAATGCATGTGGTGAGTGGTCGGTCAATATCGCCTAGACCCTAATGCATGTGATGAGCGGTCGGTCAATATCGCAAAGGCCCTAATGCATTTTGCTAGTGGTCGGTCAATATCGCCTAGGCCCCCAGTACATGTTGTGAGTGGTCGGTCAATATCGCCTAGGTCCTAATACATGTGGTGAGTGGTCGGTCAATATCGCCTAGGCCCCTATGCATGTTGTGAGTGGTCGGTCAATATCGCAAAGGCCCTAATGCATGTGTCGAGTGGTCGGTCAATATCGCCTAGGCCCCAAGTACATGTTGTGAGTGGTCCGTCAATATCACCTAGGCCCTAATACATGTGGTGAGTGGTCGGTCAATATCGCCTAGACCCTAATACATGTGGTGAGTGGTCGGTCAATATCGCCTAGGCCCTAATGCATGTTGTGAGTGGTGGGTCAATATCGCCTAGACCCTAATGCATGTGGTGAGTTATCGGTCAATATCGCCTAGACCCTAATGCATGTGGTGAGTGGTCGGTCAATATCACCTTGACCCTAATGCATGTGGTGAGTGGTCTGTCAATATCGCCTAGACCCTAATGCATGAGGTGAGTGGTCGGTCAATATTGCCTTGGCCCCCAGTACAAGTTGTGAGTGGTCGGTCCATATGTCCAAGGCCCTAATGCATGTGGTGAGTGGTCGGTCAATATCGCCTAGACCCTAATGCATGTTGTGAGTGGTCGGTCAATATCGCCTAGACTATAATACATGTTGTAAGTGGTCTGTCAATATCGCCTAGACCCTAATGCATGTTGTGAGTGGTCGGTCAGTATCGCCTAGGCCCACAGTACATGTTGTGAATGGTCGGTCAATATGTCCAAGGCCCTAATGCATGTGGTGAGTGGTCGGTCAATATCGCTTAGGCCCTAATACATGATGTGAGTGGTCGGTCAATATCGCCTAGGCCCTAATGCATGTTGTTAGTGGTCTGTCAATATCGCCTAGGCTCCAATACATGTTGTGAGTGGTCGGTCAATATCGCCTAGGTCCCCAGTACATGTTGTGAGTGGTCGGTCAATATCGCTTAGGCTCTAATACATGTTGTGATTGGTCGGTCAATATCGCCTAGACCCTAATGCATGTGGTGACTGGTCGGTCAATATCGCCTAGGCCCTAATACATGTTTTAAGTGGTCGGTCAATATCTCCTAGACCCTTATGCATGTTGTGAGTGGTCGGTCAATATCGCCTAGGCTCCAATACATGTTGTGAGTGGTCGGTCAATATCGCCTAGACCCTAATGCATGTGGTGACTTGTCGGTCAATATCGCCTAGGCTCCAATACATGTTGTGAGTGGTCGGTCAATATCGCCTAGAACCTAATGCATGTGGTGACTGGTCGGTCAATATCGCCTAGGCCCTAATGCATGTTGTGAGTGGTCGGTCAATATCGCCTAGGCCCTAATACATGTTGTGAGTGGTCGGTCAATATCGCCTAGACCCTAATGCATGTTGTGAGTGGTCGGTCAATATCGCCTAGGCCCTAATGCATGTTGTGAGTGGTCGGTCAATATCGCCTAGACCCTAATACATGTTGTGAGTGGTCGGTCAATATCGCCTAGACCCTAATGCATGTTGTGAGTGGTCGGTCAATATCGCCTAGGCCCGCAGTACATATTGTGAGTGGTCGGTCAATATCGCCTAGACCCTAATGCATGTTGTGAGTGGTCGGTCAATATCGCCTAGACCCTAATGCATGTTGTGAGTGGTCGGTCAATATCGCCTAGGCCCTAATACATGTTGTGAGTGGTCGGTCAATATCGCCTAGGCCCTAATACATGCGGTGAGTGGTCGGTCAATATCACCTAGGCCTTAATACATGAGGTGAGTGGTCGGTCAATATTGACTAGGCCCCAATACATGTGGTGAGTGGTCGGTCAATATCGCCTAAGCCCCCAGTACATGTGGTGAGTGGTCGGTCAATATTGCCTAGGCCCCCATACATGTGATGACTGGTCGGTCATTATCGCTAAGACCCCAGTATATGCGGTGACTGCTCGGTCATTATCGCTAACGCCCCAGTATATGTGGTGACTTGTCGGTCATTATCGCTATGGCCCCAGTACATGTGGTGACTGGTTGGTCAATTTCGCTAAGCCGTCATACCCTTGATTAATTGTTGATCAATATTCTCTAAGCCCCGAAACCTTTCATGACTTTTCAGGAAATATACCTTGTCCATGTGATTGTCAATAATTAATACATGTACAAATCATTTATTACACAAATGACTTTTGTTTACATAGCCTTCACTTGTCCTTGCCAACATGAAATGTCATTTTATCAATATAAAATGTATTTACCCGAATGATATTATAAAACAGTTTAAATTCTATTTTTTCATTCACAGAAACACTTTTAAGTTGTTGGGAATATAATAATAAAGAACCGCATTATAATTAACTCTCTCAATAACATCGAAATATCATGTTCTTTTTAAAACAAATTTACACACAAATGTATGCATTTCACTTAGATGTTAAAAAACGATTTTTATTCACTAAATAAGATTTTTTTATCAGTTTGTTATATTTACAGGATTGAATTTTTATCTGAGTTATAATGTTTAGTGTTTCGATAGCTTTTAGTTTATTATGTTTATCCTCCATAGGTGAAGAGCAGCATAGCTTTACAAATATATGCAATACAAAGTATACACATAGAAAAAACAACAAAACACATAGAAATAAACATTATAAACACATATAAAGCATGAGTGTATTTACAATACACACAAACATTCAATCTGATATTTCGACAGTAACAGACGCATATCGCCTGGTTGCAATAAAGTTACTTTATCATTGTGTTGTGGTTACAATGGCGTATATGTCAATCTATACTTCTTGCAAAATTCAACACTAAAAGACTAACTAACTACAAAACACTTGATTCGACATTCATCAGTGATGTCGAGCTCGGTGAATCCTCTTAAAATGTTAAGATGATTGGTCAGGTTTGATAAAATCAAGCGTCTAAAGTGATCTTCACCTTAAAGGTTTATAAGTTTGAACAATATTCGGCATAGTGCATTTTCAAAATATGGACAAAAGAACACCTTATACATAATAATTTCATTTGTTACTGCATCACATGTTTTCCATCCCTGGTTAATACGTTCGGGGCATGAAACTTTATTGCCATTAAAATTCATGTCAAAGCCAGGTGTAAAGTTCTTTTTTATTTGTGTTTGTTAACTTATTTCCAGAATTCATTGTTATCAAGGTCAGCGGCACTATTAAACCTGTTTTCTTCTTTTTTAATAATTGCGTGAACTTCATAACATGAGCTCGACGAAATATTGCTTTTAACTGTTTGCAATGTTTGTAGCTTCTGGAAAAGTGACGTCACGTTGCTGTCCATTGGTAAGCCAAGCTGCCCGCGCAACTTCCATCTTTTTGTGAAGTGTTTTAAGATTTTCATTCCACTATGGTTTTATATGCAGTTTGAATTTTTCTCTAGGGATAAACAAGTCAGTGGCTACATTCAGTATCACAGCGATACCCGAATAGATGTTATCATTATCTAGTGTGGAAACTACGGGTAGTTCTAGCGCAAGACGCAGGACCTCGCTGTTTTCTAGAAAGTTCCTATAATAATCTATATTTTTAGTTTGACGTTGTGCCAGTTGATAACGGCTCCTAGATTGGTAGGAAGTGAGCACGTTTACAGATTATCGGCCTATGGGTAGAAACATTTGTTGCATGATCCTCTAAAATTTCACAATATGTAAAGCAATCAAGTGCCTTTTTGATACAAAAATATGGTATGGATCGGGAAATTCATAGTTCATATACTTATTATTTATAGAATCGAGGAATGACAAATTTGCTCTGTATAGCCAGTGCTCTGAAAGCCCACACTCCTGAATGGTATTCGTTTCCAAGAAGTGGCTTAAATAACTTGCGCTGGACATGACTCCGTTGGCATTCCAAGTGGCTAAATTCAATGATATAGGAATGACCATGTATGAATAATGTTCATGAGCATGTTGACCTAGTCAGCATCAGAGTCAAGGAGGGTAAACGGATTATAGTCATCGTCATAATCGTAATCGCTTTGACTACAATAATTACTATGCCCAGGATCAGACCTGAACTGCCTGATCGGACGCGTGTCCGTAATTGACCTTTTGTCTTTTAAGTTTAAATCATGGTCTGTTTTACGGTTTCTAAAGCTATCATTAGACATCTATGGACGGCAGGATATGACGCGGGGACAAAAGTATGGATCCTCTATCAGCATATTGTCATTTCCGTCGTCCTCGACGCTGACTCGAACCACAGTGGTTCGTCTTTGTCTATTTCGAAATTTTGTTAACTTTGTGATTATGGGCCTTTAGTTCTGTCGAAATTTGAAATTTTGTTTTTAGTAATATAAGGCCTAAATCCTACGACGTAAAAGCGTTTGGTACGCATGCGCACATATTGACTGATTGTATACGTGACTTGAAACTATAGCATACAAAATCTAAGACTCAACTAGGCTACACGTTTTAAGTTAAAAGTAAAACATGCAAATATCAGTACTCATCTAAATAAATAGTCACATACTTCTTATAATGTCGAATTCAATTGGCTAAATTTCCATACATTGTATATAAGCAATTAAAAAGGTATACATGCAGACAAAACTCTTCTGTCTCGGAATAAGCTTAAGAAAAGACAGTTTTAAATGATATTTTATTGTTTCAAAATTGTGATAAAGTCTATGTAATACTACATTGGCTTTGATGTATAAACCCAAGGTGGAAGATGCAAAACACCTGATCTTCTAACACCTCGAGGCCAGCCAGTCTTTTGTCGTTTTCTTTCTATTCGAAGTTTCGTCATATCTTCATTGATATATATGTCCGGTTGTTTTATGCATTCACACATTCGAACTCCATCTCAATGTATTTGTACGTTCCAACGCAGGGATCTCCAAACACTCCGTTGTTTGCTATCAAGCTGCATGACTGATGAATGATAAAACACATTTTTAATTAAATAAAATTATGTCACAAGTGTGAACAACCAGTCAAACTTATACTACTCCACACAGGTTCAATGGTAAATTATGTATTTCATCGCATGACAAAATTAAAACCATATTGAAACACTGGAACATCTTTTTCGGGAGTACCCGAAAATTCAACCACTATAGAGTAGACTAAATCAATTCTTAAAAGATTATCATATTAATTTAAACTTAATTAGACATAATACAGAGAAGGAAATTGCCAGGCAGTTGAATGGCTGCCCGGAGTAAGTTACCACCAGACTGCCATTTTAGATACTACCAAATTGCACACAAGAGAGTGATACGTCCTATATTAATTGCGTACTCAATTAATCATCGAGGTAATATCAATAAGGCTTTCAACTAACTTACCTGTTGATTGTGGCAAGCTGTCTTAATTTTGGCTTCGGAGCCAGAAGCTTTGCAGTTCTGGTTGGATGTAAGAGAACTGTTGCAGATGGAGTTGCCGTGTGTCCTTCCGTAGTAGGCGTTTAACACATTCATTTTCTGTCCAGCGGCACACGTTATGGGACCACTCGATCTCTCGCAGATAAACACATGTCTCTTGGCTGATGAGGTGTGCAAAAAGATAAGTTTAGTTAATACATATTATTTTCACTCAATTGTGAAAATGGCTGAAATGTCATATGAGTCATTCTATTTAGAAATGATGACTTTTAGAGAGAACATGAACACTTATCCCGAAGAGAATCGAACCCGTAACTTTAACCACTAGAACACTTGAACGATTTATGTATGTGTATTCATGTTTTGTTTATCTGCTCTACCTATTGTACATAAGCTGGTAGTTTGAAAGGAAATTATGGGTTTTTTTGCCATCGTTATTGTATAAAATGCGTCGTGAAACCGATCAGATATATTGAAAGTGGAAAAGTCAGAAGACAATTGTCAACAATGTTTGCGTGATGGTGTGCGTTAGATAGGTTCATCCCATCCCGAGCGTAAATGACTTTTTTGTGAAAACATGGTTAACCCAGCGACAATGGTATATGCTTTTTCTCCCACCTCAGTTAAGAATAACAAAAATGTATTTTAATATATGTTTACACACAGGAATAATTTTATATTGATCATTGGCAATGTACGGATTTCCAGCATGGCCAAATATTTAGATCTACTTATTTGAAGTGGGAGAAAATAAAAGAAAAGTCCTGGCAGCTCTTCATCGATGACATGTTTTTCTTATATTTTTATCTTTTTATCTTTTATCACCGGAACCTTTAATACACTGTCCTTCTTAATATTTAATGTGTGCAAGGTGGTTTTGCTTGATTTAATTGTTTTAAAAGCGATGCTTTTTTAATAGCCGTTTACGATTGCATTTGATTGAAATGGCAACAGGATCTCACATGAGTTTCAATTTAATACAAAGCAAATATCAAACGAGGTCAAGAAAGTTACTAGTTTTATAAACGCGTGTATACCCTCTGTATATGCGTTTACCCTGTGCTATTAAACGGGGTTTATGGTTAAACTTTCGCCTACTGAGCTTGTTTCTGTAGCTTTTCATATACATATTGCAGGCAACGAATGTGAATGATTTTAATCTCATTATACATTCATCACCAGATTATGTTCCTTTTCTGTTACACGTTTGTCGGTATATAAGTTGTGCAAACTGACGTCAATGTTATATATGAACTTACACCAGGTTGCCAACGGTTATATTACACTCGAAACAATGAACGTTCTGCTCAGAAACTGTTCTTTTTATTATCAGTCCTGAATACGGGATTTTGCATTGATTTTTTTGAACACATTAAAGTACGTTAAAAGAAAAAGGTGTGCACGTCCTTAATCATCAGAGTCACCAATCCTCTGCCGTTTTATAATAAAGGTGACATACGTCTTTTTGAGAAAAGAAGTGGCATCAAACAGAAATAGTTGAACAAATCGACGGTGTCGACGTCATAGATCGCATTCTTGATTAACAACATCCATGTCCATTGCATAACCAATGACAGCAATCCGTATTTACATAAATGTTTTACACAAACAATTGTTTTTTCTATACATGTCTTTCTTCCAAATAAGCAGTACCACAATTGGTACAATTGTTTTATTTTAGCGAAAAGGATGATAAAATCTCGAAATAAAGTGATTCTTATGAAGAATGCCATATGCAGTTTGAACGGAAGTTGCAGAAAACACGGTTTTTCTACCTAAGGAGACGACGGTTGATCACTGTTAATTATTTAGGACCCACCAGTCATTTCATTTGTTTGTATTTTCAGCTATTAAATACACGAATACAATCTTGTTATCCGTAATTAACATTTTTATAAATGCATTATTAAATTAGTAGTTAAGGATTATTACTCAAAAATTATGTTCGTTTAACATGTGTTTGTTTTCATTTAATACGATTTTCACTTTAAAATTCATTTTTTTCTATAATATTTATTAAAAAAATAAAAAATAAAGTTTGTCCCGTTTCTCCTAAGAAATTTGACTCTCTTTGAAGGTTTGAACCGTTACGTTCGGAGCTCCTTGGCAATTTTTATCGAAAACAACCTCGGATGTATATGGACGGTTTACAATGTCAGAAATCGTATCTTTTTAAGTCCGCTGCAAGTAGATCGTGTAGTAATTTAATTAAGCAGTTAAACTCTTGGAACTCTTAATTATATTTGCAAATAAACACTTTGCTCAAAATTTTACGAACTACTTCTGCTCATGTACTGGCATAAATCCGAATGGATTCGTTAGTTTTTACAAAATCCATGTTGCATCAGGCCAGAAGACAGTCAAGTTCTGGTCCAGTCAAAAACATAATCTCTGAGATAGTAATATACTTTTTACTCCCTGTGTTCATTTATTTGACTGAATAAAAAAACATAAAGTATGCGTATCACTCAGACTTAAACAAAAAATCAATCTAAATTAGCATTCTCAATTTGTTATATAGTAACGGCATCCTGGACCACACCATATACTTACTTTTTAGTTATGACGTACCTTAAACTTCAAACGGTCAAATTTAAACTAAGAATGATAAAAAAGCACACATTAAATCACGTAAAAAAGAAAATATGATTAATTAGCAAGACTTGATATCGGAAAATATTTATGTATGTGATAAAAATATACCTGAGCAAACAGCCAGCACTGCGCATACGGCAAACAGAAATACAGCAACTGTGTTCATTTTTGCTCTTTTTCAGAAGTGTTCATCAACTTGAAATTCGTCTTGTGTTGTTTGTTATAGTTGACAGCATCCTTATATTTATAGCGACAAGCCCGGATAGTTCTGCATAAGTCAAGTGCTGATTGGACAGTATAATAAAAAAACACATTAGTGTTGATTAATATGATAAGGAAAACAACATTAATTTTGTTTTCTCGTAATACATTAAAGTTAAAGAGACTACTTCACATTTGACAGGGACTCACATTTGAAAGCAAGTATTTTGAGTGTTGTGGAAAATAGTCCTCATATCAATGGTACTTTGTCATAAGAAGTTTAAATGAAATAAATACCGTTCATACATAACATAATAAGAGCAAGAAAATAATGCGTATTTAAAATTACGGATATTGGACATAATTGTTTTCTTCTATGTAAGAGCGGTACATTTCTATATGCTTTCCAGTGGCTAATTGATATTTCACTGTTTGAAACACTGAACAAATCAAATTGATATTTTCACTGTTTTGAAGGTAAAGACGTCGTTAAAATTGTGTCCAAGCACGGTGCGCGATGACGTTTGATTTGGAATTGAGAGCGGGCTTTAGTTTCAGAACAGTGAAACATATAGAAATATTATTTAACTGGTTGAAAACAATGATCGATCAGTTTGTATTTTACTGATATATCTATTTAAACAACCGCAAGGCATAATAATATGTTTAGTTTAATTACAAAAAAGCATTATTTATTGCGTATCTGTCTGATATATATTAGTTGGAAGATAGTTATATAAGTTACTATATTAAAACCATTGAAAATTTGTTCGCCAGTTAAAGAATATTTTTTTGAGCGAGTCCATTTAAGAACGCTTCAAGGTTACGTTAATGTCGCACTAGTTGTCTACTTCTTAAACCCCTCAAACAGGCAATTTGTCATTTTTTCCCAAAAATAAAACATTTTTAACCAGAGCTCACGTTTACTTTTCGTTTGACTTAGGTGAACTCAGTTAAAAGTTCAAATTCAGAGTTCATTGCGCTACAAAAAGGTTAAAAGTGCAGTTCCTTAAAAGAACATGTGTATCATTCACATAGGGTATTTCTATACTGTGTTCATACGATGAAAAAATATGATAGCAATATGTATATATTAAATACTACTTATTATTGTTAGTGCTATAAATATCTCAAAAATAAATATTGTTAGGCTGTACGAAAGCTTGAAAAGTTAAACCTGTTAACGATTGCTTAAGGGGAATAAATTAACATGTTTTAGTCATGACATTGAATACAAATAAGTATTTCATATGTTAAAAACAAAAGCATTATCAAACTGGTTCGTGTACTTTTGCAAATCAACTCCATGGGCAAGGAAAATAATGTTAAGGGAAAGAGATCCCTTTTGAATCATCATGACTTTTGCCTAATATCTTAACAGCATAACTCAATAATAAAAGTGTATGTCAGGATAAAATATGTCTAAATTGCAATAAATATGTATTCGTAGCATCCCATTTTAAGAACTCACAATTAACAAACATTTAACATAAAAAGTTCATACTTCTGGTCTTTTTTAAAGAAACTGTTTCTGGAATTGTTCACATAGCTAAAAATAACAATAAGATTGCGTATGAAAACATAAATCAATATTTCATTCAGCGAGTCACGGAATGAACTTGTTATATGAGATTATATAGGAAAATTAGAATATTTGATACATAACATCAATGGCCCGATTGTTCAGAAAGTCGCTAAAAGTTAGCGAATCGTCAAATTAACAATCGCTACATTTTTTATGTATCGCTTGCTAACAAATTGTTAAAATTCCGATTGTTCAGACTATTGTTATCGCTATCGCTAACTAATAATCGTTAAACTATTTAACGATATCGCTAGGAAGTTTAGCGATATCGCTAAATTTTAAGCGACAAATGTATAATGGGGTTGACCCATAATGCATTTGCTTTTTCCCACAATGCATTTAAATGCATAAAGTATTACCCACAATGCATTGAAAAAAACATAATGGCTGCCCATGCAGACAACACTTTGTCATTGTCAGAAAAAAATAAGAAAAGAGGTTGCAACTTTAGTGCATATGAGAGGGAAATTCTCATAACTGAATATGAAAAAGTAAAGGACAAATTAAATAACGCAAAGGTATCACAAGATGCGAAACAAAAGATGTGGGATGTATTGGAAGTGCTGTTTCACTTGCTGGAGTTGGGATAAGAACAGGAAAAGATGTGAGAAACAAATTTCACAACTTGAACCGGGTTGCAAAGTCAACAGAAATGCAACAAAGAAAGCATTTGAAGGGAACAGGGGGTGGACCACCATCTGAAAAACCGCCCGAGGAGGTGCTCCGCCTTATTAACATCAATAAGGCAGACCCAGGCTTCAGTGGGATTCCTGGTGGGCTAGAAACCACAATTGCAGCAGAGAAGGGTATAAGACTTCTTAATTCATTGTTTATTTATAGATTTAATAATCAAGTACTACTTGATTCATTAAGTATCATGTTTATTTACAGATATATTTCTACACTATCAAATGCTTATTAAAATATTTCCGTCTGCTAAAAAGATACACAAATGAACTCGACATGTTCTAAAAATAGAAAATGGAATTCCTACCTCCATTTTGTTTCCATGTGGAGTGTGAATATGACAAATCCTTGAATAATGAAAAGATGTCATGATAATTTACCATAGTCAATTGTCCATGACATAAGTTCATACCTTTGCAAATACATGCTACGTGTCGCAGCTTCAAATATTATCCAGTAAAGCGATTTTTTCTACCAGCGCTTGCCAACTTCTGTCATGATTCATGTGCCACTTGATTGTAGAATGGTTTAACCGGTTTATGTTATTAAAATTCGAATGTCACAAATTTTTAACACGATGAAATAATCATTAAATCACAAACAGTTGTAAACAAATAAATGTGATACATGTTAAATGTATCTTTTGCAAGCATTTATATCATTTTGTTTAGATCTATTAATTTATTTATTTAAAATTATAATCAAGCAATTCTATATTTCATGACAGTGCCTTCCCTTGATATTTGAGGCCCTGACATGGGTCACCATAACCCATTGTATAAATAAAATCCAAATTTTGAGACGGTTATTAGTATTGAACTGCTTCGATACAGCACATTAGATGCAATGGATTTTATTTTATCCTTTCAATTTAACTTTGTTTCATCTATCATCGATGTAACTTTAAAAAATAAACATAACATATATTTTCATACCAGAATCAGATGTATGTTTATTTTATTCAATTGTAAATTATCATGTTGATATAATGTATACATTTATGAATTAAATACCTTAATTTTTAGCAATTAAAATTGAATTATATATCAACAATTGATCATTAAAGAGTGAACATGTAATCACACCCTATTCTTAAATAGTACACTTCGATGTATGCTTTATACATTTACAGTCAGAAGCAGAGAGACGTGCAGTGTTCGATTTGGACGTAAGAAATTAAAATTATTTTCTAGGCTGTATTAAAAATGTTAATGGATTTAGAGGCTGAAGGAGGAAACAAATTCTGAAATAAAATATATAATTAAATGGGTGTTATTTAGGGTTATAACTTACTGTCAAACTCAGCTGCAAGATATATATTTTATTACATTGAAAGTAAGGTACACACATACGAAGCCAAAATCATGACTTGTAAAACAAAAGTATAATTCTATCCAATGTGTATTAATTCTATATCTTAATTTGCTTTCTCATATCAGACGATAGAATTAGACAGAGGAAGCCAGTCCACCGGCAAGGAATTCCAAAGTAGAATGCAATCCTCGAGTAATCAGCAAGTGAAAAAAATGAAGTAAGCAATTTTATACATATAAGGAATTGTTAACTTTAAAATGGAATACTAACTTATTTGAACTCTGGAATGAAATATGTAGCTGTATATTTATGCAACAAGACGTGAATAGACATAATAATATTGTATTTATCGCATTGAATGTTTTCGTCTAAATATGAAGATGATACTACCTTCAATAACCTTGGTTTCAAATACAAGCTGAATAAGCAATAGATGGGCAACGCTGCAAATGTTGTTTTATTTAGTTATTAGATACAATAATTTTAAATTTTAATTAATGTTTTTTTTTCATTAACATGTTATCCTTGCAGAACATCTCTGCAGGAAAAGGTGCAGACAGCTCAACTGGAATGGTTCGAAGGACAAAATAAAAAAGTTGAGCTGGAGATGGAGCTTTTGAGGGAAAAGATCGCAACGTCTAGGGAGAAAAGGAAGCTGTTTAAAGCTTTGCAAATAGAGTTGAAGGGGAAGGATGACATGGACATAATTCCATTAGTTTGTGACGAATAGGGTAAGTGGATCAGTTAACAGAAATGCATAGAACACGTAACA
This sequence comes from Mya arenaria, assembly GCF_026914265.1. Taxonomy (NCBI): domain Eukaryota; kingdom Metazoa; phylum Mollusca; class Bivalvia; order Myida; family Myidae; genus Mya; species Mya arenaria. The sequence goes on from NC_069130.1 coordinate 266,386, forward strand.
TAAACTTTACTTTGTTACATCAAAACAACAACATAGCACCAGCTGCATGCTTCCTTCCAATAGGAAATGTTCCTATCCAAAATAGGCCTGCGCAATATGGTCACGGATGGCAAATCCATTTTCACCACCAACATAGGGTATAAGTGGAAGTTCATCCACATCGCCGTCATCAACGTCAGGTTCACCAAACAACATGGCAATGTTATGCAATACTGCGCAAGCGACAATCTCTCTACATGCTTGAGCGGGTGTCTTCCTTACCTAGAGTATAGTATATAAAACAAATTGAATAACTTAACAAACATAGGCAAAGCTTCGAGCTTATATATATATCCTTTTTTATATCCTTTTTTTAAGATATATAGCATTATTACATAACCTAAATTAATCTATCAAACAGACCTTCTTGCACATGACGGAGAATCTTCTCTTCCATCTACCAAATGTTCTTTCTATAACAACCCTCGAACGGCAGTGGGCTCTGTTGAATCTGGTTTTCACCGGTGTATCAGAGACTCTGTACGGCGTCAACATGTAACGCGAACAAGCATATCTTAAAAAAGACAAGAGAGAGAAATACTTTAATCTTGTGGCTGTTAATAATGTTATAATTTGTTGTTTCAGATTGGACCATAGCAGATAAGAAACAGGGGAGATCATCAGTTCTGAAAATAATACTGTGTTAAAAAGATGACACTATTCATTCTGAGTATTAATAATGTTTTAATTGATCTCATGTGATAAACATATTGAATTCAAAGGTTTGAAATATACATTATAACAGTGTGATATACTGTTGTAATAATAATTAGATTCAATTTTTTTTATCTTTCAAATGTTTGTGTATATTGTGTGTTGCCCAAAAGTTTTAATGTGGACCTACCCGCTGTCAGCAAGTAGAACACCATCTTCAAGTGTATGAATATTTTCCTCCAGAAAGTCCTGTAGCGAAGACGCTCGAAAAACAAAACTGTCATGCGCAGAGCCCGGCCATTCTGCGTTTATGAAAGTAAATCTTCCTGAAAATAAGGTTAATTCACTGACCTTTATCAACAGACGATTGATTATGGGATCATAAGGTCAAATGACCAAGTTAATTGTTATCTTTTAAAAAAGGATTTCACCTTGATAAACATAAGACCCAGCTCATCCTACATCTTCAAATATAAATTCAAATACTGATGTTAATACACAAAACATGATTTTGAGGTCAGTGTCCTTCTGACCAAATCACTAAATGATATTAATCCTTTCCAATAGGCGAAAATTCAGATTCAGACTTTTACTTTTCAAAATCGGGCGGAATACTCAGTTAATATGCAATACACACGATAGTTTATGATAAACACATACGTGAACAATTAAAACAGGATTCACCTGAATAATGTATTGCAATATTATGTACCTTTATTATCACAAACTGCCATTACATTTATGGATGCCCTTCCCTTCCTGTTAATGAACGGCCTTTCTTCTGTTGGGCCTGGCTTCGTAATTTCAACATGTGATCCATCAATGGCACCTGTTGTCGAAACACATTTTATTACAAATGAGCATAATTAATATAAATTGATCACTATGAAACGGAATGGAAATTCTTTAATCCATCTACAAATATTTGTTTTTAAGATTAATGATAAATTTAACAACAGCTTTAAAAAAAAAATGAATGAATTGAACCAAAATTAATGCAACATATGAACGTATCAGTGATAATGTGATGTTGGTTACACTCATAATTTTTATATTTTTTAATACATATGGATGATTTCGCACCAATCACATTTGGAATCCCAGCTACATCCGCAAACCCTGCCATAATGTTGCGACGGGTGTCCATTCTAGTCGGCCAACGTATAAAGCGATCTTTCATCTCTACAAGACCTTCTGTTACATGTTTTACCACGCGACAAACTGTCGCCTTGTCGCGCCCCATGGTGTCCCCTACCACATCGAAAAATGCCCCAGTGGCATAATAACGTAGAGCAATGCAAACCTGAGGGTAAGAAAACATACGTATGTTTTCACGTAAGTTTTTGTTTCATTGATAATACATTTATGTTTTCTACGAATTTATTATACAGTTCTCAATATTACTAACTGTACTATTATTTAAATAATTATAACGCTCCTTAGCTTTACTTTTTGTTCATTTCTTGAGATTCTGTTTTCCACCGATTTTTGTATTGAGAATATTTGAAGACGGGCCTCTCTTAAACACTACGAAACCGGTTTAGCAATAAAAAAAAATAATCAATGCTATCATAAAATTGGATACAGAAATAAAAACACCAGGAAAACCGTGTATACATTTGTGGATTACACTCAAATTGCAAGACACATAAGGTACTTTACGATTTGATTCAATGCATTAATTAATCATTGTTTGAATCTTATCGTAGATAACTTGTATCTACCTGTAGATGACACAAACCTACTGTACTATTCAATTTCAACAGTGGAAGGTAAATTTTGCTTTGTCATTCTGGCATAAGTATAAAATTAACAATTAATATCACGGGTCTATTAACTGATTAAAGGTCCATGTTAATATTAATGATTGAAAGGTATATATATATACACATAAGTCCAATTATAATTCCTCTGATTAATTGAAATTTTTACCCAAAATGAAAAAAAAATGGTATAAATATTTACCTGCTCTGCGGGATCCATGGCACAACCTTTACCGGTAGGTCTACGGAGCCTTTCTTCAAGCTGGTCAGTTATAAATTGCAACCATTCCTTACCAAATCTGTACTTTGCACGCAGTTCCTTGTCTGTGAGAGTTTTATATACAAAATTTGGCCGATAAACACGTTTTTTCCTGATGTTTACATTCTGAGCACCAATTATTGCGGCCATTTTGTTTGTCGTCGTTAACCGTCGCTAAATTTTTGATATCAGGGTAAGAGGTGATTTAAATTTGTTGTTAGTTTAACGAAAATGTTGACGATCGCTATTGCTAAAAACTTCTGAACAATCGAAAACAAATTAGCGAATATCCTAACGATCGCTATCTGTTTATCGCTAAATTTAACAACGATTTTCGTCGTTAACTATTTAGCGACTTTCTGAACAATCGGGCCAATGTTTCAAAGTGTCTGCTGATTATAAACGCTGAAGTTAACAAGTTGTCTCTGTCACTGCTGTCGGAATTCCTTCGGATTACTTTGTAGTTGCGGGTCGGAGAGTGATCAAACTAAAAGAAGGGCGACTAACCTCATTTTCCAAACTCCAGTCTGTCGTTTTCAAGCTCAGTCCCTGTCAACTCTACGACTTATTCTATGACATCAAATTCGGTGGATGCGAATCCCCTTTTCGTTGTCTCTCTAGATTTTAGTCGAGATGTATATGCTACTTTAGTTAATCCAGATCACCCACAGCCCATGCCGAGGTGAGTCAAAAAAGCTCAAGACAGATATGGAGAGTCGGTCGTTCCAAAGTTATTTGTGTAATTATTGTAAAAACAGTGTGTGTGTGTGTGTGTGTGTGTGTGCGTGCGTGCGTGCGTGCGTGCGTGCGTGCGTGCGTGTTTGTGTGTGTGTGTGTGTGTGTGTGTGTGCATTCTAACAGTTTAATTTATGTACCGCGATTTTCTACCTTTCTTTTATTTAAATATTGTCCATTGTGAACCGTAGTCAACAGTGTGTGTATACCACGTGACAAATTGCGTCATGATTGCTACGTCGGAAGGCAACATTTTGCTTCGAATGAAGACTTTAAACAAAGGTGACTTCGTAATTTCTTCACCTTTTAAATGGAACATAGCGCAGTCGACGCCGCTTACGGAGCCCCGCCTTCGTTTCAACTAGAGTTTGATTGAGAGTTTAGTATCTTAAAACACTTCGACAAACCTTTTCACAAAACGGTCGTCTGGCGTAGCACTGTCAAAACATAATTTTGGAAACAGGTTTGTCGAAGTATTTGATAAAACTAATCATCTTATCCACTTCCGGTAATGCAATCCAGGCTGGGATATTTAAGCGGCATAGACTGTCCTTTGTTTCATTTATAATGGTGTGGTAAATGAAAAGTTTTCTTTGTTTTCCGTCTTCATTTTCAGTAAAATGTTGCCTTCCGACGTAACATATATGACGCAATTTGTCACGTGGTATACACACACTTGTCAACCTTAATCGGTACATTTGGTTTTCGCTTGAATTGATATGTGTTCATAATGGCATATGTTGTATGGTTTTATCACTTATATATAATGCAATTATGTATTATGAACTATATATCGAGCGTATTACCATGCGGTTATTATTTATTCAATATTATTTAAATGTTAATTCTTTCAAGTTCAGTTTTTATGAGTGAATTTTATCGAAATATTTAACACAGTTCCAAATCAATACATAATTGCATTGTTGCTCGTTTCACACATTATTTTGGTATTATTATGTCAGGTTTTCATAAAATGTGTGTATTTCGCTATTTTATTTATATGCTTAACTTTGTTTTATTTATTATATTTTGCAGAAAGAACAACATAATAGGGTTATTAGTACTGAGTTTTGATCCGGGGGTTGTATTCGACTCGAGTGGATTTTTGCAGATTCGGATTTTAAGAGGCGAAAGCCGAGTGAAATCAAAATCTGCAAAAATCCACGAGAGTCGAATACGATATTCCGGATCAAAACGCAGTACTAATAACCCTTTTAATATATACATGACTGGTTAGATCAATTCATGACGTCACAAAAGTTGAATACGGCCGTATTGCACTGGAGTGGAATACGGACTACCGTATTTTGCCATATGTATTGCGTGTTTATTTATGATGGGTATATAATATATAATATAAAAAAATCCTGTGTTGTGTCTATTATATTTCACAGTTTAAATACTTATGTATTTAAATTAATTTATTATCATTTTTTAATATACCTTGAAAAAGTGTTCTTCATCATTTTCTATTTTAATAATGTTATCACCATTACTCTTTTATAACATTTGCCAGGAAAATCTTGCATTCTTATTGATCTTGAAATTTGAACAAATTTGTATATTTAATAAATTAATTGAATTCATCATTTCACATCCTGCAGTCCGTTTTAGTATGCAAGGGTGACAACTGCAAAATCTTCAGTTCACAGTTCATACAGCAAACTACCACCAATTAAATGACATTGTTCCTTTTGCTTAATGCCATTAGTTGTGTTTTCCATAATTTTGTTAGCAAAGGCTACTTATTATTTGGTTTATTTTGGGTTTCATTTAAGTAGTTTTATTTATTTTAACTTGATACCTAGGTTCTTTTATTATGGTAAATTTCCATTTCGGGAGAAATGCTTTCAAGGGCAAAGGGAATTTATAACCAGCTGGTGTTCTTTTATTGCTAGTGCGAGTTTTCGCCAGGTTTGTATGTCCCGTTATGTATGATAGAGTGTCATGAAGTTACAAATCCAAACATAAATCTTGTCGAGCAGTAAACACTTTTTTCTAACAAATTAGTTGTATTCACATACTTTGCATAATGCATTAAATCATTTGTTCCCCTTCCCTGCTTTTTAACCTCTGACTTGCTTCTCCATTAACATTAAACTTATACTTTGAGAAAAACATATTTACTTCTCAGCTGGCCACTTAAGATTATTTCACCCTTAAATTTATGATATATCTATTTTGCATGTCGTTTTGTTATGTGTTTTTATGTACTTTTGTATTTTGTAATTGTATATTTATATCATTATTATGTTCTCAAAATACTCTTTGTTTGTTATGGGTTTTGTCTTTACCATGATAAATATCAAACAGGAAAATGCTTAATATATAGATAAAGCCCCACAAATTAACATGTATATTCATTTATCATTAATGTCTTATCAAAACAAAGTAACATTTTTTACATTCTTGGTTGGGCATATGTCAATATCAAATGCCATTGCTAATATAAGATATTTTTCAAAATATAACATTGATAATATGTTAAAAAGATCATACATTAAATTGTACTTCGTCTTTCAGTTTACTTTTCCATTGGTGACCATTTGGTAAAAGAAATCTTCAAGAAGAGCCCAAAGAGTTTCAAACAATGCTAAGATTTCTATCGGATGAGCTGTTTAAAATTATAAAGCTTAGATAACCTAGACGTAATTGTAAAATGAATAAAAAAGACTGCGTTTTATGAGGAAACAAAACATTCTGTAACAAACAATACTTATGTGAAAAACTACAGAAACAAGCTCAGTAGCAAAATGTTTAAACATGAACCCGGTTTAATGGCACAGGGTAAACGCCAAAGACATAGAACACAAACACAAAAAATCACAAACAAGAAACATGGAACAACAGCACAAAACTCCATAAACAGCACAGGGCATACATACTATACATAAAACTAGGTATGTTTATCAAGAATTGTTAGGTATTACATATTAAGGTGTTATGTTAAGTTATATTAATGTGATTGAAAGAAATAAGTGAAAATGTATGCCTGAGTTTCAGTCAATCTGGATTAAAAGTAGTTTGATAGTTACTGCATTTTTTTATTGTGCTTGGATTTTATATTTATGACGGCGATAGTTTACATTGTACAGGGGCAATCACACAAATGTTTTCAGTTGCAATGCAATTAACTGTTTTGTCATCCTATTTTGATATTATAATTAATCTTAAAATTTACAACCGCAATAAAAAACAGTTTATCGCTGTTTTATTTCCGTGTGCTTTGCTTGAAATATAATGTCTTAATACGATAAAGTGTTTATATCTTTATACTGTCGATGAATTATGGGTTTTTTCAGGTTGTGTATGTGTCATTTAGTATTGTTGAATTTTAAAAGCTGACATGATTATTCCAGTTATTTCAACTGCCATATTCACTGAAATACTTCTCATCCCTTTAAATGACTCTTATTCAAAATCAGTACATACAATTGTTTCACAAACATAATTTTTGTGTGATAAACCTTTTAACTTCTTACAAAATAACGCATTTATGGTAAAAATAATTACTGATAACAAGATTGAAACCGTGTATGTAAAAGCTAAAAACGCAAACTTATTAAATGATTTGTGAGTCCTAACAGATGTACTGTGATCTACTATCGTCTGATAAGGTAGAAATGCCACTTTTTCTGCATCTTTCATGCAAATTTAACTCGGTATCCTTCATAAGAACCATATTTTTGTTACATTAAAACATTTGTATTAATTGTGTTAAATTTTATTTGGGAGTAAGGGTGCATCTTTAGTTTCATTAGCGTTTTCTTGGTATACTTATGATCAGAAGCAGAGCAGCAACAAGGGCAAGCCCGTAGTGGATATTCTATTACCCATCATAACATTCAAGAAAAACATAGCCTTTTTAATATTTATTTCATTTTCATTGTGTTTTTTATGTTTGGGAAATAATGGGCAAGGCTCGGACGAAATGTCGGTAAAATATCAACGGTTCTGTCATGGTATATCTATGATCAGATCCGACCAATCTATTTAAATACCACAAATCGTCCATAAAATATTATTTGAGAGTTGCCAATCGCTGAGCAATAGAATATGCGGAGAAAGCGGTATACTACTCCCTCTTTGATATTTTAATAAAAAATAACACAAAGCAACATCAAAATAATGTAATGGTAAAATAGCAAAGAAACACAATGGGTTTGCAGCACATCTAGTATTGAAATCATCAGCTGGACTTCGGCGTGAGGTAGAAAGCCTAATGGTAAGCGAGATGTGCAGAACGATTGGATTGTAACCTCGAGTCAATCTCCAGATTTACTGAATATATATATAGGAATCAAGCAGAACACATGTTTCGAAACAAGTATCATTCATTAAGTATATGCCTGTATGTAGACGAAGTTTGGGGATTTGGGAGGGTGCGGAAAATAAACCAGAATATAATAGAACTGCAAAAGGCTGACCTTTCTCTTACGATGGTCGTAGCAAAAGAGGCCTGAATAACCATGTGCTTTGTAGAGGGCGCGCACTGCGGCCGATCAGATCAGTATAATAAGTTACGTGATGCAATTGCTCGCGATATGGTCATAGAGCACCATTAATTAAATGCATTACATTAAGATACCAATAACGAAAGCTGTCCTTAAAGGGATAACTTGAATTATTGGTATACTTAAGATCTGAAGTAGAGCAGCAACAAGGGCAAGCCCGTAGTGGATATTCTATTACCCATCATAACATTCAAGAAAAACATAGCCTTTTTAATATTTATTTCATTTTCATTCTGTTTATCTTATGTTTGGGAAATAATGGGCTCGGACGAAATGTCGATAAAATATCAACGGTTCTGTCATGGTATATCTATGATCAGATCCGACCAATCAATTTTAATACCACAAATTGTCCATAAAATGTTATTTGAGAGTTGCCAATCGCCAATGAAAGGCTGAGGTAGTGGAAGCCGATCTGCCCCCCAAAAAACACGCACCAAATACTAAACCTTATGAGTGGGTCAAATATGTTGGATGTTTTTGGCTTGGCAACACGAAATGTTACAAAAAAAGAACGTGCAGTTCTCGAATGCGCCAATCAATGTGTTATGCACATGATAGTAAAATGACTTTATAACGGCAATTTCAAGACATAGCATAGCAATTGTAGCAAACATTGCACATATGTATGTAAAACTAAATTACGTTATGAAGAGCCAAGAGTATTGAAGCATTTTGCAAGATTTAAAAGCTGAATTTCGCATTTCTGTTTTGTACCAATCTTTATCATATATTGCAACTCGTGAGCAAGGGCCGGACCAATGTAGCCTCAGGAATGTTTTACTAAATGTTTCACCTGCCAATAATGTGGTTGGCGTTTTCATGGCGACGCGAAAGTTTCGTAGCAATATGATTTATTACATATACAAATGTAGCGTTCAATGGGTGTTGTTGCATAACATAGCATGGCAAACATAGCATAGCGTACTGAATTTCGCATTTCTGATTTATACCCATCTTCATCATATATTACAATGAGCTAAGGCCGGGCCAAAGTAGCCTCAGAAAAGTTTTACTTAATGTGTCACCTGCAAATAATTTGGTTGGCGTTTTCATGGCGACGCGAAAGTTTCGTAGCAATATGATTTATTACATATACAAATATAGCGTTCATTGGTTGTTGTGCATAGCATGGCTTGACAAACATAGCATAGCGTATATAATGACTATACAAGTCTTGAAGCGTTTCGGCATCGCAAACAAAGCATTGCGTTCCGAACTTAGAATTCCGGCTTTATACCCATCTTCATCATGTATTGCAAAGAGCTAAGGCCGGGCCAAAGTAGCCTCGGAAAAGTTTTACTTAATGTGTCACCTGCAAATAATTTGGTAAGCGTTTTCATGGCGACGCGAAAGATTCGTAGCAATATGATTTATTACATATACAAATATAGCGTTCATTGGTTGTTGTGCATAGCATGGCTTGACAAACATAGCATAGCGTATATAATGACTATCCAAGTCTTGAAGCGTTTCGGCCTTAATAATTACGAAGGCCATGTATATGGTAACAGTTGTGTAAGATCATCACTGTATATATGTAGTTAAGATAACTAGCATTTTATTGATTGTCCAATCTGCTTTTGCATGCTTATTATGGTGTTTGTTTCTTGCACAAAAGAGTTTCAATACAAGGCACTTTAAAGTAAAATAATTAAATCATGGTTATAGTATAAATATATGAAGCTGGCGTCACAGTAAGTAATTTGCAACACGCAATATAATGTACGTAGTTGATGATATATGTCTTTAAGTTGATACATGGTAAAATGCCCAGGAAGAAATCCCGATTGATTTTAAAAATAAGTATGATTCTTACTACATGGTTATAAATATACTTGAGTACTATCCTTTCCGAAACAGCATATTAATGATATTGAATTGTAGTTGGATGCCGTTGATTTGTCTCCTTTTTATACAGTAGGAGAATATTTGCTAGTTTCCAATTGTTTGGGAAATGACTATTTGACAGTGATTTATTAAAAAGTTTGCATAATGGCTTGCAAATTGAATTCGGAGTATTTCTTAGTAGAAAGTGTCTTATTTTAATCTAGTTCAGTGGCTCTTTAATATCTAATTTACTGAATATATCGGTTATATCTGGTTATTTTAAAATTGCTAACAGTTTCAGCAGACCATAATTCAAACGGAGGTAACTCCACTTTATTTAATTTTGTCAAATTTAAAAATATACGCCAAATATTCATTAAGGGCTTATCTTTATCAGTAAATAATAAATAATTTGTTTGAGATATATTGCCATAATTGTCAGTGTGAGTTTATTATTTCTAGTTAAGAGATTTTCATTCAAAGTACCGACTATTACTAATCGTGAGGAAATTTCAAAGGCTCTTTCTAGGCTGTCCCGAAATTCTATCCCACCAGAGAAATTGTTTACATATTTCGACAGTGTTGAAGTTATAAAGTTTTACAGTTTAGTCTGAAACTTCAATTGAAAGCTGGGTTTTAGTAAAACATAATACATGTATATTAATCTGGTATTTGTTCGTGTATGTATTATAATTTATTTCTTATACTGCGAATATTTGGAACCACTCCCTTCTTCAGTAATCGGCCCAGGATCCTGTTCAACTCGTTAGAACGATTAATAATATAGTAATGTACATATACCTATGTAAACCTAGAATCTACAAAGTGCTGTCTACCCAATAAGTTCTTCTACTAAAATACGTTTCTTTGAAGTCACTTGAGATTTGTATAAAACAAATGTTTAGAAAAAGCTATTGACAAGACAATTTGGTAAACAATACGCACAATTTTCCGCTTTAAAGTGAGAATAAATTCTAAGACAATAGTTATTGGTGACTAAAACCCTTGTTAACCCATTTCATTTAACGTAGTACAATCCGATGGGTGCTCGCCATTGGTCTTGTTCAATATCCATGTTTCACAAGTTATTATTCAGAATAATAAGATGTGTAAGAAAAAGCGGTGCATCCAGCTAAGTGACCACATATAACTGAATACCAAGATTTATATATAATGACAACCAAAAATCCGAACGAATTCTGGAAAAAGACACATTGTACGAACCTAACGCTGAGCTAAATTCAAATGTGACTATCGAGGAAGTGGCTTTAATAGTGCAGAGATCGAAAAGTGGGTCAGCTTGCGGCGTTGATGTATTATCGTATGACGTGGTGAAGAATCCGGCCGTTATTGGTACCCTGCAGCAATTATTTCAGCGGATTTTTGACACCAGTACAATACCATCAATATGGCGTAGCTCTATTATCTGTCCAATCTTAAAGGATCCTAAGTCGGACAAAAGAGTGCCCATGAACTATAGAGGGATTAGTCTCTTAGCTTGCATTAGTAAACTGTACACCTCATTTCTGAATAAGCGGTTGACTGGATACCTTGAAAATAATGATATTTTAGCCGACGAGCAAAATGGGTTTCGAACCGATAGGTCGTGCGAGGACCATGTGTTTACTTTAAACAGCATTATTAAAAACAACACTCAAGTATATACTGCATTCATCGATTTAAAACGCTGTTTTGACTATATTAACAGGGACATGCTCTTATACAAGTTACTTATTAACGGAATAGATGGCAAACTGTATAATTCAATAAAGAACATTTATACAAGTTCGGTTTCAACAGTCCGTATAAATAACAATCTGACAGAGTGGTTCATCTGTTTTACTGGCGTCAAACAGGGCTGCAATTTCTCCCCGACATTATTTGCAATATTCGCAAACGACCTTGTCCGCGAGGTCAATGACCTTGACCTTGGGTTCCAGATAGGCGACCGGAAACTCTCCACGCTTCTATACGCTGATGATATAGTCCTAATGGCGAAATCGGAGGAGGATCTTCAAACCATGCTGAATCAAGTGCATGACTGGTGTAAGCGATGAACATAGATATGCCTGCACTCATGTTATATAGTGGCTGAGTTTGAATTTCATACACGTTCATATTTTCACCGACAGGGACGAATGTTGAAGCGTTTACAATTTTATAAAACTAGACATGCATGAGACCAAATACCTGAATGTCAGATCTTGCTACCCTAGTTTAAACGACACCTCACTACCTCGATCAATGGTAAAGTTATATGAGATTTCCTACCTAAGACATAATTATGATGATAATTATAATTAGGATAAATAAGTATGTCAATATAAACTTACTACCGTTTTATCCGTGTTTAACTTGCTTTCTGCTTGCATGAAAATGGCCTCACCGATCAAACATTATTGTCTTCCGGAACGACATGGGCTTGTTTATTGCGCATAATTATTTTTTTTGTAAATCGATACGTGGCTTGTCATTTGATTATATTTGCTTTTATGCATAAAAAGAAATGATTTGTCAAAGGCTATCTATATATTTTATGATAAGTCGGCTACAGATGGGAACCCCACATAGTAGTTTTATACAGGCATGATCCATGATCCCTACACCAAGCAAATAAGTTTTTCTAGTGTCCCATCGGTCATGAGTTCCAGCCAAAAATCAAACACAACTTTTCCTCACAGGTTTACTTTGACTCAACTTTTTTTAAAAATCCCCTGGGTATGTACATGCATGATGGCATGTAAGAAATAAGTCAACCACCAAAACACATAACAAAATATACAAAACAAATACATATTAATGTACATAAGCACATGTAAAAGATGTACATGCTGTCAAAACATTTAGGTATTCCAAACATGAATTAAAACACAAAAATAATCGTACGATTTCTCTGAATATTCAGTACCAGGCAGTTAGTTGACATTTTGTATTTTAGTCAGAAAATATTCTCTTACGCGTGGATTTTACTTATAACCCATATTTTACTGTAATGGCTAAACTTGAATCGTAACAAACTGTCAGCTTATAAGTAGGCAATATTTGATATTGGTCATTCAAGTTATTGCTCCAACTCAAACAATGCTTTCTATATTTTCCACGTTGCATGGTCAAATGTGAAGCATAGTGTGTTTTATAAAAATCTACACTTGGATTGAAAATGAAAACTAATAACGGCCCTGATTATTGCTTTTTGAAAATGTTGATTTTAAATACTAACTTTTCCCCGAATTGATGAAGATTACACAGTACTTAACAATATCCTACATGTTTCTAAACCTCCTACGCAGGAATCTACCTACAAGCAGCGACAAAGGGAGTTTTGAAAAACTAACATGAAACTTAATTGTTTGTTTTGAAAATGTCATCTTATAAAATGAATTCCAGATTACTCCTTCCTTATGTAAAGTACTTTTATCCCCATTCTATGTACTCAAAACAGTTAAGTGTGTTCACAAAAACAAACACAATTGTAATAATATTATCAACCATAATGTCCTTCGAACGCAAGATTTGTCCCCATTTCTGTTTCAATAAGGCTCAGAAAGGCTTCATAAAACACTTCTTTATGTAGAACTGATACGACAACGAACGTTCGTTAAAAACTAAAAATAAGATTATTCTAAACAGTTTATCTAATTTCTTTTGTAAATGTTTTATTAAACGTCTTAATTAGATAAATAGTATAACTTAATAACGCAAATCACAGTCCTGTTAATTGTATTTGTTAACATATCGCTCGCAGCTTATTTTATATACTATGTTGACTATCATGCACTGAGCTGAATGTTTTCGTTAACTTTGTACATGCTTTCATTATCGTTTATATTAATTTGTATATTTCTTGACGTTTTGCCTAAACGTTCTATTGATTCATCGATATGCTGTATATGCATAAGATAATAAACATTCTGTTCTGTTCTGGGGGGTTTTATCCCTAAAACAGACAAAGAAATGCGTTTCTAAGGAAACAACAGTGATTATAATTATTTTTCCAAGGTTCTAAAAAAACGAAACAAGAGTTTCTTTATAAGAAAGAAGTATGATGTAATCGTATAAGTTTATCCCAATTTAATATATCGCAGTATATCGTTCTTATCTAGCCATGTCGATATCAGTCTTGGTCATTTATTCCTTTTACGTCTTGTGATAAAGCAGCATTTGTCGTTTTAAAGAGCTCAATTTTCAGCGCATTACTTGAACATAAAGCCTTATATGATTAGAAAATGTAGTATGGTAAGAAATGCATTTTTACGAAAGTACATTCAAACTCTTTACTGCAGTAATTTGATACACCGTAACATATCTAGAAAGCACAAAATAATGTTACCTGGAAGTATGTTATCTTAACATACATCGCAACACATAATACTTCACTAGAAATGACCACCGTGTCTTTTTGTTGATAATATAAACAACAGAATTTTCTTACGGTTTTATATACACAAGTATTTTGTGTTGAAATATTTAAGTCGGAGCATTCTTTTCAGTATTCAGTTTATGTGTAGGTAATCATTTCAAACAACACTGTGATAAATATTGGTTTGAAAGTACTTTCGTGAATGTGCAATTTCTATTTATTTCTGCGAATAAAATTGCTGAAAATAATGCTTCAACTATAAACATGTTGTTTTTTTGTCAGCGTCCTCTATGTTGAGCATGTTCAGCATCTGCTGGAGCGGACATATGTGTATTGTATACGTATATTGTAATTATTACCAGTCTAAACTTTCCAAGCTTATTAAATGGTTCTTATGGGAATGTTAGAAAGGCATGGGTTCGTTTTTTAGTCTTTATTGCACCGTTTCAGTTATCATAAACATGTAGATTCCAATAACCGTATTCCATATAATATAAGAGAGAGAACACGTTCTGAAAATAGAAAAGAGTAACAATATTGATATGCCCTGGCATATTATAATATTTATTATTGTTAAAGTTTAAAGAGTTTATCTTACCTGTAAACGTCCTATGTAAATATATCCATATTTTAATCTGAGTGACTTTGTCGGTAGCGAAAACAAAATAGAACTAGCCGCGCCCCTAAGATATAGGCGCGCTAGCCCTAGTTGAGCTTCGCCCCGACTGTTAGCATATCCATTGTAAGGCACTTAAGATGACTATTTGTTTGCCTTCCTCGAATATTAATTGTTTATTGTTAATCAGATTATTAGATTCTACTAGTAATGCTATTGTGTGTTGTCATGATTTAGACATGAGATAACATTTTACTTAATTAAAACCTTGTTATAGCGGTATTTCACAGCAAAACAACGGCTTATATCCACAAATATTAATTAATTCATATTCAAACACTGGCACTTCCTTGTTTGGGTCGCCATTTTTGCTAAGATTCTCGGGAGTTCTGGTGCCAGTAGTGACCTCGATACGCTCTAGCTAGCATACTTTCACTTTCGAAAAATAACACTTTAATGATGTTTTCACGGCAGGTGATGATGGTTTTCATTCTTTCTTATGTTTGGTGTCATGACCGATGAAATATCTCGCCTTTATACTGTTTCATTAAGTAGAAACTATGATTCCAAAATATTCCAAAGTTGTCGATTCATTTTGGCCGCCATCTTGGATTTCACTTGGCTGTCAGCCAATTGGCCCAACTTTTTGACCGCATGCCCCAATTTGTGGGACGTCGCCCAAATTTGCCCACAAATGCCCTATTATTCGGGTACGCCCATCTGAGACAGTATATAAGGGCCGGATTTTTCATATGGAAAAAGAGAGTCGATTCACAGAATTTTAACTGTAAGGCCATTTTACGCCATTTCTCGCCATTTTCCTGAAAATAGACATAAATAACCATTTTAAATGCATTAATATACAGGCGAGTTTTAAGAATAAACATATTTTAGATTGTATAGAATTATTTGCAATACACATTTCACGAGGATAGATAGAGCAAAATAACACTTTGCTTACCTGATGCTATATTTAGACTGCTATTTTCGCACATGTTCGCCTGCCGTGCCAGTTGCCAAGATTTAAACGATTGTTTTGCTGTAACCGCGACATTGTCACAATTTGCTGTTGATTGCTACATACGCCGTGTGATTTCTCATCATTGTTCGTGTAAAAGCGTTATTAGAAACGCAAATAAATCCGATTAATCCAACAACGTGTTTCTTCACCTTTCACCCTAATCCAAGTGCAGGGTGCACTAACTACCGAAAAGATAAAAGCGAACGTATACGAAAATCCTCTTTTAAGCGAAGGCTGAGCATAGTGCTTACGGAACCACTATCTCAGAACAACCCTAGCGTCAGCCGGGGTCGTAACAATATATAGATATTGCATGGCTTCCAGTGTGACAGTACATATTGTCAACATTATTTACCCGAATGTTGACAATATGTACTGTCACACTGGAAGCCATGCAATATTTATTGTATTATAAGGTACACAGTTACTTTTATATAATTATATTTATAAAAAAAATCATCATAACATAACTTTCACGTTTAATCATTTTTATTCTGTAATTGTTTCTGTAACAATAAATCTGAAAACGTAACAAAATACACAACAATAACAGAATGTACAACGAATCAGCATATTCACTGACATAATTTTTTAAACAAAATATCATTTAAACAATAACCAAATTTAATAAGAAAAGTTAAAGCTGCACTCTCACAGATTGACAGTTTTGACAATTCTTTTGTCTTTGATTGAGCCAATGTATGCGTAAATGAATTGAAACCAATAATATAAGATTGCTGATGAAAGCTCAGATTGCAGTTTTTTATATTAGCGTTCAAAAATTAATGTTTTATGGCTAAAATTTCTACTGAAGCTTTAAGAAAAAAGTAATTTTAGGCGGTTTTCCAAACAACTGAGATCTGTTCTATTGTTAGTTATCTTATATCACTGCATTGAAGGCATTGCTACATGTACCAAAACAGCTGATTCTGAAAAAAGGTCAGAACTGTCACTTTGTGAGAGTGCAGTTTTAATTCCTGTTTTCACAGAGTATATGGTATTAACGTGAAATTAGCGATTTAATAATACACAACAGTCAACAGTAGAAACACCAAATCACAATAATTTGTCCGTTTTGAAATGGAAATGAACATTGCAGTTGCTCATTTCAGGCGTTACATTATAGTATGCCTGTTCACCACCCCTATTAGGGATGTTTATTATCTGAGGCGATCCAGGAATGATATGTGCAACAATTGTGCTGTGGTCGACACTTACATTAGTGGTTACAAATGATTGCTCCTGACGGGTTGTCATGTCAGCTTCTGATGTAGGAAAAGTCATTTTCAGCTGAAAATATTTGATCAAGATCATGCGCTGACAATTCGGGAACAATATTTGACGTCATGGGAGCATTTTGTTCTGCGCCAAGAAATGCACTGCTTAGCGCATCCGACATCTCTCGCGTTGTACCCTCAGTCAGCCTGGATGCATAGCTTTTGATAGATGTTTCTGATTTGTGGCCGGTTGCTCTGGTTATATGCCGTGCTTCGAATCCTGCTATATCAAGTGCGGAAATGGATGTCGCCCTTATACAGTGGTTGGTGTATTTTTGCGACAGAGCTGCAGTTGTCGATATCTGACTCATCATATTACCAAGTAAGTTCCTCCCAAGCGGACTTTTACAAAACCAACAGTCATCGGTTGTGTTGAAACTGTCACGTGGCCGCTGTCATAGGTCATCGAAGTCTGGATAAAGTCTACTTATATACCGTTTGAAGTTCTTCACTGGACACATATCATCACATGGTCGGGCATACATTCTTGCCTCACCGATTGTGTCATCAGGTGTTGAATCAATACTGAAAATTCAAACACATACAAAAAAAATGTGTAATGCCTCACGAATACCATTTTACTTTGACACAATGTCATATACATATATATCTCAGTGACGTCATAGCTTAATGAGTTACTGAAGTTGACGACAACTTTGTCTTTAATATTTGAACATTTATATCGAACAAATTGTTCATTTCATTTACAGATTCTAATTTGATCTATAAATAATTAGAGTTATTTTCTCACCCATGGTTTTTGTCAGCCTCGTCCATAATCTTGCGAACAAATTCTCGTCCGGAAGAATCCACCTCCATCGCAAATGTAGTCTTCTTCATTACCCTGAGGTTTTCCCGTCCTCGTCGACAAAGATGATACATGATGTCAAACCAAACCTAGCATATAAAATAAATAGTGTACTGTCAGGACAAGTTTTTAATAAATGTTCCAGGACAGGGCTATATGAAAAAAGTTCTGAAGTGAATCAGCTGCCCGAAAAGCTTAGTTCTGCAGTTAACGAACCAGCAATGACATGACGTGCAAGTAGGAAATTACAGGTTTGATTCCCATGCTTGGTATTATTCGGCTAACTTATAGCTCAAGCAACAACTTTCCTTTTCAATACAAAGTTTAAAGGGTATTTGACAACCATTTTACTTGATCCTACTTTATTTTGTAACCCGCATGGTGTGTTAACATTGAAGGCAACATTGAAAGGGTCCATTAGCTTCTTCATATCATAGTCTGCAATCTGGGGTCTGTGAACTACCGACCCTTTTCCCTTCTTCTGAAGATCTGTTAATTTCGCCTTGAAGGTTTTAATTGCTGTCACAAAGTCGTTGTCTGTCGAAATATCGATACGACATTTCTCTTTCAGGTACTTTGATAGGCCATACTTCACAGAGTACATAAACATCTAAATCTCATCTCATATCCCCTGTGTTCCTTCTTTGTAACGCCAGGATATCGCAATTAAGGTGGTATTGTCATTAGTCCCATCTTTTATCCCCTGTTCATTCCCCCCGGGTATCGCCATTAAGGTATTTCTATGTAATTTTAATCCCATCTAAAATCCCCTGTGTCTCTTCCATGTACCGGCCGGATATCGCCATTTAGATGGTACTATGTAATTTTAATCCCATCTCAAATCGCCTTTGTTTTTTCCCTCGAACCGCCCGAATATCGTCATAAACGTGGCACCAAATATTTAATATCCAATCTCAACTCACCTGTGTTTCTTCCTCGAACCGCCCAGATATCGTCAAAAAGGTGGTACCAGGTAATTTAATATCCAATCTCTAATCGCCTGTGTTTCTTCCTCGAACCGCCCGGATATCGTCATAAAGGTGGTACCAGGTTATTAATATCCAATCTCAACTCGCCTGTTTTTCTTCCTCAAACCGCCCGGATATGGTCATAAAGATGGTACCAGGTAAAATAATATCCAATCTCAACTCGCCTGTGTTTCTTCCTCGAACCGCCCGGATATCGTCATAAAGGTGAAATGAAAATATTTATACGTGCTTGCTCAATATTCCGCTCAATCTGGATACCTGAACGACAAAATTTCATTATTTGCCATAAATACGTTATAGACAAAACTTTAGTAGACATATTAATAAAATAGCAATGAAACTCGTAGACAGTTTATAAACAATGAGATAGATAAACTGTTGCAAGATCCTGAATTAAACCCTTTGACGAATCATATAAACACGCCATTGTTTTTAACGGTCAGTGGAATGTTTACAATCACTGTGTGACTAGTTAAATCAGAAATATTAAAGGGAGAAAACAGTAACAAAAACAAGTGCAAAATGTTTGACACAATACATTCAACATTATTTGGCTTTGTTGTGGCTGCTTCTATCGTAATAAAACTTATATGCATGTAAATACCAGTCTATAAAACATAATGTAATAAAAGAATGTTTATATGTCACTCAACACAATGAAGATTCTATCATTAACATATAAATATGACTATAATTCAATTTTGATAAGTTAGCATTACTCATCTTAAAAAGACATTTTACATAAAAAATAAGTTGATCATTTATTGATATATATGAAAAGAACCAATATTTATATTTAAGTTTTGCATTTTTTATTTCTGCAAAGTTAAATCATTGAGAATACTCAGTTTTAGTAATAGTCTTTTGACATGCGGTTCTTTGGCACCTAATCTAGCACTCATCCTAACAATATGTTTTGAATGATTGTGTTATTCTGTTAAAGGTATGTAACTAACTTGTTATTGAGGTAATAATGTAATGGATTTGTAACTATACTATGTCTTTGTCTAAATTATTTATTAATTAAACCAAATTATTGTTTAATCATTTTGAATCCATATTTGCATGTAAAATATGGTTAATAAATATACTATGCGAAGTCATGTTATAGCCGAAATGTGGTAGTGCTTAATAATATCGTTTCTGTAAAGTAGAGAGATCACTAAATAGTTTTCATATATAGTCAATTGTCAGTTGACCAATTTATGAATTGAAACTTATTTTTAGTGTTTCACGACCTCCAACACCATATGGTGTTAATAATTATAATTAAGTTCAACTTGTATACTTAACATATAAAACGTTCAAAAAATGAACAACTATTATAAAAAAAAATGTTGGACGTAACCACTATGTATTCAATAAAGTGACCACATCCGCCGCAGTAGCTCATACAATGCAATGAAAATGTAAACAAATGCATCTTTAGCACGTTTTATAAATCACAAACCATTAAGCTTCATGACCTACAAATATGGAAAGGAGCCAATGGTCTGTAATGGTAAAAACATGATTTAATTCAAACAATTAACAACAAGTAAGTAAAAACATTTAGCACTTAGCATACTCTGCTCTCAATTGTTGTAAACCCATGTTCTAGTCATTGTAAAGCGTCATTTCGTTATATCAGAACAACAAACATTGTACGTTTAAACAAATACAAAGACCATACTTGCCCCAAGATGTGAAATGGAGTCCCAGAAGCCACTTTCCAATGAACGGTGTTCTCTTTTGTGAAATTATCCAACAAATGGTTTGAATTTTCACTCCAAGTTTCATTAACAATATTTCATTTGTTTCCATCATGTCACAATGTTACGTAGGAATTGGAAAATATGTTAATGAAAAGAATTTGTTTCACGAACAAAACAATTCTACAAAAATGTTCTGACTTGTGTTATGTATTGCTGTTTCAGATCAGTATTGAAACGCTACTATTTCTGGAACATTGATGAGTAAAACGTCAGATGTTCAACCTAACATCCTTCGCCTTGATATCCAATATGTATATGAAACACTACAATTCAACAAAACAACACATCTAGTATCCAATGTTTGATAGAAAATAGTTTAATTACATTTCAAATAATCGTTTCTAAATCTGATTCTCAAACTTGGACCAAAGTTGTAAAAGAATAAGAGCGCATTGACACAATAACTAACATAACGGAAAGATGGTTTATTTAAATGTAGATACACTTACAAATGCTCCTAACACATACATGTTTGTTTACAAATAATACTGCAACAAACATAGTAAATATTGCAATAATACAGCAACAAACATAGTAAATATTGCAATAATACAGCAACAAACATAGTAAATATTGCAATAATACAGCAACAAACATAGTAAATATTGCAATAATACAGCAACAAACATAGTAAATATTGCAATAATACAGCAACAAACATAGTAAATGTTGCAATAATACAGCAACAAACATAGTAAATGTTGCAATAATACAGAACCAAACATTGTAAAACATGCAATGATACAGCAACAAACATAGTAAATATTGCAATAATACAGCAACAAACATAGTAAATATTGCAATGATACAGCAACAAACATAGTAAATATTGCAATAATACAGAAGCAAACATTGTAAAACATGCAATAACACAGAAGCAAACATTGTAAAACATGCAATGATAATACAGAACCAAATATAGTGAAACAGGCAATAATAATACAAAAGCAAACATTGTAAAACATGCAATAACACAAAAGCAAACATTGTTAAACATGCAATTATACAGAAGCAAACATTGTAAAACATGCAGTAATAATACAGAACCATGTATGGTGGAACAGGCAATAATAATGCAGAACCAAAGATAGTTAAACACTCAATAATAATACAAAAACATACAAGGTTAATGAAAAAAAACTAATGAACAGTAGTATTGCTGTTCGAATTCCTTGTTTCATCATTTTTAATTATAAATGTACGAATATGTTTTAACGTCCATCGTTCGTTGATGCTAACAACTCCAGCAATGTTTTCAATGTTCAATCATAACAACCCAAGCAATGTCTTCACAGTACGATACTAACAACTCCAGCAATGTACACACAGTCCAATACTAACAACTCCAGCAATGCCTACACAGTTCTCACTAACAACTCCAGTAATGTCCACACAGTTCAATACTAACAACTCTAGCAATGTCCACACAGTTCAATACTGACAACTCTAGCAATGTCTTCACAGCTCAATACTAACAACACCAGCAATATATGCACAGTTCAATGATAAAAACTCTAACAATGTCAACATAGCTCAATGATAGAAGATCTAGCAATGTCTGCACAGTTCGATGATAAAAACTTTTTCCACACAACTCACTGGTAGCAACTCCAGCAATGTCAACACATTTCAATGATAGAAGCTCTAGCAATGTCCTCATAGCTCAATGATTGCAACTCTAGCAATGTCCTCATTCGAACATTTTTGAAGAGTCGTCATTTACATAAGGCTCTCTAATATCGCTATAACACTCACATTTTAAAACTAAGTTAAAAACTTGTTCTACTTCTTGATCGATTGAAACAAATACTGGTCAGTAAAGGATTGTCGCATTATTTGGCTGAAGTTAACAACACAAAGTATATAAAGTGCCTGCTTGTAAAAGTATATATACACGTGTGTAGATAGTTTAGAGAAAATACATTGCTAAATTGCATATGAATGTGTCAAATACAATACATTTCCCTTGACAAGCAGGCACTTTATGCATACCTTTTGTAAGCATTAGCGTAGAGTTAGAACATAGTATACGGTTTTCTGTTTGGCAATTGTTCATGATAAACATTAAATCACAAATGAGTTTATGCTCAGCCGAACGACAGTGTCCTTGTTGCAGATGGATATAAAATGAAGTAAAGGATGCAAGGTATTTCTGGTAGTTTACTGATTTGCAAGGTCGTAAACATTTACACGATTATCATTCCCTCCAACGAGGAGTTTTTTATTTGTCGGACAGTAAGCCACTGTGTACGGACGCTTCATCCCATCGTTCGTCTCCAGTATAGTCTTCATTCTACCATCAAGCCCGGAAATCACCATTACGGTGTTGCTGCAACAAACGATCACCTGTCCCCCACCCACGTCCGCGAGGCCGCCAAGATCAACCAGTTCCTCGTAAGATTTTTTTTGAAGCACTTCCCCCTGCAGGCTCATCTGCAATAACGTTCGGTTTTTGTCCGATACATATATGGTGCTAATATCGTCGCGACTTATGGTCAAGAAAGACGGACCATAAAATACTTTGTCTTGAAGCGGTGAATTACCAATGGTTTGTAAAACATCTCCATTCATAGTTCTTACTTCTATTCGAGGCGACGTGTGTGGAAATGTCAAGTAAAGCCTACCATCCTGGTGTGCTATTCCCCTGCAAAATGCCGACACTACAATATATTTGTCTGTTTCCAGTGCATTCCCAGTGTTGATAAACTGAACCTTGGTCTGATGCCCATAAGATAGAGTGACGGCGGCCCTGTCCTCCGGCAGCACGCAGACATCCCAGGGTTTTTCGTATAGCGACAGACGTGACGTCACCTTACCGGTGGTCAGGTCTAACGTTTTCAGACATTGGTTGTAAAGGTCAGCAAGGAGGAGGGTATCGGGCCTAAGCACGGCCGAGCCTCTTATCAAGCATGTTTTTGTGTCTTCCGGAGTCATAATGTTTATGTCAGTTGCACGGTTCCACTTAGTCGTAAAGAAGTCTGAATAATAATAATAATAATAATAATAATAATGATAATAATACTGATAATAATAATAAGAATAAGAAGCATATCGCAAAGCAATATAAGAAGTCAGGTCATATAAAAGAACCACGATATATTACATATTTTGATTCACCCAAAAGGTTTGCATGGAGAGCAAAAACGAGTCATTTAATTTAACTACTTTACCACTGAAATAAAACTTCGATTTCAGAGGTATTTCGTTTGTTATCGATCTATTCCTCTTAATTCCTTCGGTTTTTGCACCTACCTAAATGTTCAATAACCTTCCCTATCACGTCTTCCCACATCAGCAGGTCTTCGGTCTTCTTATCTCGACTAAACTTATATCGCGTCACCATGTTTTCCGTCTCAACTTTCTTTATCAATGTTTGCATATCACCCAGTATCTGTTGTGCATGTCTAGCTGTTACATAAATGTGGTTAGCGTTTTTGTCCTGCGCCTCTAGCCTAGATTTCGTCTCAGCCAGTGTTAATTTCGCAGCGTCTATATCTTCCCGCCATCTCTGTATACGGTCTGTGTCTTTCTTTCTTGCTTTGTCCATTGCTTCGACGAGCGCTTTTTCTTGTTTGTCGAGATATTCATTGATTTCTACTCTAAACTCTTCTAACCTTTTCAATTGGACTTGATTTAAATCAAGCACCGACTGTTTATCAGATTGAAGTTTTCTTTTCCAAGTGTTTAAATCTGCTTCAAGCTTTGCCACCTTGTCAACTAAAACCTTGAACTCGCTGCTTGCTGTGAAAGAATGCGCGACTTTTGGTATATAATCAATCTTGCAGGTCCTGTGGTTTAGAACAATGCAATCCCAGCAACCAAACTGCTCGTGTTCTGGGCAGTAGAACTTGCTTACTTCTGATGGATGGTCTTGGCAAAGATCTAAACCCGAGACGTCAGCAGCCTTTTGACTTGACGGATAATGAATTGGCATTTTTTGTTTGCCAAGCACATTGTGATATTTCGTGACCGTCAGTATCTCATGGACTTTGATGCATGATGGACAAATGTACACATTACAGTTGTTGCAGAATCCATGGGCCTCTTGTTCTTTCCCTTCGGCCCGGCATGGCTCGCAGAGGGGCGTCGCTTTCGCAGAGCCTGCAGCTACATCTGTGTTGGCTCTTCGGCCTGAAACTTCCATTTACAGGAAATGACGTACCTAAAATGAAAAGGAAACATTTCAAATTCTGAACAGAAACATGAAAATATATTTTATAAACACCCTATTCATAGATATTGGTGAATGCATGAGGCATATTACTCGATAACAACATCCCGCCATCCCTCTTTTCCCCAGCCAAAGTCTTAGTTTCGCCTTTCCATTGTGTTTATCAACAAAGTCATTGGTCAATTTTGTCTGCTGTTTTTTTGTCTTATTTCAATATGAGGGCGAATTGTTAACAAGTCATAATATGTAGATATATATCCAAAATTTATCAAATACACATTTGTCAATTATATTAAACTTATTAATGAAAAATGTTTCTCCATCAATAGTGTTAATTATTTGATATTTGGTATTTTACACACATTACAGTATTTAGTATGAGTTCATCGTGTGTGTTGTTGGTGTTCTTTATTTAGTTAATTCATAATTTTTGGACCAACCATCAGGGGAGTATGCGTTAGGTGAGTAAGACGTTTGGATCTAATTTTGAAGATGTAACAATCAACATGTTTTAGCTAAATTTCTGTTTTGTAATAAGTATTAATGATATATTTCCTATGCGAGGGTTTTAGTGGCTTTTTTGCTTAAAATTCATATATATTTTATAATGTTTTTTCATCAAATGTTGGTAAACTGTTGGTTTATAATTTCTTGAGACCTGTTTTTGTTGTAGTAGATCCTTAATTTGATAATAACATTGGTTTAACCACCTTAACGGTATTCTGATACTAGGTCATGCACATTTTGAGACGTAAGGCTAATTAGCATTGATATGCATGTATACATAATAACATGTTGTTCGTCATATCAAAGAAAGAAATAGTTGATGTTTATACCCCTGCAATACGAATGGGGAATAAAGGAGTCGATATTGGGGTCCGTCTGCCTGGATGTTACTTTGAGGTAAGTAGGCAGGTAGGCAGGTAAGCAGGTAAGCATTTACTTTGCCAAAGTCATGAAGGAAATAATACAAATTAAGCAATTTGGATTTGAACTACTTATGTTGGTTCGTCAGCCTATCTCACCGTTTATTTCAAGGTATGGACGCAGGCTATGTCATTGCAAAAGTCAAATACAAAACACGAATTAAATCGAATTAGAATCGACCAACATTATCATTATAAAAAATAAGCAATTATTTGATATTGACATGACGCTGGCAAATAACGTTTTAAGTCCCTGTAGTTTTCATTGTTACAGTAATGAACATGTAGTATGACTCTTGATTCATAATACTAATTGTATTCCGCACGTTTAATGCTTATTTTTGGGTGATGACTTTGTCACTCAAAATACTTTTCTTTTTAATCAAAATTATTTTATTTTACTTGCAAAAGTTATCTGCATGATGAGTACAATTGGAATGCTCATTGTTTGTAGTTTTTTTAACAGTTTTGAATTGTTCATTATGGGAAAGTCACATAATTAGCAATTCAGGCTTTTTGTCTACAAAGCATCATTCCAAAAAAGCTGTATTGTTGTACACAGTCATAAGTTAGTTGTTAATCAGTTTAAAGGTGTGCGCATTAGTTTCATTAGAGTTAATGTATTTCCATTTATAAAGAATTGTCTACAAAATGGTCTTAACCCGCAAAGCAGTTGTCAGTTGTAGCACTTTATTTGTATTGGCATGGGTTGTTTATGCTTTGTGCGACAATCATGTGACAGGAGTATATTTTACCTCAATCATGTGACAGAAATATATTTTTACCTCAAGCTGTATAGATTTCTTGAATGCAGGATGATGTGGAAATCTTCGTTATCTATATATCCGTCAGGAATTCCAGATTTCAGTTATTTAGCTTAAAAAAATGATTTCAAGTGCGTGGCTTTAGTTTTTTAAGTTAATATTAAGGTAAAAAAACACAACTAAAGCCTGACTTAGTTTAAGAGTTGAAAAAAATAAAAAGCAAATTTAGTACAATTCCATATGTGAAGTGCAGGAAGTTCAAAATAAACTGGACATTGTAAAATAAAGAAAAACAAGCGTGCTGCATGGAGCATGTCTCTGAGACATTTGAAAAGATTCCCCAGCACCAAGAATTATTAAGAATTGCGGATTATTCAGAATGCGGCTTGGGCAATGTAAACTGCTATACAAGTAAAACTCTCGCCGTTGTTTCCGACGATGAAGCTAAGTTGCAAAAGACAGAAAATCAGGAACTCAAACGACGCAAATCGAAATCAGACAGGCGTTTGCAGTTGATATCAAGTTGCAGCTATCGCTCAATGTCCGGCCTTTCGGTGCAGTGGCCCAGCGTTTTTTTCGAGGACAATCCTACCAGCCAATGCAATCAACAATATACGGTTCATACACCTGGTGGGCGTAGATCATTTGAACCTAGCCACTAACGCACTACTACCTTGTCTTCATCTTGTCCATGAAGATGCAAAGGAAAACTCTTAGACAACCTGAGTAAACAGCAAGGCGGGTTTTAAAAGAAATTTGTATGTATTATGACTTCGTTTGCCATACGCGAAAGCCTACATTTTGCCAAAGAAGAATTCGTCTGTTTTGCTTTTTAGATGGCTGCATGGCCTTTGACCATAAAAATACAAGGACTAATGTCAGATGATATCCTTGTGTTACAAGGATGCCCACAGGGCCGGAAGTGATCGCTGAGTATGAATCGGGTGTTTATCGATTTGCTAATAAGGCAAACAGAATATAGTGCCCTGTGATTGTTTATTTATGGTCGACACATACAATTATAGCAGATGACATGGTACAATTATCATTCTATAAATAAGACATGGACCAAATATTAGACATATGTTGTCAACATTCCACGTTATTCAGATCTTTTATAACCCGGATAAATACAAAGTCCTTGAATTGAACGGAAAAAACATTTGACCGCTGTTTTGAGCTTGGATTAGACAATATCAACTTATGTGACCACTATATCCGCATGGAAGTTATAACGAATAAGCAACTCTTATCGAAACAAGCAATAAACGAAACATATAATAAATTACGAAAAACGCACTTGAACGTGCTGAATACTTGGTTACATCTGAAAATGTAGAACCCTCTGACCTTGAGAACAATATATAATACAGCATTACTCTCAAAGGCCCCCAATACATGTGTGTTTAACATGGAAGACCTACTCGTGGAGTGAAATATAACATCTGGAGGTTGCAAACAGATTTTATATAGCATAATCAGCAAATGCCAAAAGTTTTTTTTTTCTATTTTAAAACGACAAACACCAACACCTTGGCTTTTTACAAGACAGTGTGAGAATCTTAAACAAGTACGATCTTATTACTGTTACAATGTTGAATGTCTTCTTTCTTTCAGGCCTTGCCTGAATAAATTTCCTAAATACAATCCGTTTGGAGATTGACGTCGGGGAAATATTTTTATCTGCCATTTAACACAATGAAACTGTTCCCCCTGTCTGTTTCAAAGGGATTCATATGTGGCACTGTTTGCGCACGTGTTTTTTCGGGGGGGGGGGGGGGTTACCGCGCCGTCATTCAGCGCTTGGACAGCCGACAATTACTGCCGGAAATTGTATTTATTTTCATTGTATGAGTATATTTGTCGTAGACTTGGCGCCAAATTGCATTGTTTGACAAGTGAATGGGTGTATTTTTGTTTAAAGTGTAATTAATGGAACTATTTCATACAATGTATTATAAATATTTCGGGATGGTTTTGTCACATTGATAAGTTGAACGTAATTTTATCATTGTGCTAATTATATGTTTATGTAACGATGTTATGTTCCTGTCAGTCGGTATCAAAGGTCACTTCAAACAGATTAAACATGTTTTAATGTTCAATTTTATGTGTTTTTTTATGACTTTCAAGTTTGCCTTAATATATTTATTAAATACATTCTAATCCGTTAAGAGATTGACGTTTGGAGACAATAATTATAATAAAGATTTAATTAGTATGTCAGTATTAACTTACCACAGTTGTATCCATGTTTTATTCTCTATCTGCATTAGAAAAATGGCCGCAGCGATCAAACTTAGTTAACTTCCCGTTCAATTCTTTATACTACTAAATTCTGCCATTCTGTGCATTTGCATTTTCGCGGCAAACGAACGACATGCGACAATGTGAATATGCTTCAGTGACGGAGGTGGGAAGAAATGCGAAATAAACGTGCGGCGCATTTTCGACCTGTCACTTGGGAGTATTTTCGTATCGTCATAATTTTGACCTCTTCACATTTCACCCGGCTTGAAGAAGACACGGAATTTTGCAGAGTATTTCTTTTACACAGATCGACATTGTTAAACAGAACACGGCAGTTATACTTATTTTTAATACTAAATCTGTGCCAGAACTATCAGTGAAACAAACAATTGTTACTTTTTAAATTGAACTGAGGTTAGAATATATGAAGGGTAATGGCGAGCCTTCAAATGGTACTGTCTTGTTGTCTTTGAAAACACATAAGCTGTCATCACGTACTACAACATCGTTATAACCGTGCCAATTGCTACGGCGTTTTAAATCTTCAACACTCACTAGTCCCACCATTCTCATTCATCAGAGGATAGATCAAACTATTATGGTGTACGCATAGCATCATCGCTCTGGTGTATGAGAAAGAAGTCCCACCGACTCAATAGATGGTACATTCAACGTCAATGACACATAAACTACGTTTATGTCGACGGGGAATGAACCAACCACTCTACGCCAGGAAGATACAAGCCTCTTTTTCAAATCCTGCCTATGTAATATGTTGTTTTTTTCTTTGCCATTCGGCCGAGTATGTATAACAATACTGATAAAAAATATTATTTGCCCTTTAGCAAACAAACAAATTATTTTAATATCTTCATACCGTAAACATTAATTTTTAGATAGAATTATCGACGGCATAATTCCGTGGTAAAAAGTGAAATCCACTTATTTATTATTAACAATTTTTGTATTGTACACATATTGGAATATTCTTTATAAAAGGTTTATATTTTAAATTTTATAGAAATTGATAAAAAAAGAAGACATAATTCAAACTTTTCCATTAATCCCTTTATTATAAACGAATACTTTTAGTGTGCACATATTGGATAATGTTTCATATATGATTTATATTTCAAACTTTAATAAAATTGATCAAAAATTGGCGAAGTCATAAAAGCTTTTCGAAAAATATATACAGAAATCGACGTGAAATCCTATAGTGGAGCAGTGAAATGCACTAAGTTTGCAGACTACTATGATCTTTAAATAGCGGGAGGAATTCATGAAGTTTTTATTTATTGCAGAACGATGTTACAGTTGTGTGTGCGTGCATGCGTGCGTGTTGTGTGTGTGTGTGTGTGTGTGTGTGTGTGTGTGTGTGTGCGCGCGCGCGCGTGTGTGGTGTGTGTGCGTGCGTGTGTTTGCAGACTACTATGATCTTTAAATAGCGGGAGGAATTCATGAAGTTTTTATTTATTGCAGAACGATGTTACAGTTGTGTGTGCGTGCATGCGTGCGTGTTGTGTGTGTGTGTGTGTGCGCGCGCGTGCGTGCGTGTGTGGTGTGTGTGCGTGCGTGCGTGCGTGTGTGTTGTGTGTGTGTGCGTGCGTGCGTGCGCGCGCGCGTGTGTGTGAACCCTTTCATTATCTCTCATAATGGTAAACCAAGTTAAACATAGTCAGACGTACATGTGTTTTACCTTGATGTAACTGTCATGTTGTGCTTGTTTTTCACAACTCTAGTAGCCGGTGCTATACCATAGTAAGAACACAATTATTTACAATGTTATGACGACGTTCGAATCCTTTAGAACTAAATTTTCACATGTTGAGTTCAATTTAATAGTTCGTATCTTGCGTAAGGTCAATGTATTTCATCATGATAGGCCTAACACAGTATTTTCGTTTTAAATATGCTGTGGGTAAATCATCAAAAACATAGCAAACACAAACAAAGTGAAGCTCATCTTCAATATCAATACTATTACATATTGTGCAAAAGCGTTGATTATGAAGCGACCTAAACGAAATACAAATCCCTGAACAATCTGTATGACTGTTAATATGGCAAGAAAAATAGCTTTTTGGAGAGACAGCTACATATATAGACTAGGAAAGGACTATCAATACGATTTATGCGGAATTATTACAAGCAATACTTGAACGTTCCAAGTCAAGTTCAATTTTTCGGTTCAAAGAGTTAAGCTCAACCTTTCTTATCTAACAAAATGTCAGATAGTACCACAAATTACAATTGTCACAACATATTGAGTCAATGGCACATGCCTTTACACAGACACTACACGGAAACGAGCCCATTTTGTTAACACGGGCAACACAAATATATTATGATATAAATAGATTTTTTAAACTAAAACACTTAAAAATCCGTTTAAATAGTCAAAACACTACACAAATCCCACACTGCATGTATATAGCAGTAATAAGTAATTAAAAACGCAATGACTATCATTTCAATTATGAACTCATTTTATACTAACAATATATTTCCATTTTTCTGTTTTGGCATAAAGTATTTTCTGTCTTTGTACTGATAATCTATTACACCGCCGTAAATGTTATGTCACCTTTCGTAGATATTTGATGTTAACATCTTAACCGCGTAGTGTGAAACGCCCGAAATGTCAGGACGTAGAAATCGGCGTAGTCACTGCTTCGTTGCACAAAGTCTCTATAAATCGTATTCTAATATGTGTACAATAACGGATGTGAAAAATAAATGAGTCCTATGTGGACTTCAAATTTGTACTTCACTTCCATTTCCGTACATTTTTCGAATGGTTTCTAAACGTTCGTCTCTGTTTAGTTCAATTTCATTAAATTTTGAAATATAAACCCCTTATTAATCATATTCCAATATGTGTAAGGTATTAAATATTTGTTAAAAATAAATGAGTTTTGAGTGAATTCCACTTCTCCATGATTGGATCTCACGTCAATTTCCGTACATTTTTCGAAAAGTTTCCATAACGTTTTCATTTTTTTTTTATTAATTTCAATAAAATTTGAAATATAAATCCTTAAGGAGGCATATAAATGAAAATATTGTTTAAAACATCTACTCCTTTTTAAAGCGTCCAATTTAGATCTGCAACTCGAAGTAAGGGAAGATAGATTGAATATCAATCTTTATGATAAACGTGATAATTTTAATTTTAAAATTTAAATTACCCTTCTTTAGATGGAGATATTCCTAGTTCACCATCATATGGTGTTTTTATTTCTCAGTTGATGAGGTTCGTTAGAATATGTACAGATGTCCAAAATTTCAGCTCTCGCAATAAACCTATGACGGAAAAACTTCTTAAACAGGGTTTCAGATATCATAAATTAAGGAAAACTTTCTCAAAATTTGTTGATGGTCATTATAATATTATATCAAAGTACAATAGAAGTCTTAAATCGCTGATGGCTAATAGTATTGCTCATCCCGATTTTTATGGTGATGTTTTAAAGACAATTCGTAAAAATAAAGGGCAGATACTGACTCAATGGATTGCTTGGATTTTTATTTAAACCATGGATACAACAGCAAAACTTTGAAGAGTGCTTCTAGTTTTTGAAGATGAATTCCTCAAACAAAATATAAGGTTTAATATAGTGTATTTGCATAACTAACTTTCAGTCCTTTGATTTTATGAACATTTTGCAGATTCAATTTATCTTTAAAACCTTCTTTGGCTGACTAGGAATGTTCCGGCATGTGACGTCTCTTTCTTCAAATATATTACATAGGTAATTATTTGGAGGAAAAGTTGAACTAATACATGTAGTGTATGTGTCGCCTGAAAAAGCGACATATAGGGGTTATTTTTGTCGGCGGCGGCGGTCGCATCCCGTTTTTCATTTGTTCGGTATATATTGTAAACTAAAAGTGGTATTAACTTGAAATTTAATATGTAGATAGATCACATTGAGGGCAAGTGCAGAGCACAAGAACTGTTACTCGTACTTCCATATTTTCAGAGTTATTGCCCTTTGTTAATTTTCATGCTTTAAGGTTTTGTCCGGGGCATATCTTGTAGAATATAAGAGTAATCAACTTTAAACTTCATATGTAGATAGATCTCATGGAGGCAAGTGCATTGCGCAATAACAGTAACTCTTGCTTTCTTAGATTTAGAGTAACTGCCCATTATTATTTTTCATGCTTTAAGTTTTGTCCGGGGCTTGTCTTAAAGAAAATAAGAGGTATCAACTTGAAACTTCATAGCTAGATATATCTTATTGAGGGCAAGTGCAGTGTACATGAACCGTAACTCTTGCTTCCATGTTTTTAGAGTTATTGCCCTTTGTTGGCGTCCGCGTCCCGTTTTCACTTGTCCGGGGCATATCTCGTCAACTATTTGTGGTATCAACTTGAAATTTCATATGCAGATAGATCTCATTGAGGGCAAGTGCAGTGCACAAGAATTGTTACTCGTGCTTCCATATTTTCAGAGTTATTGCCCTTTTTTTAATTTTCGTGCTTCAAGTTTTGTCCGGGGCATATCTTGTAGAATGTAAGAATTTTCAACTTGAAACTTCATATGTAGAAAGATCTCATTGAGGGCAAGTGCAGTGCACAATAACAGACACTCTTGCTTTCTTAGTTTTAGAGTAATAGATCTTTGTTAATTTTCATGCTTAAAGTTTTGTCCGGGGCATATCTTGAAGAATATAAGAGGTATCAACTTAAAACTTCATACATGTAGCTAGATAGATTCTATTGAGGGCAAGTGCAGTGCACAAGAACTATAACTCTTGCATCTATATGTTTCGAGTTATTGCCCTTTGTTTATTTTCAAGCTTGAATTTGGTTAGGAGCATATATCGTAAACAATAAATGTATTACCTATTAATAGGTGGATAAATCTCATTGAGGGCAAATGCAGTGCACAAGAACTGTAACTCTTGCTTCCATATTTTTAGAGTTATTGCCCTTTGTTAATTTACTTTGTTAATATTTGTCCGGCTTAACGTTTTTACCTTTAGTTCAAATGCCACCTACACTTGAAATTTAAATTGCAATATCATTCTATAAATGAATAAAATGCCAATCCAACAGCTAATATGTCGACAGTAAATAATACCTCAGGCGACACATCCGACTCGCGGAGTTCTAATTATATTTAATAATGTTTTCTTTGTTCCTAGTTTTAGTACACAATGTGTGTATACCACGGGATAAATTGCGTCATAAATGCTACGTCGGAAAGCAATATTTTGGTTTGTCTGTAGCATAGATGACAACATGCTTGTGACCTTCATTGAAAGCATGCATTGTGTGGAGAAGCATCTTGTTGTCCGCTTCTTCATGATTGCAGGGTTGTATTTCATACCAGGGCGGGTAATCGACCTGCACCGTACCATTTCAAATGTAAAGAAAAACCGGCCATCTTGGATGTGAAAAGGTATGTTTTTAACTATTTCTCCGTTTTTAGAATAAACTTGCAGCAGAAATAAAGTTATGAACTTGCTCCTCACTTTTCCACATATTTTGGTACCTACGTCGAGTAAAAACTCATTTTAGAACAAATGTTAAATGTGCATGGGAAAATGAATCGACGTGAAATGACCACGACTTGACAGGGTAAAGTGCAGTGCGTTTTGCTATTTATCACTGTTTTTTTTTTTTAAGAAAGTTATTTTATTGGTAAACTCTCCAAATATGTATGTTTACATTTTATGGTCAATGACAAAGTTCAAAATCAAACAAAGCACTATTATTGAGTAAAATTGTCGTATCTCATTTTGGGTACGGCGCAGTGTTATAAAATAAATGGTAAAGTGCAGTGCATTTTGCTATTTCTCACTGTTTTAGTCCAAGAAAGTAATTTTGTTGGTAAATTCTCCAAATATGTAGTGCCATTTTACATTTTATGATCAATGATCAAGTTCAAGATCAAACAAAGCAGTAGTTTTCAGTAAAATTGTCGTATTTCAGTTTTGGTACGGCGCAGTGCTATAAAATAAATGGTTTCAGTGAACTTTTGCCCCGTATAACCAAATGACATTGTCGTCGTCTCTTTCAGACTGACAATACGCGCAGAGCAGCACCAATCGCTTACTGAAAACTACTGCTTTGTTTGATCTTGAACTTTATCATTGGTCATGAAATGTAAAATGGCACTACATATTTGGAAAATATACCAACAAAATTACTTTCTTGGACTAAAAACAGTGAAAAATAGCAAAATGCACTGCACTTTACCATTTATTTTATAACACTGCGCCGTACCCAAAATGAAATACAACAATTTTACTGAATAATAGGGCTTTGTTTGATTTTGAACTTTGTCATTAACAATGAAATGTAAAATGGCACTACATATTTAGAGAGTTTACCAATAAAATAACTTTCTTTGAAAAAAAAAAGTGAGAAATATCAAAATGCACTGCACTTGACCCTGTCAAGTCGTGGTCATTTCACGTCGATTCAATTTCCCATGCACATTTAACTTCTGTTCTAAAATGAGTTTCTACTTGACGTAGGTACCAAAATATGTGGAAAAGTGAGGAGCAGGTTTATAACTTTATTTCTGCTTCACGTTCATTCTAAAAACGGAGAAATAGTTAAAAATCATACTTTTTTCCATCCAAGATGGCCGGTTTTTGTTTATATTTGAAATGGTACCGGTGCAGGTCGATTACCCGCCCTGCTTACAGAAGGAGCTCTTTCATCAAAGGTAGTGATGATTACATCGTCAGGTGCGCATTCATACTTTCCTAACTTAGATGACAAGTATTTGTTTAAGGTTTCTTTGTTTGGTCATTCCTCAGGAAGGTCTTTCTAGCCCTTTCAATTGTTTGCTGGATTGACTGTTTCAAAACTTTTTTTTGTCTTGGTGACAGTTTCATCTTTTACCAAGCGCATTCTCAAAATTATTCTGGACCAAGAAAAACTAATGTTTTAAGCTGCACTGCAACAGATTGATTGTCTTGGTGTGAGCCATTTTTGCATTAATGTCTGGAAATCACTGATATAAATCTGGTGACAGGTCGCATTCTTTCATATTTACGTTCGAAAATATGTTTTATGGTTACTTATGGTTTATTATAAATTCAATTTCCGCCAGTTTTCAAAAAAAATATTTGTGAAAAGAAGGGAACTTCTACTTACCATACGTTTTTATCAAGAAAATAGCCATTTAATATAACAATTCTGCTGGGGGAATAGTTGTTATTAAACTTGTCTGCAATGCGAAATGGCAAATTTCATACAAAGGGAAGTTACTCCTAATATTATTTGTGATATTTCCTTCCACTTTGGGTAAAAATGGCTTTAAATACTCACAAAAGGCACAACATTATTTAGATTTGTCTTGAGTTACTAATATGCATGCACAAACAAATGAAATTATATGTTTCTTTATAAAAATATCAAAAACAAATATATAAATGAGTATTTTGTCATGGCCTCATTTGTAAATGATCTCCATATGAACCCTCTTTGTCGCTTAAAATGTTCAGCTGAATATTCAAACACATGTTAACTGTGCTGCATATCACAAAAACAAATTTGTGACAAAATGTGGAATTAACCACCATTCATAACGGGGACTCCTTCTGCATTCAAGGGCCTCGATTTCTAAAGACAAAGGGCCTCTCACGATTGTCCTGCGCACTTTTTTATAAACATCATGTCCTATAGTAGAAGTAAGCAAAATTTGGTGAGTTTTAC
Organism: Mya arenaria; assembly: GCF_026914265.1. NCBI lineage: Eukaryota > Metazoa > Mollusca > Bivalvia > Myida > Myidae > Mya > Mya arenaria. Next base: position 302,799 of record NC_069130.1, read on the forward strand.
ACCCTTCGTCCCAACTTTGCACATGCGCTGTAGAGTATATCACCTGAATGAGACTTTAATTATCTTAATTGATCATTCATCATTTAATGCGGAATGAAGACATTTTATAGTACTTATTTGTGTTCAACATGTATAGTAGAAAGATAAATGTACTTATACGGAAAGGCAATGCAAACTAGATGGTTGTTTTTGTAATAAAAAACTGATGTCTCCCCCTCTGTACATCGTCTCAATATGGTGAACATTGTGGAAAGTCAAATCATTCAAGAGATATGGATCGGACACAAAATGTAATTATGAACTCGTGTGGCATTGACCTTGCATTAATCTTATCACATGTACTCTGCACATTGTCTCAAAATGGTGAACATCGGACACGAAAAATAGATTATATGACCTTGATCTCTAAATGTAACATTGGCCTTGAAACAAGCTGGCTGTAACATGCGCTCTACACATCGTCAAATTATGGTGAGCATATCGAATTGTTGCGAGTTATTTGAAAATACTAGAATCGGTTCAATGAGTATCGAGCGGGTGACCATTTGTGACAAACAAATAAGCGGAACGATTTGTGAAAGACACACACGCTGTAACCATGCGCTGTGCACATCGCCTCAATATGGTGAACATTTGTGGTGAGTAATTTCAAATCATTCAAGAGGTATACATGATAGGAAGCGGACACGTATTGATTATAATCAAATGACAATTGACCTCTAAGAGTGCCATTGACTTGAACCGAGCTGGCTGTAACATGCAGAGCGTCTGCACATCATCTTAATATGGTGAACATCAGTTTCAAGAATTATGGAGCGGACAAGATTTGTGACAAACAGACAACTCGAGCAAAAACATGTCTACCTATTTATGGGGGAGAGATAACGACTGTTTACTGGTCGAGCAGGAGTAAGTTAATCATATCGAAAAAGACTAATTGAACATGTTACGTTTCTAGATTAGTATTTCTGACGATAACCCCGTATCAATAAGCATTTTTATCCTTAAATTCGGCTTACTGTGCTAATCCCTACACAATTCGATATATACTAATCATAATCAAAACATGTGTTTCCATTTTCCAATAAAAACATGGAAGAAAAACCGATTGATCATTTTACAGATTCGCTGGAATACGAGATGCGTCCCCGTTCAGAATCCTCTACAGAGCCCTATTTAATGTTGGAATAGAAGATGTAACATCCAAAAATATGAATTATGCTGCAGAGTCCTTGAAACTCATGAGTTCAAGTTATATGCCTCTATTGCCTCTTTGGTATTCATTGTTCCTTGATGGAGATGAAAAAGATACCAAAGCACCAGTTTAAAGCTGGATAAAATTATCAAAAAGGATACCATGACTGGAAAATGATCTTTGAGACCAGAGCTATTTGTAGGAAGCTACATCCAGTGTCAAGGGGATGAATAAGTAAAATATGCCCAAATCCATTAGGTGGATCAGACAAGAAAGAATAAAATACAGGGAGCAAAAGAAGAAGTAGGGGAAACGAAAAGCAAAAAAAAAAAAAACATGCAGCCTGTGGAATGTTCTACACGCCGACAAAGCACTTGTCAGCCAAGCGAAGCCACTAACATCCAGAAGTCTTAAAAAAGAAAGTGAAAATTGAAAAAAGGTTTCAAAGGAGAAACCAAACTTCTTCTACACATAAAGTCACCAGTCATTGACTTACCGGACACTAAAGAAGCTGAAAATTCTCATTGAAATCAAGCAATCACTGACAAACACTGCACATTCGTCGTTTGATACAAGAACATCTAATTGTTTTTCCAATATGCTAAAACATGTCACGAATAATGTAGCAAAGAGAATACAAACGAAAGCTTAACATTATAATACAATGAAAAATACAGGGACAAGCCAAGTAGTCGAAAATTCATAAATAAACCCGTTTAGGGGCACAAGGCGAAGGCTCAAACCTCAATGGACTTTAGTCACAAATACCAACACCAAAAGCAGACTTACATCACATACACAAATACAAACACCACAAACAAACCATACAATCATCAAAATTGCTTTAAAGTTAAATCATTGGATTGCCGCCTTGGAACGGCCAGCGAAACTCGAGTTCTCTAGAACCTGGTCTACTGGGGCTTAAATTAGCTAGCATGGCCATAACTGCATGCTCGTCTCATTATTTATCAATAATTTATTAAATTACTAAATTAAAATATATTAGCCTCATCAGAGCACGCTTCAACTTGAAAACAATGAATAATTAACCCAAAAATAACGTTAACTGATAAATTTAATTAAATTACTCTACAATCAGATACCAGCATCACTGTAAACGAAGGAATCAGTCGGAGACACAATCCTAAGAGGTACAATAAATCGTTCAAAGACATCTATCAGACATAGCTGGCCTTGCCAATAATGCATGTATCACTGTACAAACTAAAAGGAAACACTTAATGAAACTAATATAAAATATATTTATCATGTGTAATATTTCCGAGATGTAAAATGAAATGAATAAAAAAACAAGAACAGTCTTTTATATATATAAGACAGATGAGTCAGTCAAAAAAGTCAGCCAAAAATGGTCTTAAGGATAACCTTCAATCTTCAAGAAAACCATTCGCGAACTACAACGCCTACCTTGATCGGAATGGTGTTGAAAAATATTATATTATCGGAAAAGGGTCAGTTGAAGCTAAATTAAAACTTAATCACAGCTTTAGAGAAGGTAATAAGAGCACCACCTGTCCGTAAAAAAGTCCAACAGGTAGTAATACAATACCTAGTTCATATGTCTTTTTGTCAGTGTTTCAAATTAGTATAACAACTATTGTATTGCTATACCTGTTAAGCTCGTGTAAATAGAAATATGACTTCCATTTAGTGTCATTTTTTAAACCGTTGGTAGGGATGGTGCCTTTGTTGAATGCTATACTATTTCTTTTATCTAATACTAGAAGAACTCCATTAAGGTTATTGAATGCTCATTAATATGGTCAAGGGCAGTTGTTGAGATTTTTGTATAAAGAAAACTTACCTTGTAAATTCTTATATGAACAACTACAAAAACAAGCTCAGTAGCCAATTGTTTAAATATAAACACCGTTTAATGGCACAGGGTAAACGCCAAAGACATAGAACACAAAAACAAAACAACATCACAAACAAGAAACATGAAACAACATTAGCAAAACTGATCTGGGATTCTCTGATCTAAAACAAGAATATCATCAATATCTTCAGGCAACAAACGAGCATTATTTTAATGGTCAAGACTTAATCAAAGCGCGAGGCGCTGAAAGACTATCTGCGGCCCAATATGTGAGAGTTGCAAATTTTATTTGAACTATGGGAATGGATAAAGGGCCCATAGATAAAAGTGAAAAATGTACCGAGGTCCAAGAGCGCTTGTGCCCAGATTGGGCGAGAAAACAAACATATCTCTATCTATTTTATGGCGTCTTGTGTCATTTTGTTTATGTAAATGTCACTTCAATCTTCACGTAATCCCCCATCCCCATGTATTTAATGTTACAATGCATACCCCTTTCAATCGTTTCTAAAGGTTTTTCGGTGCTTTGATTAGATATCATACGTTAGGCAAGTTTTATGAAAATACACGTTTTAATTGTTTAAGGAAAATGATTTTATTTTTACGAGCAACTTAAGCAATACTTCCTGTCAAAATGCAGAGCTTATCAGATCGTTTCCCCGCGATGAGGACAAACATGTGGTCAGTTAATGTATGTTTTATGCGACAGTTCGGGTGCACGGCATTGTGCGCCTCACACCCGCAACACGACATTGCGTGTGTCTGCCACATAACGTTACTCCAATAAAAAGGAACGTGCAGCGCCATGTTGTTTTCACGTTTTATTCCGGTAACAAATAACAGAGTATTATGATTAGTTTAAATTAAATATAGAAGTCTAATTATTAGCTCGTTCAATTAAATTGAGTCACTTAGAATGTTCACACAGTTTAATATGCACACAAAGTATTAAGCACAAAGTTTTACACATAGAGACATAGAGTATAATGTCTTTCACAAAGTTGTTGCCTTATTGATTACTAAATCATCACTATTTTAATGAAAACATGTATGTGTTTATATACTCCTTAAATGTGATACAGAGTTTGATAAAATATGACAGGTGATGAATGTGATTATCAAAAAAAATAAAAATATTTCTCTTCAAGCAAAATAATGGCATAATAATGTCAATTACTGAAAGATCATTAAATGATTATTTGGACCCTGTCTCAAACTTAGAGATGTAAGAAGTGATAATTATCACTTATATGTCCTAAATGATATATCTCAGTATTTGAGGAAATGTCATTAATATCTAATTATGATCTCCTGCATAATTACAATTATGTTTTTATCTGTTAAAAATCGAACATTTAGTAGGCTGAAAATGAGCGGCATAATATATGTAGAAACTATTTTTAGAAAATCAATCAGTTAATGTAGTTGAAACTATTTTAAGATTATCGGAAATTGTCTGTTTTAAGAATGGGAATATGATTGTGCTTTTTCAAGTTTTATTGATAAATAAATGTTATTTATGTTTTATGTAAGTATCTGTGTAGAAATAATACTAGTGCTGTCATGAATGCTTCTCACTCTTTGGGTGTTTTACAGGTTAAATCCGAACTACTTTGCTTCATCAAACGTATGCATAACTCACTGTCGTATCAGGGCATGTGTGTTAGAATAAATTGAAAGCCTAATGTCAAAAACTATGCCAAGAATACACCGGAACGAAGCTTTTTCGCCAAAAATGAACACATCTTATTAGAAAAGTATACGCCTAAATATCATGGAATTAATAGTATTTTGTTATTGTATAGCAGGCAAATCATAGTATTTGAAGCATTAGCAACACGAAATCTGGGATAAAACTATTTTGACTTTCAGACAATCATTTTTGTTTCTAATCTCATAAAAGTAATATCAAAAATACACCCTTACAAATAAGTGTGCTTCATGGTCACACCAGGTTGTAATAACAAACCCTGCAGGCGGTACACTTGCAGTCGGTAATTATATCTAGAACATCTTGGGCTCAACTCAGAGTGAAAATCAGTATGTTACCTTCCTATAAGAGCCTTCATTATTTTGACCCACATTAATCTGATAAATATAACGATCTATAAATAGTTTTATTCTGCTAAAAATAAAACGCTGGGATACAGAAATACAGCGCAGAAATAGCCGAACAAGCAAGAACTCATACCCGGACCGCAATACAACTAATCTATTTTTATGATTTCGTCGTCATTCTGCCAAACATAGAGCGCATTGAGACAAAACAAATGGGTTAAAACGACATGAAAAGAAGTAGTTCTTTTGATTTTGCGGTCTTAAGACTACCTGCGCGCATGCTAAAAACCACTTGGGACTAATATGATAATTTTCTTTCAAAAATATTGAGAGTTTACGAAATGTCGCCAATGTAGTAAGTAGAATAGTCGGTCATAAAACAATATATATAATTTGACACGTTTGAAACTAGTAATACCTCTAGAAGTGTTATTGGCTTATGGTAGGTACCATCATTTAAACTGTGTTAAAAGTTAAATCGGTTTAACATTATTCGCGCTGAGATCCCCTGGCAGACCATTCTATAACTTCGTACGAAACGTTTTGGCCGACAATATCGAACGCCATCGTCCTATAACCACATACGAAACGTTTTGCCCGACAATATCAATAGCCACCATCCTATAACCACGTACCAAACGTTTTGCCCGAGAGTATCAATAGCCGCCATCTTATAACCACGTACTAAACGTTTTGCCCGACAATATCAATAGCCACCATCTTATAACCACGTACCAAACGTTTTGCCCAACAATATCAATAGCCACCATCCTATAACCACGTACAGAACGTTTTGCCCGAGAGTATCAATAGCCACCATCTTATAACCACGTACCAAACGTTTTGCCCAACAGTATCAATAGCCACCATTTTATAACAACGTACTAAACGTTTTGCCCGACAATATCAGTAGCCACCATCTTATAACCACGTACAAAACGTTTTGCCCGACAATATCAATAGCTATCATTTTATAACCACGTACAAAACGTTTTGCCCGACAATATCAAAAGCCACCATCTTATAACCACGTACCAAAACGTTTTCCCGAGAGTATCAATAGCCACCATTTTACAACCACGTACTAAACGTTTTGCCCGACAATATCAATAGCCACCATCTTATAACCACGTACCAAATGTTTTGTCTGACAATATCATTAGCCACCATCTTATAACCACGTACAGAACGTTTTGCCCGACAATATCAATAGCCACCATCTTATAACCACGTACAAAACGTTTTGCCCAACAGTATCAATAGCCACCATCCTATAACCACGTACCAAACGTTTTGCCCGACAATATCAATAGCCGCCATCTTGTAACCACGTACAAAACGTTTTGCCCGACAATATCAATAGCCACCATCTTATAACAACGTACAAAACGTTTTGCCCGACAATAACTACAGCCAACAGCCATCATTTTATAACCACGTACAGAACGTTTTGCCCGACAATATCAATAGCCATCATTTTATAACCACTTACGCAACGTTTTGCCCGACAATATCAATAGCCATCATTTTATAACCACGTACTAAACGTTTTGCCCGACAATAACAATAGCCACCATCTTAAAACCACGTACCAAAACGTTTTGCCCGACAATATCAATAGCCGCCATCTTATAACTACGTACTAAACGTTTTGCCCGACAATATCAATAGCCGCCATTTTATAACCACGTACCAAACGTTTTGCCCGACAATATCAATAGCCGCCATCTTGTAACCACGTACAAAACGTTTTGCCCGACAATATCAATAGCCGCCATCTTATAACCACGTACAAAACGTTTTGCCCGACAATATCAATAGCCAGCATCTTATAACCACGTACCAAACGTTTTGCCCGACAATAACAATAGCCACCATCTTATAACCACGTACCAAAACGTTTAGCCCGACAATATCAAAAGCCACCATCTTATAACCACGTACAAAACGTTTTCCCGAAAGTATCAATAGCCGCCATCTTGTAACCACATACCAAATGTTTTGCCCGACAATATCAATAGCCGACATCTTGTAACCACGTACAAAACGTTTTGCCCGACAATATCAATAGCCGCCATCTTGTAACCACGTACAAAACGTTTTGCCCGACAATATCAATAGCCGCCATCTTGTAACCACGTACAACACGTTTTGCCCGACAATATCAATAGCCGCCATCTTGTAACCACGTACAAAACGTTTTGCCCGACAATATCAATAGCCGCCATCTTGTAACCACGTACAAAACGTTTTGCCCGACAATATCAATAGCCACCATCTTATAACTACGTACAAAACGTTTTGCCCGACAATAACAATAGCCATCATTTTATAACCACTTACGCAACGTTTTGCCTGACAATATCAATAGCCACCATTTTATAACCACGTACTAAACGTTTTGCCCGACAATATCAATAGCCTTCATTTTATAACCACGTACAGAACGTTTTGCCCGACAATATCAATAGCCATCATTTTATAACCACGTACAGAACGTTTTGCCCGACAATATCAATAGCCATCATTTTATAACCACGTACAGAACGTTTTGCCCGACAATGTCAATAGCCACCATTTTATAACCACGTACAGAACGTTTTGCCCGACAATATCAATAGCCACCATCTTAGAACCACGTACAAAACGTTTTGCCCGACAATATCAATAGCCACCATCTTATAACCACGTACAAAACGTTTTGCCCGACAATATCAATAGCCACCATCTTATAACCACGTACAAAACGTTTTGCCCGACAATATCAATAGCCATCATCTTATAATCACGTACCAAAACGTTTTGCCCGACAATATCAATAGCCACCATTTTATAACCACGTACAAAACGTTTTGCCCGACAACATCAATAGCCACCATCTTATAACCACGTACAAAACATTTTGCCCAACAATATCAATAGCCACCATCTTATAACCACGTACAAAACGTTTTGCCCGACAATATCAATAGCCACAATCTTATAACCACGTACCAAACGTTTTGCCCGAAAGTATCAATAACCACCATCTTATAATCACGTACCAAAACGTTTTGCCCGACAATATCAATAGCCACCATCTTATAACCACGTACTAAACGTTTTGCCCGACAATACCAATAGCCACCATCTTATAACCACGTACTAAACGTTTTGCCCGAGAGTATCAATAGCCACCATCTTATAACCACGTACAGAACGTTTTGCCCGAGAGCATCAATAGCCACCATCTTATAACCACGTACAGAACGTGTTGCCCGACAATGTCAATAGCCACCATTTTATAGCCACGTACAGAACGTTTTACCCGACAGTATCAATAGCCACCATCTTATAACCACATACAGTCAAACCCCGTTGGCTCGAACTCGCTTTGCTCGAATTCCTCGTTGGCTCGAATCGAATGTTAAGGACCGATCTATTTACACTGAACGTAAGTTTTCCCGTTTGGCTCGAATTTTCCGGGGCTCGAGGTATTTTCGCCGGTCCCGACAATATCAATAGCCTTCATTTTATAACCACGTACAGAACGTTTTGCCCGACAATATCAATAGCCATCATTTTATAACCACGTACAGAACGTTTTGCCCGACAATATCAATAGCCATCATTTTATAACCACGTACAGAACGTTTTGCCCGACAATGTCAATAGCCACCATTTTATAACCACGTACAGAACGTTTTGCCCGACAATATCAATAGCCACCATATTAGAACCACGTACAAAACGTTTTGCCCGACAATATCAATAGCCACCATCTTATAACCACGTACAAAACGTTTTGCCCGACAATATCAATAGCCACCATCTTATAACCACGTACAAAACGTTTTGCCCGACAATATCAATAGCCATCATCTTATAATCACGTACCAAAACGTTTTGCCCGACAATATCAATAGCCACCATTTTATAACCACGTACAAAACGTTTTGCCCGACAACATCAATAGCCACCATCTTATAACCACGTACAAAACATTTTGCCCAACAATATCAATAGCCACCATCTTATAACCACGTACAAAACGTTTTGCCCGACAATATCAATAGCCACAATCTTATAACCACGTACCAAACGTTTTGCCCGAGAGTATCAATAACCACCATCTTATAATCACGTACCAAAACGTTTTGCCCGACAATATCAATAGCCACCATCTTATAACCACGTACTAAACGTTTTGCCCGACAATACCAATAGCCACCATCTTATAACCACGTACTAAACGTTTTGCCCGAGAGTATCAATAGCCACCATCTTATAACCACGTACAGAACGTTTTGCCCGAGAGCATCAATAGCCACCATCTTATAACCACGTACAGAACGTTTTGCCCGACAATGTCAATAGCCACCATTTTATAGCCACGTACAGAACGTTTTACCCGACAGTATCAATAGCCACCATCTTATAACCACATACAGTCAAACCCCGTTGGCTCGAACTCGCTTTGCTCGAATTCCTCGTTGGCTCGAATCGAATGTTAAGGACCGATCTCTTTACACTGAACGTAAGTTTTCCCGTTTGGCTCGAATTTTCCGGGGCTCGAGGTATTTTCGCCGGTCCCAAGAAGTTCGAGTCATCGGGCTTTTACATAACGTTTTGCCCGACAGTATCAATAGCAAAGTAAAAGCTTCCAGTACGGCTTAAAATTTAGCGTCAACCCGATTTCTGTAATATATACTTTTGAAACGCAGAATCATATAAACGAAGTGTTTTGGGATATACATCATAAAGATTTTAGTGTTTTCTCTTCATCTGTTAATGATCTACAATATTTCCACTTTCATCTTTATTTTTTAAAAGTAGTTTCACATTAAAAACCACACCAGAATCCAGTGTTAACATAACCATAAAATGCATTAAACATCATTATTAATCGACATGCTTTGTTTTATCTATCGGAAACAGATATCATTTCGGAAGGAAATACTTGCATAATCATTTCAGTCATATACGAAATTGTTAGAATGCCACGGTGTTAGACGGATATTATTGTAAATTTGCTTTAAATGTGCTTGTAATAAACTCGTCACTTATGACCGTTGTTAGGATGTACAGTGAACCATTTATCTGCAGTTTTCACCACTTTTAACGCTCTTTGTTGCATTTGTGTGAGCAGATTTCTTAACAATGGACAGAATAAGTGTTAGTTATAAAAGGAGTACATCAAATGCTTGTTTATGAAGGCGAAAGGATATGTTTAGATGTTTAAATGCAGCTAAATATAAGTGGGTATGTTAAAAAAAAACTGTACGTATTCGTTGAATATATTTAACATTTAATAATCACGTTTTTATTCCAGAGTGAATAATTACAAGTAACAAAAACACCGGAATAACACATCACGTGTAGAATATTATAATGGTTAAAGTCATTTTTGAACCAATCAGAATGCAGTATTTTATTACAATACATTCTTCTATTCCATATTGATCGACACTTTACTTGCCAGGGTTATCATGTTAAAATTAGTGTCTTTATAGAAAGTAATTTGTATACAATTATATTAAACTCAGTTTAGTAAGTAAGTACGGGGTGCAAGAAGTTCCAAAGTTTCCGGACTGGTTATACTCGTAACTTAGTAACTTACTTAAGACAGTCAGTCAGTCTGTCAGTCAGTAGGTCAGTCAGTCACTAAGTCAAGTCAGTCAGTCAGTCAGTTAATTATCATTCATGTTATTGTGACATTTGCAATTCAAAAAAAAATCATAATAGCATCATATTTACAACAGTTGTACCATATCCTATTGGTCGTTAAGTTGCCAAAGATGAGGTTACTTCGTGCACACAATGTATACATAAAACGTCGCATAAAAGAATAAAATTTAAAACATTATTTGTAAAAATTATTTCAATGTTGGACAAATTTGAATTACGAATGCATACTACTTCGTCTTCTCAAATACGCACTCACAGTCAACTTGCATCTAAGTCCTTAAGGATCCTTAAGTATGCACTGGCATAACGGAAGTCCAGCTTACTTAAACAATGAACTTGTACGCATTTTCTACTTTTAGTTTTATCAGAATCAGATACGGTTCGTCTGAATTGCCTTTGTCTTATTGTCTTATTGTAAGTGCCATAGAAACCAACATTTTTCGACGAAAAACTCCAACGGTAGAATAACGTCGATTTAATTAAAAAAGAACGATAGTAAAGATGTCATTTTACAACCAAATCAAACCCAGCGGCCGAAAACCGTGGTTAAGTGTTTTTATAAGTGGTTTTATATTAGTAGCAAGCAATATGTGTTTGTACTTACAATTTCGTGAAACATTATTGATATCAAAACATTTTGCATATTACTATGGATTTCGATGTTTTTTATATAAACTATGTTTCGCTGACCTATAGGATTACAACTAGCTACTCTGCAATAATTATACCCCCCAAAACAAAGTTTGGGGGGGGGTATACTGGAATCGGGTTGTCCGTCTGTCTGTCCGTCTGTCCGTCCGTTTTTTTTTTGTCCGGGATTCATCTTTGTCGTTATTGAACAAATCTTTTTCAAACTTTCAGATATTAATGGCCATGATGTAAACTTGCGCCTCTGTGAAATTGGTACGGGTCACATGACCCTGACCAGAGTTATCTCCCCTTGATGTGTTAAAGTAGGCAAAATAAGCCCTGTCCGGGATTCATCTTTGTTATTATTCAACAAATCTTTATCAAACTTTCAGAAATTAATGGCCATGTTGTAAACTTTCGCCTCTGTGAATTTGGTACAGGTCACATGACCCTGACTGGAGTTATCTCCCCTTGATGTGTTAAAGTAGGCAAAATAAGCCCTGTCCGGGATTCATCTTTGTTATTATTCAACAAATCTTTATCAAACTTTCAGAAATTAATGGCCATGTTGTAAACTTTCGCCTCTGTGAATTTGGTACAGGTCACATGACCCTGACTGGAGTTATCTCCCCTTGTAGGCAAAATTAGCTTTGTCCGGCCTAACTCCAGGGCAAACAACCTAGACATGGAGGGGTGGGGGTATTCGTTAGCCTATGGCTTACAGTTCTAGTTATTTCTTCTTTTAGAAATAGTTATAGTAATATTTACACTTATTTATTGTAGAAAAAATAGACGTCCAACCGATCGATGCTACTGATGTTAACAGCATGACACAAGAAAATGCCAACACTACGCAAGACTTAAGTATCGTTGCACAAGACATTTCCAATACCACACAAGCAATAACCAACACAGCCCAAGACTCAGGCATATTTGCACAAAACATTACCAATACCACACAAGCAATAGCCAATAAAACCCAAGATTTAAGCATCATTGCACAAGACATTTCCAATACAACACAAGCAATAACCAAGACAACTAAAGACTCAGGCAATTTCGCACAAGATATTTCTAATACCACACAAGCAATAACCAACACAACCAAAGACTCAGGCAAAATCGCACAAGATATTTCTAATACCACACAAGCAATAACCAACACAACCAAAGACTTAGGCAATATCGCACAAGATATTTCTAATACCACACAAGCAATAACCAACACAACCAAAGACTCAGGCATATTTGCACAAGGCATTTTCAATACCACACAAGCAATAACCAACACAGCCAAAGACTCAGGCATATTTGCACAAGACATTTCCAATACTACACAAGCAATAACAAAGACAATCAAAGACTCAGGCAATATCGCACAAGATATTTCTAATACCACACAAGCAAAAACCAACACAAACAAAGACTCAGGCAATATCGCGCAAGACATTTCCAATACCACACGTGCAATTACCAACACAACCAAAGATTTAAGCATCATCACACAAGACGTTTCCAATACTACACAAGCAATAACAAAGACAACCGAAGACTCAGGCAATATCGCACAAGATATTTCTAATACCACACAAGCAATAACCAACACAACCAAAGACTCAGGCAAAATCGCACAAGACATTTCCAAAACCACACAAGCAATTACCAACATAACCCAAGACTCGGGCATTATTGCACAAGACGTTTCCAATACGAAACAAGCAATAACCAATGCAACCCAAGTCTTAAGCATCATCGCACAAGACGTTTCCAATACAACACAAGCAATAACCAACACAGTCCAAATCTTAAACATTATTGCACAAGACATTTCCAATACCACACAAGCAATAACCAATACAACCAAAGACTCAGGCAATATCGCTCAAGACGTTTCCAGCACCACACAAGCAATAACCAACACAGCCCAAGACTTAAGCATCATTGCACAAAACATATCCAGTACCACGCAAGACTTAAGGGTCATTACAATCGAAATGGCCAATACCACACAAACAATAACCAACACCACATCAAATATTTCAAGTTCATCTTCATCCATAGTTGTTAATGATACAACCGTGTCACTCTCTACGACCCTACCAACATTCATCACTCCAAATCACACCGACTCGATGGTAGCTACGAACAGTACAATACAAACTAATAAAACTTTGCCAACAACGTTAACGCCAGCGGAGGATGTACCTACGACTACCGATACCAACAACAAAACTACGCCAGGTAAATACAAGCTTCTTTTATTGTTCAAAACACTCGTTCTTATTGAATGTCTTTCTTGTTTTACTTTCTTTTATAGAATGCAGTTGTGCCCGGCAAAACCATAAACGCCTTTAAGGGTGCCGTACTGTTCGGTAAAACCATGGGGTTGTTTTTATAGAATGCCGTAGTGGACGACAATACCATTAGTTGTCTTATATAATGCCGTAGTGGCCGGCGAATGCACTATTTGTTTGATACAAAATAGTAATCAGTGACACAATACTGGTACTAGTAAGAAAATGTGTATTGTATAACAAGCAATGCCATGTTTCCATTTTAGCTAGGCTGACAAAACACACAACTGCATGTGTTCCAATTTAAGCTACGCTGACAGAACAATCAATGACATGTGTTCCCTTTTTAGCTTCGCAAACACAACAGGCAACAACAACGTTAGGGCTCCCGACAACAAAAGCAACATCCACTGGAAAATTCGTGACAAACTCAAAGTCAAGTACTGAAGCGAATTCAAGATCGGGAGGTACGTCAGGTCTTGTTACGGTATTCCAACATGATATGGATTAAACCCTTTTATTGTTTAACTGCAAACAAAACATATTTAAGGATTGATCGCATTTTGTCTTGCGAATATGCTGTAAGAACGCAGTAGGGCACGAGAGCAAACAACATAAAGCGCGCTAACTAGTGCTGTTAATCATTTGCTAGCTTGCCCTACTGAGGTCATACATCATAAACGCAAGAAATAAATACGATCGATACTTATAGTTACGTTAGTGGATAATTTTTCATCATTATTTTCTTCTGCAATTGAGAATTTATTTTTTAAAGAAATAAAACCGACAACATACGTCTGTGTAAAAAAATAGTTTATTCTTGTAACGTCGCATATCATTGGTTAAAGGGCGTCGCACTAATCCAATTGGATCGCAATATTGAAATAAATAATGACCTTATACAGAATACAAAGCTTTGTTTGTGATGCTAGTATTTTGATACCAGCATTTACATCAAGTAACGAATATATGCTTGTTTAAAAGTATGCATCGATATAGGCAGTTTTCCTGTAAGTATTATTCTCTATTTCTTACGTCAGACTCGGCATTGGGGCGGTTGGGACTGCCGTTATTGGCAGCATCTTTGATTATCATAGTCATCTTGGTGGTGATCATTATCGTGATCGCTCGGCGTCGTCGGCAGGACGGACATGCAAACGGGGAGGACCAGAGTACTCCAAAACTTAAAATGCTTGAAGTAAGTAGTTAAGAACAGACTTTGAAATGTTTAGAGTATTCCCAAACATATATTTGATCAAAAATGTTATAGAATTATCGCTGTCCATTCTTGTATCCGTTCGTTACAAAATGGTTTGACCTAGGACCATCAAACTTCAGTGGTAGTTTGCTCTTGACCGTAAGATAACACCTATTGTTTTGGGAAACAGTCCCGGTCATGGTCTTAAGAAAACTGTCTCCGCACAATAACTCAAGAACGGTTTGATCTACGACCATGGAGCTGCAGTGGTAGGTTTTCAGTAACCATCAGGTGACTTCAGTTGATTTCTAAATCATTATATCAAAGTGAAGGTCTTGGTAAACAGTCGTGTGAATCTTTGCCGCCACAACGCCTCGAGAACGGTTTGAACTACGACCATGGACCTTCAATGACAGGCTACCATTGACCAACCGATGACACAAATTTATTTTAAAGCCAGTAAGTCAAACGTTAATAATCAATGCATTTGAATTATCTGACAAAGCGGCACTGAGAGGGAATAATGTTGACAAATATATCTGGTATTACATACGCAGAATAAATTCCCTGTATATTTCTGCTGTCTGCACAATGTTACCCAGCGCCTAACCCCAAATCGAAATAAGCAAAGACTTTTAATATTTTACATCATTATTTTAATTATATACTTAATATCCAAATAAACAAACTGAAATGGGCAGTACATATATTTGTGTCTCAAAATGTTTTCGGTGTGAATATGTATCTTTAAATGCGCCATTCTCTTGGAACACTCAATTTATATAGGAAATTCAAATGTCAACCGGCATCTCGGCTGAGACGATAGATGATTCAGCTTCTGGGTTTGTTTGTGCAATGTTACAATTATGTTATTATTTACGGTCATTTATAGATAACATGTGATGACTAGATTTAATGCATCCAGAGAGTGACAGCTATTAATAATACACCTCCAATGTTCTAAAAATATATGTCAACTCATCACACCAATAGTTCCATGTGTTGTTTACCTTGAATTGAAAGATGTAGAGCAGTTACTTTGCACAACTGCAACAGAAAACCTGCCCCTTACATATTAACATGCTGATTAGAAATTTCTACCGTCTGATTTGAATAACAGCAAAATGTTATCATTCGTGTACTTCCCTAAAATCTGCATTGAAATATGACCAATCACAGCCGTGACATTTTCTAATTTTCTAAATGTGCGCGCTTGTTGAGCTAAAAATACTTAAGTTTTCAGCATGTTGAGTTTTCGGTATTTTTTCGCCATATGACGTTTTGTAATTGAACTGAACACTTTAAACTGAAAAGTGTCCCTCATTCAATTATGTCTGAATCGCATATAGTTAAAAGATATGAAATTTGTATATAAAATACATGTACTTGTTCAGGCGCCCTGACATCGTGCAATATTACTCCACTTAAGAAATCGTGCATATATGTTCGTACTAGTTCTTTATGCTATCAACATTCCATAAACCAGAATGCATTCAATAAAGTATTCCTTTACCACCAATTTTACAGACAAAGTGTGGAGAGAATGAGCGAATAGGTGTTCATTTTCTAAAAATAAAACTATCGCACCGATAGGAAATAAATAGAAGTAAATTCAGATACGCTTACAGAACAATTAACAACTCTAATCACTCTCTAAGTATCACTAAATATAGTTTTATTTCAAAGATAAAGGACACAGATAACATGCGAAAGACGCCTTTGAACGAGGATTTGCAAACGTACTCCCTTGACTACGATCGCCACGTGCAAGAAAGGATTGAAGAGCACAAGCGTCAAACCAAACCACCAGTGTAAGTTGAAAAGGTTGGTTAATGCTAGCAGCGGTTAGGTTTTTCAACTGTATCGCTACACGTTGAGATGACAAGAAAGTCTTACCGTTTGCTTCCAACAGCATGGCCTGAACCAATATAAAGATATAATTGTTAACGAATGTTGCATTATGTATGATTAAGTTTGGTAGCTCCATCATTGTCGACAGTGTATGCAATATCTAATCATACGTTCAATTGTTGTTCTTTATTGCAGCGCCTCGAAGCCGGCAGTGGGCGGGACAACGACATTTAAGATCACAAAGAAAGCGAGTTTGAGAAGCAACTCTTCTGTGTCTTCTTCGACTTCCAGCAGTCCTCCTATGTCGCCCCTCTCGCCGGATGCTCGACAGGTCCTACCGCTCCTGTCCCCTAAGGCCGCGTTAACAGAGGAAGACGAACCGGTGATCTTTAACTTTGGTAGGTATTATAACATTGATAATATTGTGTTATATCTTATGGTGTAAAACCTCTTTTGTGTTTCTTATATGATGTTGTTGATTTTTTGCTGTGACCCCTGTGTAATTTAGTGCAAGCATAGAAGTCTTGTCGCTATAGTTTGTGTTATATTCATTTAATGTTTTCCGCAAATCAAGATCAGATATTGATGTTATGGAAACCAAAGGGACAGGTCCAGTAGCCAAATATTTAACAAATACCAGGTTAATGCATAACAAATATTCAACGAGAGACACTGAGGTCCAAAGGAGAAAATATGCTCATGATATTTATTTTCAGAGGATATGTATATGTCGGTCAAATGGAATTATCCATATATTTATGAAAAATAGGTAATGGGTTTAATTTGCGTTTACGTTTGTTTACTTTCTGTACTATTTTAAGGCAGTCAGCTACTTTTATCTCAGAAACATAGGCTTTTAACGTATATCAATCGATTCATCGGTTAACATGATTAATCAAATGGCTAGTTCATAAGAAGTTAATAAACACCCGCTCAATTATATTTGAGATTGTCTGTAAGTACATGCACATGCCCTTTGGGTTGAGTAATGCTCAAACTGCATACCAATGACTAAAGACAAAAACAATGTGCCAATTCATCTCCACAATACATTTAACGTACTGTCCTTAATAAAGATAATAGAAAACTATATATTGTAAAATAACAAGCGAATTTTTTTTAAAACTATTAAATTTACACAGGGCAGCAAACTATTTTACGGCAAACTCTCACTGCTTCATTACTCAGCTCAGTTAGCTTTACAGTTTGTTTTCGAAACAGAATGTCAAGTTTTGGTTATAGAACATGTCATGCTATTGTAGCTGTACATGCCACCCTCGGAGTTATCATTTTAATATATAAAAAAGATAATTATAATACAAGGAAAACTACATAGACACCCATTAGCCAAAACTTTAACAAAGACCCCGTATAAAGGCACAAGACAAAGGTCTAACGGACATGTGGCGGATCCGTGGTCTAGTGGTCACACACTTGACTATCAATCCAGGGGTCGCAGGTTCGATTCCCCGTCGCATCACTTAAAATACTAATCGTCTTCCGGGAGGGACGTTAAATTGGGGTCCCGTGTGATAGTGCTATACACTGGTGCACGTTAAAGAACCGGGGTAGCTCTAACCAGGGTTACATTCTGTCTGTGCACTATGCTCCAAAAACCTAAAATGACTAACACTCTTAACGGAGCACTCGCCGAATGGACAAGGCCCGAGTGCGAGTATAAATAAGCTTACACACACACACACACACACACACACACACACACACACACACACACACACACACACCTAACGGACATTGAACGAGTGACACACCCAAATACAAATAAAACAGGCAGACCACACAGGCATCAAGATATATTTGGCAATAAATGTTTGGTAAATGGCCTTTGAACGTTTACCGAAGCTAATCGGTTGAAATTAGGAAATTACTCACCTTTGAATACTTAACAAAAGAAACGAAATCTGAGAAATGTATAAACAGAACAACCAAATGCTTTGTCAACAAAAAGTGTGTCGATGAATTGTGAAAATAATTGTGGAATATTTTGATTTATAATGATTACAGTGTTTTGAGACATTGTTGACAGACATTCATTATCTAAATACATCCCGAAAGCAAAATCAATACGCAAACATATGTAACGAATTCTGTGTAATATCCTTCTGTTTCCATGTCACTGTGTAATGCTATTTCATTGTTTAAATGTTTCTGTGTAATGACATTCCGTTGTTTATTTGTAGCTGTGTAATCACATTCCGTTTTTTCCATGTTACTGTGTAATTAAATGTTTTGGTAAACATTTTGAAGGGAAATACATACAGATTGCTTTTCAGTGTAGATAAAACACAATGTTTTAAAGTTTAACTTAAGACCTTATTAAAATAATGTTGTTGTTGTTGTTTCAGCAAAACGTCCAAGTGACTGTTTGATCAACAGGCGAGCAAGCAATTTGGATTCGGTGGATAAGGGACAATACTCCGGAGTAAACAAATATCTCGGTGACTCGTAGTTACCGTTCTTGACGGACACAGCGCAAAGTGTGTTGACCCATGTGTAATTTAATGCGAATATGGCCCGTCCTAATTGAGATTGGTGACAATTATTGGGCCCATACCGCCTACTTTGAGCTACCCCAATGAGTACATGTGTAATGGAACATGGCTTGCGTTTTCATTGATAGGTGAACTTGATGAATTGTTTTGATTTTTGATGTGAATTTTGTGTGCTCATGTGTATGTGCTGTTCTCGAACGGAACAGAAACCATTCTATTTTATTATAAAACAGTGTTTAATCGGTCAAGCGGTTCTAACGAGGTGAAGTCATTTCAAATGGCGCTAGAACAAGGCCTTGTACGACATGTCTGCAGTTATAATTATGGCTGTTCAGCAGAACTTGTATATGCTCAAAGTACAACTGATTGTATACCTATGTGGTATCGAATGTCGTCCCCAGCTCATTCGTGAAGATATGCTCATTAACTCTTTAAATACTTGGCTTAACTAATAACTCGCTTACAGCATGTACCTCGATTTATGTGGTTTAATTAACCAAAGATTTGTATACGCATCATAGATTGATATAAATATAATGAATTAACTGCGAATCTATCATGGGACCTTAAAGCTGCACTCTCACAGATTGAACGGTTTGACGACGTGCCAATTATTGCGAAAATCCATGGAAACCAGTTATATACGAATGCTGACAAAAATTAGATCGCATATTTTTATAATTAAGTTAAAAAATGATGTGTTATGCATTTTTCTCAGCAGTCTTAAAGCTGCACTCTCACAGATTTACCGTTGCTTAAACATTTTATTTTTTTTTGTCATTGAAACATTAAATTTGAAATGGAAATATGAAAATCTGCGATCTGATCTTTTGTCAGCAGTCTTTCATCACGTGTAAGCAGATATTTACGCAAACATTTGCTAATTCCAAGACAAAAATAAAAAAAAGTTGGAAAAACGAAAAATCAGTGAGAGGGCAGCTGTAAAACATTGGTTTGCAGAAATTTATGCAAAAATTTGCTCTTTCCAAGACAAATAATGAAAAAGTTGTAAAAATGGTATATCTGTGAGAGTGCAGCTTTAAATCCACCAATACACCAGGCATTTCTAAGGATAACGATATGTATAATTATGATGAATTGCGGGCTTTGAAGATTCGTTTAAAATTATGACCATAAAATTGTTAAAAGCCTTATTTACCATAAAACATATCTTTAAATAACCTTCTGTTTGGTTTGTATCTTTTTTAACCATCATGCAACATTTGTTAACTAAATTAAATTGGAGATGGATTCCATAACCTATCTTATCTAAACAAAAATAGTGTCAGTTTTATATAAAGTACAGTCGAACCCCGTTGGCTCGAACTCCCAGGGACCGGCGAAAATACCTCGAGCCTCGGAAAATTCGAGCTAAGCGGGAATGCTTTCTTTCAGTAGAAGAAATCGGTCCTTAACACCCGGTTCGAGACAACAAGGAAATCGAGCCAAGCGAGTTCGAGCCAACGGGGTTTGACTATATTAGCGAAAAGTATGTATTAACGTGAATTAATGTTAGCGAATATGATAATCTGTAACATTAAAAGTAAATGTTAATGTTAGGTGTAAATGAAATTTGATTTGTACTTTATTTGAATGTGTTACCTGTTTTTAGAAACTTTACAGTTTAGTTACACCTTTTATATTTAATCTGCATTTTGAAACACATGTATTTATTTCTTTTCGCATAAGTGTATGTTGAGTGTAAAATAAAATTGAAACTTTTAACTTAGGACTTGCGCCCCCATCCGGAGGAAACAAAATACGGGTTCAAACGTGGTATGTCTTTAATGGTATATTCTGGTGTCTAACTTCTTACCTTCTTTTGAATAAATTTCAATTTGTCTTAAACGATTTAGATTCGATTGACTCAAAACTTATGGCGTATGGGCCTATAAGTACGTTATACATGTATGTCCTGCTACAGAACACCTAAAAGTATGGTGTGTTCCTATAACGAGAATTTTATGCAAGAATGATCTAGGATGTTTAATATCTTACAGTATTTTTTCAATAACTATTTTTGTTCCAAATGTATACCTCTTTAAAGCAGAAAGGATACTCATTTTTATGTTTATCTCCCGAAACACGAACACCTTGAAAATTAACCTTGCCTTACTTTATTACTCCGAAATCTTATTTCACACCTGTTTTCATGAACATCCAATTTTCAACATCACGTCCAAAACTATTAATCCAGCGATGGATCTGGGGGGGGGGGGCGGCAGCGGCAAACGGAGCCCCCTGCCCCCGCCCCCCAATAAAGGTCAAAGTTTACTTTTTATTTCAATAAAGGAGAAAAAAGTAATAATATACGCCCAAAATGCATCATGTCGGATTAGAAATAGTTTAAATTTTCTTGAGGGAATACCCCCGATACCCCGTGCCAACACTTTAAACCAAATAAGTTTCATTTCTGAGGGAGGGGCGCAAGTCAAAAGGTTACGCCCCTAAGTTACGCCCCCTCTAACGTCGACTCCTGGATCTGCCCCCGATAACTGGTTTATATAGCACATAACCTTCAACCAGTCTTCTGTATTTCAGTGTATACTATTCCCTAGAGTGACACTACTATCTCAAATATCGTTCCGATCATTCTTATACATAATCATTCTCCGGAACGGGGCCGTCTTGTTTTGTATTGATAATTTAAAATTATACATACTCTTAAATATGCTTTTGTGAGAGAAAAAAGTCGTACATTCAGTAATGTACATTATTCTTTCACTTATAAATGTGAGCGGTTTTTTTTTGCTTTCTCAGTCAAAATAAACTTGACTGCTGACGTAGATTATAGTTTCACTCAAGGACGTTTATCATAACCGAGTTACAAGGGAGTATTTTATACAAGCGATACTAAAAAACTAGGTTAAAGCAAACATCTAGTTATACAGTGAATGAATGTTAAATATTTCCTCATTATATAACTGGAGCATGAGGACATTTCAGTTTGTCTACGAAATAAACGCATTCTAAAGTGGTATTTGGTTATTTAATAAATGCTACAGTAATTTAAGACATATCTACCTTTTTTAATTGTGAATACACGATACGATCATTTATTTTTAAACACTGGTTGTGTCTTAAATCTTAAAGGATTAAGTATATACCGACAATTCGAATCATTAGCATAATTACTGCATTGTGAAGACGGAAGAAAACAGACGGAAATGGCACGAGAAATAATGAGAACGAAAGCCAAATGGTGCGAACACGCGGAACGGTACGATGACATGGTGAACGAGATGAAGGCGCTCGTGGACGGTACGTACGTCTGTCGCAGACTGTGGAAGGTTACGTTCGACTATTTCATTTTCCATTTAAGTTGGATAATGCAATGTTAGAATTACATTTCATATCATATTAATGTAAATTCTATTAATTTAATCTGAAATAATAACAGTATGATTACATGTATTGATCATTTTCATTATTATAAACATTATTTGTATCTTTAGAAGTAGTAGCAATATTACTGGAAGTGGTAGTGGTGGAGTTGGTGATGGGGGATAGTGGTAGTGGTTATAGTGGAGGTTGTACTGGTTGTAATAGAAATCCGGGAATGAGTCGAAATTGGTGCTGTTGTTGTTGTTGCGTTGTTGTTGTTGTTTTATTTGGTGATGGTGCTGTTGCTTTTGTCGTCGCTGTCGTTGTTGTTGCTGAAGCAACAGTTGGAGTATAAGCATTATTCACTAAGGGTAGAGTAAGAAGCAGCAGCAGCAATAGTAGCAGACGCAATAGCAGCAGCAGCAGAAGTAGCACCAGCAGTAATAGTTACAGTAGCAACAGCAGTAGTAAAAGCAGTAGTAGAAGCAGCAGCAGTAGCAGCAGCAATAGCAGAAGTAGCAGCAGTAGTAGAAGCAGCAGCAGTAGCAGCAGGAATAGCAGTAGTAGAAGGAGCAGCAGTAGCAGCAGGAATAGCAGTAGTAGAAGCAGTAGCAGTAGCAGCAGGAATAGCAGTAGTAGAAGCAGCAGGAATAGCAGTAGTAGAAGCAGTAGTAGAAGCAGCAGGAATAGCAGTAGTAGAAGCAGCAGGAATAGCAGTAGTAAAAGCAGTAGTAGAAGCAGCAGGAATAGCAGTAGTAGAAGCATCAGGAATAGCAGTAGCAGAAGCAGTAGTAGAAGCAGCAGGAATAGCAGTAGTAGAAGCAGTAGCAGTAGCAGCAGCAATAGCAGAAGTAGCAGCAGGAATAGCAGTAGTAGAAGCAGTAGTAGAAGCAGCAGGAATAGCAGTAGTAAAAGCAGTAGTAGAAGCAGCAGGAATAGCAGTAGTAAAAGCAGTAGAAGAAGCAGCAGGAATAGCAGTAGTAAAAGCAGTAGTAGAAGCAGCAGAAATAGCAGTAGTAGAAGCAGCAGGAATAGCAGTAGTAGAAGCAGCAGGAATAGCAGTAGCAGAAGCAGTAGTAGAAGCAGCAGGAATAGCAGTAGAAGAAGCAGTAGCAGTAGCAGCAGCAATAACAGAAGTAGCAGCAGTAGCAGTAGCAGCAGGAATAGCAGTAGAAGAAGCAGTAGTAGAAGCAGCAGGAATAGCAGTAGTAGAAGCAGTAGTAGAAGCAGCAGGAATAGCAGTAATAAAAGCAGTAGTAGAAGCAGCAGGAATAGCAGTAGTAAAAGCAGTAGAAGAAGCAGCAGGAATAGCAGTAGTAAAAGCAGTAGTAGAAGCAGCAGGAATAGCAGTAGTAAAAGCAGTAGTAGAAGCAGCAGGAATAGCAGTAGTAAAAGCAGTAGTAGAAGCAGCAGGAATAGCAGTAGTAAAAGCAGTAGTAGAAGCAACAGCAGTAGCAAGAACAGTAGCAGTAGCAGCAGGAATGGCAGAAGTAGCAGCAGTAGCAGTAGTAGTCGACATACTTAGTAAGATAACAAGGGTGGTATTGTTTCAGTCTCCAGCAAGGATGAGCCGCTGGACGAAGAAGAAAGGAACCTGTTGTCCGTGGCTTACAAGAATGTTGTTGGGGGTCGACGGTCCTCCTGGCGGGTCCTTAATGCGAAGGTAGGGTAAGAATGGAGTCGGCGATT
Organism: Mya arenaria; assembly: GCF_026914265.1. Taxonomy (NCBI): domain Eukaryota; kingdom Metazoa; phylum Mollusca; class Bivalvia; order Myida; family Myidae; genus Mya; species Mya arenaria. The sequence goes on from NC_069130.1 coordinate 327,058, forward strand.
CACAAACCTTCAAAATGAGGCTTAAGAGAAGCATCAGTGCCTATATTTGGTTGATCGTCTGTTGCTGATGATGTTTTTCAGTTGGAAAACTTACTCAAGTATTATTAAAACCATGATAATGAAGTGCGTTATGTCGTTCGCCAAATTTCATTTGAATATCTAAGAAGATTTTGGGTTATGGTCGATGTCATGACAATATGACTTTTATTTCATTGAAGAAAGAAGAGCTATTAATGACGTCACATTGTTAAAAGATTCACATCCTGTTTGTTGACAACTCGTACCAATTGTTCGCCGTACCTGGAAATCCGGCGTTTAGGAAATTCAGTACGACTGTTTTTTATACAAATGATACTTTGTGTTTAAATAAGGTTTCAAGAAAATGACCAATTTATCAGCAATATCAAATTTGAACCAGGTTGCGCCATATTTATAACAGCAGGGGTTCTAACTTTTATGCATGTATGTATGATACACATACGATGATTGAACATGGCTAGATTAACTTATATTTTTTCTATACCAAGTTCTGATGAAGTTAGTTTGTTTCCGGTTTTTCGATCTATACTATGTTTTTCCGCCCGACCCTCATGATTTGTTTCCATCGGGCAATAGTTTCTGGTAGAAATGTATTGTTTAATACAGCGCACTACTTATCGTTAATCCGGACCAATGAGTGCCGATTTTAAGTGTGACCTGGTATTATATAAAATATAAATCCGGACCTACCTACAATATGTTTGTTGCCACTGGAAATCGAAAACATAAAATTGTATTTCTTTGGTCGTTTACCATCAAGGTGTGTTTTTATGTTATGTATTTCCTAAGTGTAAGATTTGTCATCCCCTGAATTATGACGTTACTTTCAAGGAAGACCATGTGCCGATTGTTCAGAACATTGTTAATGTTAACAACGATGTGAACTCGTAAGTTGATAACTTTCAAATACAGTTGAACCTCGTTAGCTCGATCTCGCTTGGCTCGATATCCTCGTTGGCCCGAACTTGACCAAAAGGACCGATCTCATTATACTCAATGTTATCATTCCCCCTTTGCTCAACGGGGTTCGACTGTATTCAATACTGATGGACACACATGTGCTCTGTTGTGATTTATTGTAATCTTTACAAATATTGAGACAACTGATTGAGCTTTGCGTAGTTTACTTAAACATATCAGCACATCATAAACTATTTCAACTTTAATTGTTAACAACAATTACGTTAACAACGTTGTTAACTTTAACAAAGTTCTGAATCGGCCATTTGTTTGTGTTTTCAGTTTGGCGAGGATCTGAAGGAGCGGCAGCGGGCGCTTGTCGAGGCCATGAAGAAAAAGGTAGAGGACGAGCTCGTGGGTCTATGCAGTGACGTCATCCGTCTCCTTGACGACAGGCTTATTCTCCAACCGGAGAACGTGCAGGCCAAAATCTTCTTCCTCAAGATGAAGGGCGACTATCATCGCTATATGGTGGAGATCGCTGCAGACGACGCCGCCAACCGCGAAACGCTCATCAAAACCGCCGAGAAAGCCTACCAGGAGGCAATGGACATTGCAACGGAGAAACTCCCTTCAACTAGTCCAATTCGCCTCGGCCTCGCTTTGAATTACTCGGTGTTCTTTTATGAAATCAAAAGCAGTCCGAATGAAGCTTGCGATCTAGCAAAGAAGTCGTTTGATGAGGCGATTGAAGGCCTTGAAAACGTCTCGGAGGATGTTTATAAAGACAGTACATTGATTATGCAGCTACTTAGAGACAATCTAACTCTCTGGCGCTCAGAACTCGACGATGATGAGGAACAACAGGACACGGGCGATGACTGATACAAACGACAATGCATTCGGAGCACCTCAAGCCAATACTACGAGCAACGCCAACATCAACTTCAAGTTACTTTATCTTCCCGTGCAGAACTCACTGCCAACAAGCTTAAAATAAAAAGAAAAAAAAACATAAAGAAACATTTTGCTGATTTTTTTTTGTGTTCATGAGGAAGAAACAGTTTTACATATTAACGGAGACTAACGGGATTATCCGAAGTGTTCCGAAATTTCGTTGCAGAGTTGTCATTCTTGCCTCGTTCCCTATTGTTCATAATTGTGTTTTGTTTAATAAATAATTATGTAGTTTGGGTAATAGAAGATTCTTTATTTAAAGTTGGGTATGTGCTAATAAGAAACATTAGCTCAATGAGCTATTGTCCGATACAAAGGGCAATTTTCTGAAATCTCGCTTTAAGTTCTCGAACACATGTCTTAATTTGACCCTTTTCATACAGCCAAAAAGTTATTTATTTTGACTTAATTGGGATTTTGCCAACAGAAAAGGAGCCTTTAAACGTAAATGATATACGAATATTCAGATATTTTAACAATTTAGAAGAATACCTAAAGAAGTGTTCGCCTACTGGTAAAATATTTAAGTATCATATTTTGCTTGCTTAAGCTTGATTACCATTAACAAAGTTAATCATGAATATTTCGTGAATAACTTCCTTGAAAAGTTTATATTTAACAAAATATGGGGACTTACAGTTGGTGAGATAAAATAATTAATGTGTACGGTTTTTTATATATTGAAATGTTAAAGGTGAACTCTCACAGCTTTGACAGTTTTGACTTGTTTTTCGTTTTTGTCTCATAATCAGCTTATTTTGGTATCATTGCCTTAAATTAAGCCTTATAAGATAACTCACAATAGACCCGATCCCAAACGTTTGAAAAACTGCCGAAAAAAAACTCTTCTTTTTCTGAAAGCTTTAATAGCGCTTTAGCCATAAATATCAATTTTCACACGTAAATATGAAAACGTGCGATCTGATCTTTTGTCAGCAGTCTGGTTTCACTGGTTTTCAGATATTAAAACTGGCTCATTCCAAGACAAAATATAAGAAAAAGTATTCAAAACTTACAATTTGTGAGAATGCAGCTTTAAAACTTTAAAGAGTTCATTGACATGACCTTGTCATGGTAGACATATGTATTTGTCTTGCCATGTGATTGTACGTACTTATGGCATCCTGCCAGTGTGCATTATGTTATACATAGTCCATTTGTCAAGCTCAGTTTCGCAGCTTTAAACATAAATAATTTCACCTTAAAGGCAAAGACAGCATAGTACAGTCGAAACCCGTTGGCTCGATATCGCTTGACTCGATTTCCTTGTTGGCTCGAACAGGATGTAAAACACCGATGTTGTTTAACTCCTCGTAAGCTTTCCCGCGTGGCTCGATATTCGCGAGGCTCGAAGTATTTTCGCATGTCTCTGTGATGTCGATCTAACGGGATTCGACTGTAAGTTGTTTTCATTGTGGCATTGTGTTATTTTATAGCCTTTCGACAGAATGTAAAACAAGACAACTTTAAAAACATTATTATGGACACAGTATCGGGTGTCCACTTTAGGCTGCCATAGTTTGTTTATTTATGAGAATTTTCTATGCATAGCACACACTTTGTCCATTGTAATCATACTTTAACACAGAGGAGGCTGTATTGTAACTGTGCATGTCTTAAGAGGAATATTGAGTTAACGTTTACAGTAGAAAGAAATAGGAAGTATTATCATATTTATTTAAAACATGTTTTACAAAGCATACATAAATTCAGAAATCAAAATGGTGAGCAAAATTAACACGATTCCATATAGTGGAAGGTTCAACTCAAATTCATTTAAAATCATTTGTTTGATAAAGGCCAACGTTCGGAAACAATCATTATGTACAAAAAATGCAAATAAGGCAATTACAGGTGAATGGTGAACACAGTCATATGTCAAAGATGACAGACAATAAATGAAGTGATAAAGGTGCATGTAATATCATGTCTAGATATTTAGCATCAGAAACAAAGGATAAAAAAAACATTATATTCGTAAATAAATAATACTTCCACAGTATAGTGTTTTTAACACGGTTATGGTAGAATATTATTTACAGGTTGTTCCCGCAATTTTAAAGCATAGAACAGGCACATTGCTAAGTTATTAACAGTTGTATCTGATGTTGTGTAGTGCGAGGTATGAAAATCCATGCTACGACCAAGTTTCAAGTAGGATTGAGCAAACATAAGGATGTCCTCTCATTTTAAGCGCGTTGGCCAAGTGTAAAATCGTCCAGATATATACCATAGCCTTTTACGGCATCGCTGTCGTTGTTGGAGTCGCTTAAAATGTAAAGTCGTAAATGGTTCAATGACACGTTTACTGAAAGAAAGCACACGAAAAGTCACCTGTTCATTTTTCAATTTATTATATGCTTTCCGGTGGTTTACAGAGATTTTTCGGTGAAATAACATTTTTATTTTATGTTTAAGACAGTGAAAAACATTGTTTTGAAATTTTAGCCCGCTCTCAAATTTAACGTCAGCGTTCTCAGGGCTGGGTAACAATATCAACGACATCATTTCCGAAATGACGTAATGTTCGCATACAAATTATCCAAGATTTCATGAAAAACTACTATAAAACTACAAAAGATTTCACTCATGGCTACATCACTTGTGAAATATAGCTTTTTGTGCTCACACGTTAAAATATATAAAGATTTTACACAAAAACATACAAATGTATTCAATGTAGTAATATTTTACTACAGACACTTTGAATAATTCACACGGAATTAGGCATACCCTCATTTTTAATTAGAAATGAATACCGGCGTAATGCGTTTTAAAGCTTGCTCTCATCGTGTCATCGTTGTTTTTGTCCCTCTCAACAGAGTCCCCATAATCTAAAGTTGGCCGACACTCCACTGCCTCATCACGTCTCACTTTCTTTAAATCGAGGTCCCTGTCCGCATCCTCTTCCAAATAAAACTGAAGTGAAGCCGACTTTATGGCGTCCATCAGACTATCTTCGTCAATTTCGAAGCCGTCTAGCGGCCTATTGAGGTCAGCGTCGTCCACTTCTGCCTTCAGTACAATGACCGGCTGAGTAACATCTAGGGAGTCCCTGTCAGTACTCTCATTTTGGTCACATGACCCCATTGACCCATCCGCCCCAATGGAACCGATCGTCTGATCATGAAGTAGTATACTACTGTTCCTTGGAACATCGTAGACGGAACCATCAGGCCGTGTGTCCGTCTCATCATTTCCGTCACGGACCGCAGGTGGCTCAACACCACCCTCTGTCCAATGTTCGGCATCGTCGTCCATCGGTGGAGGCGGCGGCAGCGGTGGCGTGATGTCTGAACCACTGGTATTGTCAAACTCAGCGCGAAGCTCCTCGATAATTCCTCTTACTTCCAGTGGCGGCTGACTGTCACCGCCAAGCGAACGGAGGTAGGAGAGATCGCCTGGCTTGGAATAGCCATCATCAAAGGCTTCTACGACATTATCCAGTTCATAAACCGCTCGCTTTTCTTCTATCCCGCTTACAACAGAACTGTTCGATGACTGTCTCCTTTTAAAGCACCTTCTTATCAACATTGTGTCCTTCTTGTGGGCATTACTTTCGCTATTGTTCTCATCAGAGAGGTTCGCATCTTTTACTTCATTAACAGTATTTTGTTCGCTGTATTTGCACCAGTACAGCAGACACAAGGACGATATTGCCAATGCCGTTGCCCCGGCAACGACGCTTCCGATGTACACATGATACACGTACCGCGCCTTGAGGTCATCGAAATTCGCTCCGTCCGTGTTGAGTCCGATCTTCACGGAACTTGCTAAGAACAAACGTGGGTCCCAGAATATCACGCAATAGTAGTATCCGAAATCTTCAGCGGTGACGTCAGCGATAGTGAGGTTATAAATAGGCCACTCCCCGACGGTGAACTTTGACCCGTTATTGTGCCAGTACTGCAGAGTTGTGCCGTTAGGGAGGATCCAGTATTTGAAGGTGACCCTGGGAAGGTTGAGCCCCTCAATGTCACAATGTAGGGTGGTATTGGTGTAATAACGAGACTGGAACTCGACCGTCTTGGTGGAGATTGGCCGTACAAAGATCGTATGGATTGCGCATAGTAGAAACCCCATGGAGAGAAGAGACATGTTTCTTTTGTGAATGGCTACCTGGAAAATAGAGTCAGTTCGTGAGATGTTTTGCATGATTTGTATTATAAGACTATACACAAAAAAGGGCGTATATGTATGTGAAGTAGGATATGTTGTACATTTATCGCAAAGCCAAAGTGCCAAACACACTGTTTATATATCATGTATACATAGTTTCCTTGAGAGTTTCAGAAATAGTTGTGACAAACTCATATATACAGTCGAACCCCGATGGCTCGAACTCGCTTGGCTCGAACTAGATGTAAAAAAACTGATTTCTTTAAACTAAAGGAAAACATTCCCGCTTGGCTCGATTTTACTGAGGTTCGAGGTATTTTTGTCGGCCCCTGTGAGTTCGAGCCAACGGGGTTTGACTGTAGATATACCGAGGTATGCTAAATTTGAAAAAGGTATTAAAGGGTTTCTTTAAATTCTCAAACTAATGGAATTTGTATGTTTAGTACTTTATGCACATAGGGTTTACTTTTACTACAATGCAAGCAGAACTGAACTATTCAACATCACTTACAGGCGAACCCCATTTGCTCGAACTCGCGTGGCTCGAGTTCCTCGCTGGCTCGAACTGGATGCAAAGACCCGACTTATTTATACTTAAGGTAAGCATACCCGCTTGGCTCGAATTCCCCGAGGCTCGAGGTATTTTCGCCGGTTCCTGGGAGTTCGAGTCAACGGGGTTCGACTTTAGTGCATGGAACTGATGTTTTGTGTGTTTAATACTTTACAGAGGGTTTAAGTTCGACACTACAATGCGAGCACATTGAACTTTTCAATATCACTTATAATGATTATTAGTTGACAAAATGATATGATTATTATTGATTACGGCTGACTCATAGAAATTACTAAGTAATTAAAAAATAAGTTTTAAAGTATACTTACAATATAATATGTCCTAAATATTTTGTTTGTATTCCCAATCACTTTAAGTTTTGAAATTAAGGAACTAATCTGTAGTTCGTCCTTTCGTGAGGCTTTATCAAATGATACAAACTCGCATCTTTCAACTAACGAATCATGAGTGTATGTTGAAACACATGCTTTGTTTAAACATTGGCTTTAAGAATAAATACACAAAACATTGGCGTTAAGACAATAAATATACAAACATTGTTTACACATCAAATCATACTTCGAAAGTGAAATTTCAATAGAAAAATAATTACATACAAAACAATACAAGTAAATTCCAAAGCAATGAGTATCTGTAATGAGTTATCAAGTGGTCTACAGGGCTTAAAGACGGACGGAGGCATCCGCGATAGGGGTGACCACCAACGCCCCAAATCAGTATTCGCCAATCGGAACTCGTCGGCCGTTTTGCATCTAGGCAAATTAAAAATAACCTCGGATGTATGCTGAATATCAGAAGAAGTAGTTCTAATAATATTATTACTTGTAGTGCTTTAACGTGTAATTTGTATAACTAAATTCAAATGGATTTCCAATGAAGTGTATTGTTGCTTTTAAAAACAAATAAGATTCCTAAGAGTAAAATCCTTAGGCAAACTGGCTTTATTGAAATTTCTACCTACTTGCAGCATAGTTAAATCTGAAGAATTCTGACATCGTAAATCGTTCACCTACAGCCGTCGGAGTTTGTTTTCGATGGAAAATGATCGAGGTGTTCCGATTGCAGTATTTCGCCTCTCAACATAAAAATAGCCGTAATTATATTAGATGTGCAGGATGTGGATATCTAAATAATACTGTATCTTTTAAACATTCACCAACAATATAAGAGCCCAAAGTGAGCCTAAAGTGTCGTCGCAGCCGAAACGAGGCCTCCTTTTCTGTAGAGCGCTAAAATATACAAAATTTCTTCGTTATCACCGACGGTGAAGTAAGTAAATAATTACTTAACGTGTTGAAATGACTATTTTTGAAAACATACGAAATATGTTTTCCTTGATACATCGGGAGATTTCCGGAAAACAGGTAACACTGGTTATTCCGTCGTATGTTCTAATCAGAACATTGGCCTGAAAAAATAATGACAACGACACTTTGACAACCGTTTCGTTCAACATATTCTAAGGAATAAAGACAGGCGAACATTCGAATAATAGTGCAATTCTCAATGGGCTTACATAACAATTCGGTACGCAATAGGGGAGAGTACCCCCTCGCGATGGTATGAGTTATGTTGCGGTTGCTTCCCCTGCAGCATAAGCATAACGTACTTGAGAAAGGTCAAGATTTTAGTATATATAAAATGTCTTTTGATTTCAAAGGAAAACTAATTTAAGTGACGGGCGCTTCTCGTGGTATAGGGCGTGCTTTAGCTTAAGCCCTGGTAGGGTGTGGGGCAACTGTTTACGCGCTTGCACGGAGTAAGGATGACTTGGATTCCTTAGTTCAGGAATGTTGTAAAAATATCCTTCCTGTAGTAGCTGACTTGACGGAATGGGAAGCAACTCGTACACAACTTGAGAACTTACCTGCTTTGCATGGAGTTGTGAACAATGCCGGGACCGCGTTGCCATGGAAATCATCTCTGGATGTAAACAAAGGAGCGTGCGAGGATTTATTCGCTCTGAACGTTTATGGCGCGTTGAACGTCATACAAGTGATGGCACGAAAAATGAAAGAGGCTGGTATCGCGGGATCTATCGTTAACGTTTCCAGTGTGAAGTCGCTGAGCGCCTTCCGGGATTCGCTAGCGTACAACATGTCCAAGGCTTCTCTGGATACGATCAGCCGACAGTTTGCCCTAGAACTGGGGCCGCATAATATCCGGGTGAACTCCGTCAACCCGACTCTTGTCACCACACCGCTAGGCATGCGCGCTTGGACCAACCCGCCGAAAAACCTTGAGCGACTTATGTTCCACACGCCGCTGGGCCGCCCGGCGGAAATGGAAGATGTTGTACAGCCAATCCTTTACCTGCTCAGCGACTGCTCACGCATGGTCACCGGAAGTGTTCATCGGGTGGACGGAGGTCTTCTCAGTAATGTGCCAGTATAGAACCAAGTCGTGTGCTGTACTTGATCGTCGGGCCATACTTATGTATGTTAATAGTCAACACTAAAGTGTCATCAAACAATGTTAAAGTAGCAAGCAGCTGCTTGCGGAATATAATATTGGTTCCAGACTATATGTACAGAACGTAATGCTTTACTGTAGTGATTTGTTGTATTTCAACCGATAAACTGAGCAGCGGCAATATAATTATTGTAGTGCTAATTTAGCATAAAATGTTCGCATTCATTTTTGGACCAATTTTGCCCGACCCTACCAACGAAAAAGGCGTCCACCCTTCCGTTTTATAGTGAGTTGGTAAAAAAGTTGTTCTTAATGTTTTAAAATATAGATAAAAACCTTTAAAGCTTTATACGATAAATTACTTAAACACCATTATCTAATGATTATAATAACGTTTTGAAATGAAGCCTAGTAAAAAAAAAACCTACCCGGCTACCTGTTTTTTTGGAAATGACGTAACCCTTACCAAACCATTTTTGGCCTAACCTCATGTAGATCGATAAGTAGTTTTTTTTTGTAAAAAAAGATAGATAAGATAAATTTTATTTTCAATCATGGGTCATGTTATATGACATGTTAATCACAGTTTACATAATGCAGAAAATAATTTGAAACAATAAAGTAACATTTGGTAAATGTAAATAAGGCTTCATTTTGACTTTTTTAACACAAATAACATAAGCTCATTTTGGAAAATTATTAAACATGTTTTCCATTCCCTTTTATGCCTTACTAAATTGTGTTTTCAATTGTTGTGATAAGTGACAATCATGAAATACCATTAACTAAAATCCAGAGTTGATGTTTAAGTCTGATTATAACTTACTAATGGGAATCATGTTTATAATCAACCCCAAAATAATATTTATAAAACTTTTAACAGGAGACAACAAATAATGATTGTCAATTGATGAGTCAGTGAATGCCTTCTTTTTGATGTTGTCTCCTGTTAAAAGTTTTATAAATATTATTTTGGGGTTGATTATAATTATTAAATCACTACTGATAACCTCCCAAAATGAGTATTAACAGATATCTGTTATGCACAATGTTATTGATAAACTAAATATTGCATAAATTTGGTAAATGTACATTGTTATTATGTCATTTCACCAGACATAATGTTCTTATTTGGAAACAATCAAATACATAGCTTGTCTGGAGTACCTTCCCCTAACACTCTCGTTATATCACTATATAATCAGTAAGCAGGGAACCACACTAATACATAGCTGGCTAAGTGCAATATAACATATTTTATTTTACTTTTATTACTGAAGAGCCGAACAACTGCTGTGTGTGTATGAAGTGAGACCACAGTTATTTTTACTATATATGTTTCATATAGACACTAACCTGGCTTTTCATTTTAAAACAGTCCCAATTGAAAAACAAGTAACTGGCTGCTGTAGAACAATCCAAGACACAAAATTTAATAACAAGAAAACATAGGGTGGACTATTGCGTTTTCTCACAAAATTGAGTAGTAATACATGACCCTGAGGTCAGGACGGAATAAGGCTGCAAACAACCAATTTACATAGTTCCACAGGCAATGATTTTTCCATTTTTTACATTGAAAACTATCAGTTTTTGCAATAAGTGTCCAATTATGTTATTAAAGCTCTATGCAAAAACGCCACCTGTTTCTTCTCTTTCATTCAACTTTAATAAAATATTGATACTTGAACACAAGCACTCTTTTTTCTGTATTCACATCCGGATCTTGGTCAACGGGGGGGCAGATAACTGTGGTCTTGAGCCGTATGCTTTCATAATCATGTTTCAGTATTTCATTTCCTCATTAACTGACGTTGTGCTTATAACTGATGTTGATAAATCGGTATGCTGTATGCGCTTAAGAAAAAAGTATATCCTCTTTTGTTTTGTTATGTTCGTTTCCGTATTGTTAACTGAATTCAGAACAAGTTCACATGGAATCGGATCACTAAGAAGGAATACTCGCACGTACTTGTGAAAATAATCAAAATATCCACCAAGGTCTTTTATTAACTTTCCAGCTAAATTTGACAGATTAAGATAATCCACGGACATATATTAAATAGATGTGTTAATGAAATGGCGAAAGGCGATGATCATTAACAAACCAAAAAATAATCGAAAAATGTATTTACATGATATTAGAGAATAGCGCAAATAAACCCAAGCCACTTCAGTTTAAGGTGCTTTCAATTCAAAAGGAAAACCACTCCAATTGAAGCCGCAATAGAGTCACTTGATTACACGTTCCTTGCTTCGTAGTGTACCGTGGGCGATTTGGCGAGGAAAATCTGGTAATCATGAGTAATGGGGCAGTTTCATGGGTTTCGCAAGGAACCAGTGAGGTAATACGCGGAAATATGCACACAATCATTCCATTGTTTTGCCGTATAAAACATTCTCCATCATCAGAGGTTTGATAGTGATAAATCTAACGTATGTGGTACGCATAACATCATAACTCTGTTGAACGAGACTGTAGAAAAAGTATTCTAGCCAAAGATCGAATTGAACTCGGTCCCCCAGATCGCCAGAATTTGAAAGACAGTACAATGGTTGCCCATGATGACATTCCTTATACGGAAACGTACGTTAGTATCATTGTTTACTGAAAACAGAGTGGGTTAGCTTGACTTTTGGCATCGCTCTACAAAGGTCCATTTTTTAAAGCTGCACTCTCACAGATTTACCGTTTTTACAACTTTATTTTATTTTTTGTCTTGGAATTAGCAAAATTTTTGCGTAAATATCTGCAAACCAGTGATATAAGACTGCTGACTAAAGATCAGATCGCAGATTTTCATATTTCCGTTCAAAAAATAATGTTTCATGGCTAAAAGCGGTTTAAGAAAAATGCATAAAACATCAATTTTTGAACTTAAATATACAAATCTGCGATCTAATGTTTTGTCAGCAGTCTTATATCACTGGTTTACATGCATTTTCGCAGACAAAAAAAAAAGAGTTGGCTAAACGTTCAATCTGTGAGAGTGCAGCTTTAAGATCACCAAAAATTGTTTAGTTAATGGTGTATTTATTGAGATGCTATGAGACGGTATCCAACCAATAACCTCTTGGGTAAGAGGCGGATACTTATACCACTAGGCCACTCTCACCATGGTGGGGATCGAACCCACAACTACTTATTTGAGAGGTGGACACCTGTGACACTAGACGATTCTCACCCAGGTGGGGATCGAAACCACAACCACTTATTTGAGAGGCGAACACCGATGCCACTAGACGGCTCTCACCCTGGTGGGGATCTAACCCACACACCCTTTGGAGAGAGACGGAAACTTATACCACTAGGCCACTCTCACCCTGGTGGGGATCGAACCCACAACCTTTTTAGTGAGAGCCGGACATCTATGCCACTAGACGACTCTCACCCTGATGGGGATCGAACCCACAAACCCTTGGGTGAAAGACGGAAACTTATACCACTAGGTTACTCTCACCCTGGTGGGGGTCTAACCCACATCTTCTTGGGTGAGAGTCGGACATCTTTGCCACTGGACGACTCTCACCCTGGTGGGGATTGAACCCACAACCTTTTGGGTGAGAGACGGAAACTTATACCAGTAAGCCACTCTCACTCTGGTGGGGATTTAACTCACAAACCCTTGGGTGAAAGGCGGTAACTTATACCACTAGACCACTCTCACCCTGGTGGGGATTGAACCCACAACCTTTTGGGTGAGAGTCCGACATCTATGCCACTTGACCACTCTCACCCTGGTGGTAATCTAACTCACAAGCCCTTGTGAGAGAGACGGAAACTTATACCACTAGACGACTCTCAACCTGGTGGGGATCGAACCCACAAACTATTGGATGAGAGGCGGACACCTATATCACTAGATTACTCTCACCCTGGTGGGGATCGAACCTGCAAACTCTTGGGACAAAGGCGGACTCTCATCCTGTTGGGGATCAAACCAACAACCTCTTGGGTAAGAGGCGGACAACTATTCCACTAGGCCACACTCATCCTGGTGGGGATCAAGCTCACAATATCTTGAGTGAGTGGCGGACACCTTTACCATTAGACCACTCTCAATCTGGTGGGGATCAAACCAACAACCTCTTGGGTAAGAGGCGGACACCTATATCACTAGACGACTCTCACCCTGGCGGGAATCGAACCTACAAACCCTTGGGTGAGAGGCGGACACCTATGTCACTCTTCAGTTTAAGGTGCTTTCAAGTAAAAAAGGAAAACCATTCCAATTGAAACCACAATAAAGTCACTCTGGTCACCTGGTGGGGATCAAACCAACAACCTCTTGGGTGAGAGGTGGCCACTATACCACAATAAAGTCACTCTCACCCTGGTAGGGATCAAACCAACAACCTCTTGGGTGAGAGGCAGACACCTATACCACAAGACGACAATCACCCTGGTGGGGATCGAACCTACAAACCCTTAGGTAAGAGGCGGACATCTATGACACTAGACGACTCTCACCCTTGGTGGGGATCGAACCCACAGCCGCTTGTTTGAGAGGCGGACATCTATGACACTAGACAACTCTCACCCTTGGTGGGGATCGAACCTACAGCCGCTTGTTTGAGAGGCGGACATCTATGACACTAGACGACTCTCACCCTGGTGGGGATCTAACCCACACACCCTTGGGAGAGAGGCGGAAACTTATACCACTAGGCCACTCTCACCCTGGTGGGGATCTAACCCACAACCTCTTGGGTGAGAGGCGGACATCTATGCCACTTGACCATCTCATCCTGGTGGTGATCTAACTCACAAGCCCTTATGCGAGAGACGGAAACTTATACCACAAGACGACTCTCATCCTGCTGGGGACCGAACCCACAACCTTTTGGGTGAGAGGCGGTCATGTATGACACTACACGACTCACGCCCTGGTGGGGACCATACCCGCCAAAAACTCTTGGATGAGAGGCGGAAACTTTTACCACTAAACCATTCTCAGCCTGGTGGGCGTCTAACCCAGCTTGGCTGTTGGGTGAGAGGCAGGCGGACACCTGTACTACTAGGCGAGTCTCACCCTGGTGGGGATCTAACCCCAAGCTGTTGGATGAGAGGTGGACACCCTTACTACTAACCCTCTCAATTAAACGTTAACATGTTGAACCAGTAAAGAATAGTGTGCAATTTAGCTGTTCAAGTGCCTGCCAATAATGGCATTATAAGGAAAGCATAAAGAAATTGATTGGTTTGCTGGTGACTGTTACATGATCCCGATAAAAGCTCTGCCAAAACTAATTTACAATATTAAATCTTATAGGATTAAATGTGATAAAGAAATCAAAGAAATTAAGATCTGCACGATACTTTTGTTATCTTTGATTAAGGACGGGTCTTAAAGGGTATTATGAAACAAGCTTATCAATAAGTAACTTTTTCACATGCATTTGACGAATTAACTTTTAAATCTAAGATAAATATCGTGTGACTGAAAAGTCATTTCGGGTCAGGGCAATGTTTGAGTAGAAAAGAATGCCGTTTGATTTCAACAGATTGTATGAACCTAAATCTACTTTAGAATGAAGACGCTGAAACCTGGCCCCATGTCTTCGCCGTGGTCTTAGAAAATTGCGTAGCACTGCGGCCTAAACTTTCCGAACATTCTTAATGCTGCACTCTCCAGGATTGAACGTTTTGACAACTTTTTTTTATTTTTTGTCTTGGAACGAGCCAATTTTTGCGAAAATGCATGGAAACCAGTGATAGAAGACTGCTGGCAAAAATGAGATGGAGGTTTTCATATTTATGTTAAAAACGTATGTTAAATGCATTTTTCTTAAAGCGTTAGTAACGCTTTTAGCCATAAAACAAAAGTTTTCGCACGGAAATAGGGCAAACTGCGATCTGATCATTTGTCAGCAGTCTTTTATCCCTTGTTTTCAGATTGTTTACGCAAAATTGGCTCTTTCTTAGACAAAATATAATAAAAGTTGTCAAAACGGTAAATCTGTGACTGTGCAGCTTTAAGTCTTTGAAGTACAATATTTTTTGTTTTGGTACAATTTTTAAATTCCCATTGTGAAGAGTTCTATGACATTTTTAGGAAAATTATCTACATGACGTCGAGGACAGAGTATTTTCATGTTGTAAAACAAGTTTTCGTGAGTACTTTGGCTAAACGAAGTAAGATATATAAACAATAGTAGCCATATATCATTTTCAAAATTCTCAAGATGTTGATGTTTTAGTCCCTACACACGTCCCAGGGTCATCATTACAATGTCATGCGATGGGTCATTTGATATTCAAACTTAGACCTTCGCATGAGCTAAATTTACTCTGAAATGGTGCATTTAATTGTATTTAATTTAATGTTCGTTGTTGTTTTTTTACCAAAATTGCCTTTTGTTTTTAACTATTTATTGTTTGGTTATTTATTTATCATTTACTTTATTTTTTAATTTATCTATTTATATGGGGTGGCGTGGGGGTAGCACCCAACCCTTCTGTATAATCCGCTAGTGTTTCATATGGAACATATCTCGAACTTACGGCACAGCTTAGACTTTTGATATAAATTTTAAAACACATGGTGCGTAATAGCATAAAAATGCACTGATTCATATACATGTGGCATTGTCTTTATGTAGCGTTATAACCACTTTTTTCAAATCATTCATTCATACATGATGTGACGTCATATTAAAGAAGCGAAACTCATGAACCAATCACATTTTTGCCCGTTAAATGACATCATTGTAACATCAATTAGTTTTGACGCTTATGTTTCCGCCAATGGCATCGACTGACGGATTCTGATTTAATCGATTCAAGTGAAAGAAAATATTTCATTGCCAAGTACCAAAAGAGGATTGCCATCATTATCGTACAGACAAACAAACATGGTGGTAAAATAAGGATTATATATTTACAATAGTTCAGGAGATAAGATAAGATAATTGATCAGTAGAATTATACATGTATACATCAATGCAAAAGATATTCCATCAATATATTATCTGATAGACCAGTATCCTCGGCTTTTAATATAAGTTGAGATTATGCTTGACATAAGTATTTTGCAATTACAGTCATAACTCGCTATGTCGAAGTCGTCGGAACCTCGGGAAATACTTCGAGATAACGAACTTTCTATATAACTGAAGTACAACAAGTGTATAACTCAACTCAACTCATTCGAAAAAACTTCGACAAAACCAAAACATGGCGATAACAGAGTTCGAAATAAACAACCGTCGGATTATAATTCAGTTCTTAATTGGTTACTTAGCAGATCGCACTCGCGCGCTTATTTACATAGAGCCTTTCGCGCCAAGCACTAAAATCGTTATTGTTCATTTTTGCTTAACTAAGTCATTAATTGGGCAAGCTTTTAGGTAAAGTGGTACATTTCATTACATATGATAATATTGTGTTCTTGAAAGAAAATATCAAACAAAATTCATGAAATGGGCTTCCGAAAACCCTTAAAACAACAAGTCACTTACCGGTGCTGTTTTACGCATGGTATAATTTACAAACTGAAAAGTATGGTAAATGAACAAACAGTCCGTTTTCCATTTCGCTTAAGCAAACACACCGGTATACAAAACACTATTTACTTTAATTACAAATTATATGTCAACAGTGAAATACATGCAAATTTATACGTATATAAGCCTTTTCGAAAATATTTTATAAATTTTAGGACATTTTGTTCCGTCAACATTTTATTTAAATCACTACAGTGGACTAATAGCGGTTGGCTTTAAAAGGCCTCGATTTTGTTTTACAAATACATTGGTTCAACCACCAAGGCTGGTATATCTACCCGGCGTTATTAAAGGAAAAATTGGCAGTCAAATATAAGGTTAACTTCACGCCAAGATAGTATAGCCAGAATGTAATGGAATTTAAGAGCTATGTGCAGAGATTGAAAGAAACAAAAGGTTCAATATCGCGTGTTATGTGAAACACCGACGCCCAATTTAAGATCAGCCCGTGCGATAATTTAGGCACATTAAATTTTAATCCAATTCTAATTAGGTCCGTCTGTGGATTTTACGTGGCGTCATGGATTTGAATTTTTCTTCTTAGGAATGAAACAAAACTACAATCAGTGTATAAAAAAACAACATCATATTGCAAACTAAGTGAAAATCATGGATATAAACATGGATCCAGATTTTGAGGTACAGTTTATTTTTAATATTTGGTTTTTAAGTTACGTATTTTTTATTTGCATTTGTCGTTTTTAAGGCCAATTTGTGTTCTTGATTTTTTTGGATTCTTTGGAAGGATATAGATCTATCGATAGATATATTGTTAGTTCTTTTTTAAAATTCAAGATAGCGTTCTTAAGAAATGTGGTATCTCTTCAGACATTTTGCGATCCAATATCGTATTTTCAATTTAAAGTCAATTACAGATTACAATCGAAATATGCATAATACGTTTATCGGATGAGAGGTCGGTGCAATCAAAGTCTACAAGCAATGCTTACTAATAAACTATGCGATCATTTAAGGTAGTCCGTCCATAATGAGAGGTGTCTCGCATAACTTGAACCCCGCATAGTTAACGTTTTGAATACACGTATCACATACCAGCATTTCTATGACAAGAAGAGAACAAAAATCATTATTATAAAAGTAAATCATTAAACAAATGTTAAATTTATCAAACAAAATGGGAAACACACTTATCTTTTTGGCTGTTTTATATTTTCAAAGCAGAAGTCAGAGACAAATTCAGGATTTGAAATTCGAGTGCACCCCCTTCTTCACACTGCCCCCCCCCCCCCCCCCCCACCACCACCACCACCAAAAAAGGCTCTTCACATGTTGGGGGGACATTTGGGCTACCTTTAAGTCTAAAATGGTGCATGGGTTTAAATTAGACAAAAAGCTTGGAGAGGAGGCGCCGGTACCCCCTTCCCGCTAGATCCGCTTGTAGTTGTTTTGTCGAACAATTCTAGTTATATTAAAGGAACAAAATGGGGAACGTGGCCACGTAGCTATTAATTGAAAAAAAAAACACATTTAGCTTCAAGTTTTGTACCTTTGAAATAAAATAAGATGCAAAGAGTTGCGGTTTATTTAGTTGTAGTCATTGTTGGCGTCATCATTGTTGTAGTTGTAGTTGCCAAAGTAGTAGTATCAACAGCAGGTAGTGGTGGCCGTCAAAATAAATCAAAACTAATAATTTTAAAACATTAATATATATGGAATTTCCCAGACTATCGGCTTGTTAGCGTGTGTGATTAGTACATTTACTCTAAGCTATTCTTTATCAATGTTCGAGGTCACTCGCGGAGATAGCCCGCAATTCGTTTATTTTGGAAAATGAAGAATTTATCATAAATTATAATAAATTATACGGCGGAATAACCATTGTAAATATATATAAGCTTAGTTTATTTAGATAAAAGCAAAGAAAATAAAGTCATGAAAGACTGCTTTAACAGTGGACATTTAAACAAATAGTGGAATACATAAAAACATGGCATACATATACACCGTTTTCAGCTAAATGGATCCAGGATATTTCACATTAAAGTTTAACTTCGTAGTACACCACTTTGTCTGTTTTCATTTTTAACACAATTATGACCAAGTCATCCATTGTTATATGATGTCATGTTGAGGGTAATGCCACACACACCTTTGCTTTCTTGTATAGTTGTCCTCTGCTTGGTATAGTTAATCCTGACCCTGGAAATAAAAATAATAAATATGGTCTGTTTATCTCGTCATGGAACATAATATAACAACTTACAATGATTCCACGTCAACATTGCCACATACTAGCATAGCTAAATATCCTCTAGGGTCATACAAGTTCATGCCCATACAGCATCATACATCCATGTGTCTGTGGGTGATGCTATTGGTGTTCGCGTTTTAGTTTGGGCCAATGACAATTGAGGATTTTTTTTAAATTATTCATTTATTTTACGCAGAAGGATTCTGGGGAATCCATCAACAAACACCAAATAAGTTCGAGTCTAATGTTGACGATCTATAGTTTTACGTAAAAGTTATTTGGAGACGTCAGTGTCATTTGAACGCATTGAGAATATATATCAAACCCACCAAATGACTGTTGAATTTTGCTGTTTTAGTTATAAATAAAAAACATGAGCATGTATTAATTCTAAATCTAATGAAAATAATCCCCGATCCGACTGCCAGCGTATAATGCGACGGGCTGCATGATTTATATAAAACCATGTATAATATACATCCGGGGACTGGAGGCTTACGATTTTGGGGTGGAGGGTTGGCACAACCTACAGATATACCGAAATCTTAGGACGTTTTATTTCAGTACATTGTATATCTGAGGCAGACGCATTGATCTTTAACAACAATGAATTTAGAAATTTATGTTCAAATACGATCTAAATATCCTGGGAGTAGCTTTTACCCCACCCAAGCCCCCTGGACCGGACAAAACATTGTCAGTTGCATTATTTTTCCAGTCTAATAAGTTTATGATGACATATCTACCGTACTTGCTGGCCCGACTAAATGGAAGGGCTTAGATTTCAGTCTATATCAAGAGCCCATACTTGAATGTAAATGTAAATGTATCGCATTGTCAACTTAATCAATCCAATCAAACACTGAAATAACTCGATATGCTGTCGTGAAGGTTTAGTTCGATAATTCTTCTGAATAAGTTTGATACCATTATCTTGAAAGATAAAACCATTGCAGGGAAGGCATGAAATTATGTATTTTCGTCGATAAATATAAAAAAGGAATGCTATACATAAATATATGTATATGAAAAATATGACTTAAATAAACATGCTAATAAATTGTAAATTAAAACCATTTTGACATTAGACACGTACTTATTGAGTGTAACTATATAAATTATGAGTTTGTTTAGTACCTAACATTAGTTAACTGGCATTGTGCATAATTTAAAGTATTAATTGCAGATTAATACGTTGTGTGCATTGATATAAATGTGGATATATATTTTATGTTCATATCGGCTCTAAAATGTTCGCCTGTTTATATCCAATAAAACACCTGACACTATTTTAAAGAACTGACTGACATGTTTTGATTGTCACTTGATAAGCTGATCGTTTAATCCTACTATTGGTAATAATGTTTATAAAGTCCCATAATATTTTATTACTCTATTTATATCACAGTTTGATTTTTATATGTGTCTCTTAAGTTTTCTTTTCATTTTGATACTTTCTTGTATGTTCTTTAATTTAACTAACTTACACTTTTCTCTTCTCTTTGTATTTATGCCATGCATCTTTGTGACCATACTGACTTTTAAAGTGACACTCTGATTCAAAAATACATGTATAGCAAATCAATTTTGACTGATAAACCTATAACTACTTATTGAATAATGCATTTATGGAAAATATCCATTGTTTTCGACTTTTATTCATCCCTTTTGAAATATTAAAACAACATTATTAATTGTGGTAAATCTTATTTGGGAGTAAGAGTGCATCTTTAAGTATTTATATATAAAATAATATCTTGGGCCTTGGTGTTAACTCAGAACTACTTCAAGTGATGTTTTTGGAATTATTTTTACCGCCTGTGCCTTGCAAATTGAGAAAACAAATTGACTTAGGGAAAATTACAAATCAGGCCAAAATAGCTAATATAATGGTAAATATATATGATCTAACTTTTTTACGCATACTTTATGCTGTGAAAGAGTAAGTATTGTCAAGATTTTTTTTTTATATTTCAAGAAATTCATTGCTTTTTTATTCATTTACGTAATCTTATTTATCAAAGTGGGAAAACAATATAAAAAAATTGGGGAAACAGCCTTCAGAAGGCAGTAAATTGCATCAAAAAAAGTCTAACTTTAAGTTTATTTCCATTTAAGGCATGTCATAAACAGAAACATTGATTGTTTCCGTGTAGGATCGCATAATATTTTATTTATTTTTTACCTTTTGAACACCAAAAAAAATAGTTCACTCACGACTGCGCAACTCTTGAAATATAGCATTTGGTGCTCAATCAGCGAAATATAGTACGTTCTTATATGGAAACAAACATGTATGCCCTGAATCAAACGTTTACGTTCAAATTATCAACAAGCAACGTCCTTTCATTGGTTGTCCGGTTAGCGCAGTGGTAAGCGCACTCGCTTCTCATATACGCGACCCGGGTTTGATTCCTAACCGGGGCGCATGTGAGTTTGTTTAGTGATCACCAAGCCGGACATGTGGCTTTTCTCCGGGTACTCTGGTTTTCCCTCAACTCAAGACCACACACTCGCGTAAAATCGTGCCAATGAGAGTATGTAATAACTTGTTTCACAATCATTGTAAAATAAACATGTTTTATCTAACGTCCTTTTAATTATACGAAAGTGTATCACTGTATGCAGGCGCGTAGCCACCTTTACGCGAGTACACGGCTGAATCAACATGATTCTGACAAAAAAAAAATCAGCCAAAGTTACAGTATTCGTTCTTAACAATACATGCTGTTACAGACATGGACAGTGACACCGAACACGTAATTATACAGTTTAGTGGCAAAAGGGACGGAAAATTATTAACATAATCGGTGCCTATGTGTCTGTTATTTTTTATTATTATTATTATTATTATTATTATTATTATTATTATTATTATTATTATTATTATTATTTCTTTCTTCTTTTTTTTTTTTTTTTTTATTTTTTTTTTTTTTTGGGGGGGGTGCATGCCCTAAACCCCCTAGCACAATTATTAATCCACATTAATAGAGGCCTATCTACGCCCCTGGTATGGGGTCACCAGGCTCCAATATATAACATTTTTTAAAGACATTTCAGATATATTTACTAGGCCTTTAAAGCAGTAAAACATCTTATGAATAAGACAGCCTACAAATGATTTATTATACATATTCATTTGTAGGATCGACTGAAAAAACCATTGATTCATATTCGTATGACAAAATTAGCAGTTAAATATAAACGTCAACTATCTGTATAAAAATAGAAAGTCAAGCGAACGATATACATGTATGTATGCAAAATCCTTGTAACTTATCGTAGTGTATGTATAAAAAGGGGGAACAAGCAACAACCATATTATATAGAGGAGATCTACGATAGTATATACTAATTGATATCTGAGGACATATTTAAACAAACAATAAAAATAGAACAATATTTTGCACTTAACATGTTTCTAAATATAGCCGTTCTAGTCATTGTAGCGTGCGTTCAGGAAAACCCAGATATATAGTGGGAAATTCAGTGATGCAATACGTGAGCCGTACTTGGTTATAAGTTTAGCAGTGTTACGGGATATACACGAATTGTAAGTAAACAATTATTTTCCATCTTTTTACTTTTACAAAAAGCTGTTATTAGATTTTGTACATAGTTTCATTCATATAACGTTTTGAGAATTATTTGTTACTATTTTTTTACAAAAGTATAAGCAGGATGTTTGATTCAATAAAGGATTGTTTGTAAACAATTTTGATTTGCCATTGATATAGATAAACGTTATCATAAATGGTATTTGTTTGTGTATAATATCGTGTTGCATTGATAGATAAACCTGTTTTTGAAAGTTACATCTTATTTTAAAGCTGCATTCTCACAGTTTTGACATTAATTAATTTATTTATTTGTCTCAGAATCAGCTGATTTTGGTATCAATGCATTGAATGCAGTCATATAAGATAATTCACGATAAAATAGATCTCAATTGTTCGAAAAACTGCCGAAAACTTCATTTTTCATACAGCATTAGTAACGTTTTAAGCCATAAAACATCACTTTTCAAACGTAAATATGATTTATTTTGAAGTAATCACGCACCTGTCGCAAAAAACGTAAACAGTGATCTGATATTTTGTCAGTAGTCTTGTACCACTGCTTTCAGGATGATTTTCGCTAAAATTGGTCCATTCCAAGATTGTTTTTAGAAAGTTGTCTAAACGGTTAATCTGTGAGAGCGCATTTAAAAAACTTAATAATTATGATAACATTCAACCAAAGAGGTCTATGTAAACGAAAACTTAGAGAAATCGAGGCAATTTCTTACGTAAACTCTTGTTGTTGCTTTTCAGATAAACAAATGTTATGGACGAACAGCAAATATATCGTCTGCGCGAAAACCGCGTTAAGATCGTCAATGACCTTGAACCTCGTGGACGTGTCCTTGACATACTTTTTGAGGAAGGAATACTCACAGAAAATGACGTAGAACTCGTGTCGTCTGCGCGCACGAGGAAAGAACGTTGCCACGCGCTACTTTCGGTGCTTCCGACACGCGGTCCGGTGGCGTACGGGTCTTTCCAAAAGGCTCTCAACGCGGGAAATTACGAGTTTTTAGCGACCCAGCTAAGCATTGAAAACGACGAGTTAACTCCAGAAGCCGAATTTGGAAGTTCAACGACAAATGATGAGCTTGGAATTTCCCAAAATCGCAGACGACATCGGAATAATGAAGGGACCGGAAAGTGCGCAAGTTGTTTAAAATATTTCACTGAAATAGAGAACAGTGCCACACTTTCAAACAGTGCATTATTCACAATTATCGAACAGCACTGCTGTTTACTGCTAGACAATATTGAACCAAAAGACTTGATAGATCATTTGTTCCAGGAACATATTCTCACAGCAGACGACATTGACACCGTTTGTTCTTGCCTGACCAGACGACAAAGGTGCGAGCTGCTATTTTGTCTGCTACTGGCAAAAGATCATGATGTAGTGACAAGTCTGAAGAGATCCTTGACAAAAAAATACTCATACATCGTGCAAACCATTGAACCCCGCTGTGAACAGCAAGAGGTTAGCACGACTGACGAGTTGGCAAATAGTACAGAAAGCCACGGCAGAGAAAGGAGATATAAAAGTCATCGCACAAGAGTGAAAGAGTACTTTGGTTGTGAGCAAACGGACGTAAAACAGTTACGGGAGGTGCAAGGTATTGAAACAGACGTTACCGATGGATCAAAGGCTGTCGATACGGCGATAAGTCATGAGACGCCATTGAGTGTTGTGAAAAAATGTCACAATGAGAGAAAAATTGACAAGTCTGACAAGGCAAAGAGTGAGCAGGTTTGTAAGCAGGTGACCTTTATCCACACCGAAAAGCCGAAAAAAAGACTTGTAGTGGCTTTCAATTATCTGAGCACGCTCATCAATCAAGGAGAGTACACGAAGTTCGAAGATACAACCACTCAGTTAAGGGTTCGGTTTCCAAGAAATTACGACCTGTTGTGTATTTTGGGCTACCTGCAGGCAAGCAGAGATTTGTTCAAAACCGACTTCGATTCCGCTAAACGGCGCATCAATGACACAATGGCTCTTGTTCCAAAAACGTCCAATCCACGTTATTTCACACTAGAACTTTTCACAGCAAAGACGAGAATGTACATTACGCAGAAGAAACTGGAAAAGTTGCAGACAACACTCGAAGAAGCCATGATGATTCTGGAGACCGACCCGCTTGGGTGCACCGGAAGAGCGGCTGGGTGGCTCTATATCAACCACGCAAGGAACATGACAGCTCAACTCTCGTGTTTGAATCTCAGTAAGCCAGGCGCTTTCAATGTCTACAATGGAATATTCAACACTGCGAAAACAAGCTTCCAGCGATCCATGACTAACTTTAAACGGGACGGCGGAAAGGACGGACCATTCGGATTCGGGTACGCTCTGTGTCGTCTGGTGATTCTGCTGCTGAGATGCGGAGATAATGGACGCACTATGGGGCTTATCAAACCTCCTGACGATGACGTCATTTCCGCTGAAAAATACATGCGACATTTGGAAGACTCAGATATTCCGATTCCAAAAATACTCGAAATGCATTCGAGATTAGCAAAATGTGATTACTTTTTTCATCGAAACCATTTTACACGAGCCTTCGAGCACGCTACAGAGGCTCACAATCTCGCAACAACCATGAACTTACTGGAGTTCACTGAGCATGCGCACAACAGAATGTCATTTCTGAATTCGAAACAAACACTCACCGGGCCAGACGAGGACATTTCGGAAGAAGATGTCCACCGGATATTGTTCGAAGATTCAACGAGCGAAGGGGAAACAAATATCAAGGAATAAATTAACTCTTCTTCATTGAGTAAATATGAACAAAACTGCGATTAAATATGTGTGCTTTTATGTTTGATGTATAGAATATCTGAAGTGAAGGCATTATGAAAACGGTTGTTTATATATGCGCATGTACAAATTATTTTATTTATTTATTATATCTGCCAGTTTATTGGCGTTTACACTAGTTCAATCCATTTCCAATTTGATCAAGTATTTCTCTAAAGCTACGTTTACATGCCCGATATAAACATGCATCTGATGTTATCTTATGAATGACGATGGTGAAAGGTATGGGCGCTTTAAAAAAGTAGCATTACAGTCATAAGCTTTGTGTGTAAAAAAAAAACTCAGCCATTATGAAATCAATAAAAACAAATAATAAAATCGTGTGTTCTGCTTTCCAAACGTTTTAATATGGTGTGGTTAACTCCTGGATGCATTCGTTATGAAATATAAACGT
This sequence comes from Mya arenaria, assembly GCF_026914265.1. NCBI lineage: Eukaryota > Metazoa > Mollusca > Bivalvia > Myida > Myidae > Mya > Mya arenaria. The sequence continues at coordinate 352,552 of NC_069130.1, forward strand.
AATATTTTATAGACATTTACTGATCCAATATCATATCGGATCAGAAGTCGGTGCAATCAAGCTGCTCATTATAAACCAATGCAGCGACCGTCTTTAAGAGGTGACGTGCATTACCTGAACCTCGTATGTATAACGTGTTGCGTATATCATTTTAACAGCATAAACATTATTTACTATGCGAAGAGAGAACAAAATTCTTAATGTAAAAAAGAATTACTAAAAGTATGTAACATTTATAACAAATTGGAAACCCGCCAATTTAGAATGGTGTATATATATATATATATATATCTTTTTAAGCAGTAGTCAGGGGTGGATCCATGATTTCCACGTAAGAGTGCGCCCCCTTCTTCAGGACCCCTATTCCCCGCCCCACAACCCCCACCCACCCCAAAAAAGGCTCTTAACATGGTCGGGGGCATTTCGGCTACAGTCTTATACGGTGCATTTTTTGTTTCATTTATATTTCTGCCATATTGCCAAACATACTGACATGAAGAGTTGACTTAGACAATTATAAAGGTGGGAGAAGAGGCGCCGGTGCCCCCTCCCGCTAGATTCGCTTGCATTTGTTGGGTCGAACGAGTGAAGTTAAATTAAGGGAACAAAACATTGATAGATGTACAAATGAAACGTATTAGTTTAGGGCTTTATTTTATTAAACTCATTTGACTTAAATGATAAAAATAAAAAAGCATATATGATTTATGAAATATCTTACGTAGTTATTAATTAAAAGCCACGTTTATAAACATTAAAAGCCCCGTTTATAAACATTAAAAGCCTCGTTTATAAACATTAAAAGCCCCGTTTATAAACAGTAAAAGCCTCGTTTATGAAGGCTAACTGTTGTTCAGTATGTTTAAGGTGATGTAAATGTTGTTGTAACCGTTGTCGTCATCATTTCTGTTGTTGTTGTCGTCATCATCGTTGTTGTTGTTGTTGTTATCATCATTGTTGCTGTTGTTTTCGTTGTTATCGTCATCATTGTTGTTACTGTTGTTGTCGTTGCCATAGTAGTAACAGCAGCATGTTGTTATGGCCGTCCAAAAAAATCAAAACTTATCATTAATATGTATGGAATTTTCCCAGATTATCGTCTTGTTAGCGTGTGTGATTAGTTCATTTTCCCTAAGTGCCCGTTAGATAGCCCTGAAGTTGAAATATTTTTATTTCTTTATGAATATAAAGAATTCATCATACATTATACGCAAAAAAGTCCATTGTAAATATATATAAGCTTAGTTTATATAGATAAAAGCTTAGTTTATATAGATAAAAGCGAAGAAAATAAAGCCACAAAAGACAGCTTAATCAGTGGACATTTAAACAAATATTGGATTACATTCAAATACACCGTTTTCAGAAGGAATTATGCGGGGACCGGAAAGTGCACGAGTGTTTTTTTTTTAATATTTTACTGAGACAGAGATTTTAAGCAGTGGTTTATGCTCCATTAACATGAAACACTGTTGTTAACTGCTAGACAATATTGAACCGAAAGACTTGATGCATCACTTATTCCAAGAACAGATTCTCACAGCAAACGACATTGACACCGTCTGTTATTGCCTGACCAAGGTGCGGGCAGCTATTTCGTCTGCTACTGACAAAATAGCATAGTGTAGTGACAAGCATGCGAAAAAAATCACACATAAATATCACGCAAACCGTTGTGAATAAATGAATGATCATTTTTATTATGAGAATTAGAAGAAGAAAAACTTCAATTATATGTTAATATTATAAGTTCAGTGTCGAAAACCAACGCTCGATCCATTTCCGAGTATTTCCATTATCATGTTGTGGCGCGATTGTTCAGAACTTTGTTAAAGTTAACAACGCGATTAATTACATCGTTGTTAACTTTTCAGGGTGAAATAGTTGATGATGGGCTCATGTATTTAAATAAAACAAGTACAGCTGAACCTGTTGTCTCAACTCTAGTTAAGAATACTACAGATCGTAAGTGTACCTGTTAAACTTACAGAGAAATATTGATTTGAAAGTTAACAACGATGACGTTAACAACGTTGTTAACTAAAACAAAGTTCTGGACAATCGGCTCTATGTCTCTAATGCTACGTTTATAGGCCCAATATTTTCCCTTGGGGTTATTATCTTATGAATGAAGATGGTGCAAGTAATGGGGGGGGTCCTTTAAAAAGTTAAATTACAGTCTTAAGCGTTTTGTTTATAAAAAGTCTCCTCATCAAAATATTAATACATGTTAACTATTCAAAGATACTTCATTCGCAAGATATGAGAATATTTATTCATTCTCAGAAATAATGTTATTCAAGACATCGCATTTATGCACATGTTCAGTGTGTATATACCACGTGATAAATTACGTCATATATGCTACGTCGGACGGCAAAAATTTGCTTAAAATGAAGACTTAAATCAAAGATAACTTCATTTACAACACCATTTTAAATGAAACAAAGGGCAGTCTATGCTGCTTAAAGAGTCCCGCATTTGTTTTATTTCCGAAATTTGATAAGGTCATTAGTTTCATCAAACACTTCGACAAACCTGTGTCAAAATAATGTTTTGACAGTGCTCCGTCAGACGGCCGTATTGTGAAAAGGTTTGTCGAAGTGTTTTAAGAAACTAAACTCGCATTCAAACTCTGGTAAAAAAACGAAGGTGGGGCACTGTAAGCGGCGTAGACTGCGCTTTATTTCATTTGAAATGGTGAAGAAATAGTGAAGTTATCTTTGTTTAAAGTCTTTTTTTCAAATCAAAATATTGCCTTCCGACGTAGCATTTATGACGCAATTTAGCACGTGGTAAACACACACTGATGTTGTCTTATTTAAAATCAGTTGTTGCAAGTTGACAAAAGATAGTTCCCGTGCCGGGAATCGAACCCGGGCCGCCTGGGTGAAAACCAGGAATCCTAACCACTAGACCACACGGGACTGTGAAAATTAGCACACAAACAATATTTAAATAATTGTACAAACATCTCTGCTAAGATGAAATGATTTTTTTATTGTTTTGATTGAAATAAGCGGCACGTAAAGTGAACTCCTGTATTTTATTTTAGGTATGACATAATTAAGTAATATAAAGCCTGAAACCAATACTCATCAGTGTGACCTTCGTAATTTGTAAATAAAGAGAGGTAACTCTAATCATAATTAAGCCTAGTCAGTTAGGATTTACTGCCCCTTTATAAATATGTTCCATGTTTCGTTTCTGTATTTTCAGGTTGGAGATAATGTTCGAGCGCCTCCTCACACCAAAATACGAGATATTTTCCTAGAGGATGATACCCTGACACTATGGAAGCCTTCGAATGATGGAAAACAGTACTATCTCATACCAGGCACATTGAAAGACTCGACCTTGACCCCTGTGCTACAGTCGTATTACACCAAGTTCGACTGTGTGACGAGTACGCTCACTTTTGACGATGCTGTGCCAATTTTCGCGAGCCAAAGCACAACTCTCCGGCCGACCGATGATTACAGTGTGTTGAGAGACTATCACAAAATCCAAGGTCTGTGGTTTAAGCCCGATTTGGAAGAAAGGTTGGGCCCGGACGATGAATCTTCCTTGGGCAACATCAAACTGTCTATTTCGCTGGCCACACATGACAATGAAAGTATATTTTCCAACATGAATATTTATTTCTTGGAGGTGTTAGACTACCCGGCTGAGGATAAATCCGTTTCTCGTCTTCTGGTGACGAAGACGCGCCATAATGAGTTTGAAAAATACGACATGTTTAAACCAGGGGGCCCGATTTACATGACAGAAAGTACGGAAGTAGAGGAAGCCATTGACATACATTATTTACGTGTGTGCACAAACTTCGCCGGAAAGAAATGGCGTCATGAGGTTGAATTTATGTTGGAGGAAGACCCATGGCCGATGTGCAAAATAATTCCAGTGAATAACAGGTGTAAAAAGCGTCCGACCATCACGGTCGTTCGGGAGCTTGGAATAAGCCTCCCGTGTCGCTACATGGGTGCGAGCTGGCGGGAGACGCTTGCTGGGCTGTTCGTCTGGTCTTTGCGGACGCATGTCGTCTGGCTTGTTTTTGAGCGGCTCCATGACAAAGTCAAGCTGGCTTTAGACAGGGCAACAGGTCACGTGAATATAAAGGAGGTTATTCACACTGAATGTCCCATTGTTTGCAAAACATTGTTTGATACTTACGAGCTATTGTCTACATTCATCGCGAAATGTGAAAACGAGCAGGATTTGAAGGACCTACTTGAAATATTCCTGTCCATGCACAGATGTGACGATGGAAACTGTTCACTCGTCTCGCTTAAGTCGCTGAACGCGGCTCATGTGCTGCCCGGCATCCTCTTCCTATTAGAGAAAACGATCGCGTGCGCGTCCCCGCAGTTCCGCTACGGACTGACGTCAACCGTCATGCCCTGGGCCGTCATGGGCTATTACTGCTCAGATCTGAAAATCAGGAGCCATCGAAAGATGGTGATTTTCATAAGCCAACTTCCGGGAGTCAACACAGCCCTACACGGACGCCCCGGCTCCCCAATGTCTCCGGAAAATGGAAGGGCGCCCAGTTCTGGCTACGGCAGTGCGGCCGTCACCCCTCGCTCCCTCTACATTATCCCGCCCTTGTTCCGTCGGCGCCGAGGCTCACAGTTTTCGTCCGTGTCAAGTGTTGACTCACCATGACAAGGGAAATTATGATTGTCTTCGTGGCTAGCGCGGAAATCATATAGTGAATCGCTACAATGGATTTGAATGATCGTGAATATACATAAATTCATATTGATATAATTATTAGAAGTAGTATGTTCATTCTCACATTCCAATATTATATCAGATCATCAACACTACGTGAGCATTCGCGCAAAAGCATGTTGATCAAGGATCAACCTTGGGTCTGCAAGGATCTGTGCGTGTTTTCAAGGCAAGAAAGTTGCATGTTCGTGCTTGATTATCTATAGCTCACCTGAGCTCGAACTTCGCTAGTGAGCAGTCTGTATCGTCGTCCGTCAGCTTCCGTCAATATTTGGTTTCAAATTACGTTATCTCAGAAACTATATATAAACAACTGGCTAAAGCTAGCACATTAGGTATAGCACAATCTGCCAATATTGCACATACAAAAATGGCGACTCTCGAGTCCAAACTGTCCCCGCCTAAGAGGTCACGGGTTTCATTCACAGTCATTTGATATTTGATAGGAATGAACTACTTACATTTTGTACTGAGTAATTGTTTTTGTTGGTGTTTTTGTTGTTATTATTTATATACATGTACAACGAATTATTATCTTGTAGGCTTTTACTTTTATAAACTATTAGAATAAAATTCACTCTTATGTGTTTCAAGAAACTCAAAATGTCGTGGTATTGTCATTACCTTATTAGTGTTATTGCCTTTGTGTCGTTGCCTTGGAGTCGTTGCCTTGGTGTCGTTGCCTTGGACTCGTTGCCTTGGAGTCGTTGCCTTGGTGTCGGTGCCTTGGTGTCGGTGCCTGGTGTCGTTGCCTTGGAGTCGTTGCCTTGGTGTCGGTGCCTGGTGTCGTTGCCTTGGAGTCGTTGCCTTGGTGTCGTTGCCTTGGAGTCGTTGCCTTGGTGTCTTTGCCTTGGTGTCGGTGCCTTGGTGTCGGTGCCTTGGTGTCGTTGCCTTGGAGTCGTTGCCTTGGTGTCGTTGCCTTGGTGTCGGTGCCTGGTGTCGTTGCCTTGGAGTCGTTGCCTTGGTGTCGTTGCCTTGGTGTCGGTGCCTTGGTGTCGGTGCCTGGTGTCGTTGCATTGGAGTCGTTGCCTTGGTGTCGTTGCCTTGGTGTCGGTGCCTTGGTGTCGTTGCCTTGGAGTCGTTGCCTTGGTGTCGGTGCCTTGGTGTCGGTGCCTTGGTGTCGTTGCATTGGAGTCGTTGCCTTGGTGTCGTTGCCTTGGTGTCGGTGCCTTGGTGTCGTTGCCTTGGAGTCGTTGCCTTGGTGTCGGTGCCTTTGTGTCGGTGCCTGGTGTCGTTGCCTTGGTGTCGGTGCCTTGGTGTCGGTGCCTTGGTGTCGGTGCCTGGTGTCGTTGCCTTGGTGTCGGTGCTTTGGTGTCGTTGCCTTGGTGTCGGTGCCTTGGAGTCGTTGCCTTGGTGTCGGTGCCTTGGTGTCGGTGCCTGGTGTCGTTGCCTTGGAGTCGGTGCCTTGGTGTCGGTGCCTGGTGTCGGTGCATTGGTGCTGTTGCCTTGGTGACGTTCCATTTGTGTCCGTGCCTTGGTGTCGGTGCCTTGGTGCCGGTGCCTTGGTGTTGGTGCCTTGGTGTCGTTGCCTTGGTGTCGGTGCCTTGGTGTCGGTGCCTTGGTGTCGTTGCCTTGGTGTCGTTGCCTTGGTGCCGGGCCTTGGTGTCGGTGCCTTGGTGTCGTTGCCTTGGTGTCGGTGTCTTGGTGTCGTTGCCTTGGTGTCGGTGCCTTGGTGTCGGTTACATTAGTGTTGGTAACTTAGTATTGATCCATTGGTGCCGGTGCCTTGGTGTCGTTCCTTGGTGTCGGTGCCTTGGTGTCGTTGTCTGGGTGTCGATGCATTGGTGCTGTTGCCTTAGTGACGTTGCATTTGTGTCCGTGCCTTGGTGTCGTTGCCGTAGTGTCGGTGCCTTGGTGTCGTTATCTTGATGTCGTTGCCTTGGTGTCGTTGCCTAAGTATCGACGCCTTGGTGTCGTTGCCTTGGTGTCGTTGCATCGGTGTCGTCGCCTTAGGGTCGTTGCCTTGGTGACGTTGCCTTGGTGATGATGCATTGGTGTCGTTGTCTTGGTTTCGTCGCGTTGGTGTTGTCCCCTTAGGGTCGGTGCCTTTTTGTCGGTACCTTTTTGCCGTTGCTTTTGTGTCGTTGCCTTTTTTGGCGTTGTCGGAGCCGGCGTCGTCGTTGTGCAAAGCCATTTAGCCATGACTCAACCTCTGTTTAAGTTTGGTGCACATTGGGCCAATTGTTCAGGTCTTTGTTAAAGTTAACAACTTGATTCGAGACATCGTTGTTTATTTTAAAATGTTCGCTTGTCTAGAAGGTTAATGGATATACTTGTATTCTGCAGTATTTCTAGCAATAATCGAGACAATTGTTTCAGCTGTACTTGTTAATGCAAATATGAGCACATCATATGCGACTTAAATCAAGACTTGAGGTGTATTTAAATGCCAAAATAGACGTCAAAGAAAGCCAAACAAAAAATGAACAACCATATTCTGAAATTATCAATTTTAAATAGCGTTACAAACGCTTTTCGGTAAAATAAAGTATTTTCCGTCATATTTTAAACTATTTCTGAAGAAAACAATTTTTCTTTGAACTTTTAATGACAACCTACAATTGCTTCAAAAAGTGTCTTCACAAAGTATTTAATAATTTCGAACATGAAACTAGTTACACCCGGGCCCGCTCCACAAATATATGAATCACGCGCGCCGTCACGTCCGTCCGTCTGTTCCGACTTTGCTATATCTTTCTTATTCATGTCGGATTTTGAAATTATTTGGCAGAAGTAATCACCTTAGGACGAGGATGTGTCGGTCACAAGACCCGTGTCCCTACCTTCGAGGTCAAGGTCACAGCACCATTCTGAACTAAGGGTGCTTTGCTGTCTAAGCCTTACTGATAATAATATGTGTCTGGTCCATATCTTTGTCATGCAAAGTCGGATTTAAAAACACTTCGGCAGAAGTAAAATGACTGGTCCATATAATTGTCATGCAATATCGGATCTAAAAACACCGAAAGAAGTGACCACCATACAGTATGAAGCAGTGTCGCGCAAATTACCCGTGACCCTAGCTTCGAGGTCAAGGTCACAGCAACCTTCTCAACTTGTACAGGGTTGGATTTTAAAATTGTTTCGTCAAAATATTGCGGACGTGTCGCGTTAAAGACCGGTGTCCCTACCTTCCATGTCAAGGTCACCTGCTATATATGGAAATATAATACACTATAGTAATACTTTTCAATTTTCCTCGTAATTATTCTGTGGTACGTTTACCTTCAGTGAAACTGGATTTCTTCAATTGTTTTTAGCAAGCAGTATTTCCGACACTTGCGCGTGCGTTGATATTAATCACATTCAGTGATAGCTCTAGTGTTTTACTATGGTTTTATATAGAATATGAGAGAACATTATTAAGAAAAGTCAAGGACCAACTATTACATCGTTTTCATTTTCTTTTTAAAGTCAAAACATTAGTGTTATAGTTTACCTTAACTTGGAAAAGGTTTTATTCGTAAGATCGAATATCGAATGCCTTTTACTTAACGTAGTTCAGGTCAGCCTCATATTCAAGTGATTTGGACTGTGCAGTTATTGAATTAACCCAACTGACTTTTAATCAAAGGGGACATGGGTCACATGAACACCAAAGCGAAATCAGGCCTTAAAGTTGTTGCTTTAACAATATTTAGTTCCTGCAAATATACAAATGACAACATATATTACATATTATTTTTTTAAGAATTTGATCGTAAGCTAAAAGCTTATATAGATCATCTTCTGTAGAAAGCAGTTAAATTTGGTTGTCTTTATAAAGATAAGTGCTTTCAGGGGCGTAGCCAGCGTTACGCACTTTCGCATGTGCGTAGCATCAATTCGAAAAATGAAAAAATAGGCATCAAAGTCGAGGGCTAAGCTAGTTATTGATATCAGAATAAAGAGAAGATCAGCTATAGTAAGCATTGTTTCTCTGTGCTAGATACAGCTTACTGAATCAATCACTTGGTAACTACAAAGACGGCGGCCTCGAACCTATAAATTCGCCCAAGCGTGTCCCTTACGAAAAGATATCGGACGGAACTAGAATTCCTCTGTGTTTGTTCAAATGTTTGACCTGCAAGCCTTCATAAATACTCGACCTTGACATATAACAGAGTAGCTCCACGTATGAACTATAGACCCGAGCCGGACCTTATTTTGAAAAATGGAAGTTCAAAAAAGTTCAAAATGGCATTTTAAAACTGAAGAGGGTTTATGCTTAAGAGTATTAGAATGTCTTCCTTGTTAGCGTTTTTTTTAATTTATTTATTATTATACTCCTATATATATAAATATATATATATATATATATATATATATATATATATATATATATATATATATATATATATATATATATATATATATATATATATATATTATTTATTTTATTTTATTTTTTTTTGGGGGGGGGTGATCCATGGAAACGAGCTAAATAAGACTGCTGACAAACCTTAGATCGCAGATTTTTATATTAAGTTCAAAAATTGATGGTTTATGCATTTTTCTTAAACCATTAGTAAAAACAATCATTTTCGAACGGAAATATGAAAATCTACGATCTGATTTTAGTCAGCAATCTGATATCATTGTTTTGCAGATATATACGCAAAAATGCTCTTTCCAAGACAAAAAGTAAAAAAAGTTGTAAAAATGGTAAATCTGTGAGAGTGCAGCTTTAAAGAGAAACGAATGCGCGCATCAAATCTGATCTATACACATGCTAGTGTTCACATAAACGACGAGACGTCACAACAGCTCACTATGTCAGAGCGTAAAATGCACCTGCCTAGCGGAACATGATGCTCAACTATTCAGCACCCATCTCCATATTAGGTGTTCTGAAGGGCGGGAACACAAGGATTACATTCATAACTTCTTCCCTAGTTATCTCCCATGATGCTGCCAAGTGTTGTTTTGATGGGAATTCGAGCTAAATCCCCATGGGTAGATAGAAACGTTCCTCATTTCTAAATTAAGTTTGAAAAGGAACAAATCTAAGTATGTTAGCTAGACTGATGAGATGTGATGCACATCATTATTGTGAACACATGTACGGAGTTTAAGTTTTCTAGTTTCGGCCAAAATTTCACTTCGCACACAAGACTAATACAACGCCCATCACTCCATTGGAATGCAATCATCCTGAAATAAGCCTGCAGCTTGTCTATATTATACACTAGAAGAACAACACTATGTTGACTCAAAACAAGATGTTCACGAGGCCCTATGCTCTAAAAGCATGACTTTACTGGTCTTATTTTTCTCCAAAGCGTGAACCCACAATCAAGGGAAAGCACTTCTACCTATTGGTAACGCCAGGCAAAGGAAAAAGGAAACACTGCATTAATGCTCAACTCTGTACAGGTTGTCTCCCTAAGAGAAATCTTGATATGGTTATAGCAATTCCAAGGGCCATAACCAAGTCCTGCAAGGGCGGATCTAGGTGGTTGAAGAAAGTAACCGAGTCCTCGAATATCTACTGTACAAGGTTAATTGAGAAACAACCCAAACAGGAAATTATACCATTCTCGAGGAATTTTACTATGCACGCACGAACAGAGGACACCTGTCCTTTGGCCAGTAGAGCTAACAATGTAACTATCTTTTTAAAACAATATCAAATTTATATTAAGGCAAGAGTTACCGGTATAGGCTTTGCAATATTATAATTGGCAACAGAAATGTGTACATGATTCAGGGGTTCTAACAGCCGATAGCCACTCCGGAAAAATGCCATGTGTCCAAGTGTGGCCCTGGGTTTCCAGCCAATTGCAGGGTCAACTTCGTTCATCCAGTATTTTTAGCAAGTGATCTTTACAACTGTACAATGGTCTGAAGTAGAAAGCTCTCAATCCGAAGTCCTAATTTATCTTGAACATAAGAACCCCCAGATTATATTTATGACCTAGTTATAGGCCTTACTAGAATTTTGCTGATTATTATTTATAGAATATCGTCGTCAACATGAAGGAAAAACCCCATGGTGTACCAATTTTATCATGACATTGAAAGAAATTAGCTGAGATTAACATCAGCCAGTAGTTAAATATATACAAGTCAGCACTTAAATTTCAGTCTTCTATCAATACCTTTAATTAAATTACAGAAAGCTTGTCTGTTGCCCAAACTATCCACTATCTCGGCAAGAAGTCGAACAAACCCACAAGAAAAACATTGTTTTGCAGTTTTATATATCATATAAAAGCAGTATTTTTTGTGAAAATTTAAAAAATAACTAAAGCACATAACATTCTTTATAAAATGACATTTCTTTAAGTGACATGGAATTTCTGCACCTTAGTACTCCTACTGATTATTAAATCCTCCAATTATGCTGGGTTTATTTCTTCAAGATAATTTCAATTCCACACTAAACAACTATTGCTTGGTAATGCACTGAGGCACCCGTTCATGTCAATTTTATTTTTAATGAAAATACAAAAACAGACATTTACCAAAGATATTTTACTCTAATTAAAGAATACAAAAATGGTTAACAATAACATGAAGCACTCTAAAAGCAAGTGGATTGAAGATGCTTATCTGCTGTGATTACTAATTTACATCATAACTGAACACATTCTGACAGCACAAAAACTAACAATTTAACTGTATGCTTGTACCTTATACAATTTGACAATATGTGTAGTGCAAAATAAAAAAAAATGTTTAAAAAAACAACAACATATGATTCAAACAATAAATATTTTACGATGTTACCAAGATTTGCATTGAAAAAAGTGAGTTTTAAACCAACAATGTCAAATAAAATATTTGTTCTCTACTGATAACAACCCTGCATCATCTCCTTTATCATGATTAAATCACTCGCTTGTAAATCACAACAATCAACTAGTCACAATGTTAACAAATAACCCGTTCTGTAAAAAATGATCACAAATGTGGACTTCAAATAGGTAAGCTTTGCCTTAAAAATTCCAACAATAAAATGTTCAAGCATTTGCAGGATCAGCTCAGTTTTCAACCTGCTGATCTTCTTGCTGGTTGTCCGAGGTCCACAGCGTCAGGTTGTCCCGCAATAACTGCATGATCAGTGTACTGTCTTTGTAAGATTCTTGACTTAAACTATCAAGTTCAGCGATTGCGTCATCAAAAGCACTTTTTGCAAGATGGCATGCTTTGTCCGGAGCATTTTGAATTTCATAATAAAACACTGAAAAGTTCAAAGCCAATCCCAGTCGGTTTGGATGAGTTGGCGGCATATTTTGCTTGGCATTTTCCATGGCACTGTTGTAGGATGCCTCAGCCTTGCCCATCACCTCGTCTTTCATCTTTTCGTGAGTGTACTCAGCCTTGTACCGGTAGTAATCACCTTTCATTTTCAGGTAGAAAACCATGCTTTCTGAGGAGTTAGCATTAGGGATCAGGTATTTCTCCAACAGGTCCAAAACCTCACCACAGATTTTGTCCAGCTCTTCCTCGATCATATCACGAAACTTCTTCGTCAGCTGTGCTTTCATCGTTTCAGCATCCTTCTCCTTAGCTTCAATCATAGAAAACATTCTCCATGACGAACGCCTAGCACCAACAACATTTTTGTAAGCTACTGACAACAGGTTTCTCTCTTCAACGCTAAGTTCAGCCTCTCCGAGGTTTTCGACAACCTCTCGCATGGCTTTCGCCATGTCATCGAAACGTTCACCTTGTTCAGCCAACTTGGCCCATTGTACGTTTCGTTCCTTGTCGTTCATCTTGAATTACTTCTTCGACTGTACGAATTAGCAGCGAAAAACCGGTATTTTATTCAGTCGGCAACACGCTTCCTGTTTCGGTTGTGTGGCGGAAATGACTCAACACGCGCCCGTAATCACCGCGAAGCAAAATCTGATGTAAAGCCCGGCTTCCATGGACTTACAGGCCCAAATAATTGTAAAGCAAATGTAACTTCCGGTATTGCATTTGTTATGAATAGTTTATTAAGAGGTTGTGAATAAAATTAGCAAAAAATAGAATGTCAAATATACCATACCACAAATCCATTTACACCATAGAGTGTACATATTTATAGTAAAACTAAACATATCTTAATAGTGTATGAGCTATCTTATTATGCGGTAACCGGGACCAAGTAAAGATGTGTCTCTAAAGTAAAGCAGAATGGAAATTTGTATCAATACTAGCTGGTACAATATATTGTACACTATTCTTTTTTCGTCAATTACTATTATTATTATTATTATTATTATTATTATTATTATTATTATTATTAAAAAAACACTGTAAACTTGATATGCAAATATGCTGTTGCGCAGTTATATTCCCTACTATGCTAAAATGTTTTTTTTAACATTGATTGAAATTAAACCCTGTACACCGCAACGCGTTTGCATTATTGAACGACGTACCTAAAAAACATTTTTATTTATATATGTCCATGATGGCATGGATCTATAAGCCTATGGTTTATAGGTCCATGATTTTGGGACTAATAAATGATCAGGTTCGGGAGCGGCCACTATAGTCACCTGGTGTACTAATCTGGTGTACTACTAAAATGGGGTTATTCTTCTTTAGTTTACTAGCTTAAGCCCCCTGCATGACGCATATTCGAGTGGACTCGTGTTTCACCGGCCATTCCAAGGCGGTAATCCCATCATTTTTCGGTGAAGCCATTGTTATGCCTGTTTGGTCTGTTTATGGTGTTTGTATTCGTGTATGTGGCGTTTGTATTCGTGTATTCATGTATGTGGTGTTTGTATTCGTGTATGTGGTGTTTGTATTCGTGTATGTGGTGTTTATATGTTTGTGCCTATTGTTCATTTGTGTTTTGGACCAGTTTACGCCTCTAGGCAGGGTTTATTTTGAATATTGACTTTTGGGCATGTCTCTGTAAGTTTCATTAGACTCGGTCCAAAAGCCGCGTCTTCAATAAGGATAATTATTTAGAATTTTCAAGAGACAAGGGTCTATCGATATTTTTTGTATTGAAAAAAAGAAGTGAATTCTTATCAAAAACATTTCTTTCAATCTGCCTTAAACTTTAATATTTCCTTGCAGTAAGAAGGGCATTTTTATATCCATGAATTGCTAAAACACTCATAAAAATGTGTTGTTTTTTTTTTTCATAATGAAATGTTAGTTTTAACGAACAACAACAAACTTATTCGTCGCCTTTTGTCTAGTCTGGTTGCTGGTGAAACGCAGTGGTTGTTTCCCTTTGTCAAGGGAAAGCACTGTGCTTGAAAAAGGCTACATACTCATCGATATTGATTTGCTCAAAAAGGCGATTACGCACCGATAGATTGAATACATGGGCAGAAAATTACTATGTTTACACCGAGTCACAAGCCGGTTTCAGAAAAAATATGGGTACGATTGACAAAATATATATATGTCTTTAGTAATATCATTGAAAGTATTCTCAAACAAAACAACAAACTGTATGCATGTTTTGTTGACATTACTAAAGCATTTGATTTATTATTAAGGGTTAATATATTTTACAAACTAATTAAATACGGCATACGTGGCAGCATGATGAATACTATACAGTCGTTATATTGCAATGTAAAATCAAGCATAGAATTTCAAAATGAGCTAAGTGAGACATTTATATGTTTAATAGGGACACGTCAGGGGGACTGCTTGTCTCCATTTATATTTTCTATGTATATTAATGACTTTGAAGAAGAATTCTTACTAAAAAAAGGTTCCAATGTCTTAATATTAACACACTAAAACTACTGCTATTATTGTATGCCGATGATATCGTTATATTTTCAAATTCAGAGGAAGACCTACAAAATGGCTTGAACATTTTACAAAATTATTGTCAGAAATGGAAATTAGTTGTTAATATTGAAAAAACAAAGATTATGGTGTTTCGGAAAGGGGGCAGATTAAGAAATAATTTTAAAAAGAATTATGATAATAAAAAAATAGAAATAGTAAATCAGTTTACATACCTTGGAATAACTTTTTCCACTGGGGGCTCATTTAATAAAACGTCTGAAGCCCTTGGAGGTCAAGCGCTTAAAGCCATATTTAAACTTAAAAATACTTATCAACATTTACAAATTTGAAAGTAGGCCACGTCTTATAATTATTCGATAAATTAATAACTCCAATACTTAATTATGGTTCAGAAGTATGGGGTTTTCGAAAGCAGATGGACTTGAAAAAATCCACCTCCATTTTTTTAAAAACACTATTAGGCGTTAAACTTTCAACGCAAAACAACTTTATATATGGAGAATTAGGTAGAGTCCCATTGTATGTCCATAGATTGACATCAATCATCCGCTTTTGGTTGAAAATAACAATGGCGGATGAAAGAAAATTCATCCGACTTACATATAACTTGATGTTAACTGATATACAAAACAACGCAATGGAAATAAATTGGGCAATTAAAGTTAAAAACCTGTTAGAATCTATGGGATTCGCTGAAGTTTGGCTTAACCAAGGGATTGTAAATACAAAATATTTTATACACACCTTTAAGATGAGGGCTAGAGATTGTTTCATGCAAAAATGGAATGAAGAATTACGGGAGTCATCAAGAGCGTCAACATACATACTATTTGCAAGTTTTAATTATCAGTCATATTTAGACACCATACAAAACAATAAATTCAGAACAGCTTTAACACGACTAAGAGTAGCATCACACAGATTAGAAATAGAAATGGGCAGATGGCACAAGCCCCAAATAATTCCAAGAAATGAACGAAATTGCCAACTTTGTAATACACTTGAAGATGAATTCCATTTTCTCTTAGAATGTCCTTTATACCATGAATTAAGAATCTTATACATTAAGTGATATTATTGGCGCAATCCAAATATTCCTAAATTCATCGAACTGATTTCGAGCGAAAATGTAACTACTATCAGATAACTACGTTGTTTTGTCTAAAAGGGCTTTGAAATGCGTCAGTTTAGACATCAGACACTTTTCTCCACGAACTATTTTTCAGTATTTTAAGCAAATGTGATATAACTTTACTCTGTTTATACATTATGATTGATTTTGAAAGTTGTTCTATCGGAAATGTTTATATACTGTACATGTTTATATTATATGTAACTGATGGGCTGTAAGCTTATAGTTAATAAAATCTTCTTCTTCTTCTTCTATCGACCGTATATGGAACATTTCCACATATCTTATATTGTCATTCAGACATTTAATGCAAAATGATTTATTATTTCGCTAGGGGTAGAATGGATCTTTTATTTAATCTTTATCACATTCATGAGAACATGGCTCTCTCTTGATTTAATATGTCTTGCCGGAATATATAAATTCATGTCACACCTGCTTATTTCCATCCAGAAAGTATAAACTCATGTTTACCCTCACTAGAACTATGACTTAAACATTTATTATATTTTGTGATGATGACTAAATCCAGAACGCACCGAAGAAAAACGCGTAAATTTAAGCTCAAAAACGCCAAGCGGACTGTTGATTGGAACCAATTCAGCACCCGAATGGAATATTGCCCGGCAAGCACAATAGGCCGGCAAATCCCAGTGATCAGTAATGGGCCAGGAGCCGGTCAAGACAATGGGTAAGCGAATATCCCGGCGTCGTGCTTAACTAGATGCCATCTCAGGTTGTCGGATATTACCTGATGGTTTACCAGAACTGGGCTATTACCGGTCCATTATGAGACACATATTTGCCAGCAATGAGCCAGGACTGATCCGGAACAATCGACACCGGGCCAGAACTGATTGCCAGTACTTGCTTCCATTAATGGCCCGATGACCTGAACGGCAACAAGGCGGTATCGGGCAATGCCATGGTGCTAACTTAGCCTAACTGGCAGTGAGTTTACTGAAGCATAAATTCAATTTCTATCAGCATAAGCCATTCTCATTAATCATAGGTTTGATAAGATAAATATAACTTATCTATTATGAATATTCGTTTTTCCTGGTACTAAACTTATCAGGTATCTAATAGATGTCATCTTATGTCCCTCCATATTTCAATGTACCTTGTATTCAAATAAAACCGTAACAATGACAAAAATATAAATATAAACAATAAAAAAATCAAACGTAAGATATAATACATGTTTTCCTATCACTACCACAGGATGTACATATACGTATACGGATTCTGTTTGGGACAAATTGTTGGAAGTCATGAGCGGAAAAATAAATGAGCGGCAAAATATCGTCGTCGCTGCCAATTTTGATTTCCAACGGACATTGAAGATGTCATTCGGAACTCCTCGGCCATCTTTTTTTTTCAAAAACAACAATAAAAAAATGGCCGAGGAGTTCCGAATGTGAAGATGCAAAATAAAAACGGAGGAGAACAAATATGCTTTATATGTGCCAATTTAATCGAGAATGGGTATGGAACTTATCTGTTTAAAACACAAAGCTGGGGAGCACAATCAATGACGTCATTTACAAAATGGTGTCATTTGGTTGTTATTTGGTGTGAATTTCCAATAAGATAACAATTAATTATTTATTTTTATGAATTTAAAGCATGAACTAAAATAAAGCAAATGTTTGTTTCAGTGTAAGATGGCAAAACGATTCAGGGTAACGGAATGAGCTGTTCGTTGGTTTCTGACGATGTGGCGTTTGACATTTGACCACACTTCCCCATAATGATTTACTTAAAGGCCTAGTTTAAGTCTTCTATAAGTTACAACAACAACAACAACAACAAAAAGCAAAACAAAAAAACAATAGCAACAAAAAAAGAACAACAAACACCGTGTATTTGTACACAACCTCTGTTAATTGATCTTAATCTTATTGCTTAATTGTCTTATCAGATCTCCAATCTGAGTATCCTGCTGTGCAGTTGTGGATGTTTTATTATAAAAATGGTCCCTAAATGGCACTGAGCCAATAAACGAATACAAAGGAAATTGGCCCCTACTGTCACACCAGTCTAATTAGCAGGAGATGCACAGCAGGGGATTATCCTGCCAAACATTCCTTCAGCTAGGCCTTTAATTCTAAATACCCACTCGATAGAGTGAGGCATACTATCCGAAAGGAACGTTTCGTCGCAGGCTCGAATAACAGCATATTTAATTTAACATTAAAAACTACATTTACTTCATAAAAAACTGCTTCATCACTCAATCAATTTTTCATTGGCCTACAAATAAAGGCTTACTCTAATGGAATGTTCTTATAATTTAATTATAGCACGATTCCAAGACATTAATAGACAGAATATGGAATACCAAATTTAGACACATATGGACACATACGTACAATTATCTGCAGGAACTTCCTGTTGATATGCAACCAATGATCCTTTTTTAACTTGAAAAGCTTTCGTTAATAACACATTTCTTTTGTTTATAAAATCTGAGCACATTCCAACAAAACCATTTTTTTCTTAATTATTTAAGTCACATGAGTTAAACATGAAATAACATTAAAATTTAAAGAAAATGTTTGCATCAAAATATATATTGTTCGCATTTAAAGATTTTGCGCGTTTGAATAAGTTCGGTCCCTCTAAGTTGTGTCACAGACATATAAAGTATATGTCCGTGGTCGTGAAGAACGGTTGTTGTTGGGTTTTTTTTCAAATAATTTTGACCCGGCATTTCTTTGTACTTGTGTATTTCATAAGCATGTGTCCTGGGCACATCTAAGAGTCCGAATCCTAGTGTGAAGCAAACATTACCTTATTCCTCATTGTTTTCAAACTGAAGCTGGCTCTCATGAGGTTTCTATTATTTTTTATCAGTAAATAATTGGAAAAAAAATGTAAGATTTTGGCCATATATAATAGTTCAAGTCCCAAGTAGAATCGTGATCCAGTGAATTCGTGTTTCACTGACCGGTCCAAGACGGTTATCAGGCCGATTTACCAGTAAAGCTTATGTTATACTTTTGTGTCTTTAGTTCAGAGCCTCGGGCCTCTCAACGGGGTTTATATATATATGTTTGTCCATTGTATTACCTATCATCCGTTTGGAGAAGAAAAATGCGTGCTGCTGATGCACATGTTTAAAGAATATTATAAACACCATAGTAGGTAAACACCCGGGATGTGCACCAAAGTGAATCTCTGTTAAATCATAATATAACTATACACATTTTGATAATTTTGAATTGACATGCATCTTTATATCTTTTATAAACGTCGTTCTTTGATGTGTGCCTGAAAAATATACATTGTTTTCATCGCCCTCAAAATTTAGCGTTTGTATTTCTCTATTTTTTGATAATCCGCTGTAATTCTCAACTAAATGAACCTCTGCAACAATATTTTTTCTAGGGATGGCAACGAGTAGTAAAATTGGTACTCGAGTCCTCGGACAATCTTCCTATCGAGTACTCGATTACTTGGATAACTTGAATTGGTTTTCAGGAAATACAAGTTCGTATTTACATGTATCGTTCATGCACTCTGTGCGTTGGTCGTAATATTTGCCAATTTCATCTTTGAATAAGACTGTCATTTTGGGCCTTCATAGAAAAATCAATAAAAAGAAAACTAATTTTGTTTCATGCTTTTAATTTGTCCTTTTCATTTGATTTTATACATACATATGTACTAGAATATAAATCAAAAGAAAACTCGGATCATAATCGAGCATCGATGTTTAGTTGTTAACTCAACGAAATAATATTTAAAATGACAGTTTTTCATACTGCTGTTTCCCTCATTAATATGTATAATTCCTGAATTAAGTTTTCTCGCACCTCAGATAAGTAGATCCAAAATTTTAACCATGCTAGAAATTCATATCTTGCCCACGGGCAAAGATACAAAGCCCGTATGGAACTCCTTTTTAATGGTCATAACATTAATTAATTCTCGCTTCAAATGCCACCAGAAAAACAGTTTTCACGCACCTTTCAAGAAATAATGCTTTACTCTCCTTAGAACTATTAAAGTGTAATGATGCAACTGGTTATAGTGTGGAGCGAACCAACGCCAGTACAATGAAGAAATACCCCCCCACCTTATCCACTCGCCCACAGGGACTCAAACTACGCTGATAGTTATTTAAACCTTTATTGAAAACATTGGTAGCATCACGTGATATTTTTTTATAACAAATCATGCTACAGACTTAAGTTAAATAGCGTTAGTAACGCATTTCAAAAAGTGTGGACTTCAAAGACAATATTTGAGCACATATCAGCATTTGTTGAAGAGTTCCAGCCGTTAGTATCTTACTATTCAATCAACAATGTATTATAAGGCTTCTCTTCCTGCTCAATGACTGTCACGGCACGCATGGTCACCGGAAGTGTTAATTCATGCGGTGGAAGAAGTTGCTATATGCATATGGTTATAAATCATAACATATATAAATTCTTTAATGTCGATGGATACCCCATGCTTACCGCGCCGGTGGGACAAACCATTAATAGGGGCATACCCTTGTAAGAGTGTGCGGTGATAAGTGCAGTTGTGTTGAATACCCAAGTTTAGCGTAAAGCTTCACTATATTTTATCACACGTACACCGAATCACTGATCTCCTGTGAAATATTTTACTTCTGACCGACAATTAATTAGTTGACTGTATCCTCAAAGTAATATTGACTGGTGTAATATTTTAAAACCAGTCTGATCCTTATGAAAACAGACGTTTGGTTGTCGAGCGTTTGTTGTACACAGACTGTCATGACAAAACTTGTAATATTTATGTAAACAATTTGAGTATTATTTCAATAAAAAAAAAACATACAACGATATCTTCATAAACGTACAAGAGGTAAGATGTTTTCCTAGATTGACTCCTTGAATTCGACACATAATTTGCGGCTTAGATTACGGCATCCGAAACTGAATTTATGTCCGAAAAAGCACACACAAAACTTCCTTTCGCAATGTCAGAACACAGGCGGCATCTACATTGACAGGACCCACCGTATTACCACTCCCAATATATTTCTAAGAACAAAAATAATTGGAACATGATCATGCACACGTCATCGTCACACAGAACATTAGTCTAAAATAATAGACGTGTTATACGGGATTCTTCCAATCCCTAACGTCTAAACGGGAATGTGCAAAAAACGGGGGTGTTTTAAAAATATTGAAATTGTTTTAAGTGAAGTATTTTATGGTTGAAATTGATCATAAAGAGTTATATTCATATTTTACCATGTAAGCGAAATGTTATTTTGCACTAAACAAGCATTTAATGCATTAAAACAAGTTGTTTACCTTTCCAATAAAACGAAAGATGACTGACACAGACAACAATTATGCGAAGGGGAACAACTCGATACAATCGTAATAGCTCGGCCTCCTCCGACAAAGCTTCGAGATAGACCTCGTTATACAATCGTAACAACTCGGCCATGGCCGAAATGTTCCGAGCGATTTAA
Source organism: Mya arenaria (assembly GCF_026914265.1). Taxonomy (NCBI): domain Eukaryota; kingdom Metazoa; phylum Mollusca; class Bivalvia; order Myida; family Myidae; genus Mya; species Mya arenaria. The sequence continues at coordinate 373,590 of NC_069130.1, forward strand.
AACTGTGCCCTAAAGCCTTGCAGGTGCCCTTCATGTATATATCGTTATGTTTTGACAGAATGAAATGAACAAAAACTGTCAAACTGTCAAGTTGGATATTTATTTTCTTTTGTACGGAACTAATATAAAATAACATTATCTGGTAATATTTCTTGTTTTTATGATATTTTATAGACGCTATATGGCAGATTTCACAAAAAAGGCAATTATTTGGCCCATTTGCTTTCATTGATTGTTATTGCATGTCAACGTCATATATACAGCAATTGCCTTTCCCAACCCAATAAGAACACCTAATAGAAGTGATTTGTATTAAAATAATGAAAATATTGTGTTAAATAAGGTAAAAAAATGTAAAAATATGCCGATATTTAGGACAAAAAAGACAGAAAATCTTCCCGGTACCAATATACCACTTTTTTGAGGATGCTTTTCAGTAACATCTGGAAAGTATTTTATTCTTGTCTGTTGAATAATGTTTGCAAGAAATGTTAATTAAAACAATAATATATCTATAATGATTGCATTTCGTTCGTAATATACTTAAATTTTCGGTAATTGCGCATGGTGATAACGTTACGGTAATCTGTCCTCGAATTGTTGTGTAACATTAGCAGACATGATCCACTGCTAACTGTTTTAAGCCTAAACACACCTTTATTAAATCACTGAAAACAAAGACTACGTGTCGGATAAAAACAGTATTGCATGCAACAAGAAATTGGTCATTCCCGATCATAAAGTTTTTTAGGTCTAAAAATGTGTTAATGTTACGCAAAATCGATTCTGTCCCATTTTAGCATGACGATAGCACCTTTTCTATTCGTGAATAATTTACACCGACTGAGGGTTAACATCCGGGTAGTGATTACTTTTATATTGGACTGGTTCACAGTTGACATTGAAATGATAAAAATAGTGGTGAATACCGTTGATAAAAACTTAATCCAAGTTTGGCTCATTCTGTCCTTCGATGTAACGTTAACATTATGTCACGCTAGCATTAAGACAAGTGCTTAATAAAGCAAGAAAATCGTTGAAATTTGATGACTTTCCCAGAGTCAATTATTCGAACATAACAATGTCGTCTGTAAACTATCGTTTGTAAGTATTCATTCATTAGGTACGTAGTTTATATTGAATTCATACCGCTATTGTGTTTGATATCGTTATTTATTGGACAGAATTAAGAATGCAAACGTTATAAAATGGACAGAAATATAGATGATAACGTGACAAATGGACATAACTGCAAATGTTACATTGGACAGAAACCTTCTTTTTTTTATAAAACACATATTTATGTTTTGTTTTTTGTGATCCATTGTATGCTTTTGATACAAGCTTAACTGTTTAATACTTAATCTGAATTTGATTAAGTAAACTGAATGCTTATGTTATAATTGGGACAGAAATATGTTTGCTAATGTGACAAAAGGACTTTTCCCCTAATGTTACATAGGACAGAAGCAGAGTTTGACATCACCAAGAGAGAATGCTTGAGATGAAAGTCAATATTTGTATGCTCATTTTGTGATTCATTGTGTTTCTTATTTGACGAATCTTATTTTTGACACAAACTTGTGTTATATATTGTATCTTTACCTTATTTTAGTCACCTGAATGCTAGTGTTACATTTTGGACAGAACAATGTGTGCTATTGGACAATAGGACGTCTCCCCTGGTGTTACTTTTGGATTCCTGTTTGAACCCCCCCCCCCCCCCCCCAGAGTATATAAAAGTTTAAGAACATTGTTTCTGTGCTTCTAAAACTGTTCAATCTACTGTTTTTATTCAATTTCAAACTGTCCCAGATTAAATTAACTGAATGCCATTGATAACGATAAATTAGTTTAAGGCCTAGTTTAGGTCCATTTTCATAATAAAACATTGAAAACTGCACAGCAGGTCTTATCAGATTGGAGATCTGATAAGACTTTTTCTATTTTCCCTGAACCCCACCCCTGGACCTAGGGTGTGTGGTTACAACTGACTGGTTCATTATGACCAGTGGTATTGTGGCGCAACTAAATGTTGTTCCATGTGGAAGGAGTCTGATGAATAGATTTACAGATAATAAATTGACATTGTATTCTTGTAGTATTTAAAACAAAACTGTTTTTTTGAATGTAGCAAAACAATAAGAAGTGTTAGTAAAAGTAGTATCTAAAATGATCTGTTGCTAAAAATTTAAAATGTTTGAATTTATGGCATTTACGTTCGAGTGTTTTGTTTTAGTTTGTAAGATTGTGAAGACAGCTCTGTGAATTTAATCTCTCAAATCTGCTCCCTTGGTAGAAAACATTACGTATTGTGTTAGTTTTGTGAGGCAATGAGAAAGTACCCCTGGTGGGGATCAAACCAAACCCACGACTTCTTGTGTTAGAGGCAGACATATATAACTTAGAACACTCTCATATCTCAACAGAAAGTATGTAATAATTTTATTATCTCTTTCTGAACCATACCCTTGAAGACAAGAAGATGATGTGTAAATCGTCTGAATTGTTTGACTGTTGCATTTTACTTACATTAAACATTATTTTATAAGAATTGTCCTTTGCTGTGTCGGGTTGGATTATATGCAAGGTTACTGAAGGTGGGGTGGTTCTTGTTGCAGGTTTTAAAGTTCTGGATGTTTGTTTGCCTTTTTTATGATAAGATCTTTTGATCAGTGTTCATGTCACTCTGTGACATATACAGTTCGGGGTAAAGATTTCTGATCAATCTCTTATGACACTGTGTATATGTACACAACCTCTGTAAATGGATCTTAATCTAATGCACCAGTCAATTGTAACCACGCCCCCCAGGTCCGGGGAATAGCGGGGACTTTGACTTTCGGTCCAGCAAACCCCGGGTAAAATCCCCGCCCTGCGGGGACGAACTGATGGTAAAACCCCGGCCAAATGCCCCCCGCACCCCAGAGACTCTATATAAGTCAATATCTCCGCTATCTTGGCACTAAGACAAAACCACCGCACGCACACGGCCATGCGGGGCCACCTGGAAAGTAAAAACACGGCCCTTTTCCCCGGCTATCCCCAGTATACCCCCGGACCGGGGGGGGGGCCGTGGTTACAATTGATTGGTGCATAATTGCCTAATTGTCTTATCAGATCTCCGATCTGAGTATCCTGCTGCGCAGTATGGGATATTTTAAGATAGAAATGGACTCTTAATGGCCCTGAGCCGATAAACCTACCGGTAAACACAGGAAATTGGCCCCTACTGTCAAACCAGTGTGATTAGAAGGAGATGCACAGCAGGGGATTATCATGCCAAATATTCCTTAAATTAGGCCTTAAAAGGGGGAGGGTCACTTTTAAAAGGCTTAAACTAGGCCTTTAAGACACACAACAGTCTGATCTTTAGTTCTATTGTTGGTTTTTCGTATTGGAAGTTATTCTATCCAGATTGGTATATTTTTTTACGAGATTGTTTAATCAAACTGCTGCGGGAACAGTGTTTCCAGGATTCCTCATTCAGTCTGACACCATATAAACTTAGGTCAGCAGTGTATTTATAAATCAGCATGAACAAAACTAGTAGGAACTATATGAGAAGCAATAGAATTATATTGTAACAACAGGTTATTAAAATCTCAAATGAGTAAAACATTATAACAACATTTAAACTAAATGAAGAGTCAAAGAAACTATTTTCAACTGTAGAAGCTCATAAAATGTGTACGTCTGTCACAGTGCAACTTCGTCAAATCTTGTATGATTATTATGATTTTTTTGTGATTATCAATTGACTGTGTTTATCAATCATTTATATAGTTTGTTTTATACTGTATCAAGCTCAAACAGTCTGTGGTAGGTCTGTATTTTATTTTGTTGTGAAACATTCTGTCCAACTGCTAATGTGACATACTGCTAATGTTACTCATTCTGTCTTGTGGTAACACTAGCACATACTCGCAATTAGCAATTTATAATATATATGTTTAATTTCAAAGGTAATGATAATTGCACCATACTAGAGACATTTATACTTCCACAACAAAACATTTATGTTTATAGCTTATCTGATCTGATATAAAAAGAAAACCTATGTTTGCAGAAAACATTTTCTGTCTTGTTGTCCAATTAGGGTTTGTTTCAATAAATTTATTTGAGAAAAACGAAACAATCTTTATTTTTTGTCTGTATAATCTGTTTTATAGATAAATGAACCATTTAGTGCAAGACAAAATACTTCTTTGGATCAAAATATTAAAAAAAAAAAAGTTTTTACCGGCAATATTGTAACACTAGCACAAATGGTATGGTGATACAAAATTCTTTTTTTTATAAAAATGCATGAATAAATCATTGCAAATGTTCTAAAATATGATAGATAAGAAATTGCTGTAAAAGATTATGTTGAAATCACAAATCTGCAATAAATTTTAAAAATCAATATTCGCCGGGAACTTTTTGGTCACCAAAACGTGAAATCTGCCATATGCTTTAACCCGGAATCCTGATCGGAACAACTACCCACTTTTGATACTAAACAATTTGTATGTGAAGGATTTGCCATATCAAAAATCTAAAAAAAATCCGTCTACGTACAATTATTTGGACTACACAGAACATATGATCTCGTTACTCGTTTACCACTGAGGCTTTTATTTCTGGTATCGCCGGTGATCGTGTTGTTTTATTGACCTCAAAGTGGAACTCCAAGTTGTATGCTTTGCTACAACCTTGCTACTGTTGAAATGAAAAAGTTGCATTTGCTGTTAATTTGTTTATAAAAATCAGTCAATCTTGTTAAAATTGTTAGTTTTTCCTTGTAAAAAAGAGAAAACACAAAAAAACAGAAAGTGGTAGTTCCGCGAGGAGTGTACTGTAACTTGGATACCTTTAGTCCTTTGATATTCTTTATGACATTTGAATAAAATTCTTAGAGTTTTACTCTAAAAAAAATATTATATAAAATATATCAGGTAAAGATGTCTAGAAATCCCCAAAACAATTTTGCCCTAACAGACAACGCGAAAACTTTTTCTTCGCAGGACATTACGACAGGTAAACACTGACCTGTCACACCAAATTTGTACCTGTCGCAATGTTACAAACATTATTCAGTTACATCAGCCTAAACTTTGATTTTAAGCCTCTAATTTAAATAAGTTTTGTAATTCCCTATTATAACAGGTTTAGATCTTCTTGGTTAGATGTGTCCTACTATTATAAATTACAAAAAAGAAGCTAAACATCAGGTAAAAAAAATCAATATTTCGGATCTTAAGTCATATTTTTTTTCCTCCCTTGCCTCCCAAAAAACCCTCATATCCGGTTCGACTACCCATGGAGCAGCTAGATCTTACTCTTTTAATTCATCTTTAAATTAAAGATACTGTACGGTTATAAAATATAACGAATTGTACGACAAGTCAAACTCAGACACAACATTTATGCAAAAATGAAAGTAGAGTTCTTGTTATTGGCAATGTTAAACAGAACGGAAAGAGTGTCAGCTCGGTATATTCATCATCATATTTAAATTACCACGATTGTCGGGACCCAATTTACCGAAAAAATATACATATTTGTAATTTTCGACCATTTCCGTAAAATTCATTCTATGAAAAAGTATTATAGTACAAGCTGAAATCGGAACCTTGCGTGTTTTTTCGGCTTTTTCGGAAAAACATGTTCTAAGCGGGGTTTACAAATAGTGATACACGGATTAACACGCTGAATAATCATGATATAATAGTTAAAAATAACTCTGAACATTTATAAATTTATTTAGAAACTGAAAGTAAATTTTCCGAAAATTCAAAGGTGCTGACTGTAATTTTTCACCGGACATGTCCGACTTTCCGACGGACATTGGCATTGTCTGCCCTAAGCAACTTCAAATATTTCCTAAAATTATTGAAATAATCATGTTCATTTTTCACTGTCCGAAGAGTGAAAGACTAAGCTATAAGAAAAACATAACTTTTATGATAGTTAATTACTGACTGACATGCAACCTTTATGCATGCATTACATAAAGAAGCTTAAAATATCATCCTTACCATTTTGAAATCGATGATGTTGATGTGAAAATATCCAAATCAAATTTTTTGTTGTTGCGGTAAATCTACTTTCAAACACATTTGACAACCATCTAATTATGTCTTAAACATTATAAAAGCCGATTTCATTGGTCAGCAATAAATCAGTCGATTTAAAACCGTCCAATGAAAACAATTCTTACATTCAAGACATAACCGCGTGTGCAATCAAGGTCAAAATTGCAAGATGGTGATTAAAGGTGAAAGTAGAAATATTGCAACATAAAACAATGCAAGTTATTTGAAGACAATTGGTTGAAAAATAAGTTAGTTACAAGCTAAAAGTTACAAAAACACCATAGTCTGTACAAGGGCCTTAATATGTCAACCTTTAATAAGTTATAATAGTATATATTGGGATTTATTTATTTCGTGGTATTTTTGGTTGATATGTAGGTTTATCTGATTATTATGCCCTCCTTCGAAGAAGAGGGGTATATTGCTTTGCACATGTCGTTCGGTCGGTCGGTCCCTCGGTAGACCAAAGCTTGTCCGAGTGATAACTCAACAATTCCTGGACGTACGGTCATCAAACTTGACATGAAGGTTGGGCCTAACCAGTAGATGACCCCTATTGATTTTAGGGCTTTTCGGGTCAAAGGTCAAGGTCACAGTGACCTTTGATGGTAAAATATTTTTAAAGCTTGTCTGAGTGATAACTCAACAATGCCTAGACCTATGGTCATCAAACTTGATATGGAGGTTGGGCCTGACCAGTAGATGACCCCTATTGTTTTGGGGGGTTCATCAGGCCAAAGGTCAAGGTCACAGTGACCCTGAATGGTAAAAGGTTGTCCGTGTGATAACTTGACAATGCCTGCACCCATGGCCCTCATACTTGACATGGAGGTTGGGCCTGACCAGTAGATGACCCCTATTGATTTTAAGGGTCATTGGGCCAAAGGTCAAAGTCACAGTGACCTTGAATGATCAAAGGTTGTCCGAGTGATAACTCAACAATGCCTGCACCCATGGCCCTCAAAGTTGACTTGGAAGTTGAGCCTGACCAGTAGATGACTTCTATTGATTTTAGGGGTCAAAGGTCAAGGTCACAGTGACCTTGAAAGCAAATTGACAATTCCTTGACCTATGGTCATCAAACTTGACATGAATGTTGGGCCTGACCAGTAGATGACCCCATCTTGACTTTGGGGGTCATCGGGCCAAGGTCAAGGTCACAGTAACATTTAACGCAAAAAGTTAACAAATCTTCTCCCATTGATATCTCAACAATGCCTGAAACTATGATAATCACACTTGACATGGATGTTGGGCCTGACCAGAAGATGACCCTTATTTATTTTAGGTGTCATCGAATCAAAGGTCAAGTTTACAGTGACCTTGAATGCGAAAATGTTTTGAGTGATAACTCAACAATGCCTGCATTCATGGCTCTCAAACTTGAATTGGAGTTGGGTCTGATCTGTAGATGACCCTTAATGATTTTAGGGGTCATCGGGTCAAAGGTCAAGGTCACAGTGACCTTGCACGAAAAAAGCTTGTCTGTGTGATTACTTGTCAATGCCTGCATCCATGGCCCTCAAACTTGACATTTAGATTTTTTGTGACCCGCTGATGACTACTCCTATGGATTTTGAGGTCATAGAGTCAAAGGTCATGGTCATAACACACTCTATCCTCACACTTTGAATGGTCATAATCTTAAAACTGCCTCAGTGGCATCCAATGTCAGTGACAAATCAGCTGTCATTTCGGTCCATGCATATTTCACTCAATTGTCCATATAATCCTGACAACATGGCGCTCAGGGGGGGCATAATGTTTGACAAACATCTCTTGTTTATCATGTTCCAATAGGATGGGTCCTGTCAACATAACTGCCCTCTGTTGGTCAAACAGTCAAGTGACCATTTTGCATGCAAGATAATTCTGATTTCTAGTTCTTCATGATCCCCAATACCATATGTTGGGAGAAAGCTCCACTTGCGTACTAAACATTAAACAAGATTATAAAAAAAGTTATGTTTCTCCTAAGAAAAATAAAATTGTTTTAACGAAACCACTGTGTATTCAGTAAAATGACCATATCCGGTGTACAAGGACAAACAATGCAGTGAAAATGTAAATAATAAAACATGGATCAAGTAGATTGCGCATGTTCAGCCTGTTTTCGTTATCACAAATCATTCAGCTTCAAAACATATAAATGTGGAAGGTAGCCAATGGTCTCTCTCTGAGATAGTATAACCATGCCTTGATTGAGTAGGCACTTCCCAATTGATGTAAATTGCCCTTTAAGATAACCCTTTATTTTTCATTATTATAAAACTTTATTATTGACATGTGAAAATCATTTCCAAAAAAGCAAAATTTGATCTATTGCAAAAAGTGAAGGATTTAGAGTTGTTTGAAAATAGCCACCCCCACAGTCAATATCAAGTTTTTGCAAAGAAAAAAAATGTTATTTTTACATATTTGCACTCAAAATCACTTTTACTTGTGTAACAGAAATTAACTATCTTATGATTGAACTTGATGAAATGTAATTAAAACTCCCTATTTTACATTAAATTATGCAGAAAGTACTTGTGTATTCAAACACGATGACCTCAATGCCCTTCCATAGTTTGCTATCGAAAGTTTATGTAAAGGCTGGACACGGTTTTTAATGTCATAATTCTACTGTTGGGAGGCTGAAATGGTTAAAAAACATATACTTTGGTATTTTGGGGTCACACCTGCAGGCTTGAGATGATATAACCATCTTTTGTTTCACTGTCATGAATGTCTTACTTATTTCAAAGAAATAAGGCATCTAACAATGAGTAGGCACTTCCAAATTTGTGTAAATCGCCAATTTCTCCAAAAAAATAAAATTAAAAAATTGTTCAAAATAATTTCCTTTAAAAGTCTAAGAACTCGTTAAAATATTTATACCGTAATATACGAATTATAGCAAAATTGGTGATCTGATTATTCTGTTATAAGGGACTGAAACTTGTTTGACCAGTGATTTTTTTGGAATTTTTAATTGCCTGTTCCTTCCAAATTGGGATTTTTTGTTCAATTTGGGAAAATTACAAATTCTAAAATAGCAATAATAGCAAATAAACATGCCTTTACTTTTTTATGCATACATTGTCTTGTAAAAGAGCTAGTCTTGTCAAAACATTTTTTTATTCATTCACAGAAACTGTATTTAATTAATTTGGGAAATATCATAATTTATTGGGAAAAACTGAACTCATTTTCATAAGGGGAAACCGCCTTTAGAAGGCAGTAAATTGCACACAAAATTTATTGGTGAATGCAGCACAGCGATTCTATGAGCCAATATTGGCCCATATTTATATGATATCTGAAGCTATTCAAAGTAAAAATTTATATCAGACATTCTATTGAGCCTTTGGCTAACATTTTGTGAGAGAAAAATATTGAAATTAAAACATAATCTTTAACATCTGCAATCAGACAGTGTTTAAAGAGGGACATGTGGTGGTCAGTGCATTCCTTATATGTTGATTGTTGTTTAATTCCCAACAATGTGAAAACATTCGTTTAAAAAATGTTGTCATTTTTTATAATGAATTGACTGTATTATTGGCTGGGAATAAATATTATTATGTGTGTTTGAAAACAATTCAGAACTGTTTGTGAAAATGAAGCTTAAATAACATTTAACATGCTTTTGCATTGGATTTACTGTTGAGAGTTGTGGCATTACAGGTAAAAAAAATTGGAGGGCAGTTGGTTCTTTTAGAGAACTCTGGCTGATAAATATTTTTCACTTTTTAGTCCCAACTATTTTCTTCAGTTATAGTTAGATTTGTTTGTTTGTAGTATAAGGCCCCCAGAACAAAATACAGTTAATATTTTGAGGGCTCCAAGTAACATTGTTGTAACTTCACTTTTTACAGAATTTAGCTTTTTGGCACTTTTTAGATTATTTTATAAAGATGCAACAACAAAATTAAATATAATATTTTAAATTAATTCTTGCAATTAATTTATCTTTGGAAATATTTGCTTCCTTATGTTATATATATATCTTAAATGGGTTCATATCAAAAGCGAAATTATTAAACTTGAAACAATTTAAATAAAAAATTGATGTTTTTTTCGAAACATATCTTTATGAAGCGAATATTAATTAATACTAAAAACTCTTATGAATTCTTCGTTTGAGAATACAGTTATGATAAAAAAATATCAATTTGCCTAATTTTTTACTTTAAACTGGTTTGGTAAAAGCTATCTGCATGATTAAGTTATAAAATTGTGCTTAGCTGGGGTAAAACATGTATCGCTTATAACACAGAAAATTAATCATTTCTACAAGTTTATAAAATAAACAGATTTGAGTAAGACCCGGATATAAGGTTCAATATGTGTTACAGTGTATCAAAAAGCATATAATAAACTCTGAAAGAATTAAAGGTGAGCGAAATGACCTGTTCTCAAGTGGTGTATAGTGTCAGACCTTATGACTCCTATATCATGCCAGGCTGCACTTTTGACTGCTTGATATTCTCTATGCTGCTCAATCTTTGGCTCCCAATCAGAATGAACAAAAAAAGAAGTTCTGGTTATTAGAATGATTACGCGTTATTTGGGCGGGCAGCGGGGCGGGCGGGATCTGTGAGAGTGAAGCTTTAAGCCCCACCAGGAGAACTATCCCATAATCCACCTCTCACACTGAAAACCAGCAGCTGTCTTTAAAGTGACTTGCTCATGTTTATGTACCTAAAATTGGTTTTCTGGTAATGCATCTGAAAACACTTATTTCATCATTACTTTACTCTATGATATCGAAATTGCAGAAAAAATACAGTTATAGCGTATAGAAGTATTTTGGTTTTAGGGGGTCCAATTTAAACCTACACCGGTAAAGTCAAGAAAAAATGAGAAGACAGCAAACTATTCCACACAGCCACTGGGACTTTAACAAAAGTGGTGCATATGTTGACCTGTTAAAAATACATTGATAACATCACGTGATATTGTCAATCAACCAATCAAGCAACACCACAGCCGTAATTAATTTTCAAAATGAAAATTGTGGTCTTCGAATCAATATTTGCTGAAGGGGTCCAGCTTTTGGTATTTTTGTTTTAACGCTCCTTATGATTTGCCACACTTTATTTCTTAATTTAAAAAAAAGTGCATTTTACAAACCATGAGCGAGTCACTTTAATGAACAGTTAATAAGTAGTTTTAACTTAAATTTAACAGTAGAATATGGGTTTTATGATTGGCATTCAAAAGTATATTTGGCCAATTAAATTAATGGAATCAATCAGGCTTGACTTAGGATAAGAATTATAATATTGAATACGGCCCAGTACAGATTTTACTGAGCATTATGCTTTAAGCCATCAGATTAAGTAACTTTTTGGGCTAAAATAAATTAGTATGAACAAAAGACTTATAGTTTCCCAAAGGCTATATAAATTTCCGTTTGTCAACTAAAACATTTGTTTATGTACAAATTTTCCACCGTTTTTCATTTATAGCCTGCAGTAAAGATTTTGTTCTCCGACAGTCAACATTGTTTGATTTCATTTCAACTTACCATAATGATATTTATCTTTCTTTTGCAACATAATTATGTAATATATATACAATCATACACAGTTGGTGAATACTATATAAAAAACTTTTTTTTTGCTTTTGCCATGAGGAATAATTATATTCTGGTGATTTAGTAAAGAACATGAGAACTTGTGGTAACAGGAAAATTCTCCTCTATTGCAATAATATATGTATATTATCTAATGTCATTTATGGCATTTAAACACTATTGATGTTGTGATGGCGTCATGGCGGGGTAAAGCCATAATGCAGCAAATAGGCACGGGTAGACTGTGATGAACTCGACAAAACAAAAACATCATCACAATTGATTGACATGTTCCATTCAGACAGGGGTTATAGCCTCACCAAAGCATCTGAACACCAGTGATCTGAAATCGATTGGCCAATTAAAGCCAATTTTATTTCTTCTATGCCAAGGGCACATATTTATAATCAGCAATTGACAGGTGCCAACATAAAACAGAAGCTATAACAGATTGGCTAACCGTTAGTTGCTCAGCCTACTGAGGTGAGATCAGCTGACTATTAGCCAATCAACAATTTGCTTGTATTTTGTTAAATTGGCAAGGCGTTGATTGTCCCCTATCACATCACTATTATATATTGGATAATTACATAATTCATAGATTAACGCTTGAACTGAAATTACCCTGGGTCATGGTCAAAGTTTTCTACAAATTCATGATGTAAAAGTTGCCATTGATATTAAAAAGCTGTTTGTGAAATTTCATTTTTAACTTGTTCTTGTACCTGCTTGCTGAAACTTGCATGCATGTAAATCACTTGCCGGTACATCGGGCCATCGCACATGTCGTTCTAAAGTTGTACATGATATACACATACCTGACATATAGTGCAGAATATTGAGCCCACATATTCATGAACCCATACAAGTAATGTTTTGCACCCTCCCCCTCAAATCTCACACCAGAGTAACCATGCAATCAAAATCTTGCTGATAAATTACAATGATATTCATTTATGATACTTCTACACCGACTACCTTCATTATTGAAATTGTACGTTTTTTTTTCAGTATAATTTCAATAACTTGGGGAAAAACGAGTATGGTAATTCGTAAAATGATAGCAATGAAAACTACAGGGATAAACCAAGTGTTGTCAACAAATCAAATATCAGTAATCAAATATCAGTAATTTTTTGGGGAATTATTTTTCTTGCATACCGGATGTGTGTTTCCGGTCATGTGACGGGTGCTGGAAAAACTCATCTTACACTCTTATGTAAGATGAGTCACGCACAACAACGCGCCACTTCTTATTTCTTTTATTGTATGGTTTATGAAAAGTATATAATGCAATTGCAATAAAGCGGAATCAAAAATATAAGTATACAATACTTTTAATTAAAATTGAAAATAAATAATCGTAAAAGCGTGATTTTTAAAGGAACTATTTGACGTCGATAGTGATTTAAAATTACTGTGCTTTATGACATCAGTCAACAATGTCGCACGCGCTTTTTGGTGAAATGTACAAAAGTGCGTTTTCTATTTCAATTTTTCCCCAAATTCATAATTTTAGGTATGCAAGAAAAAATATCAATCATGTTTTTCCGGTTCGGATCGAAAAATCCGACCCTTGGGCACGCTGCATGACCGGTAACTCTGCAAGCCTCGTTACCGGCTTACGCGCGTGCCCTCGGGTCGGATTTTTTTATCCGTACCGAAAACACATGATAGATACTTATATTACCGCCTGTGCCTTGCAAATTGGGAAAAAAAGTTGACTTTGGGAAAAAAACAAAATCAGGCCAAAATAGCTAATATAATGGTAAATATACATGTTCTAACTTTTTAATGCATACTTTATGCTGTGAAAGAGTAAGTATTTTCAAGATTTTGTTTATATTTAAGAAATTTGTTGCTTTTTTTATTCATTAATGTAATCTACATTAATCAAATTGGGGAAAAAATATAAAATTTTGGGAAAAATGGAAAAAAAATCGCAAGGGGAAACAGCCTTTAGAAGGCAGTAAATTGCACCAAAAAAATCACTGAATATAAACATTGCTTAAAGGCACAGAGGAAGGTCCCAAATGACACTGAACTAGAGACACAAATGCATACACATCTAAAACAGACCTCGCTGCATCAAAATAATTTTACTCATATACGTTTGACATGCAATCTGCTGTCCTGTGTAAAGTTATGGAGCCAGAGATCTATGCCTTAATTCAAACTTTTGGGAGATTTCTGTCAAGTGAGGTAACTGGATTATTATTGATTTTATTGAAAAATCAAGTTATGTCCCTTTTTCAAAACTTTGTTTGAATGCAAGAACAAGAATGCAACCTACATTTACAGCCAAGGAAATTGCAGATAAGCAATCATTTAGTAAAAGACTATATCATAAAGAATTTCAACCCATAAGGTGTGGGCATGTTGGTTAGTAACTTTTTAATATTATTTTAACTTTCTAACCCCTTAATTCTGAATGTAAAATGAAAGATAAAATCAATGGAGAACTGTAAAAATCTCATGGGTCGCAAGTATTTATGTAAGTTGGTCCGATAACCCTAAACAAACAATTAAATTTGACCTAACAATATATTTATCATGGGTAGATAAAAGCTGAACTCAAAATCAGAACTGTATACAATCAAATTTTGCCCTAATGTTTGAACATTTGGCATTGCTCTGAAATCTTCTTAAGCCTCAAAATAATCTAGCAAGCTGCACATATTTAGATAAAACAAATTTTACTTCACTATTAGGCCATCATTTTTAGCTCTACTATTCGAAGAATAAGGAGAGCTATACTACTCACCCAAGCGTCGGCGTCGGCGTCACCCCTTGGTTAAGGTTTTGCGTGCAAGTTAATATCTCAGCAACTACTTGAGGTATTGCATTGAGACTTTATACAATGCTACTCAACCATCCAACCTACTTAATTAACCAAGTTAGATAACTGTTTTTTGCAAATAATGGCCCTTTATTATTACACTTAAAAATTCTGGTTAAAATTTTGCATGTAACCACATTTATGTTAATATCTCCGCACATCATCAGTCTGCGAAATAAAAATAAATAAGCATAGGCCATTCGGGCCTATAACCTTAACAAATCCATAAGCCAGAATCATATTTCATAGGCCCAAAAGAAAAATACCAAGTTTGACCACTTCATAGAGTATTTAATGCTATTCTCTTGTAAAAAGGACAACAAAGAAAACACATGGTCCTCAGCCATCTTCACATCATCACCAGCATCTGAATCATCTTGAGACTAAGCTGTCAATTGTCTTCCTCTGAAACATACATATTTATTTTATTGGATGACTCAATGATTTTAGTACCATATACCGTTTAAATTTGTAGGTTATTGCATAAAAATACTATCTGCTTTGGTGCAAGTCGAGGCTAAGCATCTTAGCAAATGCCAAAGATAGGGCGAAACAAAAATAGCATCTATCAAGTTATTTAATATTACGGAAATTCCGTTAGCCAATCAGTGCACGACATAGTGAAATCAGAACATGATGATGAGTTGTAGTGATCATGAAGGTCAATGCACCTGGAATATTGATTATTTAATATAGTACAAACATTCCATGATATCTAATTGATGCTACCGAAAGGCGACAATGGAATCACCTGGTCAAATATGTGAAAGTTCTTAAAATTATTTATTGTTTGTGTCCTTTTCACTTCAATGTCAGTCGTTTGCCAGGTCACAGTTCATCATAGCCAGTTATATGGCTTTCAGGAACACATTTAAATTCTGTTTTGCAGCAAACAGAAGAATACAAACATGAAAAAATAACAGCTCTTATATTTAGATATGTGTCAAATTTCATACCATAACATTAAAATAGGGTTTGCAAACACATATTCGTACTGGGCTTGATCAATGTTCAATTCTAAACAATCACGAAAGTCGCGAAAATATGTGACAAACCGATTTTTTAAGTCGAGGCGCGGCAATTTTGAATAATTGATACGAAATATGTTTTCTACATTAATAAATTAATGTTTTTTAAAGACATGAAGTCTGTTCTGTACCTTATATCGCATTCCATCGCTGAAAATTGAACTGGTTCTGTTATCGGCTATCCCATCGTGACGTCATCAAATGGCAGATAATTTGAAAAACGGTATAAATGTATTTAAAAGAGTGTATACCGTGAAACATTATAATGCAATCACACACTTTATGATTAATTTTTGTGGACACAAAAAAAGAAAATCAATCATTTGAAAAATAAAGCAGGTATGCGTCCATAAAAAATCATAGGCCCGCCGTGCGTACTCTCTGCCGATTTTGACAGGCTCGACGCATTGGGCATGTGGCTTATTTCGCAGACTGCATCATGTATTGCATTGAAATCTAATCTAACAGTGATCTATGCATGTTTCGTCAAAACTTTTCAATCCTTACACTGAAAAGCAGCCGAATAGTATTGTTTAAATAAGACTATACTATAAGTCTATTCATGTTTTCTTTCTATAGATATACATAGATAATTAAACTGAGTGTTTTTGTTTCAACAATGTATTTGTGTCCGGGCCCCGAAGCTAAAAACCTTGTTTCAACATGTATATATACACTGTATTTATGGTGTATTTAGTCATAGTTTATACAATTTGATCTGAATATCTTTAAAGCTGCACTCACAGATTTAACGTTTTGACAATTTTTTTATTTTTAACCAGGTTTTCAAAGAAAACCGGGTTATTAGAATGAGGATGTCGTTGGGCGGGCGGGCGGGCAGGCGTCAAACATTGGTTTCTGTTCAATAACTTAAGTTAGCATTGATAGATATTGATGAAACTTGGTGTGTAGGTAGCTTATGGGAAGAGCTAGCTTGGGATTGCTTTAAAGGGGGGTGGGGCTAAGGTCAAGGACACTGTTACTAAAAATAGAAAAATGGTTTCTGCCCAATAACTTTAGTTAGCATTGATAGATATTGACGAAACTTGGTGTGTTAGTTGCTTATGTGAAGAGCTAGCTTGGGATTGCTTTTGAGTGGGGAGGGGCTATGGTCAATGTCACTATTACTTTAAATAGAAAAATAGTCAAGGTCACTGTTACTTAAAATAGAAAAATGGTTTCTGCCCAATAACTTTAGTTAGCATTGACAGATATTGACGAAAGTTGGTGTGTAGGTAGCTTATGTAA
This sequence comes from Mya arenaria, assembly GCF_026914265.1. NCBI lineage: Eukaryota > Metazoa > Mollusca > Bivalvia > Myida > Myidae > Mya > Mya arenaria. Next base: position 390,348 of record NC_069130.1, read on the forward strand.
AGAGCTAGCTTGGGATTGCTATTGAGGGGGAAGGGGCTAAGGTCAAGGTCACTGTTACTTAAAATAGAAAAATGGTTTCTGCCCAATAACTTTAGTTGGCATTGACCGATATTGATGAAACTTGGTGTGTAAGTTGCTTATGTGAAGAGCTAGCTTGGGATTGCTTTTGAGTGGGGAGGGGCTATGGTCAAGGTCACTGTTACTTAAAATAGAAAAATGGTCAAGGTCACTGTTACTTAAAATAGAAAAATGGTTTCTGCCCAATAACTTTAGTTAGCATTGATAGATATTGATGAAACTTGGTGTGTAGGTAGCTTATGTACAGAGCTAGCTTGGGATTGCTTTTGAGGGGGTGGAGCTAAGGTCAAGGTCGCCTGTTACTAAAAATAGAAAAATGGTTTCTGCCCAATAACATAAGTTAGCATTGATAGATATTGATGAAACTTAGTGTGTAGGTAGCTTAAGTGAAGAGCTAGCTTGGGATTGCTTTTGAGTGGGGAGGGGCTATGGTCAAGGTCACTATTACTTAAAATAGAAAAATGGTCAAGGTCACTGTTACTTAAAATAGAAAAATGGTTTCTGCCCAATAACTTTAGTTAGCATTGACCAATATTGATGAAACTTGGTGTGTAGGAAGCTTATGTACAGAGCTAGCTTGGGATTGCTTTTGAGGGGGTGGGCTAAGGTCAAGGTCGCCTGTTACTAAAAATAGAAAAATGGTTTCTGCCCAATAACATGAGTTAGCATTGATAGATATTGATGAAACTTAGTGTGTAGGTAGCTTATGTGAAGAGCTAGCTTGGAATTGCTTTTGAGTGGGGAGGGGCTAAGGTCAAGGTCACTATTACTAAAAATAGAAAAATGGTTTCCGCCCAATAGTTTTAGTTAGGATTGACAGATATTGATGAAACTTGGTGAGTAGGTAGCATGTGAAGAGCTAGCTTGGGATTGCTTTTGAGTGGGGAGGGGCTATGGTCAATGTCACTGTTACTTGAAATAGAAAAATGTTTTTTGCCAAATAACTTTTGATAGCATTGATAGGTATTGATTAAACTTGGTGTGTAGGTAGCTTATGTACAGAGCTAGCTTGGGATTGCTTTTGAGGGGGGTGGAGCTAAGGTCAAGGTCACTGTAACTAAAAATAGAAAAATGGTTTCTGCCCAATAAGTTTAGTTAGGATTGATAGATATTGACGAAATTTTGTGTGTAGATACTAGTAGCTTATGTGAAGAGCAAGCTTGGAATTTCTTTTGAGGGGGTGGGGTCAAGGTCACTGTTGCTAAAAATAGAAAAATGGTTTCTGCCCAATAACTTTAGTTAGCATTGATAGATATTGATGAAACTTGGAGCGAAGGTAGCTTATGTGAAGAGCTAGCTTGGGAGGTGGGGTCAAGGTCACTGTTCCTAAAAATAGAAAAATGATTTTCTGCCTAACAACTTAGTTAGAATTGATGGATAGTGATGAATCTTAGTGTGAATATAGCTTATATGAAGCTGCAGATTGAACTTGCTCATACAACAAATTAATTGGCTATAATTTCTGATTGCCCATAACAAAAACCTGGTTTCATCGCATTGCGGCGCTTCTAGTTTGTCTTGGAATGAGCAAATTTTTGCGAAAATCTATGGAAAACATATATAGGACTGTTGACAAAAAACGAGATTGCAGATTTAAGGAATGAATTGGGGGCTTGAAAAGACTCCACGCGTACTTTGACAAGCCCAATTGCGTTCATATCCCCGATAATGACATCCACCCCGCAATTCATTCTTTACACCAATGGTTCATTATTTCATTCAACAATTGTTAAAAAAATACTTCATTTCATTTAGGATAACCTAGCTTTCAGTAATCCTTTCTTACCCATTCTGTAAATAGAACAACCCGACTGTAACCGGAAACATTTTTTTCATATGACGTCACAATAACGCGCAAAAAGATCAACCACTTAAAATCACTTTTAACGTAAAATTGAAACTCTTTTGCCAACAATACGTTTAAAATATAATAAATTAACACTTTCTAAACTTTTGATTTATATTTTACAGGACCTGCTGACACAATACAAACAATAACAAGATCAATAGTTATTATGTATGTTGTTATGCGATGAATTGCGATCCGAACCTATCCGAAGATGTTGTGTTCATTGATTGATGAACGCAATTGCCGAAAAGCAGTTCATTTAAGGAATGGAAGTTGAGGTGTAAATATTTTTATATTTAAGTTCAAAAATTGATGTTTTATGCATTTTTCTTAATCCATTAGTAACGGTTTAAGCCATAAAACATTAATTTTCGAACGGAAATGAGAAAATCTACGATCTGATTTTTGTCAGCAATCTTTAATCATTGGTTTGCAGAAATTCATGCAAAAATTTACTCTTTACAAAACAATTTTTTTTTTTGTAAAAATTGCTATATCTGTACGAGTGCAGCTTTAAAATACCAATATCTAACTTAAACATTCTTGAACGGGGCACATGCAAGTTTTGTTGTGGGCTTCAATATTTGCGCCCAGCATGTTTAATAGAAAATTTAAGTAAAATGAAAAAATGATGGCCTAACAAGAAACAACAAGAATTCACATAGAAATGCTTGATTGAGTGCTTTTAGTTAATATTATAGCTTAAAAAAATAAGTTCACTTCAATTGAAGAAATGAATAAATTTGAATAAAAGACATGCATAACTTTGATTCTTAATCTCCTTACAGATTATATCCTTATAATGTTCCTTTTTGTGTTATGAATAAGAATGTCAATTTCATGATCAGATATTTTATTCACTGCATTTTAAACATTTATAATAAACTAGTTTACAGATTGTGCGGGTAAAATATTTCACATTTATTTCACCCTACATAATGAATTGCCGTTGATGTTCAGTAGCGTGTCATAATAATACAATTTACTGTGTGCAAAACATGGAAATATTGATATTGTTCCCAAATTATGAAGTTTCAACATGCAAACTCATTAAACCATAAAAATGTCCATGGAATTAAAATAAATAATAAGAGAATCATGGCAAATGAAAACTGCAAAAAGAAATCTCTCATACGAATATGCTTTAGTCAGGGGAGACAACTCTTACTCTAATGCAGGCGGTCAACCAATTCCTATATTCCTATATTTTTGAGAAATTTTCTATATTTTTCAAAACCTATATCTTCCTATATTTTGGATTTTTTTCCTATATTTTTCTTAAAAAGTGGTGCTGTTATGTTTGAAATCATTCAAAGGATTGATACTACCTTTAGATATTGTTTATTTACAGTTTAAGACTGTCATTTGTTCTCCAAACCATCACCATCATTCAGAATTGCTGTTGTATACACATGGTTATTCATTTGGACACCTTTGATAAAGAGTATGTCGACTCAAATCTTAAATGTGTCCACTTTGATGACTGCAGTTGTGTTGCTGCAGCATATTCTGCCTTGATGGAGAGGTTAAAGGAATGTGGGTTAAGTGAAACACAAATCTTATGATTAAAGCCAATAAACAAGTAAGTAAATGTTCACTTACACACCTCTTAATGTCGATTTTCAACCTTAAAATTCCTATATTTTGCCCAGAAAATGCCAAAACCTCCTATATTTTTGGACAAAATTTCCTCTTTTTTTTCATATATTTTCATCAAAACTTTGTTGACGGCCTGCTAATGAAATCCCATATAACAATTATATACTCTTCGATAACCCTGTATTGTCTGACTTCAATCCCCAATGGTACTAAGACAATTTTACCATCCAGTCTACTTTAATAACCATGTTAGATAACTCTTTTGCATAGAAAGCAGATTATGGCCCTTTATTAGTTGACTTAGAATTCATGTGTAGATTTTGTATGTAACCACAGTTAAGTTAATATTTCAGCAAATACATTACATTTTGCATTGAAACTATAGATATGATAAAACTATCCAACTTACTTAATTTATCAAGTATGATAACTCTTTTATACATATAATGTAAATTACGGGCCTTTTACATTCGACTCAGTTAATGTTTTGCATGTTAGCACACGAAGGTTAGTATCTCAGCAACTTACTTCATGTATTGCATTAAGACTTTATACAATTAAGTACTCAATGATCAATCATACTGAATCATTCAATTCTTTTTTTAATCTAATGCAAATTATTCCCTTTATTAATTGATTTATAAACTCTGCTAAAGACTTTGCATGTAACCACACTCATATAGGGTAAATCAATATCACAGCAAATAATTTATGCATTTCAATGAACTTTCAGACAGGTGTTTCCAACTATCCAACCCACTTAATTAATCAAGTTAGACAACTCATTTTACCATGTAATGTACATAGTTGCCCTTTATAATCTGACTCAGAAAATCTGGTTAAAGGTACTTGCTCATGTAAAATGCACTTTTTTTATAAAGTGTGGCAAATCATAAAGGAATGCTGACAATTCTAGGCTTTTTTTAAGGAAATACTTATTTGCCGATTTTTTAAACCACCTGCAGGTGTCTAGTCCCGAATTATTGCATAATGTATTACTGTTTTTATTGGATTTATACAGAAAATAGAAGAAAAAAAAATGGTACATAACCATTTTTTTGTACAAATAGTGGAGTGAAAAGAAATGTTTATCAATCTAATTTATCATTTCCCTTTAACTATGGAGATACAATTTACATCAATACAATTTTATGGTGAAATTGTTGCAATATTTATCGATATCTTTTCCATGTGACCGAATAACATGTATAGTCGACTACCAGTTTATGTATAACTCTACTCATACTAACTGATAAAACTATTTTATCACTCTGTGTTCATTGACTGTGTCAAAAAAGGCCAAATGAAAAGATTTGATTGTTTCGTTTTTCGAAATTGATAGTAAACACCTAATATGCAACAGTTCCTGTTTTTTTAAATTTTGAATTCATTATCACATTGTTTACAAGTGTAGATATCTGCCTCTCACAGCTTTTAAGTTACCTAAAGTATAATTCACGCTTGAGTTCCTTTTTTAAGGTATAGTCTTATACCGGTATTCATTTCAATCGGCCAGGAGAAATATATATATAAATCAGGATGGTAGATTATTAAAGTGTGACATTTTAACATAATATATGAATCTATTCAGTCACATGACCTAATAAAAAAATTCAGTGCACGAAATACTTGGCTCTGATTGGTTCGTTTTAAGTTATGTTTTCTAACTGTCAATTAAATAAAAAAAGACCCTGTAAAAAAAAAAGACCCTGATTACAATAAATACACAAAAATAATGGGCCAATAGACAGAATGGAATCACTGATGCATATATCAAAGGATGAGGATGATAATAATATTTAATACTGACTCAGAAATTAATACATTCATAAATCAGCAAACATATGTGAATCGATATCTTTTGCACTAAAAATGAAAGTCGAAATCAGAAAGGATGAAAAACACACACAAATTGAAAGTCGAAATCAGAAAGGATGAAAAACACATGAATTTACATATTTTTACTTTAGCCTTATTGATTATCTGTGAAAATAGGATGTCGAGTTATTCAGTTTCAATTGGTTTGTCATATTAAAAAGGAAGTTGTTACTGTATAGTTTATGAAAAAGGATATTTTTATACACGTGGAAACATTATTTGTGAAATGATTTAATTGTGATCGAAATTCTTTGGAATTGGATTGATACATATAATGGTACCGACAATGGCGCCAAATGATGGAATAGTAATTTTGTTTTTATATATTATATGTCATAACACTCCGTATATTCATTTCTGTTTTATATTGTGATATGTATATCATTGGTGCTAAATCCTGCAAGTTAAAGTTAGAACAAAATGTGTAAAGCGTTAATAATAAAGGGCCTTCGATCCACAGTGCAAACATCAGAAACGATCGGCCAACAAAATTAATGCTGAAAAAGTTCAGGTTTTATCTAGTTTTGTTGAACAATCTTTTTCAGGAGTAAAAACTCAAATGCTTTTTTGATGGAAAATCTGAAAAAAATATCTTGTTGAGTTTGTTCAAGTCCTAATTTTACTTATACATGCTGCAACAATTGTAGGTATTATACTTGTTAAATATTGAACCTCAAAACAAAGTAAAACTGTAATATACGCACCTTTTCGGTGTTTTCACACTTTGCAAAATTCTTAATTGGTATTCAATGGCTTCCCCTATCTGTATTTATTATCAGGATGCATCTTCTTTTATGACATTAATTCCCAATTAAATCAATAATTGACATGGGTATATGCACTAATTGGCATCTCTTACCACTTTAGCGAGTGTCATAAACCGTGTGACGTAGAAGACGAAAATCACGGGCCAGCGTGTGGAGATTATGCAGACGATCTAGGACGATCGCATATTCAATTTTTTTTTTCAAAAATGAAAAACCACGAATTCAAGTACCCACGAAATTGTATTTTTTCAGCAAACCACGAAATTTCATGCCAACGAATATAAATGATTTCACAGTATTAGATGAAATGTTACATGTAAGATAAAATGTTACATGTAACAATCTTGTTATCAGTAACTCATATTTTCCATCAATACATTATTTAGTAAGTTATAAGTTGAAGGTTTATCAGTTAAAATTGATGTTTGTTATACATGTGTATGTATTGATTTTGAATAAGAGTGTCACTTTAAAATATTAAAGCTTAGTTGTGTCCTCTTTTGGTTGATCTACCCTTAATGAGTGTCACTTGAACATTATAATTATGCCAGAAATGTCACAATGATCAGCTGGATATATTGATGGCCTCACTTCCAAATGTCGTCGCTACAAAATACTATGTTTTCATGTTTACATTTTTTATAATTTTTGTAATTTGATCACACATTTTTTTTACAAAATGCTGAAGTTAACAATTTTTGTTATTACAATATGGTAAGGTTTGGCATTTTGGGTTCTCTGTAAGATGTCCAATCATTGCTCATGTTCCCGCTCTCACACAGAATCATAATTCCCATGTTCCCGCTCTCACACAGAATCATAAATTCCCATGTTCCCGCTCTCACACAGAATCATAAATTCCCATGTTCCCACTCTCACACAGAATCATAAATTCCCATGTTCCCACTCTCACACAGAATCATAAATTCCCATGTTCCCGCTCTCACATAGAATCATAAATTCCCGTCTTCCCGCTCTCACACAGAATCATAAATTCCCATCTTCCCGCTCTCACACAGTGTTAATGAGTGTCTGTTGCACCGTTTGATTAGAAGGCTATAAGTATCTTCCATGGCCGAGAGTGTAAGATAGGTTTATTTATTCTGACCCGAGCGTAGGCTGTTTTGCGGAAACGAGGTTCCTCGTTTCTGCAAAACACCCTGCGCAAGGGTTGGGATGAACCCATCTTACACGAGCAGCTATGGTAGATGCTTTTTCTCCCACCTCTTTTTTGGAAGTTTTTTGTGCTTGGTGAAAATAATTGCGTATGGATATGCGATAGCACATGGTTGTCATGGATATGAGCGCAGTGATCCAGTTAATGTTAATAGTCAAATCGGTCTTTTTAAATAGTTCTAATGAGAATGAAGGATTATTTCTTGAATGGTGCGTGAAAACTGTTTTATGGTGACATTTGAAACGAGAAATAGTTAATTAGAATTCTAAATATTACCATAAGACAAGATTTCCTTGATGTTAACTGACGACAGTCTTCAACAAGGGAGGTAATTACAATGCGGTGACCATTAAAAAGGAGTTCCATACGGGCATTTTATCTTCGCCCGTGGGCAAGATATTAATATCTAGCATGGTTAAATTATTGGATCTACTTTTCTGAGGTGGTAGAAATCGGCATCTCAACACCAGTGATTTCTTTCATTGCTTCAAACAATGCGCATGAATTAATTAATTTTTAAGCCATGATGCTTGGATTATTTGTGTGTTTAGAAATGATGTTGATGGCTGACGTCATGTTATTTGCACTTTTAAAAAACGCCAAATTATTGAATATCAATTTTTATTAACAGTGACTATCGTTACTAATTCAAAGTGAGGCTTGATTCCCGGCTTGGACGCATGAGTTTGGTTGGTGGTCACCAAGCCAGACAAATAGGTTTTCTCTAGTTTCCCCAACAACATAAGCCCACATTCTCACACAACATTGTGCCAACAAGAGAGACTTAGTAGTTAATAGAACTTTTCTCACAATCGTTGTAAAAATAAATAAAGTTAAAACTAAAACTGTGCAAAATATAGTCGAGGAACTTTTTAACTGCAACTCATACTAAAAATACAACAGTTTATGGTTCATGGGGAAAGGGTTGGATTAAGGTATCATTGAGGTCAGGAAGATCATTGAGGTCAAGTCATGGAAGATAATTGAGGTCAAGGTCAAGGAAGATCATTGAGGTCAAGGTCAATGAAGATTATTGAGGTCAAGGAAGATCATTGAGGTCAAGGTCAAAGAAGATCATTGAGGTCAAGGTCAAGGAGGATGGTCCTGAAAAACTAAGTATAAATGGCTGACCTCAGCCCAAGGTCAGCTTCATTAATCATAAACCTTATATTGGCAGATTTGTGAAAGTAGTTATTCAAGTTTCTATAATTAACTTGTAATTTCATTGGTTCATATTTATACCTTAACCATTACGTAAAATAGTCATAAATTAAACCAAAATGTACTTTGAATTGTCATTTTAAGTGCCAATTGAAAGCATTTAGCTTTAATAAAAAAAACACAACATTTTGTGGTAAAAAAGAGGTTTAAAGTTTGCTTCACTTGACAAAGTGGGGAAATAGATTGGTTGGCTGATATCTGAGATGAGTTTAAAAAATACCTGAAAGACCAGTTCATTGCACCAGGTTGTTACTGGGTGAACTAGCCAACAATGATAAATTGTTTCACAGTAAAACTAGCCCATTTATTTCCGGAGTTAGATTAGGAAGGTAAAAAAGATCTATGTTAAATGCCCTTTAGGATCTTTTGAATCTTTATGGAATCAGCATCCATAAGGACAAATTTATATAGGGAAAATGTTGATTTATTATTGTATTTTATTTTTAAAAGAAAGAAAAATGAACTCCCTCTGCTCAAAAACTTCCATGTAAAATTCTCGAATGAGTTTATGCTTAATTCTTGTGCGAAAGGGAAAAGAAAGGAAATTATTATTTTTATTTTTTTTCTATTCGCTGTTAAAAGTTCTGTTGTTGTGTTTTTTTCTTCTGAAGGAGGTCATTGACTTTCATGCGTAAAACAATGGAGTACAATGTCAAATCTTAAGTTTATTTTTTCCTCTAAAACAAGTGCATAATGTTATATGAATGAGATTTTGTTTCCAATACAGTATAAGCATATAAGATCCTGAACCATGTGAAAATTGAGCCAAATTAATTATCCAGTAAATACCGGTACTTAAAAGATGAAACTGAGGCCCGATATTTGAAAACAATCTTAACAAAAACCTAAAAAATATGTTTTCAAACTTCTTGCAAGTATGGGTAACATAAACTTTTACCAGTTTCTTGTTTGCATGTTATACAGCTATTATGCATTTTTTAGTGCTACACAAGTGTAATAAAACTTTAATTGACTTAAATCTTTCCTACTCATTTAGTGTCAAACCTTTTATTGCAAAATGAATAAAGTCATCATTCTTGGCGGGGAAATGTGTCATATGATTTACGGAATCTTACATTTGTTCCCATTTGATAAAAATAATCAAATTTGATGAAATAATCATGGAGCATGGTATGGAAAAGTAAAAAGCTCATGTATATTATCCCACATGAATTGTAGTCACTGTCATAATACATGGTGGCCGATATTGGCAGACGATTTTAACATTTTTTCAATGCGTCCTAAAACCCATAAAATAGAGTAAAAGTTTTTAATTATTTTTTTAACTGAGTCATATAACCCCTATCGTCTTATAACTAGTCATAATTTACGGTGTAACATATAAAGCTGCAATTGTCATCAATAAAAAGGGGCCATATTCATAAAACATCTTAAGTCATTTAATAACTTACTTAATAACTTAAGTCAGTTTTCTAAAATATTCATAGTCAAATTAAAAAAAAGAAATTAACATAAAAGTATGTTTTTTTTAATCAAATGGATGAAAATGAAGTCTTTTAGATATATGAAGTTATTTTATCATACGATAAGTGAGAAGCTTAACTTCAGAAAATGATTTTAAGTTAGGAAATGACTTAAGATGTTTTATGGCCTTTAGCTTCTGCCTCCATATTTGTATGAGCACCGATTTATCCTGTTATCTTGTATTTTCAGACAAGTCCTAAGGATGAGAGCAAGTTGTTGATGCACAGTTGTGTTGATGACAAGAGTGTAACAACGACAACTATACCAATCATGGAAGACCATCACCACTCCACCCGGCGCCATTACTGGGTCGTTGCTAGCGTCGTATTGATGTACTGGTCCATTTCCATCTCGATGGTATTCCTGAATAAGTTCATTCTCAGTGGTTCATTTGGGGAAGAGGATCTTACCATATTCGCTGCCTGGTTTCAGAGTATCGCTGCGGTTGGGTTTATTTGGGGCGTCAGTCTTGGTGGGCGAAAGTGTAAAATCAAGATACCAAAAATTGAACCCAACCAGCTGTATTCACAAACTATGATAATGTTGTCAATGGCTTCAGTTTGTTGCTTGACATTCAACAATTTAATGCTTAAACATATAGGTGTTGCATTTTACCAAGTGGCACGGTCGTTCACAATTATATTTACAATCATTTTTTCTGCCGTATTTTTAAAGAAAGGATTAACAACACGTGCGGTGTGTTCCTGTTTGTTAGTTGTGGCTGGATTCTTTATCGGAATCGACCAAGAAGATGTGTCAGGTACGCTAAGTGTTAAAGGCGTTATATACGGTCTCATGTCGAGCCTCTCGGCAGCTGTGTCAGGAATTCTATTTAAGAAAGCTGAGAGTTTGTTAGAACGAGACTCCTTAAAGTTAGCATATTACAATAACATGAACTGTGTGCTACTGTTTTTGCCACTTGTTCTGGGTTCGGGACAGTTTGTGTCTGTGTTTCGGTCGGAATTCATCTACCAGATAAACTTTTGGCTCATACTTTGCTTCACCGGCGTCCTTAGTCTCTGTATAGGTTGGGTGAGCGCGCTGCAGATCAAGCATACATCACCTATTGCGCATCATCTTAGCATCAATGCGAAGTCCGTCTGTCAGACTGTTCTCGCCGTGCTGTTCTACCAGGAGACAAAAACTATGTACTGGTGGCTGGGGAACTTCCTAGTAGTAGCCGGAGTACTGTTTTACACGTTGTCAAGAATTTTGGAAGATTCAAAAAGATCTAAGGACGTGACCATAAATGGACAATTGCCGATTACGAACTCAAAACCACACGCTAATGGGCATACAAAGGATTAGCTGTTTCTTACTTTTTTATGTATATTTATATCTGGTTATTTGTTATTATTGTTGCGATTTTTTTTAACAGAGTAAATACTCCTTGACAAAATAGTCAGTTTTATATAAAAGTTAACGTTTCTATACTTCCTCTTGTTTTTTTTTGTATATATATGGAAATTGTTCATAGTATTGGAAAAAAACATATGGTCAGAACAAACTGTTCAAATGGCTTTATATCACTATAATAATAAAACGACTTTTGTATGTTTCTTTGTAAAATATCAAGAATTAACATGAAGCTAAATATTAAAATAGGGATTAATTCCACAATTTGTAATTAACAAATTTGTTTAAAAAAAAAGGCAAATCAATGAAATCCAAAATTCATGAGAGATTTATTTGTTTCTTGCTTTTACATATTTTCATGTTTAACAGATATAAATGTAATAGTTAAATGGCTAGATATTGAAACTATTCATGAGCTCTCTGGCTAGAGTGTATCATTTTAATTACGAGGTTAGAAGGGTACGTAACTTATTTGTACTATTATTAGCTTAACAGTTCTATTACAATTGTGCAGATAAATAACAAAGCTGTTCACTTATATACACACTTGCTATTGAACTTTGTCCTTGACAACATTATACAAAACAGTCACATTACGTTTAGGATTAATATTAAATTAAAAAAAAAATCAGTGAAGTTTTTTTTTAATCTATGTTTTGGGTTTTAGGACCCATAGAAAAAATGTTATAGCCATCTGCCTATTGGCCAACATGTTTGTTGACAGTGATGAAATTTTTGTTTTTCATGAAAATGGCGATGGTTATTTTAAACCATGCAATACTTTATACAAAGCAAAATATTTTTTTAATTTAGCATAATTCATTTTAGCAAGTTGTGTGTGTAGTTACTATTGCATATTTTAAAACTATGTCCATGTGCATTTTTTTTTGTGATGAGGGATATCATGTCACTAGTAAAACTAGTCTTTGGTTTAACAGTTATGAATACTATAATTATTAGGGTTGTTCTGCATTATTTTAATTACATGTGTACATTGCATCAAATAACCAGTAAATCCCTCTAACAATTTTTCAAGTCTTCCAGTTTTTTTTCAGAGTTTAAGTTCAAGAGTTAAAGTGTAGTGCTAGTTATCCATTAACATCATCATTGTGTATACAAATATCTGGTACTGAAACTCTATGCATCATAAGATATTTTCCGGGAATGAAATGGATAATGAATAAAAATGTCAAGAAGCATTGACAATATTCGTGTCTACTGACAATCACACGTGTGTATCATGGCCCGTAATTCGGGCTTTAAAGGGACTATACACCAGATGATACAATTGCAAGGTAAAAAAGAAAAACATTCAAACACTTACATAAAATTGATATTGTTGTGCACAATGCATTCAATCTTACATACCGATCAATCACATAGCTTATGACACATGTATCTTCTCATATTTTTTTACATATTTTTCCAATTCCAAGAGACAACGACAAAATATTCTTTTAAACATGTAAAATAATGTATTATCCACCTCATACTTGCTGATTTTGACAATTCTAGGCTTGTCTTGTGGAAATAATATCTGCCAATTTAAGGGCCAACTGGTGTCTTGCCTGTTTAAAAATATGCTTTGTTAGGCCCCTTTTACAATTTTAATTAACCGAAATGGATGAATAAATATCGAAAACAGTGGTCAACAATAGTTGATCACCGTAAATCTTTTAGGACTCACCAGTCATTTAATATTTGTGCGTTTTCAGCTATTAAACAGACAGCTACAATTATGTTATCAGTAATTGATATTTTCCATCAATACATTATTTAGTTATTAAAGTAGTTGAGGGTTTATCACTCAAAATTTATGTTTGTTATACATTTGTATGTATTGATTTTGAACATGAGTGTCACTTTAAGGAAGTGTCAGAAAGTTTTATCATAAGTGAATTTTTGTTGAATTGAAAAATATATTTTGTGGTAGTCTGCTTTCACACTTTTTCTTTTTCAAGACTGTAATGAACAAATGCTTTAAATGTTAGCTTAAAATCAAATACACGATTTCTGGCAGCATTCAGTGCAAAAAGTTGTTATTTTTCTGTTTCATGAATGTTGAAACTTCTTCGAATATTAGTTACGTTTGTATGCCAAATCTTGCTGAACATTTGCTTATTTCTGATATTATACCTTGTGCATAAATTTGATAAAAATGTGTTAATATTTTAAAGTTCACTATTATTCTCATTTGTCAAACACTTATTTAATATTTCATGTATATTTCAAAAGAAAACTGTATACAGCTGTTTGATAGACTGGCAATTATGTAACGGCTACTGTATGTGGGGTGAGCGCCCCTCCCTGCCTCAATAATTACGTAATTTTGGAGAATAAAATCCACAAAATACACCACTTCAGACTGATAATAGCAACAACAAAGTGTCATCATTTAAACTAAATATTTCAGTTCCTGGGAAGGGCACCTGTCCAAAGTTATACCCCAAGTAAAAATGGGCCATATGTCAAATCTTGGATCATAATTTCATCAAACTTGAAATTTGAAAAATAAAATTACTTTTTTTCACATAAATAGCATCTAAAGTGACTATATAGTAGTATAGATACATTTGTACAATATTGGTAAAGGTGTCTTGAATTTGAGCCTCACATGGCCACTGTTCTCTTGGCTCTCAGAAGGACTCCAGTACAGATCCAAAACTATCAGGTTATGACTTTTTTGACAATCAAGTTGATATCAATCAATAACTAGGCATTACAACACCAAAAAACAATGAATATAAAAAAGAGAACACTGAATGATTCACTTGTTATATGACTATTAAGTGTGAATGAGTTACTGCACTTTGAAATCAAATGCAAGTGGTTTGAACACAAATGCCCTGATTGCATGATATATGAATCTAATCCACACTCTCATGTCTTCAACATTTGTTATTATTGAATATTTGGATTCAACATCATTTTCAAGTCCTTGAGACACAGGGAGGTTAAGGTTTTCACGAGCTGTTCACAATTCACCCCTTACAGTAACAAGTAACAATGCATGTATAGGATTTCCCTAGCTCATCGTCATCAAATAAAATCATTATTCTGAATTAAAGATATATTATCTTTCACTAAGCTCAATGAGTGAGTGCAAGTCCTACATGGTGAAATGTTATGGTAAGGTTAAAAGAGGCTCTTTTCTATTCTGATCCGACGCCTAATGAATTCTTCAATTACTCAAATGCAAATGGGTTTTACACATGCCAATTTCTTGCACGAAAATATGCATGCAATTTGAGATGATTTTTCAAGCTAATATCAACAATAAGTGTATGTAAATATAGTTCTAAAGCTTGTCTACTATTTTTTGATATTTTGATCTGATGTCATATTTGTTTTTTTTTAAATATTGCAAGCTTAAGTATTTATCTTACTGTAAGTAGCATTAAATAACGTTATTACAGGTGTCAGAGAAATGAGTTTTTAAGACCTTCGCTGTGAAAGATTTTATTCACACAATGGTATCATTCAATATGTTAATATTCCACTTCGTTGCGGGTTGAAATTTGCACAAGCCCACAAGCCCTGCACTGGTAAAACGCTTTCCTGGCTTGCTCAAACTCTAGGTTTTATACAGCAGGGCTTGTTAAAAAATGTAATGCCAAGCACTAGTGTTAATTAAGAATTCAGGCTTGTTTATCCAAAAGACTCATTTCGAAGCCTGCTATTGGTTCATTTTTATCATAAATTTGCTGGTTGGAAATGCTTAAATTTCTAGACATTGGCTTTTATCTAGGACTAAGATCAAAAAAGAAATTGTTGATAGAAATTGTTAAGTTACTAGTTGGTGCCATTATAATTTATATAGTTTGTTGTGTTATGATTCTTCTGTTAAATTAGCCAAAATTATGAGGGGTTTTTTCATGTTAACTATTTATATTGTTTTTTAAATGCAAAGCTTATGTTAAGCCTTTGTTAAATTTGGGCTGATTTTTCAGAACTTTATAAAAGTTAACAACATTGTTAATGTCATTTTTGTTAACTTTAACATCTTTGCTACTCTGGAAATTTCATGGACACACTTAAAATGTGACCTGCAGAATTTGTAGCAAATATTTCAACTGTGCATGTTTTATTCAAATATAAATAATGAGCAAATCACAAACTATTTCACCTTTTCAAATAAACAACGAAAATAAACAACGATGCTATTAACAAAGTTCTGAAAAATCCGCCCAATACTATTTTACAACAAATGAACTGCGATGGATTTTGGCGTCATATCTTATATTTTGAAAGGAAAGAAATGGAAAGTTAATTTGAACTTTAAAACACATAAAAGTTTAGGGAGCTTCCGACACAAGAAACAGCGACTTCATTTTACTTGTTTATTAAACATATAGACTGTAACACATAGTTCTGCATGTTGCGGTTCAAATATTTTTCTTTTACTTTTGACAATATTTACATTCATTTGCTTCTTCGTTACGGCACACTGTATTTCACATGTGTCTTATAAGTTTATTTGTAAAAGTTCATATTATTTTTGTTACAATCGTGCATCTTGTTAAATGTTGCAAATAGCTAGAGTACTAATATTTTATTTATGCATAATTATTTGATTAACGATAATGCTTTGTTAACAAAATACTTGCAGATTTTATACTCCAGTGTGAAGTACATGTATTGCAAAATGACGTTATTAGAATGTATTTACCAAAGTAAAGGATCAAATGTGACACAAGTCGCCTAACCATTAATTCTGGTAAATGCATTATATTAACCCTTTACCTGGCTTAGTGGTCAAGATTATATTTTCCCTATTTGCTTATCTTCTATTTAAATCTACCAATTCACCAGATGAAAATCAGTAACAACTGACTGCTGATTTACAAAAATATAAGAAAGAAGCCCACCCCTTTAGACAAAATATAATTTCGACCACTTACCCAACAAAAAAAAGAATGATGTTTGGCGTTAAAAGAGGCTAGCTGGATCTTGCAGAATGATTCCTTGGGATATGATGACAAATCTGTCTGATCTCACTTGAACCTTCAAAACGGTCAGTTAAGAAATTATTTTTATAATTAAGAGAAAGTAACAGCTGATTGACTGGATGGATTGTTGTGACTTCCAGTATCAAATACTTTATAAGTATTTGCCGACTCTGCTATCAAAAGCCGTAACAGTGCTTGTTTTTTGTTTTATTTTATGAGTTAATATATTTTGCATGATATTGCATCCATCAAACTTAGCAGGGCTCATAAAAAAAAACAAGGAAAAAAAATAACTGTACAAGTCTCACTGGATTGGTCAAATTCGGTTGGTCATTGTTAACATGAATCAGTGCTGTTCAAGTTATGGAATCATGCGGCCAGAATTTATTCTTGGCTATATGAAGCAAGTTCCAGTTTGCTCTTCAAAGTAAAATGTGTTTCATGTTTGAATTTGTTTTTCTTTCCAGAATGTCTTTCATTATGCATCGATCACAAATTTTTCATATTCAGTCGAAACCCATTTGCTCGAACTCGCTGGGCTCAATTACCTCGTTGGCTTAAACTAGATGTATAGGACCAAATTTTTTCCACTGAATGTAACAAATCCCGCTTGGCACGAATATCACCGAGGCTCGCGGTATTTTCACCAGCCCCTCAAAGTTCAAGCCTAAAGGTTTCGACTACAGTTATCTAGTTCAGCCAAGTTGATGGCATTGTCTTACAATTATAAGCATTTTTGTCATGTCAATTTTAAACAAATATGATTGTCATAATGTTACCATGACAATGTTATTGTTTATGAATGATAGCTGCTCAAAAATCAACAAATATCATTCTTCTAGTTATTATGATAAAACAATAATATTTGTGACAACTATGGCACAGCCTGATGTTTGTAGTAATCTTGTCGACATTGCCATTAAATATGCAATTATCATGTAGAACTTGTGTTGTTTTTGAAAGCCTCAATCTAAAGAGATTTTTATTACGCCGAAGGTGGCCATATTAAACTCCCACTGTCCGTCCAACTGCACACACAAATGGGTATATAGTGGTTGCCAATTCCTTCATTACGCATAGTTTTAGAGTATTTCATAAATTTGATAGGTAGCGCTTGTTGGTTGGGGTAAGTAGAGCATAACTGGGTATATTTTTCTCATGGGAGTAATGCAATAAAGGTTGAAATTCATCAAAGGTTAAAATGTGAGAAACGTCCGTCTGTATGTCCAGTTCAATTTCTTTCTCTTGTATGGACAGATTTTAAAATAACTTGCACATGTGTTCGACATACCAAAACAATGTGTCTTGGCAAGACCTGTGTCCCTACCTCTTAGGTCAAGGTCACATTTAATGATTGCTCACAATAGCTGCATAAAAGGACAACGTCATAGAGTATAGGTGACCGTGTCCGGGCTGTAAATTTCTCTTGCATAGACGGATTTTAAAACAACTTGCCAAATGTGTTTGACATACCAAGACAACATTTGGCCTGCAAGACCTGTGAACCTACCTCTAAGGTCAAGGTCACACTTAAAGTGTTTCTTCACAATGGAATGTTGCATGTCAGGACATAGGGTATAGGTGTGGATAAGAGGAGGTGGAGTCGCTGTACTTGCCAAAAAAAACTGCATTTACTCAGAGTGTACCAAGCCTGCTTTTTATTCAGACCATTGTCTACAAACCCTTGCCTGCCAACTTGTAATGACATCAAAGGACACAATTTATGTGATTGCAGTGTTCTACTCGCCCACATCAGGAAATACACATGTGCATCTGGAAACTGTCCGGATAGCTCAAATAAACCAGATACACACATCAAAAGAAGATAACTGTCAATCGTTATTACTGGTGATTTCAATCAAAATGCAATAGCCTGTCTAATGACTCAAATAACCCAGACGCTCATAGTAAAAGGATTTCGCCAGTATTCTCACACACCTAGCCATGTATTAGGTTCTTGTCCGGACCATATATACCTCTCTGGTTTAGTTGGCATAATATTACAGTGACCATGCATGGGTCTCGTGGTGTTTTAAAACATCAATGACAGGTAATCAGTGTTTTTATATACCGGTATTCCACTATTTCATAAACATTCCTTGCCTTTTATTATTTTTGCATGCTGCATAATTATATGCACATAGATGTCATAACCATGCTGTAATTCATCCTCGGCACCCCAGCTTATCATAACCTATATGATAGCCTGGGCAAACTTTGCAAATCTTGAATATTCATAAGCATTTTCTGACCAATGAAATAGCCGATAACAAAAAGGAAAGAATCTCCTTTGTGAAGAGCTATCGGGATATTTAACAATATCCTGCCTAAAACGATTTGTAAGCCATGATCTCATTGGATTATTTCGAACAGAGATTACATGCCTAACTTCTCGGCCATTTCTGCACAGTATGAGGTGTGTCTCATGCGACCAATCAAGCGGATGAATTTCACCTTATTAATTATGCATGAGTAAGAGATTTTTACAGCTGATTTTCCCAGGGTATCATATAGGTTATGATACGCTGGAGTCCGAGGATGGTTGTAATTTTACCTTGTATGGACAGATTTACAAAAACAACTTGGCATATGTGTTTGGCATAAACAGATGTTGTGTTATATGCAAGATCCATATGCCTACATCAAAGGTCAATGTTTGATTTTTATAGAATGCTGCATAAGCACATGATATCATTATTATTGTATACTTATTAGAAGGTGGCTGTATGCCTTCTGCCCATAAAGGCAAGGTATTACATGCAGGACTCACATCTTTACGTAGGTCATCGTCAAGCTTAAAGAGATTGATGGAATGCTGCATATCTGCATGTGTGTAGGAGGTCATGTCTGGGCTTAAACTGTTTCATGTACTGACCTTGTTCATAGGTCAATGTCACATTCAGGGGCATTTGTCACATAGCGTGACAGCTCTTGTCTTCCATATTTTTAACACCTGCTTGCTTATTAATTATTGTTTTATAATCGATAATCAATATTTTTTTTCTTCATAACATTTTTCCTGTGTTATTTATTGAGCTGGTGAGCAATTGTGGTAGGTGGGGTCCAGCCTCTGGCATTTCAGTCAAAATGATTGTATTGTTGAATATGGATCATCTCTGGTAAAAAGTCTGTCTCCACAAAAGGCTTGTTTTCCTATTCGATGTTGCAAAAATTGATGAATGAAACTTAAGAATGTCTTGGTGAGGTCTCTGCCAAGTTAAAATATGGTTCATCAAGGTGCCACCAATATAAACATTACTTAATACAGAAAGGTACCTATATCTGGAAATTCCATTAAATATAAGAATGTTTTGCTAGATTTCGCTGTTCAAACCATAAATTAAACATTGAACTTGGTCGATATATAAATATTCCACAAGATTAGAGACTTTGCCTGGATCAAAATTTGACAGTTATTGATTGTCAATATCATGCATTCTTTCACTGTCTTTGTTTGATATTACTTGTAGATAATATCTTTTGAGTTGGTATTCATCTGGTAATAATTTAAATGATTTCTCCCCTTAAATGTCTACTGAAAATGATAAAACAATATAAAAGTTATCTGCATGTATACCATCCGTTAAACATGATAAAAAAGTAAATCTCATGTTGCAAGTATAATACTATGTTTTTTGTATACGTTGTGTATTTTAGGCTATTGGCCTTTTTTCTTGATAAAACTGAATTGAATTGAATTCAACTTAAAAAAATCTTTGTTTATGCAATTGTGGCTGTTTTTTCATCTGATAACTGCAAATCCAGGTCAGTAGGATTGTGGTGATGAAATATTGGGTGATTTCGAATATTATAGTTCATTCTGATCAAAAAGTACAAAATTAATGTAGGTCACACTAACTCAGATGTTAAAAAAACACTTTATATATGCAGTAATTGCATTGGTGGTGAATGATGTCATATAGGACCATCATAGCCCTGTTGTTTTATTGATAATGTTGTCTTGTTTTATTCATCTATGTTTTTTCTTGACCATAGAAATAAATCCTTAAAGCTGAAGAGTATACATTTTTGTTATTGTCAGCAGTTATCTTCAAGGATTATTCTGTAAATGGAATGAGATTTTACAGAATGGTAAAAATATTTTTGTTATGAGAATTCTGCGGTGCTAATCACGCCCCGGAAGTGAAGCATCAAAACTCTCTGATACTGTCTTGTGTCATCATAAGTCAGTGAGGCAGAATATGCGTCAGCTTAAGTCATAAAGTGGATCAAAATGTGTCATCTTAAATAATAAAATGGAGCAGAATATGTTGTCATTAAGTGGAGTGGAATATTTGTCCTTTTAAATTATTGTAAATCCACAAATCAGTTTTAACTGTGGATCAAAACGCAATGATATTTACATTTAAACACCTTTACTTCGAAGTTTGGTTCAGCTTTAATTCGGATTAACAATTATTAGTAAATGACAGAGTTCCTGAATTATTGGTGACGTAAAATATTAAGTCGTGAAATTGTATTGTGGGCTACACTTTACCATAACATGTTACTTTTTTGTTTGAATGATGGTTTTCAGTACATGTTAAATCATTATTCAATAAAATGACAAACAATTTGTAAAAGAAAAAACAAACAAATTGAGACCAAAATTGTAACAAAGACAAATTGGGATTAACGCTGTTCAGATGTGGTGTTTAAATGTATCTAACAGTAATAAATAACAATAAAATTCAGAATAAGCAGGACTCTTAATCATTTTCCTATTTAATTTCTTTTTTTTATCCAACATAAGTATCAGGTATATTTATGCATAAAAACAAGAGCCACTGAGCTAGCCAATGTGTGTGTGTCTCTCTCAGTCAAACAAGGATCATAGCTGGACAATTATTAAAGCTATTCGAGAACTGGGCCTTACTGTACATGTGTATTGTCTCTGGAATATGTGTACCAAGTTTCATTTAACAGATTTTGACTTGTGGCCATGGAATTAACGACAACCGCACAAAAGCTATCACAATATATAAACTTCTTTTTCGAACAAGAACAAAAAACTTATAAAATGTATTTATGACATTAGACATAATAGTACATATACAAAGATAAAACAATAATGCAGTAAAACATAAATCATATTCAACCTTACAGTAAGTACATCCGCTTTGCATGATTTTTGGCCCTCCAACATACAATTGCTTTTATTATTTTATTGGGTATTGAAATGACATTTCAGGATGTAATACTGAAAATTTCATGATGATAAAATTTATATTGTATAAAATATGTGTTTAGAAGTGAGACCATGCATTGTGCATTTTGAATATTAAATTTGATTTAACACATCCTATATAATTGAAATGATGTGCAGTATTAACATATCAATATTATAACCTGCTTATAATTTAAGTTATTTTCCTAACAAGGAATATTTATAGAACATAAATAAAGAAAAAAATGATTTATTTTTGTATTTATATCCATTGGGCTGTTTTAAACACATACTACGAATTCAGTCGAAATATATCGGGAAGAAATCTGTGGCTGCTATGGAAACATGGATAACTTGATACAATTCAGTTAATAGACATAAATCGTCCAAAAAATGACCACCAAAAGGCTGCACTCTCACATATTGAATGTTTGGACAACTTTTTAATTTTTTGTCTTTGAACGAGCCTCTTTTTTGCAAAAATCTATGGAAACCAGTTACATAAGACTGCTGACAAAAAATAAGATCGCAGATTTTCATATTTAAGATGCATTTGTCTTAAAGTGTTGGTAACGGTTTAAGCCAAAAACATTAATTTTCAATCAGAAATATGAAAATCTGCACTCTGATCTTTTGTCAGCAGTCTTATATCATTGATTTGCAGATATTTAACGCAAAAATTTGCTCTTTCTAAGACAAAAAATTAAAAAGTTGTAAAAATAGTAAATCTGTGAATGTGCAGCTTTAAAAGATAGGCGTTCAGGAGAAATGGATATACATAGATAATATAATTATTTTTTGCATTATTTATTAATGATTATTTCATTTGTAATACTAATGTCCGAAGGCCAAAAAATGTGCGATGCGGCTAAAATTATTATCTTCAAACTCAGTTGCTACAAGGTGAAATCTGATGTGTTTCATTAATAATAAACTATAAGACCTTAAAATCAGGCCCCGATTTCTCAAACTTAAGTAATTACTCATTAACCGTTTTAAATCAGTATTTTCCATTCTATCAGTTCTAGTGTATTTGTTTGTTGCAAAAAAATATACTTGAGTTTACATAAAATACTGAAATTATTTTAGATGTAGGTTTTCTAATGACCTTAAAAGATAAATAAATATATAAAATAAATCTAAATATGAAATTACCAAAACTTCTCCACCTTTCTTTTACATTAAGACAGGATTTGAATAATGTTCTCATTTAAATAAGAACTTTCTTGAAAATGTGGCCAGTTCTTTTTAAAAAAAAAAGATATAAATGGCATACAGCCCAAGGTTAAAATTCTTTTTCATATGCATATAAACAAAATCTAATATGTGTGCTTCAAAATTCATCCCATATAAATGGGCGAAAAACAACAATCCATGGAAAAAATAATTTTGGCATCTTAAATGCACCAAGCTTGGTAGTTTTGAATGTTTTTATTAACTGGTTACTCTTCTTTCAATGGTTTTGTTGAATGGTTAATCTTCACAATGATTTCATTGACTGGTTAATCTACTTTTTTAATGTTTTTTGTTGACTGGTTAATCTTTTTTTCAACAGTTTTATTGCCTGGTTCATCTTTTTTCAACAGTTTTATTGACTGGTTAATCTTCTTTTCAATGGTTTTGTTGACTGGTTAATCTTCTTTTCAATGGTTTTGTTGACTGGTTAATCTTCTTTTCAATGGTTTTATTGACTGGTTAATCTTCTTTTCAATGGTTTTGTTGACTGGTTAATCTTCTTTTCAATGGTTTTGTTGACTGGTTCATCTTCTTTTTAATGGTTTTGTTGACTGGTTAATCTACTTTTCAATGGTTTTGTTGACTGGTTAATCTACTTTTCAATGGTTTTGTTGACTGGTTAATCTTCTTTTCAATGGTTTTGTTGACTGGTTAATCTACTTTTCAATGGTTTTGTTGACTGGTTAATCTACTTTTCAATGGTTTTGTTGACTGGTTAATCTACTTTTCAATGGTTTTGTTGACTGGTTAATCTACTTTTCAATGGTTTTGTTGACTGGTTAATCTACTTTTCAATGGTTTTGTTGACTGGTTAATCAACTTTTCAATGGTTTTGTTGACTGGTTGAGCTACTCATTTTAGTTCTGAGCACATTCAATTTATAGAAAAGCCTTATATACTACATGTATATGGCAATTGAACTTAAATTATTTGTGTTCTCACGCTACTGTTCAATGAAGTTTGCCAGTTTTCCATATCACTATTAATTTAGTGAATCCCATGGATTTTGCAGCACTATGCTATAATTTTACTCACAGCAAACAACAAACAATACAATTGACCAAAACCTGGTGACTTATCAAATTACACGGTAACTATGCACCATCATTTGGATTATATCCATAAGTTGTCAGATGCACCACAAGTCAAAGGTCACTTCATGAATGTATTCCGAAGATCTCTCCGTGAATGTTTGAATGTATTTGGCAGATCACTCCATGAATGTATTGCTGATGATGTTGGTATTGTTTTATATGGTCTAAAACATTACAACTGTCATCATGGGTCTGGGTCCTCCTGTATAAAGGGGGGTAACTCCTCCTCTCGTAGCAAATGTCCTGAAATATAGATAACACTCTGGTCAGCACCTACAGTACATGAAATATAGATAACCCTCTGGTCAGCACCTACAGTACATGAAATATAGATAACACTGGTCAGCACCTACAGTACATGAAATATAGATAACACTCTGGTCAGCACCTACAGTACATGAAATATAGATAACCCTCTGGTCAGCACCTACAGTACATGAAATATAGATAACACTCTGGTCAGCACCTACAGTACATGAAATATAGATAACCCTCTGGTCAGCACCTACAGTACATGAAATATAGATAACCCTCTGGTCAGCACCTACAGTACATGAAATATAGATAACCCTCTGGGCCCAATTTCTCAAATCTTCTTAAGTCCTTTATAACAAGATTAAGCTAAGCTTGCTATTTTTGTTCTTCAAATATTTGCGTAATATTAACTTCTTAAAGAACTTTTATAATTTATATAGGAATTAAATTTATGATTAACACAATAAACCATTTTCCTTTCAAAAAAGTTCAATTTAAGTATGTATATTAGCTAATTGAAATAAGCTACTTAAACCTGTTAAGTTTAAGAAGTTTGGAGAAATCGGGGCCAGGTCAGCACTTACAGAACATACAAGACATGACACTCAAATTAGCACTTAGACTATGTCCACCCTTGGAAATTAATAAACTATCTAAAGTCCACACGCAATCATCTGTCCTGGCCTGGGGTTCATACAAACATCTGAAGTAATTTCTTAAGTCTAATCTTTAAAGTTTTCATAGTCAAATAAAGGAAAAGAATAAGTGGTCTTGAAATAAAAGAATACCTTGAAGTTAATATTAATGTACAACCCTCAGGGGACAGAAACCCAAACTATTTTTGTGGTTTTCCTAGCCTGTACCTACTTTAAACACATGTATAATGAGTATATATTTAGGCTAGGAAAACAAACAATTGTTTGCTTCTGTTCCCTGTAGTAAATTTAGTAAAATCAATAAAAATAAAAAATAAAAATATTCCCATAATATTAAGTTATAATAAATCAACTGACCAGTGACAAACTTAACTTAAAAGACTTGATATGAATGCGGGATGAATGCAAGTCAAGGGCTTTTACCATCTAGTATCACTTAATGGATCTAAATATTTGCAATTTTCTTTTTTTCTTTTTGCATAACCAATCAAACAATTCATTCACTATTTCAAGACTTTCCTAGGAAAATATCCAACATATAATGATGTTGCACAAGGCAATCCACTATCATAAGCTTTTGTTGAAAACTGAAAAGTTAAAACCCTTTGAAAACTCACTCTGTTGAGGAAGGCGAATACTGTCCTGGTCGTTTAGCGTGGTATGGTGAAGCTTCTTCCGGAACTTGTACTTGATGTACAACTTCTTATCCTCTCCATAACAGGGGTCATAAAACCCTGGAAGGTCGCTCTGAAAAGGGTAAAAAATGGGGTCAAGTGAGTGATAAAAAAAATATCAGTCTGGAATGTTGAGCTGAAAAGGAGCCATAACCATTAGGAATAGGTGCTTGGAGGGAAATCATACAGGGACATAAAGGTCACTCTTAAAAAAGAGCCCCAAAATAGGCCATAAATGTTAAGAGAATTAAGTGCTAGGAAAGAATTGATAATGGGTAATACCGGGTAATTAAAGTTGGGAAAAAGGGGCCACAAATATTATTCGTACTAGGAATTTTGATAAAGGGTAATAGAAGTGGTATGGTCTCTATGAAAATGGGCCACACAAATAAGCAAAATCTTTGGGAAGAATAATATAAAGGGTCATAAAAATGGAGGTCACTTTGATAGGTACTTAAAAAGGGGATACAGCAATTTTTTTCAAAGGAATTAATAAGGATTATTAGTTGCATGTAGGTTTTTTGAACCGAAGCCAAAAAGGGGACAAACAAATTACACACAACAAAATATTTTACATCAAAAAAGAACCCATTCAAAAGCATTTCTGCCTCAAATGCCAAATGCATATTGATAAACTATGTGAAAAAATCAAATATACATAAAACAAATTTGATGATAATGAAACAGCTTGGTTGCTATAGTTACCTTGCTGTTCTTTTCAGGTGAGATAAGTTTAGAGTCTTTGACTAGAGCTTGAAGTTGGACCGTGACATCGATACAGTCAGCACTCTGAAGGTCACTGTAATAACATGTCATAACATTATGTAATAGTTAATATAGATGACATGAAGTAGTATTTTAATGATGAAAAATGGGCGGAGTGAGCGTAGAAAACAAGCTCTTGTGTATTGGATGAGTGGCAGATGGCAGACCTTTAAACTTCCTTGAAAATTAAAAATCTTATTGATTAAGCTTAGTTCTTAATGATGCCTATCTGCTATTTCATTTGGTTTAGGTTGTATTCTAAAAATCTATATGTGTCTGTTAATCAATAAAAGGGTTGTTTAGTTCAGGTTTAATCCTGAAAACAGGATTGTGAGCTTTTAACTTCAGGCTATTGTACAGTTGTAGATTGCAAATTGCTCGGACATTTGCATCAATAGCAGTAGGAAGTATCATGAAATGAACATTAATGACTTTGGAAATGACTTTAAAAGGGGTCTAAGCCCCTTTACCCTGCTTTGAGCATAAATCCCTCATACTCGAACAGACTTCTGGCTGTTATTGAGGATTGACAATTATCAGCTGTAGGAACCCCTGTCATTTATAATATTAGTAAACAATGTAAAAGAATGTTCAAATTATCACATTTATGCATATTTTCATTCTTCACATGATTACATGAATCCTTCTGGTAATGTTGATGTTTTTTTATATATGGGATAAAATATGTACCCAGGCAATTTAACTAAGTAGTTGTCAGACGACAGTTTTCCATAACCCCAGTTATAATAATCACCCTTTTTTTCAGATATATGGGATAAAATGTGTATCCTGGTAATGAATAGACAGTTGGATGATTCCTGAATGATTTCATTTCTATACACTGCAGTTATAATGATCACCCATTTTTCTGATTTATGGAATGAAAAGTGTACCTGCAGTGCATACCTAGGTTATTTAGACTAGAGGTTTCCATACATGACAGTTGTAACAATCACCCATTTTTCGGATGTATGGGATAAAATTTGTACCAAGATAATTTAGACAAATTGGAATGAATACGGTACCTTGGTGATTCAGATGAGAGTTTTCCATACACCGCAGTTATAATGATCAGACCATTCTTCCGTTCCTCAGCTTCTGTTATCCTCTCCACAGTCTCCTTCATCAACTCAACCTGAACAGTTATATATAGCTATTTTAAAATCTTGATTATAAAAATATATGATATTCAATGAATTCAATAGTAACTACCCTTCTGAAATACATGTATAGTGAAATGTTTTGGATATGAATACAAGTTGAGCTGTTGGGTCATAACATATTCAGAATCAGACACAACAGCCACACAAAACAGTACACATTTATTATTTGATTTAGGCAAATTTACATTATGAAAATTAAAGTTTACAAGCTTTGATCTATTTAATCAAATCCTTGAATTTTCACACTCAGACTCTGATTTATATACAATGACTTTTAATTCAGCTGCACGTAATTCAAGGAGGAAGCATTAAAAAGATGTGTAACCATCAAATCAACCAAATTAACTAGAATTCTGTAAATCTCATGTGCTGCATGTCAGAAGCGCACATAATTTGAGTTTTGATCTAAAATCAATAGGGGTCCTCTTCTGACTATGGCTAGTGTGCAGTTTGAGGACTCTACACCTAGCAGTTCAAAAGTTTCACAAATGAAAGTACACTTTTTTGTATTTCCAGTAAAGCAGTCATTGAAATTTGCTTTTGGATGAACAAGCCCGAATTCTTATACTATTGCTTAGCATAATTTTTTTTTAACAAGCCCTGCAATATCAACTTAAGAATTTGAGCAAGCCCTGAAGACATTTTACCAGCCCAGGGTTTGAGGGCTTGTGTTAATTTCGACCACTGGTAAAGGTCAGAATGATCATGACCTTTGATCCAAAAGGCATCATCTGACCAAGGCTAGTGTGCATATCAAGTTTGAAGACTGTACAACAAGATATTCATAGGTTATAAGATTGAAAATGAAAATGTGAGGGCACCAATCACACCCACATAGCATGAGAATATTCAAAGGAATCCAAAATTTCAAAAGAACTCTGTGTTTGGTTACCATAGATTCAGCATTGGTTTTTTTCTCCTGCATCTTTTCCTGCTGTTCCTGCTTTTGTCGCTCAACGTCCCTGAAAGAGACCATGAAGACATTTTTATTGGGTTTCTGCACCAGACACACTCTCGCCAAGCATGAAGGAAAAATTTCCCTAAACCAATTTTTGCTTTGAAGGACAATTTCTCTCCCCCACCCCCATAGCTTTCTCCAAATTTTCTGTATTTTTGTAATTAAAATTTTCGTAAAATGTAATACAGTAAAATGATATTAATGAATTCTTCTACAATATGCGTGGTAAATGTTTGTCTCTCTATTTTCTGTTAAAAAGGGTCGTTACTCAACAATTATTAAAGCGTTATGGGCCTTGCAGTACTCATGTGGATTGTCTCTTGCAACATGAGTACCAAGTTTCGTTTAAATTTCTTGAAGCCCTTTTCAGTTATTGCCAGAAATAAGGTTTTTCTTTCAGAATATAGACAAGCCAAAAATGCCGTCCAAATTGTTTTAGTAAATAGTTTCACCCTAAGCCAAAACATTTAGTCATTAAAATTCAACATCCTAACTTGCTGCCAGGCATAGTTAGCAGTCAAGCTTAATCAGTGTTCACACATGTATTCTTTATAAAGGCTTATGTAAAGCTCATGAATGTTTCAGTTTTTGTAGTTTTTCTATTTACCGGTACTAGAGATATCGGTTTATCCCACAGGCTACAAGTGCCAACATTTTTTATCTTGAAACTTTTCGATGTGAGTGTGAAATATGAGACAGGTTAATGGTTTTGTTTTTACATGATTTGAAGGCCACAAAACTGAAATTAAACATAAAAGTTATAAGCCTTATAGGCCTCTATATATAAGTAATGAAAGTAAATATGTGATATTAAATTTAGCCAACTATGTATATAAATGTTTCCAAATAAGATCATCATGTTTGGTGAAATGACATAATTACAATGTACATTCCACAGAATTATGCCATATTTTAGTTGATCAACAACATTGTGCATTATAGATATCTGTTTATACTCATTTGGGAGGTTATCAGTAGTGACTTAATAATGATTGTCAATTTATGAGTGAATTCCTTCTTTTTGCTGTTGTCTCCTGTTAAATGTTTTATAAATACTAATTTGTTGTTGATTATAAACATGATTCCCATTTGTAAGTTATAATCACATATAAACATCAACTCTGGATTTAAATAGTACATTTACATTACCTTTTAAGGCATAAAAAAGAAATGGGAAACATGCTTATTAATTTTCCAAATAAGCTTAATATGTTATTTGTGTTAAAAAAATCAAAATGAAGCCTTATTTACATTTACTAAATATGTTGCCTTACTGTTTCAATTCACTTTCTACATTATGTAATCTGTGATTTATATGTTATATAACATGACCCATGACTGGAATAAAATTTATCTTATCTTATAAGTTTGGAATTGATTTTGTTGAAAGTTAGGTAATCCATTTTGATTCAATAATTGAAGTGATAGTCGTATCAAAATACATACACATACATGTACATGTATAACAAACATACATTTTTAGTGATTAACTACATACTAAATAATACATTTATGAAAAATATTAATTACTGATAACAAGATTGTAACCGTGTATTTAATAGCTGAAAACACACAAAAATTAAATGCTTGGTAGGACCTAAAAGATTCACAGTGACCATCTATCGTCTCATTAGGGAGAAAAAAACAATAAAAAAAAAGAACAATTGTTTCTGATATGTATTAACCCTTTTTCGTAAATTAAAACAATATTAATTGCGGTACATCTCATTTAAATTAGGAGTAAGAGTGCATCTTTAATTGATTTGTACCTTACAATTACTCAGACATAATACTAGAGTTTAGTTGCCCATTTGCTTGATCCATTTACGAACCAGAGCACCATCAAGAGAATGCCACTTCTTGTCTTGTGATATAAATATATATTATACCTCACATAAATTTGTCCCTTCTTTGTATATATAAACTTGATCGGTCCATATATCACTGTATTTTGATGAAAATCTATTTTTATGACGTCAGCGGTCCATATTATATTTTTGGCCGGTCCGGACCTCGCCAAAAATGTAATATGGACCGCCGACGTCATACAATTGGTAAGTGCGGCTTGCTATTTTCACAATGGCAAAAACTTTTCGCAAGTAAACATTATTAGATTTGTTCAATAAAACACATTTAAATCGCTTCAAAAATATTGAATTGTAATGAAAAGTGTTCGGTATAATATAAGAAATATAACACACCACTTCGGCCCATTTGGCATTATAAGGACTGGTCAGTCAGCCCTCGAAGGTGACCTTCGGTGGCTGCCTGGCCGGTCCTTATAATGTCATATGACCCTTAGTGGTGTGTTATATTTCTTAAATAGATGATAACTGTTTGTTGCAGTGTAATATCATAATTTATTTCACCCAGTGAACACCAAAAGTTATATTGTATATAGTGAAATACCGTATTATATCATGCATAGGACGCACTTTTTTACCCCCAATTCACGCCTTAAAAATTGCCTGCGTCCTTTCTATGCTATTAGAATTTCATCTGTTTTTTTCCAAGTCCATTTCAGGTCGAAAATATCGGACCGGGGAAGAACGCGGTAATAGTAAGTATCTGTACTGCGTCACCGAAGAGAACAACTAACGTAGGTAAAATCACGTAAGTTAACACACGCAGAAATATATTGAATGTTTACTTTAAAATGATTTATTGAGAAATAAATTGAAAAAAAAACACGAGTGTTTACTTTTTTATAAAAGGGACGCTACTCACAAAAACTCGATGTGAGTGCACTTTAACTGGATTGAGTTATAACGGCAACGGAAATCGGGAAAGGAGGTAAATTTCAATTAATCGTTGTTTATGATTTTAATGTTTCGATATTTTACAAAACATTTTGTCGTATGTTACTGTTTTAAAAAATTGATAAATGAATGTGCATAACGCAAAGTAGCATTATTGTCACTATCAAATCTTTTCAAATGTGCGAAGGTGTGAAAAACACCCGCTGTCTGTTATTAGAAAAACATCAATAGAACAAACTATTGTGATGGTAATATCTTATGGTTGTTTGCCCGATGTGCCTTCCGCTGTCAAGGCTAATTACTGACACTTAATTATGCCGACATGCTTTAATCCGCACAGCGACAAGCCTTATCAAAACAATCATCAGTTTTGACAATACACAGTTTTGTTGCGATTGCAACGGTTGCAACGGTTGACTGTCATTCAGAAGGCATGTCGAGACTATTGCAACGGTTGCAACGGTTGACTGTCAGTCGGGACTATTACGCCATTTGTATAAGTCTTATAATATGCGTAAATGTTCTCAAAATGTCAAGACATATATCATTGTTGTGTACGCTAAATTACCAAAATATGACAATAATTATCAAGATATACAAGACAGTTACCAAAATATGCCTTATATACAATTTTTGTTTGTTTTTTACTTCAATATATATGTTATAAATACTTGACCAACCTCAATTTTTCGGCTCCGATTTTGATATTTTTCCACTGCGTCCTATCTTACATATTAGGGGTTTTTACCCGTTTTCTCAACTATTTTTTTGCCTGCGTCCTATCTATGCTAGCGTCCTATACATGATATAATACGGTATTCACTTTTGGTGTTCACTGGGTGAAATATATTGCATTGAACCATTTTTTTTATTATTATATGACCTTAATTGGAATGTAAAGTCAACAATTACTTTTTCAGAATAACGCAGCAATTTGTATGCAAACATAGTCATTTTTGAAATGACGTCCCAGCCCTGTTTGGCTGATGTTTGATTTGGAACTTAGAGCAGCCAAAATTTCAACAGTGAAAAATATTAAAGTGATATTTTCACTGATTGAAACAGTGGAATATCAATTTTATATCATTGATAAATCTCTATAAACCACCGGAAAGCATATAATAAAAGCCAAGTCCAATTCACCAACCTCTCTTTCTGCATGGCCAGGAAGGGAGTAACGATCAGGTTCTTCACGGCAACGTAGAACACGATGGGAGCAACGGTACCATAGAAAACAGCCGAAGGAACTATCTCGTGGGCCAAGGTTACCGGAACAAGGATTGTGTGTTGGCCTCGGTCCATTCTGGCAATAAATATTAGAATAGTGATGCATATTAATACAACCAAAATCACCACGGTCCATTCTGGCAATAAATATTAAAACAGTTAGGCTTATAAATACAAACAAGATCACCACAAGGGGACGACACAATCATTCTTTTTTAACAGTCAACAAAGGGCATAATTTGGTAATTGCATTTAGCCAGATTTATGCGCTACACGTGTCTGATTTCACAATGTTTATTGTTCCCGAGTCCGTTTGTTAATTGTCTTTTAGTTTATCCATTATTAAATTGTAATTAAGAAGCATGGTCAAACAAAAGATAATATCAAAAAGATATCTGTGTTAACATGTATTATGCTATGTCGTCAACAGTGTCAATATAAATAATACCTGCACTAAACGAAACATGAGTCGATCAATATCATCGATATTGTATTGTCGGAATACTTGAGAAATACCAATAATTAATGAAGAGAAACAATTTAACCTTTTTGCAAATATTTTTAATATAAATCGGACTTGATTGGTAACTCTAAATCATAGGAACATGTCTGTAAACTTGTTTAAAATGCAGGAAATTGCACCATTTTGATTATGAAAATAAAAAAAACTGATGTCTGGAGGGGACATCCCTCCCAAACCCTCCTCTCCCGACATGCCTTATGAATTTCCTGGCGGAAACCCTGTCTATTGCAATAGATCATGACAGATAGTATTTCATACTGAGTGATAGATCTCTGAATGTGAAATCAATGATTTCTGAATTCAATTATTCCCAAAACTTTACATCACATAATTTACATAAGGATGTTGAATTAATTAGTACAGGTAAAAAGATTTCATAAAAATACTTTAGATTGGGATTTTCTTCTGAAAATTGGGAAAAATATCATAAAATATCATATATTATCATATATTTTGTTTTGAGAATGGGTCTGATAGTCGGATCCGTGGGTATTATAGAAAAAGCCCTAAAGTATGACCTTGACCTTGAACCAAGCTACTTGTAACATAAGCTCAGCACATCATCTCAATTAGGTTAACATTTATGGCTTGTTATTTCACATTCCTTTGAGCGGTTCAAATGATACAGAGCAGACACGATTTGTGACAGACGGAGGGATGAACGGCCAGAAAAATCAAACAGAAAAATATGTCTTAATGAGGAGACATAATAAACTAATCAAACAGCCAAATCCAACAGCTTACTTGAGCGCTAGTCCAACCCCAGATGTTCCCAGAGAGACTGTGGCTCCTATCGTACTGAATGAGGTGATTGTCTTTTGAACGCCGACTTCCACATGAAAACCCGTTGTGCCGGCCCTTTCAATAAATATGAAGTAATTTGAAAAATATGACAGCATTGAACATTTTCGTCATTCAGTCAAAATGCGTATTACAATACACGACTGCCCCATCAGCAACTCATTTAAGAATCATGTTTAGAACACATTGCGTAAAATCGTGCCAACATAATTAATATAATGTAGTTATATCTTGTTTCACAATTGTTGTAAACAAAATAATTTTAAAATAATGAGCATTATTCATTACAACGTTTATGATCAAATACAGACAA
Organism: Mya arenaria; assembly: GCF_026914265.1. NCBI lineage: Eukaryota > Metazoa > Mollusca > Bivalvia > Myida > Myidae > Mya > Mya arenaria. Next base: position 424,298 of record NC_069130.1, read on the forward strand.
GGAACATCTGTTATTTTGGATTTACACTTTTTATTATCACTTGAAGAGATGAAACAAGTTACAATTTGTGTAAGTGGCAGCAATTTCCCACCTGGATTAAGTGGCCACCTTTCTCAAGCAGACAATTTGACTATTTCTCAAAGGCGGCCACTTTATACAGGTTTTACTGTACTAATTAATTTCATAATGAATCATGCTGTTAACTATGGGCCGACTTTTCAAAACTTTGTCAAAGTTAACAACGTGAATAACATCATTGTTGTTAACTTTCAAATCGCTACTATTCAGCAAGTTTCACGGGCACGCTGGTCATCTGCAGAACTTCTTACACACTTTGAGACAATGGTTTCAGCTGTGCTTGTTTAATTAAAAAAACAAGAGCTCTCACAGAGACAGAGCGCTCGACTATTCCACTGCTTTTCAGTGTAAGGATTGAAAAGTTTTGGCAAAACATGCATGGATCACTGTTAGATTAGATTTCAATGCAATACATGATGTGCGGAGATATAAACATAAATGTGGTTACATGCAAAATTTTAACCAGAATTTTAAGTGTAATAATAAAGGGCCATTATTTGCAAAAAACAGTTATCTTACTTGGTAATTCAATTAGGTTGGGTGGTTGAATACCATTGTATAAAGTCTCAATGCAATACATCAAGTAGTTGCTGAGATATTATCCTATGTGTGCTTACATGCAAGACCTTAACCAGAATTTCTAAGTCGCATAAAAAAGGGGCAAAAATTATATAATATGAAAGATAGAGTTATCTTACTTGATTTAATAAGAAGGTAAAATGGTTGGGAGCCTGTGTGTAAAGTTTCAATGCAATACATGATGTATTCGCTGAGGTATTGACTTAAAAGTGGTTACATGCAAAACCTTAACTAGAATTTCTATCTCGAATAAAAAAGGGGCCAGTTTTTTTAATTTAATACAAACTAGAGTTATCTTACTTGGTTATTTAAGTAGATTGGATGGTTGAGTACCATTTAATAAAGTCTCAATGCAATACATCCAGTAGTTGCTGAGATATTAACCTATGTGTGCTTACATGCAAAACCTTAACCAGAATTTTTAAGTCAAATAATAAAGGCCCATAATTTGCATTATATTCAAAAAAGTGTTACCTTACTTCATTAATTTAGTAGGTTATATAGTTGGGAAAACATAGGTTTTAATGCAATACATGATAATCTGCTGAGATATTGACTTAAATGTGGTTACATGCAAAACCTTAACCAGAATTTCTAAGTCGATTAATAAAGGGCAATTATTTTGCATTAAATGCAAACTAGAGTTATCTAACTTGATTAATTTAGTAGGTTGGATGGTTGAGTACTATTGTATCAAGTCACAATACAATACCTCAAGCATTTGCTGAAATATTAACCTATGTGTACTTGCACGCAAAACCTTAACCAGAAGTCAAATAATAAAGGCCTATTTCTTTGCATTAAATGCAAACTAGATTTATCTAACTTAATTAAGTAGGTTGGATAGTTGAGTACCATTGTATAAAGTCTCAATGCAATACCTCAAGTAGTTGCTGAGATATTATCCTATGTGTACTTGCACGCAAAACCTTAACCAGAATTTCTAAGTCAAATAATAAAGGCCTATTTCTTTGCATTAAATGCAAACTAGATTTATCTAACTTAATTAAGTAGGTTGGATAGTTGAGTACCATTGTATAAAGTCTCAATGCAATACCTCAAGTAGTTGCTGAGATATAATCCTATGTGTGCTTGCACGCAAAACCTTAAACAAGGGGTGACACCGACGCTTGGGTGAGTAGTATAGCTCTCCTTATTCTTCGAATAGTCGAGCTAAAAATCAGCACATCATAAAATAGTTCACCTTTAAAGGGTACCAACAATGCTGTTAACAATGCTGTTAACAATGTTGTTAACTTCATTGTTAACTTTTGACTTGTTACTTCTCTGGAAGTTAAATGCAAACACTTGCAATCTGATCTATTTCTAACAAGATTTGAGTCATCGGTTTCAGCTGTACTTGTTTATATTCAAATATTTGAGCATATCATTACATATTACATGTCCAAAAGATAACAACAATGAACTCACTTTGCCTGGACTGTTATTGATCCCTCATTATTGTGGAACTTGTGAGTGTACGACACTGTCATATACGACCCCTTTATCGTTAGCTGAAATATACAAGGATTCATGAGGGCAGTGTTTGAAAAAATTAAAGGTAGTCTGCGGTACTCCGATCGTCCCATATAAGCCCACCAAGCTACTGTCTTTTCATAATGTGATTTAAAAAAATATATATATTTAATGGTGTTTATTTGGGCTATTGAAATTGGAGTCGGGCTTGTAAAGTTTCCTTTCTGATGGTAGATTCAGATCAGAACAGTGTGAGAGTCCTGTGTCCCTGATTTTGATAAATTGTAGGTCACATACCATAGCTTGTGTGATGATCTGCCGTTTCTCCGATGTGTAGATGAGTGTGTTACTCAGCGCTGGAACAGGCCAGTTCAAGTGGAATCGCCACTGCCAGTTCTTGTCAAACATAAACACAAGACCTGAAAATTATATAACAATTTAAGTCTAAGTTTGAAAAAACTTACCTGAACTAAGGGCCAAGTTTGAGTAGGACGGGTAAAAGAATTGTCAACTATCTTATAAACCAAACCATATGGATGTTTTGGTCATAAAAGCTAAAATCTTTCCTAGGGCGAGTATTTATAAAACATCATACTATTAGGTTGTTTCCTCACTTAATTCAATTCCTTAAAATTTCAAAGTTAAATTAAAAGAAAAAGTTTTATAGGCATTATAACCTGAAAGTATGTATTTATTAAGTCAATGAAAATATTCAGAAATCATTACGTTATTATATCATATGACTAATGAGATACATGTGAAATGCTACACAAATGTGTATGTGGGTTGACATTGCTCACAGCTGCCTTAGCAAGTTTCATCAGACTTTATTTTCACACAATATATATACACACAATAGACTTGAGAATCATTATGTGCTATTTTTAAATGGGTAAACTCTTCTGAGATAGCGACAAAATAATCTTTAAATCATGTAAATTGATGTATTATCAGCCTCGTACAAGCTCTCATAGATAAATCTAGGCTTGTTTAGAGGAAATACTGTATTTGCTGATTTTGGGACCATCTGATGTCTAATTTCTTAAAAGTGATAGTTTATAATACAGTAGTTTCAACCAATAAGCAAGCAATGGTCATTCTGTAATTTGAAACATTTACTCGAGATCACTTACCAGCTCCTAATCTTGGTGCCAGAAGTATAGATGTACTGTTGTAAGCCGGTACCAATTTGGCGCTTAATGATAAATCGCTGAAATATGAAGAAAACAACGTCTAAATAATATGGGTGTTGCATAACAGTATGATTATAATTGCATCATTTTTGCAATACTTTTGCAGGCTCTGAAACATGGACACATGAAAAGCTCAGACAGCCTTTTTAACTTTTTCATTATTTTATTTCGAAACATTAGTCTTATCATGGTTATAATGTTGAACTAACAAATGCGCAGTGGAGTGAACACCCACAAGTATGGGCCTTGCCTAACAAATACATGTTGTCTCTGGCAACATGGGTACCTAGTTTGAAAAGAATAACTCAAACAGTTCTCATTCCAGTGATTTGTTTTTAAATTATTTTAACGCCTGTGCCTTGCAAATTGGGAAAAAAAGTCGACTTTGGAAAAATACAAAATTAGGCCAATATAGCTAATATAATGGAAAATATACATGTTTTCACTTCTTTATACATAAATTATGCTGTGCAAGAGTTAGTCTTGTCAAGCTTTTGTTTGCTTTTTCATTCATTAACATAGTCTGCATTTATCAAATTGGGAAAAAATATAAATTTTTGGGAAAAATGGACAGTTTTTCGCAAGGGGAAACAGCCTTTTGAAGGCAGTAAATTGCACCAAAAAAAATCACTGCTCTGGCAACATGTGTTCCTAATTTGATAAGAATACCTCAAACAGTTCTCACACAATGGCCAAGGTAAATTTCATGCCAATATTTTGCTTTCGAATTTGATTTACAGACTATCTGAATGCAAGTCGACAAGTCCTAGAAAATGGTATGGCAATATTTAATACCTGCAATTACATGTAAATAAAAAAGACTTGCTAACTTACCATCTTCTAAAGAAAACGTGTGACCACTTAAATGATACATCTTGCTTTGAACCAACCATTACGGATGACTGAAAAATAAAAACAATTAAAAATGTAATTAAAGAAAAAAATGAGAACATGGGATCAGCACAGGACATCTGTAACTCAGTCTATCTGAACATTGCGTTACATCTACCCTGTACAGTTCAGAATCCTTAATGACTTAAACAAGTAATGCCTAACCTTTTATATTACAATTGGCATGTGTCACAGTGATTCTTTTGAATTATTTTCACTGCCTGTGCCATGCAAATTGTGAAAAAGTTGACTGTAGGAAAAATACAAAATAAAGCCAAATACCTAATATAATAGCAAATATACATGTTTTCATTTTTTAATGCATACATTATGCTGTGAAAGAGGAAAACTTGTCAAGATATTACTTCATTTTTCAAAAAAACATTTCTTTTATTCATTAATATTATCTATATTTAGAATATTTATTTGTTCACTATTGCTAACGCATGAAAATGTATGACTTTTGAACTGTTAAACAAAGTTGCATTGTCTAAACACTATATTGTTGTCACTGATTACACGCATAAAAAACCCTATAAGCCTGGATCAGGTCAAGTTGCCAATGCCTGGTCAACAGTGTTTTTTTTCACCCCTTTCACAATCCCAAAAAGAACAATAAAGAAGGTAAGTAAGCAAGAACTGACGTGTTTAAATGCAGTCTAACTCACTTTAAAATTCTGTGAAGCCAATATCATAAGGGGGCTTAGCTCTGCTTCCTTATTTGAAAAAAGTATGGTTAATATACAATTTCAGGCATTTTGTCCCTATTTTCACAATTTTCACAATAAAGCACAGGGGTGGTATTCATAAAAGAACTTCACATTTTAAGTCATTTTCTTAAGTTAAGTATCACACTTATAATATGATATAATTACTTCATAATATCAGAAATAACTTATCATCGCTGATCTGATTCAAAATACATTCTAAAGGTTAAAAACACTTATACTTTTCTTTTAATTTGACTATAATTTTCTTGGAAATGGACTTTATAATAGGGAAGAAATGACTTAAGATGTTTTTTGAATACCGACCCAGGCCTCATTCACAAAAAGGTGAGATAGAAAAACTCCATACTTTATGTATTATGATTAGTTCATATTAATAACCCTTTATTGGAAAGGTCCATAATTTCAATGCAATGTAACTATTATATTAAGGTAGATTACCTGTTTTTTTCCATTATGATTTCATATGTTTGAATTCCATTTGCAGAAAACGTGTTGTTGTTTTCTGCTCTGATCATAAAACAATACACACTATTTACTGAATGAGTTTTTCTCTAATATATTCAAGCATCTTACCACCAAAGTTCCTTTGGTTGTAAATCGTTTGTATGAAGCCCTGAAGTTTCCTGAGCCCCTGCCATCTTGTGCGTTCACTTGCCAAGCTAGGGTGCCCGTATCTCGACTGGTTAGAGGACATTCTACAGACTGGGACAGTGTCATCGAATTGATCTCGGGCACCGTCAGGTCACTGGAAACAGTTGCAAATTGATTGTGTTTTTTATATAATTCTAAAGAATGTTATCACCTATCAGTAAATCATTTTATAACTTGTTCTCAGAAAATGTTTAGTGATAAATTGATAACAACATATATCATATTTAATTACATTTATGTAATCGTTCAAGTCAAGTCAAGTCAAGTCAATATTTATTTATTGTCGGGTACTATCATCAACAGTTTAACATAAGCTATGAATAGCTTTTGACAGACATTATAAATAAATAGCATAATTTATGTAACTAATATATCACACACATCAGTTCATGCAAATAATAATATTCAGTATGTACACTTGAAACAAATAAATAATTCTTATAGTAAAATCACATAAACATATTTGGCAGTTGAAAGACATTAGACTATATATAGAATGTAGGTAGATTAGATGACATGAATTACAATCTTAATGAATAAGAATGAGCCGGGTGATCACAGCTAAATTGCATATGAAGAAAAGGTGGAAACCACTTAAGACCCATCATACAGATAATTTGTGGTACCTCTCTTGAAATAATTAAATTTTGCGAAATACTTCTGCTTCAGGAAATTCCAAATTATGTATAACAAGGACTATTTCTGTAGAATTATGTTGAAATCAGGCAATGGTTTCTTAGAAGGTTTTTAAAGTGAATCCTTTCAGTTGCCATGGCAACCAGAATTCTGCATGGAACTGATTTTATTGAAGGAATCAGGAAGAAGACCATCCATGAAACATTCCTGTTAAGTTTGTGAAATTGAATTGGTGTAGGAGGAGAAGTTGTCTAAAGGAAGAAGTTTACGATAGACATGCGAAAACCGACAATAGACAATCACCATATCACAATAGCTCCGCTCAGTACTATGTACTCAGGTGAGCTAAAAGACCATCCCAGTATTGCTACTCAATTCTTACATTACATCATAATCCTCTTCATCATCATCATCATCCTCATAATCGTATGCATTGGACTCAAATAAACTTGACGCGTCAACTGATATTGTTGAAGTGCTCTGAAAAATAAAAGTAGCAAAAGCATTACATTAAAACTGTGATTGTTTAAACAGGCGGTCGTTTCGAGAACTGGCAATCAGTAGAGGTCGAGGCTTAGCCCAACCATTATTCCTTCTATTTTCATAAAAATAACTCAAGGACTCCTGCACCATTGCTGGTCCCAAATACATAAATCATGATCGAAACCTTATGATTTCCTCGAGGTCATAGTTTTACTCAATTTCTCGAAAGCGTGTTCTAAAATAAACAAACAATTGCCAGTTGTTAAAACTTTCGCAAGTAGTAAAAATTGCAATGACAGAAGAAAGGAAATTAAATAGGAAAATTAAATTTGACTAATGCCATAATATGCACTGTCATATTTCAATGTTGCTTGTTTAGAAAATGAGCTTTTTATAAAAAACAAAATTATTTTTTCACTGTTTTTCAGGGGTTTTCTTTAAGAGTTTTCACATTTAGTATACGACAGCCCTTGAACATACGAGCGGTTTTCCAAAATTGGAAAAACTAATCATTTTTCTCTTTAAGGCCTATGACAAAAACTTCGACCTGTCAAAATTTCATTACGCATCTGCATATTTGCGTACAGTCACGTACATTATTATTTTATCATACCGATTTTTAGATCAGGAGCCTATCCGCTTCCATGTGAAATTTTATTTGAAAATATTCAGTATTTATAGAGGCAAGACAATACATAATCAGTGCAGAAGTAAACAATTGTTATGACAACTTTAAACTTTGAAAATACATTGTAAGAGGGGGATAGCTCTCAGTGTAGATAGAAAATTTGACTAGTCCCAAAACCAATTTCACTAGCCCTAACTTAAACACCATAAAGTATCACTGTTTTGGAAGAATTTATGGAAGTTTGAATATGATTTGAATACGATTTCCCCACGATTCTGACCAGTAATCAAGCACGCTCATTCAGTTTCAATAATTCCTCAAATGTTCCTCAATCTTGATAAGCGTCGTAAACTGAAAGCTATCCCAGATGTGATACCGGCAAATTAAAATGAAAACAGTAATAATTGCAGAGACTTTAACCTGGCCATGCAAGTGACTTGGACTTTGAAGCTAAGAACCACGGTTGTTGTTTTCTTATCCTCAATTATTTTGAAATTCAAACATGTATGTTAATTTTGGACCAGAAATGAACCACTATCATTAGTAAGGCTGACATAACTGAACAACTGACAATGTTCAGAGGCTAGCATTGACCTTGATGTTGAAACATGGACGGATGTTTAATTTGTTATGACAGATGATAAATAATACTGATCTAAATGAAATGTACAACCTTTGGTGATCAATACCGAAAATGGAACAATTTCAAAACAATATTAGCCAACAGTACCTGTGGGTTAGTCTGTCTCTGCAGGCGTTTTTCTTCTTCATCTCGCTTTATCCTCTCATACTCAGCAATAATTTCTGCTGGAGTTTTCACTCTCGATACCACCTGTAACATTTTACTCAAATTGTTAGAATAATTATCTAATGTTATACAGAATATTGAAAAAAGGCTACAATCAGGGTACCTTTTAGTATTAACAAAGCTAAAAGATGTGCCAGGCGTAAAAGACAAAGACAGATTCCAGGACACATAACAGAATCTATATTAAACAAAAAAATATATAAAAATATTTTAAGATGAAATTCATAAAAAAATTATTTGAGATAAACAGGGATTCTTTTTTATTTTCTAGATGTATAAACTTCCATGTGCATAATTTTATGATGCTCTAATTATGATTTTCTTTGGTGAATACTAAAGAGAGCAAGATAATTTGCGTTCAACGGTACTTTGATTATTTCTTTCTGGGTTGGTAAGTTTTTAAGCCTGTACGCCATAGAATAATTTCAAATGGCCTGATACAGAAATATGTGAGTACCTCCAATCCATATGATTCAAGACCTGACTTTCCGTACAAATCATATATCGTTCTTTTCCGTTGATCCATAAGCACTGCAAGAAAGAAATCAAATAATTATTGGCAGAATGTTATTTAAAGGATACCGGTAATTGACATCACTGTTAAATTTTAAATGTGAAATATTTTATGATGTGCTATTATATCGAAGTACAAGTACAATTGAAACAGTTGTCTCAGGTCTTGCCAGAAATACTGCAGATCACATGAGTACCCGTGTACGATTTAACTTACAGAGCAGTTAAGATTTTAAAAGTAACAACAATGATGTTAACAGGGTTTGTTAACTGAAACAAAGTTCTGAACAATTGTATAAAACTGATTATTTTCTTTGGTTTTCTGCAAAATGATTGCCAATCCTACCTTTTTTAAAGTCCATTGGTTAAAAAAATAATAATATAACTTTAAGTGTGTGTTTTGAAATATGTTGTTAAAAACAGAGAGCTTTATACCATTACTACTTAAAGCTTCATTACTCTTCTAACATAAGCCTAATAAAAAAAGCATACTGTAACCGTACCTGTTTCGGAAAAGGATTTAAACCTAACAAAGCATTATATTTTTTGGGCCAAATCAGAACACTTAAATCTGAGAACAAGGCAAAATACAGCTGTCAGCAATATTTATAGTTGTAAACAATTGGCTGAAGATCAACAATAAATCAAGATTGATAATATTTTTCATTTTCAATATTCACAATAGTGTAAATTTATGTTAATGGATTTAACAAACAACATTATTTTCCATAATTGAATAGACAAACATCAAAATTCATATTATTTCTATATAATTATCTTTATAAGACAGATAAATTGGTAATGTATCTATGAGAACAAAACGGCAATGTCAAGCATACAGTTCTCAACTGTTCTACATAGTGACGTAAACATGATACAAATGATACCTTCATGCGCTTTTTTGAGTTTATCGAAGATGACTTCTGCATTTTTCTTTTTGTCTGGATCTTGGTGTTTGTCCGGGTGATAGATCCGGCTCATCTGTTTGTACGCAGCATTGATCTCTTCCTTTGTTGCCTAATAATAAAAGAAAAATGTCAAGTGTCAATATTAAGACCAAACAGCCAGAACAATATTACCAAATGATACCACCCAGGTCAATGGATCCGATACGGCCCTGGTTGGTCGACCAATCTGTTCCATATCATCTTCCAATTTGGACTGTAATTGTCTTTCATTCTAGGCTATTGCATTGTGACTATCAAAAGTGATTCCTTTCTTGAAATCATATAAATTTACAATGAATCTTTAAAACGTTTAAAATCATTTCAGTCACATTTCTTTTCTTTCAAAATTAATACAGTACACTCAACGAGTTACACCCACTTTCCTCGCTCACTCCGAGGGATAAAGTCGATGATCGCGGGTTTCCTCCGAGGGTAAAACTGTTGCCCTCGCTAAAATCCCCCCCGAGTTCCTCCGAGTGGCTGGCTTACCGCCGAGTTTAATATGAACGATAGTGCTGAGAATCGTCCGATTTTACGATCCCGCGGCGGAACTTCGAGTCTAATCAGATAAGCAAGAAATCATTCTTGTTTAAAAGTTATTTATTTTTATGCTTATCCACATTGTTAAGCGTAAAAGATTCTTACATGTACCAACGTTTAATATGTATTTATGTCCGTAAATGCCAATTGAATATTGTCTTGAATTATAAACATTGAATCATTAAAGTATATCCACTAAGTTATTGCATCATAAAGCAGCCAACTATTGACACGATTCTGAACCATGACCTCTGACGTCAAGCGTGTGATCAATACAATGTAGAATATACTATTTATTATAAGTGGTTAAAAATAGCTATGACGTTGCATGGAATTTTCCACAGAAAACGAGGCAAGAAGGCCTTCAAAACCATGCGCTGTGAACTTTGAACGCGTGTTTGACGTCCTGATTTTCCGAAAATGTGTAACCTAGAATTTCTTGGAAGAAATGTGTTTATCAGTCATTAGCAAAAACATGTTTATAGGATACATGACAATGGGTGAAAGTGAAAAGGTTCTATCTGCTTCTTTATTTAATGTCACTTAGAACCTTTTTGCATTCACCCCACATAAATGTGCAACTAGTGAAATATGACTGCATTCTTGTGGTAAGCTAACTTCATGCAAAACGGGCAGTGTCATGTACGAACAACTAACATGGAGGCTGACATTTTATTATATGAAACAACACCGTCTAGAACAACCATTAGTAATACAATATCTGACATCTCCCCTTCTCTAAAGAAATGTTACCATGGTTACATAAATAAATGTATCAATCTTGACATTAAATGATATTACTTCTAATCTAAGTTCATAGTGAAAAGACAGTTCCATATTCATTCATGTTCAAGTATCTCAATAGAATAAAAGCAATGCGTATAAATTTAGTATGTCTCATAGCCCCTATTTTCAAACAGTTCAAACATACACTTTCACATTCATACAAATCAAACAAGTTATCTGTCATATCATGTTTTAAAATTAACTTTCATATTATTTGAATGATAATGGTATACTTATACCTTAAATCTAAATATCAACAATTGTTAATGTATTGATCTTAAAAGTACATGCATACACATAAAATATACATTATAATATTAGACTTAAGTGTATCATGATAATAATGTATCTTTAAAACAAACTTTTAAACAAAATAGTAAAATCAAAGCTGTGACTCTTGACTCTTCTTCTGTACTACTGGTCTTGTTCTCTGGCACATAATGAATTCTTCTGATTTATCCACTATATTTACTCATTATATATTTCACTATACTTTATTTTAACACTTATTTTGCATTATAATGACATTTACACAAACAATTCACCTGGATTACACACATATTCATCATACTTGGCTGGCATTCTAACACTTCTTCCAGATCTTGTGACTTTTTCTTCACTTTGACTAGATCTTTCAACACTACTCTGATTAGCTTTCTCATTCTCACTCTCATCTTCTGGCACTATTACATCTTCACTAACTTTCTCTTGACTAGAGCTTATAACACTTGACTTATTAGCACTATTTTCACTATTTTCTCCCTGAACTGGTTTCTTCGGATCTCTGTAGACTTGTGTAGAATCACTCACTTGTTGAAACTGTACTCGTGAAGGCTTCAAGTGTTGTCTATTCCTGCGAAGAATCCTGCCTGTGCTGGTCTCGACGACGTAAGAACGTGGAGCTTCATGTTTCTTGATGACTTTCCCAAGTAGTATTTTACCATTATGTCTAATGGTAACATTTTGTCCTTTATTTAGTGGTTGTAATGGCGCACCACTATGTCTGTTGTAATATTCTGCCTGAGTTTTCTGGCGTTGTCTATGCTTTTGCAGTAAATCTTCTTGGTTTACATGTCGGTTTCAAGAGTTCTGTTCTTGTTGGTAATGAAGATTTGAGTCGTCGACCAATATGCATTTGTGCCGGTAAAAGTTTAATACCTTCCAGTGGTGTATTTCTGTAGTCCAAAAGCGCTTTGCTGGGGTCGGCACTTTTCTTGATCAGATTCTTAACTGTCTGTACATATCTTTCTGTTTGTCCATTTGCTTGACTATAATGTGGACTTGTAGTAGTATGCTTGAAATTGCATTCTTGTGCAAACCTTTTGAATTCAGCACTACTAAACTGTGGCCCATTGTCTGTTACTAGCTCATCTGCATAACCAAATCTAGCAAATTGCTTTTTTATGTAAGCTATGACATTTGCAGAGGATAAATTGTCCAACTTTTCTACCTCCGGCCATTTGGAGTAGTAATCAACAGTTAGTAAATAATGCTGGCCTTTCAGTTCAAATAGATCAGCTCCTATCTTTGCTGATGGTCTGTCTGGCATGTCATGTGATATCATACTTTCCTTTCTGTTCATCTTCTTATCGTTAATTGCACAAACTTCACATTTTTCAACAGTTTCTTGTATTTCTGTCATCATTCCTGGCCAATACATGAATTGTCTAGCCCTGGCTTTGCACTTGACCACTCCCATGTGTGTTTCATGGACAACCATTAGCATCTGTTTCCTTTGTGCTTTAGGAATGATAACTTTCTGCCCTTTGTACAATATGCCATCAATAGAAGTAATTTCATCTCTACTTCATTAACTGATAGATCAGGAACAAGCTCATCATTTGTTTCAGGTAAGTACAAGTGTCTGAGATCAGCATAGTCTTTCCAGGTTTATGCACAACCTTGAAGTCATACTTCTGCAAGGGGATTGCGAATCTTTGCACTCGTGGTGGCGCTTCAGTGATTGATTTCTTGAAGATACTTTCAAGAGGTTTGTGATCTGACTCAACTATGAAATGTGTTCCATATAAGTAATCATGAAACTTCTTACATCCGAAGACTATCGCTAGAGCTTCTTTCTCAATCTGACTATACTTTTTCATTGTACTATTTAATGCTCTACTGGCATATGCGACAGGTCTCTCGTTTTGTAGTAGAACTGCCCCGAGCCCACAGGAACTTGCATCAACGTTCAATACTACTGTTTCATCTTTGTTATAAAATGCCAATACTGGTGCTTCTGATGCCATCTTTTTCAATGCTTGAAAACTATCTTTCTGTTCTGTTTCCCAATGCCAAGCTATGTCCTTTTCTAACAGCTTTCTCAATGGAGCACTAACTTGTGACATATTAGGAAGAAACTTCTGAAGATAGGTGATGAACCCTAAGAATGTTTGTAATTCTTTTGTATTTGTTGGTTGTTTCATTTCTTGTACTGCTCGCACCTTTTCTGGATCTAGCTTCAACCCTTCTTTAGTAATTTTGTGACCCACATATTCTACTTCATCTTTCCTAAACTGATATTTCTTCTCACTCAATTTCAGATTCCACTCTTCAGCCCTTTTAAACACTGCTGAAAGTCTTTCATCATGTTCTTTTTCATCTCTACCCCATACTAAAATGTCATCAACAATCACTTGAGCTCCTTCAAGGCCTTCAATCATTTCTGTCATAGTCCTTTGGTATATTTCCGGGATTGACTTTATCCCAAACGGAGCACGCAAGAATCTATATCTTCCAAATGGCGTGTTGAATGTTGTCAGCTGGGAACTTTCAGTATCTAACTTAAGTTGCCAAAATCCCGAGGTTGCATCTATAGTACTAAATACTTTTGCTTCTGGCATTTCTGCAACAACTTCCTCAATTGTTTTCATAGGGTAATGTTCTCTTTGTATGGCATTATTAAGGTCTTTTGGGTCAATACAAATTCTCACTGACTTGTCAGGTTTTGTAACAGTAACCATGCTATTCACCCACGGTGTAGGCTCTTTTTGTCTCACTATTACACCAAGTCTTTCCATTTTCAGTAGTTCTGCCTTTACTTTGTCCTTAAGCATTATCGGAACTTTTCTCGGTGGGTGTACTACTGGTTTTGCACTTTTGTCAATTTCAATTTTCACTTCTCTTGGTAAACATCCTAGTCCCTGGAACAGAGTGCTATATTCATCTTCTATGTGGTAGATTCTTTTAATCAGCCCAATACTTTCAGCTGTTTCTCCACTGAGAATTGACTGTGACTTTGTGTCTACTACATAAAATTCAACTGCATGTGTCTCTTCTTTACACTGTAAGTTCAATGTTATCATTCCATCCGGAACCATTCTATGCCCCGAAAATGATCTCAAAGCAGCAGCTTGTTTTCTCAGAGGTCCGTTGATTTTCAGTGCCTGAAAGTCTCTTCTCGTCAGCACATTACATCTTGCTCCTGTGTCTAGCTGAAATTTTAGTGTAACACCATTTACTAACAGATTCTCTGTAAATGTGTCATTTCTTTCCTTCTTCTGTTTCATACTTGTGGAAAGCATTCCAACAAATAAGGCATCCAAGTCATAATCATCATCTTCATCTAATTCATGAATTTTTCTTTCTGCTCTGGTTCTACAGACTTTGGCGAAATGATCTTTTCTGCCACATTTCTTGCAGGTTTTCCCTTTCGCTGGACAAGTTTGACTTTGCGTGTGTCTGTATCCGCAACGACCACAACTACTTGGAGGTGCATTAAATTGTTTGTAGGGTTTCTGAAAATTCTGTGTTTTTTGCGTCTGTGGCACTTTTCCCTTTGCGGCTTGATTTGGTGGTTTATAATGTTTCTCAGGGCTCTCGCGAGGGGGCGACTTGGGCGAAGTGGTCGCCTAAAATTCCCAGACTTCGCCCATTTGTATCATCAAAGCGACATTGACTTCGCCGAAAAAATAGCACATTGAAAATCTGTCAATCAGCGAGTATTTGGCCACTGTCACATTAGTCAAAACACCGCAATTAGCCATTCATAAAATTAGGTAATCTCCTAATCCGATAATTGGGCCGTGTCATCCAATTACCAAAACATCGCCAGTAGGCGGAGCTATTGATGGTCAACCAATCAGAATGTACATTGAGAAGTCCCTGATCAAATGAAATAAGTTTGTTTTAATCAGATTGAAAAGGCGACATAATTATGAAAAATCTTGTTAAGCATTTAAGAAGTTAAAAAGTAATTGATATATGTATTGAACAAACAATGCAAGACATTTTAAACATTGTTGCTTTTGAAGCAGACGGTCATAACCATCTCGGGCCATCGGCAAGGTGGCGCTAAGAAAATCAATAACATGACGTATCAACAAATATTTGATTGGTTTAAGTGAACTGTTCATGATAAAATGAAATGATAAAAAAATATTTGTAAACACAAAAATATCTTCTTTTTTGCTTTATGTAGTGTTTACTTAAGTATTTTTCTCCTGTTGATGACTTTAAAAAATCGGCGAGATCGCCATTTTGTCAGAACATTTTTTCGAGTTATATTTTTCAACCTCCCATTATGTATTGGTTAAAATTTCATCAAGAACAGTGATTTAAATGTCATTTGGTTCTTAAATGTCAGCATATTGAAAATTATTTAGCCAGAGACAAGCATATAACAGCATAGCTGAATGTGACATTCGTACCCATCCCGAACGTACCAAAATAAGATTCGTCCCCCTACTATATTGACAGTTCATTTAGAAGGTCATTTTGATTGTTTCAAATCCTTAGCTGTCTTGGTGTTTGATTCATTTTAGATGTAATTTGGAGATAAACTATGTGACATTGACAAATACACTTTTGCTGAGCCAAAAATGATACATTATTTGTGAACATTTATATAGTTATAGCAATTAATTTGAATGTGAATGTAAACTTAGTGTGTGGTATGGCATAGTTTTTGTATCAGGTGTTACGAAAAGTATCACTTCTCCCTAAAGTCTCCCCACTTCTCCCTAAATTGACTGAAGGGAGAAGTCACTTCTCCCAAAAATTTCAGCCTAGTGAGAGCCCTGTTTCTGTTGTTTCACGACATGTACATTTTGATCTTCAGCATTCATTGTTTTCAGCTGTTTTTGTGAAATTTCATAGGACCTGCAAATGTCTATTGCCTTCTCCAATTTCAAACCTGAACCCTCTTGAATTAACTTCTCTCTTATTTTCTGGTTCTTTATGCCAAATACGATGCGATCTCGAATTGCGTCATCCAAGTGTGTCTCATAGTTGCAATCTGCAGCTAGAACTCTCAAATCAGTAATATATTCCTCACAGGATTCCGAGTCATTCTGTACTCTACATTGAAACTTATAACGGTTGAAAACGATGTTTGTCTTCGGTTTAACATACTCCTCAAACTTCTTTTTCAGCTCATCAGGCTTTTTCTTGTCATCACCTGCCATAGCAGTCCAGGTACTATACACCTCTCTGCCCCGTTGGCCTACCCATATCATCAAATATGTCGATTTTTCTTCGTCACTTTTCCCTTGCAAGGGCCCATTAAACATGAAATTAACATGTGTATAAAAGTCTTTCCATGCCGAAACAAGATCAGCACTTTGCCAGTTCATCATCGGCGCACTACCGTGTAAACCCTCCATCATAGGCTATTACCGGTTTTGATTGATAGGGCTTGGACTAGATTTTATTTGGCCTTGATGATTTAATCTGTTCCCCTCCGATGTGGACAGAATTCGTCGACTTCTGACACCATGTCATGTATGAACAACTAACATGGAGGCTGACATTTTATTATATGAAACAACACCGTATAGAACAAGGTTACACACAACCATTAGTAATACAATATCTGACAGGCAGAGGAAAAATAATAATAGCAATTTACTGGAGCGGTCGTAATCGGTTGAAAATTTTAATAAAATAAATATAACTTTAGCGTAGATTCTTATCTAGTGTCCGCAGAGTTTCGCGGAGTTAACCCCTCCGAGGAACGCCGAGTTCGTTATTCTTCGGTCGACTGATCACCCTCCGAGGGCCTTAAATTCAAACTCCGAGGAACACGGACAGTCGATAAAATCATTGTGTTGGCCGCGATAGCAAAAATCCGCGGAGGGAAACGGAAAGTGGGTCTAACTCGTTGAGTGTACTGTACTCACTGTTGATACTTCAATCAGTATTGTATGGTTATGTGGTATTGTACATACAACCCTGGTTCTTCTACTTCCAATAACATGCTTGGCCAACTCTGGACCAATATTGCATTTATGACTATACAATTTTGTACAGCATGCATATAAAAATAGCTAAAAGCTGTTAAAATCCATTACACCTGTATTCTATGACAATTCTTGCGGCATAGCAATGTTCTGTGTTGGAGATTATTAAACAACCGGCGGAAATGTGGAGTGGTTGCACCTCAGGTTGTGGCATCAGATAGACAATAAGGCTCGATGTCCAGTGGCTAGAGCTCACATGTTTCTTTAACATGCACTGGTGTATATCACTAACAAACAGAACCTTTATTAAACGTCGCACCTGGAACTTGGAAGATGTTTATTTATTTTAAGTGGTGAGGAGGGGGATCAAAGCTGCAATCCTTGGGATATGCTACTGTTAAGACCAACTGTGGCCTATCAACGTATGATCAACTCTATGTATGCCCTGACTATCACGGCTATGCCGAAAGTCAACCTGTTCAAGATTGCGTAAGAAAATCATACTGGTAGCAAGTTCATCAGTTCTCCGATGACAAGCAATCGTTGGAACTGAGATATCAGTCACAATTATGTGATAAGATAAAAAGAACCTGCATACCTCACGCGATACGTTGAAAAGAGCGTAAAAATCTTCTTTTAAAAGCGCGTCCTCTTCGTCGTCCAAGGGCGCAGCCATTTTGGTTACAATTGATTCGAATTTTTCATCGTTGTTAGACAACTAAAAAAATCATGGTAAATCAACAGCTAACACCAACATCTACATCACGATCAGTGCAGTTCCTCCTTTATCATCATCATATCATCATATCATCATCATCATCATCATCATCATCATCATCATCATCATCTCATCAGCATCATCATCATCATCATCATCATCATCATCATCATCATCATCATCATCATCATATCATCATCATCATCATCATCATCATCATCATCATCATCATCATCATCATCATCATCGTCGTCGTCGTCACCACCACAACCACCACCACTGCCACCACCATCATCATCACCAACACCACCACCACCACCACCACCACCACCACCACCACCATCATCATCATCATCATCATCATCATCGTCATATCAACATCATCATCACCATCATCATCATCATCATCATCATCATCATCATCGTCGTCGTCGTCACCACCACAACCACCACCACTGCCACCACCATCATCATCACCAACACCACCACCACCACCATCTTCACCATCTTCATTACCATCATCATGGTCATTTACATTCATCCATCATACACATCAGCAGCAGCACCATTTATCAACAAAATGATCGCATTATTGTGAATAGCAAGCAGTAATTCTCAGATACCCACAATAGACCCATTCAATTACACACCATTCATTGCATGTAAACAAATCAAGAAAACATAACAACACAATAGCATTTTGCAACAATATTTAAACTAAAATAGCAATAATTAAACAATTTTTACAATTAATACAGTGTCACTACCCATGGCTGACACTATCTGTTTCTCTGCACACATCGATGAAAACAGAGTAACGGAATAGATCAATTTATTGTGAGTATCAGATGATTGTTTAACATCCCCAACAAACCCAACAAACTCAAACCCCTTGATGATTGAATCACTTACATATCACTTACATTCTAATAAGCCATACCCCCCCCCCCCCCCACTGATAGCTCAATGGTAGTGTTTGCTTAAGGTGTGGAATGTTTTGGGCTCAAACCCCAATCTCAGAAAACCAAAAAACGTAAAAATATGGTACGAGTAGCTCCCTTGCCTAGCGCTCTGAAGTTACAGGGTAATACTGAGTGAATGGTGTACTCAGAACTGGTTCAATCAAGGAAAGTTGTCTTTCGTTCATCGTTGATTTACACCGAGCACGTGAAAGAACCAAGACGTCTCTTCGCAAATAGCTAGGTTATCCCACCCGGATCTCTAGGATTGCATCACACTCTGTTTCTTAAAGTATTCCAATGTCTCGATTTGACTGCGAATTGCTGTCATTTCTATGTCACTTATGGCATTTAAACACAATTTAAGTCGTGATGGCGTCATGGCAGGATCAAGCCATAATGCAGCCAATGTGTGTGGGTATGAGACTCTCAAAGATTTACCACTTTTACAACTTTTTTATTTTTTGTCTTGGAAAGGGCAAATTTTTGCGTAAATATCTGCAAACCAATGATATAAGATTTCTGACAAAAAATCAGATCATAGATTTTCATATTTCCGTTCGAAAATTAATGTTTTATGGCCTAAACCATGACTAACTGTTTAAGAAAAATGCATAAAACATCATTTTTTTTAACTTAATTACAAAAATCTACATCTAATTTTTTGTCAACAGTCTTATTTAACTGGTTTCCATGGATTTTCACAAAAATTGGCCCGTTCCAAGACAAAAAATAAAAAAGTTGTCAAATCGTTCAATCTGTGAGAGTGCAGCTTTAAATCTGACTTTTACCATCCTCAATAATTATAACACTATAGACTCTAAAACATTGGAATTATATTTCAAAGAGTAAACCTATGATGAATGTTCATTTTTTCAATGAAATGACTAAAAGGAGAGAACGGCAAAATTGTTTCCACTAATTCTTTTTCTCCAAAATATTTCTGATTTAAAAACTGCAATAGTTAGAATATTGCAAAATGTAGAATGAATCTAAAAATACATTCTATTTTAAACAAATGTGTGAAAAAATGGAAATAAAGACTTTAGCCAGGTCTGATTTTTTCTCTCAAATATAACACGTTTGGAATAAAACATTTTAAAAGTAAACAATCTGTAACAGTCATCTTTAATAGGAAGAAGACAAAAGAAATATATTATATCCAAGTCCATGACATGTTCATTTGATTGTCCACTACAGTAACTATAAATCCCGCCATTTATTTATCAGTTATGAGTACTAATATCAAGGTAATAAGGCGTAATGTCAATTACATATGTTATCTATGATGTCTTAGTTTAAATGTGTAGAGTCCCGGAGCGATTATTGTGAGCACTTGGTGAACGATCACTGCCGTCAGTCCCCATATGCGATGTCCTGGCTTCCCTCCGAGGTAGACCGGCAAAGTGTAGCCTGTAATACAAACATTTCATTATTTGTTACATAAAAGAAAATAAACACTAAGGTTCTCAACTGGACTTAAAAAAAATAAAAGTGGATAGGCAGAATTTAGTTTTTGAATAAAAAGAAAGCATATAGGATCTAACATGAGTTGTCATTTAATGCTGCAACCTCAAAGATTTATATTTTTGGCATCTTTTTTATTTTTTGTCTTGGAATGTGCCAATTTTTGTGTAAATGTCTGAAAACCAGTGATATAAGACTGCTGAAAAAAGAGCAGATCGCAGTTTACATATTTGCGTTAGAAAATTGATGTTTTATGGCTTAAAGCTTTACTAAGGCTTAAAGAAAAAAAAGCAAATTTTCGACTGAATTGAACGCACTGATGCCAAAATAAGCTGATTCTGAGACAAAAATATAAAAAAAACTATCAATTTGTGACAATGCAGCTTTAAAGAGACTAGTTCACAGATTTTATGTAGGCCATTTCTTTTTTTAATTGTTGAAATTGAATTATTTTACTTACTTTCATGAACATAAACCAAACATCAACTGCCAGATAGCACTGGTATTGAAGAATTTTCTTGCTAAAGCATCCTTTTTGGCAAATTGGTAGGTTTCATACTAATAGTGGGGCAGGCTTTATTTTCTTTGGCCAGGTTCACAGACCTATGTTTGCATTTTGGGATAATGTTGAATACAAACCAGCCTAACAGAAGTTTGTTAGTTTCACATAACATTTTTGCGTTGAAAAAAACAAACAGACGTCATATAAAATAGTATCAGACTTTTATATTGCAAGAAAGTAAATCTTTGCTGTATTATATAACTTCCTTGAGGGGGACAGTGCATCTTAAGAACTTGAGGAAACACTGTCAACAAAAATGACCAATTCAAGGATTTCAATATATATTTTATTATACTGATTAATTCCAAAGTTTGCTACGGTACTTTAAATTTAATGACCAATATTTAAGTTAAAAAAGAAACAGGAAACTGTTCAAATTATTGCCCACTGTAGTTTACCATGTATTATATGTAGCAAGGTGCATATTTCAGCATTTATCAGTTTGTGTGTTTGGTATGGTTCAATATCGTATATTGTTTTGTATTGTTTGTGTATCGTCGTGTTTAGTGTTGTGCTACGTGGTTATTGTCCTCTGTGCGTTACTGTCTGTCTATGTCCGTCAATGTCCGTCTATGTCCGAGTGCGTCAGAGCGTGAATACTGGTTATGCGAGTTTGTCTAAATTTATAGAGTGATTGATTGGTTCATAATGCCTTTTCCCCTTTTTCCCGCTTCATTGCACACGCCCTTATTTATATATATATACACATATATCATTCCGTTCTGAATCATCATCGACACAAGTCAAGATTGCAATTGTAACAGTTGTTACTATATTCGCTCTTTATCTTAGAGCTGAAATATTTAACTCATTTATTTAATATTCGCTCTTATCTTTGAGCTGAAATATTCTTTCATATTTTATTATTATTTAGACGTGCCTGGTAAGTTTATTACTCATAGTTCTTAGAATGTTTTATGTATTTAACCGCGAAGTCTCCCTTTATATATTTACCGATCACTGTCCATTGTCTTTGTATTTTGTGTTATCAATAGTATGATTATGTTAGCATATACTTTTATATGTTTTAGGTTTCATTCGACAACGTAAATAAATATATTTGAACTCTGAAAAAGAAAATAATAACACTAGGTCATGCTATTTTCACTTTATAAATGTCAACTAGCCGGTTTACTCAAAAGGAAAAAATAGTTACAGCCAAAATATCAAAAACTTACAAAGTTATGCATAAAATAAGGGTACTCACGGTTCAACGAAAATAAATAATATATATAGAGAGAATTATCAAGTGTGAGGATTCAATAATTTCTGTAAAGTTTCTGTAAAATGTTTGATCTATGATATTAAATGTTCTTGTAAATAGGGTTTTAGCTAAGGAGATATGGAAGGGTGCTGCACCCTGTTCTTTTAAGTAGCACCATTCTGCCCTCATTGAGACCAGCTTGGACACCCTTCGCCTTTGAAGATGTAAATAATTATAAGATATTCAAATATCTCTTTTGTTTTTATTCATATATACCTGACACATTTTGCAAGTGAAACCTAACATATTACTTTAACTAAGCACAATTCCTTACATTTTCTGTGGAATTCATAATGTTTTTAATGTGCCCTTTTTCTCCCATAGCATCCTATTTTTTTCAAACCTGGCTAAAACCTATGTAAATTAACAAAATGTGTAAAACAAACGTTACCTTGACTACCAGGATACCTCCATTGGGTACTGCGTATTGACGGGGGATGACATAGTGAAGATATCGACCTTGTAAACACTTCCTCTACCTATAAAATAAAACCAGGCATCTTTTAATAAATAAAAGCTACTTTAGTTGTATGATTCTGATGACTTGAGTTTAAATGCTTGAATCGGAAATTGACAAATTGTTTTTAACCATAAAAGTCAATTTACCATTTATGATTTCATTTCATATATCATAAGCCTCTAAAAACAGCTCAGAACGTAGACCAAATGTTCACACTCATCTTGTTGTTGTTTTTTCAGGCAAACAAGAGGCATAACTTGGCAAATATTAAAACAAGTAATGCGCCTTGCTTCTTGTAATTCTTGTGCATTTTGTCTCTTGCAACATGTGTACCAAGTTTCATCGGTTTTAGAGCTATAGCAAGAGCCAAGTCTCCGCAAGATGCCGCCATCACACAGGCAAGCTACAAATACATGCACCTCATGTACATAAATATGAATAATGTGTTACAGATTAATATTAATTTATATAAATTTAAGTTCACCTCTCTATGGTTAAGCTTCAGCTGAGAGATGTCAATTTCTCCACAGAACCCCAAGACAGGAGTCACCCAGTTTCCTGTCTGCAATAGATTCATTTGCTTATTTCACAAAGGGGATAAAGCGTTTCTGTTATTACTCTACTTTCATTATTAATTTTAATCATTTGAAAGTTTTGGCCAATTGAATATTTTTACGTTTTCAACATGATTCAAAACTGATACAATCTACAGTATATACCCTGCTGGTTGGTGATCCTGACAGATTGCCCCAGACATCAACCTGGTCCTGAGACATGCCAATCTCCTCATGGGTCTCACGTAATGCAGTGTGGACTGTATCTTTGTCACTAGGGTCCTGCATGCCTCCAGGAAAACTGGCGAATAAAATAATGTAATGGTATTTAAAGCATAATGATGGCTTAATAAGCAAAATGTGTTCATGTGGAGCCATCCTCATGAAGACCAAAGGGCAGAGATAATTAAAACTTAGAATACTGTAAGCAATGGACAGTTACACATGAATTGTATAATTGACATGATTGGTAAATATCTCTATTTTAATTTTTAAACATTCAAAAGAGAATGTTATACTGGGTACCATCTTTTGTAGCATTACCATACTTCCCCTCTATGATTATTTAGATGTTGGGATCTCATCATGAACAGCAAGGAAGGTTCACCATTCACATAACACATCGGTACAAGAACTGCTGCTGGCCGTTTGGCCTTATACTTTTGACTGTCTGGTCGAAGCAAGGGATGTGATGTCTGAAGCTTTGTTTGAACGTGAAATTTGTTGGTCTCGTTGAACATTTCATCTAAAACCACTGTATGTTTGTACCTTTTGCACAAATGCAAACAAATTCTAAAATGTTTTTGCACTATGAAATTGCGAATTCCGTTCTGCATTTCGAAGCTATGAAAAAAACGATTGCTTTAAGTGTCATAAGTCAATAAATATGATGGACAACGCAGTCAGAAGCATATGCTCAAACTTGGAGAGTTAAATTGGGATGAAACTGTTTGAGGACGAATCGCAGTAAAGTTACCCAATAAATATTTCAGATCCTTTAAATATGTATAGGTTATTATTTAAAACAACGAGTACATGAATGTCTAATGTACATATAAATGCTTTTAAATATTGCAATTACACTTTATATTGTCAATTAAATACATGTATAGACTCCGATTGAAAATGTTCCGACTAAGTAGTTATTTTACTATCACACCGTTCTAGATAATGACCCGCACAATTTTTGGGGTACAGGGTGATACAGGAATCCAGTGGATTTCACGTGAAATCCACTCATAACGTGAAATCCACTCAGAACTCATTTATTTTAATTCATAATTATTTTTTATTGTATAAATATTGGAAAGTGCCTCATAAAGGGTATATATTTTATTGAAATTGGTCAAAAAATGAAGAAGAACAATTTTTCGATTTTTTTCGAAAATAGATCGGAAATCGAGGTGAAATCCAGATTTCGAGAAGTGAAATCCACTCATAACTCAGTTATTTTAATTAATAATTATTTTTTATTGTAATAATATTGGAAAGTGCCTCATAAAGGGTTTATATTTCAAATTTTATTGAAATATTTCAAGAAATGAAGAAGTTATAACAATTTTTCGGAAATTGAAGTGAAATCCACATTTTGACAAGTGAAATCCACTTTTTGAGACGTGAAATCCACTCATAACTCAGTTAGTTGTAACAATTTTTTTTTGTTAAACAAATAATTGAAAGGGCTTCATAATGTGTTTATATTTAAAATTTTATCCAAATTGATCCAAAAATAAGAAAGTTGTAGACCTATTTTGAAAAAAGATTGGAAAGCGAAGTGAAATCCACTTTTTGAGACGTGAAATCCACTCATAATTCAGTTATTTTTAACGAATTATTTTTTTGTTAAACAAATAATTGAAAAAGCTTCATAATGGGTTTATATTTCAAATTTTATCCGAATTGATCCAAAAATAATAAAGTTGTAGACCTATTTTGAAAAAAGATCGGAAATCGAAGTGAAATCCACATTTTGACAAGTGAAATCCACTTTTGGGGACGTGAAATCCACTCATAACTCATTTATTTTTAACATTTTTTTTTTGTTAAACACATAATTGAAAAGGCTTCATAATGGGTTTATATTTCAAATTTTATCCGAATTGATCAAAAAATAAGAAAGTTGTAGACCTATTTTAAAAAAAGATCGGAAATCGAAGTGAAATCCACATTTTGACAAGTGAAATCCACTTTTGGGGACGTGAAATCCACTCATAACTCATTCATTTTTAACAAATTAATGTTTATGTTAAACACATAATTGAAAAGGCTTCATAATGGGTTTATATTTCAAATTTTATCCGAATTGATCAAAAAATAAGAAAGTTGTAGACCTATTTAAAAAAAAACGGAAATCAAGTGAAATCCACATGTTGACGAGTGAAATCCACTTTTTGAGCCGTGAAATCCACTCATAACTCGTTACATTTTAACAAATTAATGTTTTGGTTAAACAAATAATTGAATAGGCTTCATAATAGGTTTTTATTTCAAATTGATCAAAAATAAGAACTTTGAAGTTATATTTTGAGGGCGTTTTGTTGTGTATGCATAATTGTTTATTTTTTTCATGATAAACACAGTATCCATACACATCCAGGCCATACCCCGTGGAGGCGCCTTCAATCATGGCCCTTTTTTACTTTCGAATATTGCAAATATTCAAAATTTAATAAATAATCCGAAAATTATTTTGTATTATTTCTTTATGCCAGACATTTATTTATGGTTATTTTTACATGTACATTGGTTGCTATATATATATACGTAATCATAAAGTTTAAAAAAAAAGAAACAAAATACAACAGAACAAAGTTACACCAAGTGAAATCATATGTTTAACTTGGTTTACAATAATGAGAGATAATGAAAAGGTATGTTCACAACAGTGAAGGCAAATAAATACACAAACTAATCAATGGCAAAATATGGAAAAACATACGGAGATAAACTTTGAACATAGCCCCATGTGAAAAATTTAAAATCGTATAATTCGTGAGGGTGTGCACTGCCACCCGTGCTGGGCTTCAATAGTGATTCTCGGCGTGTGCCACAAACTACTACTGTATTAATTTTAAGATACTTGATTGAAATTATTTCTTTACACTTAGTAGATTTCTTTCCCAAATATTGGATTTTATTTCTCAAAAAAGGAATTTCACTTCGCTTTCAGATCTATTTTCAATATATTTATCTAACTTCTTCATTTTTGGACCAATTCCATTTAAATTTTAAATATAAACCTATGATAATACCATTTCAATTATTTGTTCAACAAAAAAAATATTAGTTGACCCGCCTTTTATTATAAGTTGCGATAGAAAATTTCAGTTTTGGGCGATTTTAGATTGAGCCATAATTAGGAAGGGCTGTTCTATAGGGGAAACGTTAGTTGATAAAGTACTGAAATATCAAATAATCTCTGAGTTACTTACTTCTTTTACATTTTATATTCCGTGTCTTTTTGTTGAAGTCTATATTGATCGTTTATCAAGACATTTAATTGGGGCCATTTCCACACCTTTAACAGTTTGGTAATTTTTCTAATAGCTGGGTAACACAAAATTGGGTGTGAAATTTCGGAAAGGAACAGCTAAAATGAAATAAGTAATTATATTTATGCTAAATTTATGAACATGTTTGGTTGAGTGCAAAATGGTAGACCAAAATGTTTACCATTAAGAATTAGAACTTAAGCATTACTAATGAATATGATGACTCGATGTAGATATGTAAATTATTATCTTTGAATACCCTTATTTACTATGTTTCATAGCCCATATGTATTTCCAAAATTGCCAATGAAACTTGAAACATAAATATTTTATAAGAAAAAGTGTTACGTTTTAACTGTCTGCAGTGGTGTTTGCGATTAAAAATGGGAATAATTTTTGCTTAGTATATTTCTTTCTTTTTTTACACAAAAACAATATATATGACATTTCTTAACTACTAATGTAAATGAATAATCGAGTATCATATATAATTTCAATTATATAATAATGATAAAAGGAAAAAAATATCCGAATTAGTTATGGAATAATTTCATTGCTATAAATGACAAACTTCGCAGCCCATGTCATACCAGGTCACTTCTGTTGTGATTGGTTATGAAATCCTTTCTACGACCATTCGCACTGTACCACTGCCCCTGGCATGTACAGAAGTTGTCAGTTCCTTGCAGAAGTGAAGGCACCTAGTACTGGTTAATCGCCCAGGATAGGTGTGCGGTGGTTGAACTGTCACTCTGGGACCCTTCAATGTGCTCACGCCGGGACCCGGAGTATAAACTACTAACACCACCACCACCATGTCATACCCAGTGTAATAACCTTGCCGATGGATTATTACTATCCTGCTGTGAATACGCCGCGGGGTGGGCCATAAAACCATTATCGTACAGTTGAATACACAATTTCTGGGCATCGATTTTCTACAAATTTTACATAAATGTTCAAATAGGACCAAAAGATATTTAAAGTGCATTTGAAAGAGAAAACAATTCTGCATCGTAATAAGTCGGAAGCTAAGCGATCGGATGTCTAAAATGATTTTAAACAGCAAAACATTTTTTTAGCTCCTTCTTATTTCAATGTAAATTTTAATGACCAACAAAACCCTTAAAAAGGACCAAAATGTAAAAATCATACAAATAATACAAAACCATCACATTCAAGGGCAAGAATTGTCCTAACATATATGTAGGAAGTAAGTTGATCTGTTAAAAGACTAAGTCGTGAACACTGTTTAACCATATTTTCGCTATATAACTATAGGCACTTTCGCTTCAGCGGATTTCTCCAAAGTTGGCAATGTTTCTTATTTTTTTATCAATTTGGATAAAATTTGAAATCAAAACCTATTATGAAGCCTATTCAATTATTTGTTTAACCAAAACATTAATTTGTTAAAAATAAATGAGTTATGAGTGGATTTCACGTCTCAAAAAGTGGATTTCACTTGTCAAAATGTGGATTTCACTTCGATTTCCGAAAAATTGCCCCAACTTCTTCATTTCTTGATATATTTCAATACAATTTGAAATATAAACCCTTTATGAGGCACTTTCTAAAATGTATACAAAAAATAAAAATTACTAATTGATATAACTGAGTTATTATGAGTGGATTTCACTTCTCGAAAACTGGATTTCAACTCGATTTCCGATCTATTTTCGAAAAATTGCTTTTACTTCTTCATTTTTTTACCAATTTCAATACAATTTGAAATATAAACCCTTTATGAGGCACTGTCCAATATGTATACAAAAAAGAAAACTATTGATTAAAATAAATGAGTTATGAGTGGAGTTCACTTCTCGAAATCTGGATTTCACCTCGATTTCCGATCTATTTTCGAAAAAAAATCGAAAATTGCTCTAGCTTCTTCATTTTTTGACCAATTTCAATAAAATTTGAAATATAACCCTTTATGAGGCACTTTCCAATATGTATACAATAAAAAATAATTATTAATTGAAATAAATGAGTTCTGAGTGGATTTCACGTTTGAGTGGATTTCACGTGAAATCCACTGGATTCCTGTATCACCCCGCACCGCAATTTTTGCTTTTGCACGGAAACGAGTAAACATCAACATTGGTGTTTTTTTTAATTCTATGTTTTTATTTGTATTAACGCGAGTAGACGGATTTTGGAATACGATTTTTTGAGGTTGTTTTGTCGTTTTTATGAAGCCAATTATACACTGCATTAATCTGCAAATGATGCCATGTCATTGAATTGTAAACAAAGTATTTCTGTTACTTGTTTAAAATTCGGACAACAGGTATTTCGGACATTTATTCTGATAAATCAATACTTTGTTTTGGTTGGAAATAGTATATTATCATGTCCAATATATAGCCTTTATAATTAGAATCAGGTTTTTAAATAATCTTTGCCTTTGTCCATTATTTATTGGATATTCACGATGGCCGTCAACGAGTCTTTTGACGTTTTTTTTACCAACGTAGACTCGAGACAGGGATTCACAAGAAATGTCAAAATAATAAAAAAGTATCCCTGATCGCTCATTATTGTAGATAGCCTCTTAACATATACTCTACATTGTTATGCAGGTTTAAGTGCTGGAAAGGGGTTCGTGATGGGAGATGACATGTACAACTCAATTTTACACGGCAGTCTTAACAACCTCCCAACCCTAAATTCACGTCTTGTTCGCATCTTCGTGAGCTCAACATTCACAGGTATGTCATGTTATTTTATTTGTTGACTTCTGTATGGCTCAACTAACCAAAGTCTTTATTATATTCCGCTGAACTTCCCCGAATTCAAGTCGCTTGACTAAGTGTCTTATACTGGTTGACGGTACATTTCCGAACAGGGCACAAATTCCGAACACCAGCTTAAACACGTGTTTGTTTACCGTGATCGATTATTCGATGATCTAGATCAATACAGAGGCTTGCCTTGGTCACACTTTCGAAGTTTCATTTTGTTTTGTTAAGTATTTGTCTAAAAAATGCCATTCAATGTTTATACGCTTAAAGATCAAAATGTAGCACATGGGGGAATGACGTCAGAGGGCGCACGCGCATCTTTAGGTTTTGCAGTTATGTTGACCTATATTCAAGATATTTATAAATAGAAATCACGGTTTACATTTGAAGCGAATGTTTTGAAAAAACTTCAGAAACAATAAATCACTTTGCTAAGTGTTTATTTAATATAACATACTTTTTAATTATAATTGTATGACCATGTATTTTCGCTTTTCAAGTGTTCGGTATTTGTGCCCTCCATAGCATAATTTTAAGGGTGATTTACTGTCCATAAAATGAACGATTTTTGACATGAAATTGATGAGATCGTGAATCTGTACTTTAACAGCTGTTTTCACATGAACCAAAGATGTTTCATACGAAATTTTAACTTACTACAACAAAAACTCTCCAAGATAATTGTAAAAAACCTCAAAAAGTGTTTGGATTTGTGACCTTAGCCAGTAATGGGAAAATCAGCCTTCACAAAATGTTATGTGTATCTCATGATTCAGTGGGTATCAAATGCCTGACATTGTCACTGTTAAAGCTTTTTATTTTTATTTGTTTTAGCATATGCATTAGCATTACTCAATTCTAGTCATATAATTGTAAGTGGACAGATTATTTTATGATTTTTTTATACGCCAAAGGTCGTATTATGTTATGGCCTCCATCGTCTGTCCGTCTGTCTGTCCGTCTGTCCGTCCGTTAGCAATTCCGTGTCCGGGCCATAACTTGGTAACTAATAAAGCGATTTTCAAATAACTTTATACAAATCATCACTACATTAAAAGGATGTGTCGCGCGCAATTTCCAGGTCCATACCTCAAAGACTAGAATCACCATGGGGGTGCGTTAGCAATTCCGTGTCCGGGCCACAACTTTGTCACTAATAAAGTCATTTTCAAATAACTTTATACAAAGCATCATTACATTAAAAGGATGTGTCGCGCGCAATTTCCAGGTCCATACCTCAAACACTAGAATCACCATGGGGGGGGCGTTAGCAATTCTGTGTCTGGGCCACATCTTTGTTACTAATAAAGTGATTTTTAAATAACTTTATACAAATCATCACTACATTAAAAGGATGTGTCACATGCAATTTCCAGGTCCATATCTCAAAGTCTAGAATCACTATGGGGGGGGGGCGTAAGCAATTCCATGTCCAGGCCATAACTCAAACACTAGAATCACCATGGGGGGGCGTAAGCAATTCTGTATCCGGGCCACATCTTTGTTACTAATAAAGTGATTTTCAAATAACTTTATACAAATCATCACTACATTAAAAGGATGTGTCACATGCAATTTCCAGGTCCATACCTCAAAGTCTAGAATCACTATGGGGGGGGACGTAAGCAATTCCATGTCCAGGCCATAACTCAAAGACTAGAATCACCAATGGGGGGCGTTAGCAATTCTGTATCCGGGCCACATCTTTGTTACTCGTCCGTTAGCAATTCCGTGTCCGGGCCATAACTTGGTAACTAATAAAGCGATTTTCAAATAACTTTATACAAATCATCACTACATTAAAAGGATGTGTCACGCGCAATTTCCAGGTCCATACCTCAAAGACTAGAATCACCATGGGGGGGCGTTAGCAATTCTGTGTCCGGGCCACATCTTTGTTACTCGTCCGTTAGCAATTCCGTGTCCGGGCCACATCTTTGTTACTCGTCCGTTAGCAATTCCGTGTCCGGGCCATAACTTGGTAACTAATAAAGCGATTTTCAAATAACTTTATACAAATCATCACTACATTAAAAGGATGTGTCACGCGCAATTTCCAGGTCCATACCTCAAAGACTAGAATCACCATGGGGGGGCGTTAGCAATTCTGTGTCCGGGCCACATCTTTGTTACTCGTCCGTTAGCAATTCCGTGTTCGGGCCATAACTTGGTAACTAATAAAGCGATTTTCAAATAACTTTATACAAATCATCACTACATTAAAAGGATGTGTCGCGTGCAATTTCCAGGTCCATACCTCAAAGACTAGAATCACCATGGGGGTGCGTTAGCAAATCCGTGTCCGGGCCACAACTTGGTCACTAATAAAGTCATTTTCAAATAACTTTATACAAAGCATCATTACATTAAAAGGATGCGTTGCGCACAATTTCCAGGTCCATACCTCAAAGACTAGAATCACCATGGGGGGGCGTTAGCAATTCTGTGTCTGGGCCACATCTTTGTTACTAATAAAGTGATTTTCAAATAACTTTATACAAATCATCACTACATTAAAAGGATGTGTCACATGCAATTTCCAGGTCCATACCTCAAAGTCTAGAATCACCATTGGGGGGGGGGACGTTAGCAATTCCATGTCCAGGCCATAACTCAAAGACTAGAATCACCATGGGGGGCGTTAGCAATTCTGTAACTCGTCTGTTAGCAATTCCGTGTCTGGGCCATAACTTGGTAACTAATAAAGCGATTTTCAAATAACTTTATACAAATCATCACTACATTAAAAGGATGTGTCGCACGCAATTTCCAGGTCCATACCTCAAAGACTAGAATCACCATGGGGGGGCGTTAGCAATTCTGTGTCCGGGCCACATCTTTGTTACTCGTCCATTAGCAATTCCATGTCCGGGCCATAACTTGGTAACTAATAAAGCGATTTTCAAATAACTTTATACAAATCATCACTACATTAAAAGGACCTCAAGCCGAATCTTCTTCGGGCGTATAATGCTCCGTTTCGCGGTGCTCTTGTTTATATGGCAAATCCTTCATGACATTTAGGTCTATTTTTTTAGACTAAACTCAATTCATGTTATTGATAAAACAAATCACCTAAAATCTTTGATCTTGAACTTGCAGATACAAGAGAGGAGCGCAATGTTTTACTGGAGGAAGTTTACCCAAATCTTAAGTCCATCTGTAAGGAGAAATATGGAATGGACTTCCAGGTATGAATGCACATCATTTTAAACTTATCTAATGATATGTAAGAGTTTGATCAGATATTATTTTCATATATGTTATGGTCACTAAGCCCTCTCTTCATTATAAATAATTAAGATCACTTTAATCAGCATATTCCAAATTGCAATCCAAATACAAATTAGAAGAAATATTTTCTAATATATGTAAATAAACATAATTACATTACGAATATTTAATGCAGCGGCATTCAAGAAATTTGATAACTAACATATAAACGGTGATAAGAAGAAAGCATGTTGTAGTATGGTTTTGAGTTATCAGGTTTTTTGGCATCATATCCATTATGTTTTACTCACAAAAGAAAAATAAATTACCTGAATAGAACCATGAATTTAAAACCACATAAATTTAAAACCACATATGGTAAATATATCAATTACACCATAGGTGCTGACGCTCTTTTTTCAGTTACAAAAAAAAATGAGATGATTGTATTAAAATGGAAACAAGGTATAGCATATGATACAATAGATATAGACATCCTTAATTGAACTTTGTATCAACCATTGGTCAACAGTGTTCCCATGAGTCACAAGAAATATGATATCATATTTTTAGCTCACCAGAGCACGAAGTGCTCAAGGTGAGCTATCGTGATCGGTCTTTGTCCGGCATCTGTCCGTCAGTCAGTCCGTTTGTCAATAATTGCTTAAAAAACATCTCCTCTGAAACTACTTGGCCAAACTCACTACCGTACCACTCCAATTTCAATGAAACTTTACAGGAAGCTTCCTTGGGTGACCCTCTTCAAAAATACAACCAGGGGTCATGATTGATCAACAACAACAACAATAACAAAATGGCTGACATCCTGTTTTGCTTTAAAAAATTATCTCCGAAACTACCACTCCAAATTCAATGAAACTTTACAGGAAGCTTCTTTAGGTAACCTTCTACAAAAATACAACAAAGGGTCACGATTGATCAACAACAACAACAATCTTGCCAACTTCCTTTTTCCTTTAAACACATCTCCTCTGAAACTACTAGGCCCAATTCACTGAAACTTTACAGGAAGCTTCATTGCATGACCCTTGCATAAAAATACAACAAGGCATTGAGATTGATCAACAACAACAACAACAACAACAACAACAAAATGGCCGACTTACTGTTTTGCTTAAAAAAAAATCTCTGAAACTACCAGGCCCTAATTTAATGAAACTTTACAGGTAGCTTCATTACATGACCCTTTACAAATATAAAACAAGGCATCGTCATCCATAAAGATATGTTTAAATTGCAACATTTTTTTTATGCTTTATCACAGAGTTGTGGCCCTTTCCTTAGGTGAGCGTTTTAGGGCCATCATGGCCCTCTTGTTTTGAATAAGTCATATTTGCAATAAAACCTATTTCTGCTTGTTATGTTTTATATTAGGGATGAACAGAAACAGCATGTGAATAATTAAGAAATATTACACACCATGAGGGTCATATAAAGACTGGCCAGTCACCCAAGAAGGTGGCAATACATTTCAACATGTTTTTGCCATTGTGAAAATTTCAAAGCCGCACTCAACAGTTTTATGATGTCAGTGGTCCATAAAATATTTTTGGACAGGTGATGTATGGACCAGCCAAATGTGTTTAAAGAACTATTGACATCCTAAAACTGGATTTTTATTAAAATACAGTAATATACTGATCGATTGACATTATATACAAGGAGGGACATATTTATGTGAGGTATAATATTAAAAAAATTCCTTTCATTGCTTGTACAGCTTGTGGATATGCGGTGGGGTGTGCCTATCGAGGCTTCCGATGACCACCTGGCTACTGACCTGTGTCTTGACGAGATACGAAACTGTCAGAAACTCTCCACTGGACCAAACTTTGTGGTAGGATTGAATGTTGTTGCATGTATTTAAGCTTATACAAGTTTACTCTCTTAAAGCTGCACTCACTGCACTCACAGATTGGCCATTTTAACAACTTTTTTATTTTTTGTCTTGGAAAGAGCAAAATTTTGCATAAATATCTGCAAACCAATGATATAAGATTGCTGACAAAAGATCAAATCGTAGATTTTCATATTTCTGTTCGAAAATTAATGTTTTATGGTTTAAATGGTTTAAGAAACATGCATAAAACATCAATTTTTGAACTTAAATATAAAAATCTGCGATCTGATTTTTTGTCAGCAGTCTTATATAACTGGATTCCATGGATTTTCGCAAAAATTGGCTCGTTCCAGGACAAAAAATAAAAAAGTTGTCAAAACGTTCAATCTGTGAGAGTGCAGCTTTAAGAATGATATACAGAAAGATGTGAAATGGCCAAATATTTTCCACCGGACTAAACTTTTTTGTATAATTGTGCACGTTTAAGCTTACTCCTCTGGCTTGTACAAGTTAATTCTTCTTAGTTTCAATGATATTTCAACCTGTTAAGTTTACTTGAATATTAAGTATAAGTTCTAATATAAAGTGTCTCTCAGTCTGTCTACATGGTTCCCTTAATAGAAATCTAGAATAAAGTGTGCCATGAATAACAAGTCTCATAACTCTTGCATCAGTAACATTGGAATTATGTTCCAAGTTTTACTGAAAAAGTAACAGATGAGCATTGTGGTTGCTCCATGAGGTTCTTGGTCTAATGATTTGAAGGCTTCATTTCAAATATTTAACCCAAAAGTTTTTTTTTATACATTCAACTTTTCAAAATCACATTTCCTATTGTTGCAGACATTTCTGAACCAGAAGCACGGTTTTCGACCCCTGCAAGCTTCCATCGTGGCCACCGAGTTTCAAATGCTGTGTGATGCACTCAAGGTAGGATTCAATAATTCTAAAAATGAAAAATAATACAATGATAATAGTGTACCGTAGTAATAAACAGCTAAATTTTATTTGGGCTTTGCAAAGTGAGGTGCAAGTCAGCACACTGAACTCCTACACTCAACAGTAATACATGTAACAAGTATACATTGTTTGTCATTAGAGATAGAAGGAATCCAATCTAAGGAATATTTCCCATACAAGCTTCTAATTTTTCTTGGAAAGCATTGTATAAAAAGTTTGATTATTTATTTATTTCAATAAGGCCTAAAAAAAAATACATTTGGTTCGGGTTACCCGACCCTACCTATGGAATAGGCGCCGACCCTACCGTTTTAATAATCAGTTTGAAAAAAAATAATTGAAAAACTAATAGTTTTTTTGTTTTTTTTTTATTGCTTTTCAATATGTAGTTTAAAACCTTGAATGCTTTATACAGAAGATTACTTTATCACCATTCTCAAATGATGAAAATAACATTCTTATATAGAGCCCCCCAAGAAATAAAAAAAATGAAATAAAAAGCCTACCTACCCTACCTATTTTTGAAAAAGATGTAACGAAACCATTTTTTTTAAGGCCTAATTAAAAATCAGCCACATATTTTGGTTGAAAAACACCCATATGTGTTCATATAGCAACTGATATAATTCTGTTTACAGGAACTCGGAAAAGACACATCCCAGCTCAAACAATGGTATAAGAAAGACGAGAACCAAGTTCCCCCTGTCTACATCCTCCAGCCAATCAGCACCTACATTCCTGGTTACAGAGACAAGGTAGGCACCCTTTACCTTCCATCTTATATTCATATGTATACCACCTTAATAACCCTTTCTTGAACACATCCTTTACTCTACTTAAATAACTTAACAATAATTTCAGAGTAACCAGTCTTGAACTCTCCTTTACTCTACTTAATGATCATTTTAGAGTAACCAGTCTGCGAGAGAGGAGTGGGACACAGTCTTCAACCATCTAAGGGAGAATTTGCGGACGGCCAGTCGAACCTCCCACCAGCAAGGCAAACTTAGCAAGGAGGACATGCACAAATACTATATGTCAGGTTGGCCAGAAATGTATTTAAAAAGTCTGGAATGGTATAAAATATTTTTCAAGCATGCTCAAAATAATACCTTCTGAGCTTGTCTGGGGTTTTTTGAAGAAAAAAGTTTGGGTATTGTGATAGGCGTGGTGTTTTTGCTTCACCTTGTCCAGATGCCACTTTTTCAAATTAAATGAAACTCAAACTTTTGAGTTAGCTCTGAAGCTCGTCTTGTATATGGTAGTTTGAATGACAATGGTTTTTTATTTTGATACAAAATGATGAAAATGTAACCATGTGGCAACTGTTCCAATTTGCATTAGGAGCAATGACTTAAAATAAAAAAACATCAAATCAAGCTTAAATAATTCAACTTGATAAAAAAATATGTTCAAGTACCCAATGTATATATGGCTTTGTCAAAGAGATTAAACTGTGCAACAAACACCTATTGTTGTCATTAATGTGATTGGTTTAATTTTCTATTCCAGTGACAGAGGCTGAGATTGCTAGTGGAATCCTCAGGCTCCCGGACAGTGCGGCAGATCACTGCCTGTGCTTTGTACGCATTATCGAAGACATCACAAACCATCTGGATCACAGCAAGGCTTGGAGATTTATCGATGTGCTCACCGAAAATCAGCGCGCCCTGGATAATGAGGCTCAGACAATCCTCGGGGAACTAAGAGATGATAAGATAGTGAAAAAACTCAACAACTTCAATATTTCCAGGTAATGAAGTTTTTATGATTGGTTTTCAATTAAGGCCACACTAAATTTATATTTCTTTTGTCTGATTCACCACACATATGTTTAAAAAAATCTATGTTTTTTTGGATTCCTATTTTGTTCACTTTAATAAGAAATTACAGATAGTCTGAGTATTTTAGGTACTTAAATGCCCAAAATGCTCTCTTGTAAAACCATGTTGTGTCAAATTAAGCTGAAATTGTTATTTTATTGTTCTGATGATTTCAGGAAGACTTAAACAGTTATCAGTAAAGTCGAACCCCATTGGCTCGAACTCCTAGGGACTGGCAAAATAAGCTCGAGGGTTGGGGACTTCTAGCTAGGCGGGAATGCTAACTTTCAGTATAAAGAAATCGGTCCTTCACATCCATTTTGAGCAAACAAGGAAATCGAGCCAAGCCAGTTCGAGCCAAAGGGGTTCGACTGTATATAAAATGGGTACTTTGTGGGGAATCTTCATAACATAACACTAAGATGGGACAGTTATAATGGCTCTGGATTTATATTTTAAATATTGATTTATAATATCTGTCATGTGTTCCCGTTTCGGATAGAAAAATCCGACCCGAGGGCACCTGCGTTGCCAGGTAACGAGGCTTGCCGAGTTACCGGCTACGCAGCGTGCCCGAGGGGTCGGATTTTTCTATCTGGAGCGGACACACATGATAGATATTTTTTCTAGCATACATTAAATTACATTTTTTGGTGAAGAAAATACGTAAAAAGCGCATTTTTGTACATATCACCAAAAAGCGTGTGCGATGATGTTTACTGACGTCATGATGCGCAGTAATTTGTATTCACATATGTCAATAAGTTCCTTCGACATCACGTCTTTAAAGGGCTATTTTGTTTTGTTTTTTTACAATTTATTTTTTGTAAAGTTAATGTTAATGGAACTCATCTTTTTAAATCTCATAATTATGATTACGTAAGGTGTATTATAAAAGAAATTGAAATTATTACGTCACAGCGCGTGACTCATCTGGCATGGGGGTATGCCAGATGGAGTTTTCCAGCACGGCTGATTTCACCGGAAATGCCTATCCGGTGTGCTAGAAATAATTATATAGGTAAAAAAGTAGTTTTGGTTTCAGCCACGACTTTTTTTCAACTAATTGTTTAAGCATAAGTTAATATATCTTTCTTCACAGTCCATGTAAAAAATATGATGTTTGAAATGAAATTGAAAACTGCTTTTCGCAGGCATGTTGTGAAATGGAGTGAAAAAGATGGAATAAATCGTCTCGATCATGAAGAGTATCTGAATGCCTTCAAGCAATCGTTCTTCGACAGTATGGTGGCTAAAATCGACGCTGCTGTCAATCGAGAGAAATCTTTGAATACTGATGAGATTTACATCGAGGTAGTTACCTTAAGTTTCAGATCAAAATTCCAATTAATATCAATTGAGGATTTTTTCTGACTTTGGGGAAGAGACAATAGATCTCTATTTAGGAACTTAAGCACTAATAACATCCGGTTAGGGGAATACTCTTTTTAAAACAATGTTAGGCTACACTTTTTACTAAGATGTAAGTCAAGTGTGGATATGTTAAAGCTACACTCTCACAGATTAACTGTTTTGACAACTTATTTATTTATTTCTTGTCTTCGACTGAGCCAAGTTTTGCGTAAATATCTAACAATGATATAAGACTGCTGACAAAAGATAAGATCTAAGATTTTCATATATCTTGTTAGAAAATTAATGTTTTATGTCTAAAAGATTAGGTACTAACGTTTTAGGAAAAAGGAGTAAAACATCAATTTTTTATCATAAATATGAAAACCTACAATCTGATTTTCATAAGCAGTCTTATATCACTGGTTTCTATACATTTTTGACAAAATTGGCTCTCTCCAAGACAAAAAAATAAAAAAGTTGAGAAAACGTCCAATCTGTGAGAGTTCAGCTTTAAAACAATATAAGATTGTAGAATCATGAATTATGCAATGTAAACCTGATTAAATTTCATAAAAGACAGTAATTCAACTTTCCACCAATTCCAGGTACTACAACACTTAAGTATGGCACGAGAGCGATGTGAAATGTTCCATGGTCGAGAGGAGATATTGGAGATGATCTCCGAATATCTCCATGGCAATGAGCAGCAGATTCTCGTACTTTACGGACAATCAGGCTGCGGAAAAACCTCCATAATGGCTCAAACCATCAAACTGGTGGGTATATAGATTAAACAGGAGCCGATTTTTTTAAATATAATTTGCGTCACAAAAAATTAAAAAAATTGAAAATGACCTTGACCTAGTTTTCCTTTGTACAATTCATGCTAAAACACAGAGTGGGTAGACTATTGTCTTGCTGCCCACTCACAGAGATTGAAGTTGAACCGAGATCATTTGAATGTTGACAATATATATATATATATATAGAACTGCACAGTTAATCAACTGTATATCATACCCTTGATTCCAGATAAATTGTTAGAGGGAAAGTTTCAGTTGGTAGTGATGGGTGTAAGTTCCCAGGGATCATTTCCACACAGTTTTCCCCGGCATCCTTGTATGTACATTCCATATATAAACTAATATACATGTATATAAGCATCGATCATTATATCCCCAATTCCAGGTGGCGGGCATGTTCAAGTCGGTGGCTGTGGTCGTACGTTTCCTGGGAACATCTCCACACAGCAGTAATCTATGGCGACTGTTACGAAGTCTTTGTGAGCAGATCACAGCCTGTTACGGCAAGGATAAATCAGAGGTTTGTTTACTGATATACATTTTCATTATGCATGTATA
The DNA here is from genome assembly GCF_026914265.1 of Mya arenaria. Taxonomy (NCBI): domain Eukaryota; kingdom Metazoa; phylum Mollusca; class Bivalvia; order Myida; family Myidae; genus Mya; species Mya arenaria. Next base: position 464,213 of record NC_069130.1, read on the forward strand.
AAAAGTGATGCTTTATTTTTGACATTGTCACAATGTGTTTTGATACTACTATTTTGATATTGATCTCCACTATTATTATTTAATGAAAAATTGAAATATTTTCTGGTTTGTGTACCCTTTGGTCTCTCAGGAGCTGTTTCATGAAAAAAAAATAGGAGTAATATTGTTCCTAGCAGAAATCTTCAATAGTAGTAGAAAGCGAACATGGGATCAGGGTTGGGGGTTATTCCCATCTGGTCAGTCAGGCTCATCCTCATGAGGTATTGGTCATCCCTATTATGGTGAGGGTTGGGGTCATCCCCATGGGTGCACGGTCATCCCCATGTGGTCAGTCTGGGTCATCCCCATGAGGTCAGGGTTGGGGTCATCCCCATGTGGTCAGGATCGTGGTCATCCCCATGTGGTCAGAGTCATCCCCATGTGGTCAGGGTTTGGGTCATCATGGGGTCGGGGTCATCCCCATATGATCATCCCCATGTGGTCAGGGTCATCCCCATGTGTTCAGGAGCAGGGTCATCCCTTTGTGGTCAGGGTCTGGGTCATCCCCATCGGGGCAGGGTTATCCTGATGTGGTTGGGGTCATCCCCATATGGTCAAGGTCGGGGTCATCCCCATAATGGCAGGGTCATCTCCAGGGGGGCATCCCGATGTGGGCGGGGTCATGCCCATGGGGTCAGGGTTGGGGTCATCCCCATGGAGGCAGGTTCATCCCCATTGGGGCAAGGTCATCCCCATGGGAGAGGGGGTCATCCCAATGTTGTCAGGGTCATCCCCATGTGGTCATCCCTATGGGGGAGGGGTCACCCCAATGGGGTCAGGGTTATCCCCATGGGGTTGAGGCCATCTCCATGTGCCAATACACTGTCTTGAATGGTTATGTTTTATTTGTTTATAATATGTATAGGAATCAGTGACCAAATTCTTTAACACGCATATAATAAATGAGAAATATAACTCACAAAAATTATTTCATTTTTTTTTATTCTTCGGAAGCAAACTCCATGTTTCAATGTCTGTTTTTTTTTAACATAAGTCTAAAATATTTTAATTACATGAATTCATAAAAGAGATAGGTACTACAATTTTCCAAGAAATCTGCAAACTATTATGAGTACAATGAATTGTTAAAAGAAATGCTATGTGGTTACTGGTACATGTTTTGCAGATCCCAGAGGATTTTGATGACCTCAAAGACTACTTCCTGAAGTCTCTCAAGTTTGCGACTCCCACAAAGCCACTGGTGCTCATACTCGACTCCCTCGACCAGCTGACGAGTGAACACAACTCCTACAAGCTCCATTGGCTCCCTCGTAAACTTCCTGCAAACGTTCGCTTCCTCGTGTCCACGTACACTGAAGCCTCAAACTTGTTAGACACACTACGTCTGGTCTTCAGTGGACATGTTTTTGTCCAAGTGCCGGTTTTCTCCCAAGTGTTGAGCACCGAGGTTTTGACGGCCTGGCTGAAGAATAAGAAGCGAACTTTAACGAAGGAACAGTTTGGTTTTGTGGAAGAGGTATTCAAGAAATGCTCATTGCCGCTGTTTGTGAAGTTGACTTACGACCAGGTGCTGCTGTGGAAGTCGTACACTCCATCAAATCTCTGCCAGCTCAGTTTCACAGTTCAACAGAGCATCCAGACTCTCTTCTCACAGTTGGAGAAAAAGCATGGTGTTACCATGGTTACCAGATCTCTGTCATATGTGACAGCATCAGCGTCAGGAATTAGCGAGACAGAGCTGGAAGATTTGCTCTCTCTGGACGATACAGTTCTCACCGATGTGTTTCAAATCCATATCCCTCCTCTCAGACGAATCCCCCCACTGCTTTGGGTCAGAATTCGGCACGATATTTCACAATATCTTGTTGACAAGGAAGTAGATGAGGTTCGATCGTTCTTCTGGTACCATAGACAGTTCTTTGAAACTGCAAAAAAACGCTATTTGTCAGACAAGGTATACAAACAGGAAATACATTCACTGATGGCAGATTACTATCTTGGTAAATGGTACGGAATAAAAAAGCCATTTCGGTACACACCAGAACAGATGAAGAAAATTGGAATTACCTCCCCTGATGATGAAGCGGATAGAAAGATATCTGCGCAACCATTGATCTACAGCAAGGAGGGAAAGATTGTTCGGTACAACAAAAGGAAATTAAACAAGCTGCCGTACCACCTGTACAAAGCAAACAGAGCGGGTGAGGTTCGATCAGTCTGCTTGTTTAACTACAACTGGCTGCTGAACAAGATCAAAGCAGTTTCGTTGCAGGATGTTTTACTTGACTACACCCACTTCGGGGAGAACAATGGAATCATACACAAAGCACTGAAAGCTGGGAAGTCAACTCTGAAGCTGTTCCCAGAAACTATCGCCATTGAGCTGTGCGGTCGTCTGCTTGCTCTACTTCAGACAAAGACAGAAAAACATGAAACAAAGCTTCTAGAAGACTCTATGCAAGCATCTGCTAAACAGTGCAGACTGGTACCATATGTCTCCTGTTACACCATACCCAGTCAGTCTGAGCTGTATTCTATTGAAAATTCACAGGTACCAGTCAATGCATATATTTCAGATATTTCCAGCGAGTCTTCACATTTTGCGACTCTAGCTGAACAAAACACTGTAATGATCTGGGATTCAGAAGTGGGTGAGTTAGAAACTACAGTGACTCTGATCAGCACTGATGAGGCAAACCTAAACGTTATGAAGAAACCTTCCGGAAAAGATGTTGTCATAGTTGGTACCACTCATCAGGAAAAATTGAACCCGGTGTTTGTGGTCAATATTAATAATGGCGAGGTCGAACACCGTCTGATGCTGGATAAACTTTACAAAAAGATTGTTTTCAATGACCAACTGCATTTTAGCGTAACTGACAAGCTTCTATTGGTGCATGTGAACAACCAAGCTGCTGATGTATTTGATCTGAAATCGAGCAAACTTCTCCATGAATTTGATGGTGAGCCTGATCAAGCCATTTTTGTTGCCATGGATACCATGTTGGTGTTACATCCAACGAAAACAAACTTCTACAAAATTTACAGATCAGACACATTTGAGCTGGTTCACCAAGTGAACTGCAAAGGAACTCCGAAATCACTGTTTATCAATGACAAAACAACACTGGGGTGCGTTGTGATGGAAAATTTGCCAGATATGTTGATACTGAATCTGGAAGAAGGCAGCCAATTGGGCAACCAGAAGGGTCACGTCAATGTGGCTAGCATGTCGAAAACAAAAAACCAGCGGGTGACAATGGAAGCGGGAGTTGGCCTTGTCACTTCTTTGGAGGGCTTTTTGGTGTTTGATGTAAAAAGCTTGAAGAAATTGAGGGAAATTAAAGTACCAGATCAGTTCAAACCTAGGTACAGAGTTCTGGACTTTGATGCTGTTTTAACCCCAGATCAGGCTTACATTATTGCAGGTTACGATCGGCATTTAATTGTCTGGGAAACAAAGACAGGAAAACTCGTTGATTCCATTGAGGCAACTCGGAGTCGTATATCCCATCTGAAAATTTCACCGGACGGCAAATATGTGATACAGACGAATGGCAGAAATAACCAAATTACTGCCTGGAGTGTGGAAGCATTGAAGAAAAACATACACAGTTACAAACCCTTGTCCTTATCCAACAGTGCTCGCTACATGTGTGTTAACCGAGAAGGGACAGTTGCAGTGACACGGAGCATCAATTCCACAGATTTCTCCGTGATTGATGTCATACAGGGTACGAAGCGCTGTGATATCTCGCACGATTTTGAAGGCATGTGTCCATTTGTTACTGAAGATGGGATATATGCCGTCATCAGGGAATATAATTCAGAAAACTGTCTGAAAGTCTGGGATACTGTCAGTGGGGAAATGGTCAGCCAAGTCGCAGTTTCCAGTCTGTATTTGAAAGCTTACATCCTTGGCACAAAGCCTGAAAACATGGTTGTCATGGTAGAAAACGATGCCACACAGCAAAACATACTGACATTCTACAATTTACCATCAGCAACCGAAACGGGGATCAGTGTCACTCTAGGAAAATACAACATGTTGCAGATATTTTTTGCCGATCATGACAAATATCTGTTTGTTGGGATTGAGGAGCACACTGACTCTGGAGTTAAGATTTACACGAAGGGGTATTCAGTTTCTACAGGAAAGGAAATCATGGTTTACCCCAAGATGCACCCAAAGAAGGTTCAAATGATCACACCCGATAGTGACTGTATAATGGGGCAAAGAATTCATGTGGATAAAAATGGCAAAGAATCATGGGAACTCGCTGTGCTAAAAATAGAAACTGGGGACGCCATTGCTACATGCAGGGATTGCCCAGAAAGTGTGCTGTACATAGGGAACAAGGGGCAATATGGGATAGATAGGAAGCGATTTGTGTATGACATTAAGAAAGGGAAGAGGTTATTCCAGTTTGACCCAGAATGCGAAGAATCAAAAAGCACTCCAAAACCGAAACTTACGAAAGATGAGAAGCTGGCTCTATGGATTGACATGAAATCTGGATTGGTAAAACTTGGAAATGTTGAAACACAAGAGTTGATTGGAATGGCGCCAACACACAGCTTAGTGTTGAATCTAGAAGTCACTCCCAAAGGAATCATTCTGGTAGGGTGTGAGGACGGAAGGATTATGCTGCTACAGATCGTTGATGGTGGGAAAAACAAGGATGCGTTATTCCATGGGGTGTTCACCCGATCTATGAAACGTGGGCTTCAAATGCGGGACAGTCTTCTACAATCACTGAAACCAGGGAAAAAAATTGAAAGGGCTCCTGAGACATCTCAGCAGAGGGACGGGGCAAAGACCAGTAAAACTTGCTCACTACTGTAGCATAGCATGACGGGGATGTTGTTGTGGAAATAAGCTGTTATATTTCTGCTCAATGTAGAATCTCTGTATTGTTTTCCAGTGTTATTGAACTCGTGACAAAAGGTTATATGCCACATTTAATTTAGTTTATAGTTTATGCTAATTTGTTTTAGCTCCATTGTGAAGATTTGAATCAATCTCTCCTCTGTTTCCTAGGAAGAAAGCAGTACTGGGATCCTTTTTGAGAGGGGATGAGAACTTCTTGCATACCGGATGTGTGTTTCCGGTCATGTGACCAGTGCTGGAATAACCCATCTTACACCCCAAATGTAAGATGAGTCACACGCAACAAGCGCCACTACTTATTTCTTTTAGTGTAAAGTTTGTGATCGGCAAACCTCGTTACCAGCTTACGTGCGAGCTCTCTGGTCGGATTTTTCTATCCGTATTTGAAACACATGATAGATACTTATATTATGCCTGGTGGGGATCAAACCACAAACTCTTGGGTGAACCAGTCACCTATACAACTAGACCACTCTGTAGCATAGAATAATGGCCATGTTGTCCTAGTGGGATAGGTGTCCATGCCCCTCAAGAGGTCAAAGTCTCAAGACCTGGGGAGAGCACTTACTCATGATGAACATCAGTTCTGATTTATACTGAGGAAACGTGCTCAAACACGCTGACTTTGTTGTTAACTTTTAAATTTGAAATATTTTATCCTGATCTTGTATATATGCATCAAACACATACCTTGTTAGTTAGAGTTATACATGTGCAAGTCTGATTTAGAAATAACAGATATTCCATTTAGACAAGAACATTCCAATTCCATTTTGTAGACATACACAAATAGCTAACTGCAGTACAGCAATGTCTATTAGTTTACATAGTTTGTTGGGTCAAGCTCATTTTAACATTTTCCACCATTTTCATTCTGTAAAGGCATTAAAATTTGACTGCAGATCACAAGTGTATCCATTAAACTTCCAGGGTAGTAACAATTTTAAGGTTAACAATGAAGATGTTAACAATGTTGTTAACTTTTACAAAGTTCTGAACTATCAGCCCCATGAGTGTTTTCAATCATGTATTGTATTTGCAACAAACTGAAAATGTACGAGAAAGTGTATAAATACATGCTTTACAAGGGTTTTTCTGGAAGTTTACAAGTTTCTCCTTGGTTTAACAGGATTTAAAACTTATAACTTCAGAATATGTAGTCATACAGATTTTTTCCTCAGACTTCTTTAAAAGGCGTCTATAATAGTGGCTTTACCCTGCATTAGGCTTCAATCCCTCATACTCAAACAGACGCCCGCTTTTTTCAGGTTATGTTGCTATCATGCCATATAAAATATACCCTATTTTGCATATGTTTTGACCTAGTCATGATCAAACAGGTTTAATTAATTCAGATGTTTAATAAAATAAAAAAAGTCTACCATTAACGTAGTTTGCATTGAAGTTTGTTTACTTTACGAACATGATGTTAAAATTCTTCGAATTCCAGAACAACCCTTGAAAAGAATTGTGTTTTGCACCCATAACTACCTCTTTGTGTTTAGAGCAGAACTATTTTAATGTGAACCAAATAAACCACTACATGTATGTGGAAAGTCATTACAACCAAGAGCTTAATTTATTTTGAGGTTATTCCTCAACCTTCTTAGGGAAAATGAATTTGTGATAGTTATTTTTATTGAATCTCAATATTTACAAAGTTTGATATATTATTTCTGTAATGGAATGCAGATCTTTTTCTGTTTATATAACATGCACAATTTTAAGATTGATTATATACACAATCAAAATTCATTAAAGGAGCTAGACACCAGATGGTCCTAAAATTGGCAAATACATTATTTCCATAAGACAAGCCTGTAATTGTCAGTACGAGCTAGTATGAGCCCGATAATACATCATTTGACATGATTTAAAGAGTATTTTGTCGCTGTCTCTAACCCGTTTAAAATACCGGTTAGCGCATTATGGGTTTCCCAGTTTATAGTGTGTATATTTAGCATGCAAAAGTCACATTATAAGGACAAATACATATGCCGATACTATTTTTAAATTAACTGGGATTTATGTGGTAGACAACCCCAGTAAATTTTGATTCGGAAAAATACGCAAAAACTGTGAAAGACGCATGTGTCATAAACAATGTATGGATCAGTAAGTAAGATTCAATGCGTTGCATATAATGATGTCAAGTTTTTGACAAATTTCATTTTTTCTTGCAATTGTATCATCTGGTGTCTAGTCCCTTTAAGCAATACATATCACAAACTATGTTCGACTGTGGTTGATGTAGTGCAGTACAGCCATATTCCACTTTGCTGGCGTCACATCATATCAGATGTCAGAGAAAAAAATTGTGCATCATTAAAATGAAATTTATTATGATATTAACGGGCTTCTTATATTTGATTGCAAAATGTAATGTATATGATAATAGGTTTATTACGGGTAGTGCTGCATTTGATTTGAACGGTCATATTCAGCTTTCATGGAATTTTACTTAGCAAGTGCGTCATGAAATATGAATCCGCAAAAAATCGAGTGGAATGTAACCTCCCGGAACAAAATGCAGTGCTTATAACCCTATTGTATGTATACTGGAAATATTTTACATGATATTAATACTTTATAGCTTCAACTTTACATAGAAGTCATCATAAAGTCTTCGTTTTGAGGGTTAGTTTTTCCCTTTTTTTCGCCATAGTCTACGTCTTTTATTCAGTACAGGATATGTTTAGAGTATGCTTTTAACTTCCTGTTTTGGGAAATTTGTTTTATTGTTTATGAAAGAGGATTCAGTTTATTGTTACTATTTTTCAGTAAAAAAAAAGTGCATTATAACAATTTTTGGTTTGTTTTATTTTTGTTAAAGTTATTATAGCTGCTAGTGTATTTAATTTACGGTATTTTATTTTTTTTATATTTATAACACTTTTTTCTTAGATTTTTTGCATTAAGTTATTATAAATGTTAGTGTATTTAATTGCTGTATTCAGTTACATTAGAATAAGCTGTTGTGTTTCTACTGAATAAAGTTTCTTTGTATTTGTTTTGCTGTTTTTATTGAGCAAAAAAGGTTACAGTCAACACATTCCAACAGTCTACAAAACTATAAGGCATCCATTGGACTGCTTATATTGCCTTCATTAAGTTTAATATAGGTACTTATTTATGTTTGCCTTATTTTGAAGACAGCTGAAAGCTGCTATGAACAGTCTCAAGGCCAGTTCTAGGGTAGAAACCAGTACAATGGTGTCCTTTTTTAGAGGCCATGAGAAATTACCCTTATGGGGGTTGAACCCACAACTTCTAAGATGAAAGGCAGACTCCAATACTACTAGACCATGATAAATTACCCTTGTGGGGGTTGGACCCACAACTTCTAAGATGAAATGCAGACACCAATACCACTAGACCACTGTCACCTCTTGCTTTTATTTAAGTCCTGTTTTCTCTCTGTGTTGGTCTAAGAGTAACCTTAACCTTCAAGCTAAGGAGAACGATTGCATTAGCTTTTGACTTTTAAAGCAACCATGGGTCTTGCATGCAAGAAATGTACTGCAACAAGCAGAGATGGGTCTACATATCATATGGAGATGTACATATAAAGTGAAATGTTAATTGCTTTGAAAGTACCTATGACCTAAAAATCATGTCACCCCCCCCCCCACACACACACACACACACACACACTCAAACAGAACCTCCTGTCCAGATACAAAAAATATGGTGCAAAAGCTGGAAGACACCAGATATCTTTGACAAAGTTATAATCCCACTCGCCACCTTAAAATAACTTGAATAGACTTTTTACAATTACAAATAAAAAACAAACAATACCAGTCACAGAAAGTAAAAAAAAATGCCCTGGAAATGCCAAACTGGTCAATGGATTATGCAATCAAATATATGCCTATAGACATGTGCAATCCATGGTTGACGTCAAGTGTGGAGGATTGATGCAGTAAGAGGTGGGGACTTGGGTCTTGAACTTGACACATCATCTTTGTGTACCAAAGGCATGTGCAAAGTAATCTTAAAACTTATCCATGCATGACGTACAAGGATACTCTATCTAGATGCATATATGCAGCATTCCTTAATGATAAAACTGTAAGTGTGACCTTGAACTTTGAGGTAGGGACATAGGTTTTGCATGTGACATGTCGTCATTATGTACTGAATATAAAAAAAATTTGCCAAGTAATTTCAAAATCCCCCTGTACAAGGCAAAGTTACAGCACAGAGACGACCAACTATACTTTATACTATGCATCATTCAACAATGAATAACCTTTAAGTGTGGCATTAAGTAAGGGACATTGGTCTTGCATGCGACACGTCGCCGTATGTACTGAACATATGTGCCCAGTGATGTAAAAATCCCTCCCTGCATGCCTGAAGTTACAGCCTGGATGGATGGATCGTGCGGATTTTAATATGGCTTCCTTCAGAGGCATGAAAAATTTGCCAAAATGCACCTTTTCAGGATTAAATAGGCAAACATTCCTATGTTCAGGGATGTGAATGCAAGGTCACGAAATCCACTGAAAATGGGGTCGCCGACCACAAAAAACGTTAATCAATTTTGAACATTTCGGACCAGCTTCAACACATTTTGAAGGTTTTTTTTTTTTGAAAAATACAGCTTAAATCAGCTGATCCACTGAAGATTCTGATGTCTGTTGAAGACCATCCACTGGTGAGTTGAACCATAACATTTTGGTTCTTTGTGAGGTTATGCTTCCAATTTGAGAACACAAAATTCTGGATCTGCCTCTGAGGTGGATGCATCATAAGAAGGAAAAGTCAATAAATTTAAAAGTTTTTATTTGCAAAAACCAAAGACTACCCATAATAAAACGAATTGAAATACAAAATAATTTGCATATACACAAAAAGGTCATGATCAAACCAACGAATCATCTGCAAACAAAACAACAGTTCTCAAGTAAAACTAATATCATATCTTCACATTCTGTACACCATAATATCCATAGTTGCTGAGCACCGTATAACTGGTGGTCTTTCTTCTTATAGTAAAACAAATAATTTTCAGAATTTTTCTGCTCATTATTTTTTGCTAACAGGGGAGGTATTCACCATGCAACTTAAGTAGATCTTACGGTCATACATCATTGGCTCCATTCACTGTATAGGTCTGTTATTTGTATCAAGCAATCCGATTAGCTACATCATTCTTTAGATAGGGGTGGTATTCAATATTGGTCGTAATTGGATCTAAGAATGATGTAGCTTATAGGATTACTTCTGACCAATACAGTGAATAAAGTCAATAATGTATGACCATAAGATTATTTTAAGATGTATATTGAATCCACCAGCCTAGTATTGAATACGACCCCAGGTTCTTTAACATTTTTCATACTAGTGACAAAACCTTGATTAAACCTAACATATTCAAATATTGATTAATTAAACATGCATGGTAAACATTTTTTAAGCGAAATAAAAGTGCAAAAAAAACCTTATATTAATGTCATACAGTATCTCTGTAACAAGGAATAAACTATTCAGAAAAAAACTGCAAAAAAATAAAACAGTCATAAAAAATGGTTTTAAGAAATATATAAAACACAACATAATCAAATGTGCAGAATGTAAACAATACCGTATACACGAAATTATGACTTAAAACTAACAAAATAACACAGAAATTTATCTGTGTTGACACCACTGTGGTCTATTGATGATTCAGAAACCGTAAAATAAATCTTGTTCAGTATTTTTCGCACATACCATGTGGTTTAAACCGGAATGATAAAACACCTGAAAATTTAGTCTGAGTATGAAGGATTCAGGCTCCTGGCAGGGTTAAGGGGCTTAGACCCCTGTTGCAACTGTTTCCAAAGCATTTCATATCCAATTCAAGGTACTATTTTTCAAGCAAATATCCAGCAAAGAAATTATATTTTTACAACTGTAAAATGATCTGTTATTGAAAGCTCAAAAAACTCTCAATTTCAGAACTAGACATTTTTTTCCAATTAAGCTTGTCTGGCCCATTGTTTGGTCATAGCTAAGAAATAATCAATGAAGAACATGAAATTTGTACTTTTTGAACCAACAGTGACCTTGAAGTTTAGCTGTGACCTTGAAGTTTAGCTGTGACCTTGAAGTTTAGCTGTCTTGAAGTTTAGCTGTGACCTTGAAGTTTAGCTGTGACCTTGAAGTTTAGCTGTGACCTTGAAGTTTAGCTGTCTTGAAGTTTAGCTGTGACCTTGAAGTTTAGCTGTGACCTTGAAGTTTAGCTGTGACCTTGAAGTTTAGCTGTGACCTTGAAGTTTAGCCTATTCACTGAGATACAGCAGTAAACACCTACTGCATACGAGATAAACCTATGTTATATATGAAATAAAAACATCTACTCAAAGAATTGTTGTTTTTGTTGTTGTTCTATTCCGAACCCCTAGCTGTATTCCTGGTAGAAATTTAATTCCAGCCCGTTTAGAATGGTTTTGGTGTGTACACAGATACCAGCAGTTGGCTTATTTAACATTGCCCATTCACCTGGATAGTTCAGTTACCAATTCAAAATGGTAAAAAATCAAGTTTTAATCTACAATCCAACCCTGTTGGCTCAAACTCGCTTGGCTCAATTTCCTTGTTGGCTTGAGCTGTATGTAAAAGATCTGTTTCTTTCTACTAAAGGTAAGCATTCCTGCTTGGCTCGAATTTTCAGAGGCTGAGATTTTTTTCGCCTGTCCCTGGGAGTTGAGCCAACGGGTTCGACTGTATAGAAATGCATTGACTTTGTTGTGATATTGTTGCAAAATCCATCCAAAATCAGTTCACGCAAAAATGTCTCATAAATTCATAACTTGTGGTGTTCGCTACTTTGCATAGTCTTACAATCTTCAGCCATTGTGCTTTCAAATTATTTTCATTACATCACAGGATATTTAGCTCTAATTCTGAACCCTTGAATTGGAATTAAAGTTCAACATTGCACTTAGAAAATACTGAACTATTATAATCATGTCAATCACTCATCTTCATCAATATTTACACTTTGGGTCAAATTTCCAGTCATAATTAACATATTTTGTTACATTGGGCTGATTTTTTAGAACTTTGTTATAGGTAACAACTTTTGACTTCATTGTTGTTAACTTTCACATCGTTACTGATCTGGTAGTTTAAAATACTCACTTTTGATCTGATGTATTTCTAACAAGATATGAGACAACTGTGTCAGCTGTATGTGTTTATATTTAAATATTTTAGCACATGATCACAAAATTTACGTTTAAAAGTTAACAACGATGTTGTTAATCCCGTTGTTAACTCTAACAAACTTCTGAACAATCAGCCCATTATGTTAGTTAAGCAAAACCATTTTAAAACAAATAAAGTGATCAACCTACAATTTTAAGACAATACGGCTGAAAGCAGTTTGATATCAGTTACAGTGCAAAAGAAAAATTGGAAAATTGTACAAAGGAAAATATGTATGAAAGCAACAATATTTCACACTTAATTTTTGTATGTACATTGTACACATAAATTACAACATAGAATAGTGATAATGAAATTACATCGCAGTGGCTTTCAGCATACATCAACTTAGACGAAAGTCAGTTTTAAGGACAAGAAATAGTTTCCAGATTGCTAGTTAATCATTTTCAAAATCAGGGGCTTAACATGAAGGTAGTCTTTTAATGCTTTTTTATGTATATTTACATGTACAACATTACATTAAATTAAACAAGAGTGCCAATGAGCAAACTCCATTGCTCGCCTGTTCTTGTTGTTTTGAGTTAAACAAGGGGCATAACTCAAAAACTATTCATGCCAAAGCTGTGTGTGTTGCTCTATACATGTACATATTATATCTGGCAATATGTTCTAAGTTTTGTCTGAATATCTTGAACAGTTTTTGAGTTATGACCAAAGTTTGTAGGCTGACGCCGTCGACAACGAAGCCATAAACTATGACAATAACTTGGACAGTTTTTTTGTTCAAAAACAACAATAACAGATGATGAGCGAACATGTAATGGTCTAACAGATGCCTCGTCAGCATCATTCTACAGTCTTACATGTATTTATACATTCAGACGAGCAACATTTAGACTCGTGACATTTAGACGAGCGACATTCAGACTCGTGACATTCAGACGAGCGATCATACTATTGCAGCAGAAAATGGCACAATCAAATCCAATACATGAGCAAGCTTCTTAGACTGGTAATACACTTTTGTGAACACAACAAGCAGAAAAAGTTGTTATCATGAAAATGTTTCAGAGTTTGCGAAATCATTTCAAAATCTTAATCAGTTTTAAAGTTCTGGCCAAGGTTAAAAAAATTACATAGGGCCGTAGACCAAGGCTATGACACGTTAAAAAATATTCAAAATATTGTATAAAATTGTCAATTGTATAAAACTGGAGAAGTCATCAACAGGATATCTTTTGGCTTGTTTGCAAATAAAAGCTATTTCATTGGTCGACAGTAATTATTCGATAAATATTGACCAATCAATAAATGTCTAACTTTGTCCAAACCAAAACCTTTACCAGTTTAATTAAATTGGCTGGAGATTTCCAGTGTCATTCGGAATTTAATAACCCCTGTTCATGTAACTTACTTTCCAAAAACATGTATAAAATAAATTTTAGAAAATACTTTTGTGATTGTATAAAGCAGACGTTTGAAAATACTACCCCTACATTTCAATTGGCATTTCATGTTAAAGATTTATGTACAAAGTATCAATCATGCATTAATAACGTAAAGTAAGAGAATCTATTTATAGATATGCTTGTTTGTATGGGCTGAGATTAGGTTCCGAAAAACAACACTTCAACATGATTTGAAGGAAATATATCTATTTCTAAATGGGAAAATGTTCGATTAAGTATGTACCACATAAATAACAACATACACATTGTGATTGTGAAAAAAGTTAGAGTCAGTGGGCAAAATGCAAGATGTACGTACAATATTGGTACAGTGTAACCACATCAAAAGCATCGTGATTCTTACTGGCATATTTATGTGCTGAATTCGCACCAAAGATCCAAGATTTACTCAAAACTGTAATGGCCAGATGTGCTTATAGGATTTACATGGCTCCCAAAACAATAACTGAGAAAGGAATGGAATCATTTCAAATAATTTCTTATCTTTGATAATTTAATAATAGCACTAACTGGTGGAAATTTGCAAAAAAATAAATAATCAAAACTCAAATATGACAATTCCAGGCCGGCTAAAATATTAAATGGCAATTTGTTGCACTAAATTCGTTCCGAATTCTCATTAATAATCATTGATGTTTCAAATAGCAGACAATGCCACTTGGAAGCGTAACCTGCCATTACAGTTTTGCTCACATAATTAAGAGAAACGTCGAACATGAACGTGCACTGTCTTAAAACTGACAGAATATAAAAAATAAAGCCCAAAGAAATATTTGAAACTTTCTTTTTTTGATACAAATGTCTTAACATTTTAGATTTTCTTGGCTGATGGTATCCAAATGTCAAAATATTTCAGATTTTCTCGACTAAAGAATTCCAAATGCTCTAGTATTTGAGATTTTCTTGGTTGAAGGCGTCCAAATCTTTCAGCTTTTCTGTGCCGAAGGTATCCAAATGTCCAAAGATTTCAAGTATTCTTGTCGAAATGATCAACATGTCTGTAGAAGGTTTCAGATCTGTGTAAATTGAACATGCAGGTAAACATCACAGTGAAGCTTGTTTCATTCATCATACAAGGTCAGACCGGCTGATGCATCTCATCTGAAAACGCAATAGAAACGTAAACGGTCATTTATTTATATATATATATATATATATATAAATAGTCTCTTAAAAGACCACTATAAAAAAAATGACGTTCCATATTTGTCTCCATGTTAATAGAAGTTTATCGCAATGATGACCAAATATATATTGTTAAATATTACGATATTTTTAGTTTTGTGTAACTTATTATAGTTCAAGAAGGTTTTAAGATGCCAACCACAATGACAGCAAGGTTTCTCTTACATTGGCTCAAGAAATATAGGGATGGTAGGTAAGGATTTATTGGGGGAAATCCAGAGGGCATTTATGGAATGAATTGCGTGATTGATGTCATTATCGGCGTATGAACGCAGTTGTGGTGGTTTAAGTGTGTGGAGTCTGAAGGACTCCCACAATTCATTACTTATATTTACGCCAATAGTTCATTATTTCATTCAAGAATTGTTTAAAGAATTCTTTATTTCATTTAAGAAAACCTTACAGTAATTCCAACCCATTCTGTAATAGAACGACCTGACCATAAGTGGAAACAGTTTATCAAATGACCTCACAATAAAGCGGGAAAAGATTAACAACTTGAAATCACTTTTAAACATAAAATTGAAACATTCCTGGCAACATGACATTTAACATATCATAAATTATTACTTTTTGAAATGTTGATTTGTTTTTTTTCCGGGACCTGCTAACACAACAAACACAATAACAAGATAAACAGTTTTCATCTGTATTGTTTTGATTTGCGATCCGAACATAACCGAAAATGTTGCGTTCATCAGATGATAACAGCAATTGCCAAAAGGCAGTTCATTAAAGGAACGGAAGTTGAGATGTATATATTGTGCTATAAATTCCTATGTGTCCTGATTGTGCACATCAGACAGAATGTTGCCCACGGTCTTCCTGTGTGGAATAAGCTTTAGTAAATATTGAGCTTCTTATTGGCAGCATGCAGTACAAGTTATTGCAATTAAATTGATTTGCGTTGCCATTTAAACTGGAAACAGAAGTCATTGTCACTAAGCAACAGTCTAGTATTTATATTTATAATAGAGTATAAAACTTAAAAATAGTGACATTGACTATTTTTTTCACAGCAAAAAAGAAATATGGTCACCGGCTTTTGAAGACGGTCGGTAGGGAAATTGGAAACATAAATTTTCTTTTTAGGCCTAACCCCCGCTGGTTATGTTTTTAAATGCGGGCAATGCCAATGAAGACACTATTAATCGATTGATTAAGAAATCAACCTTTTTTATTTCAAAACAGACCAACTAAAAATCTTGTCATATTACTGACCTGTATCGGTATTTCTTAATGCAGTTGTTGCCGAGGTCAACAACGTACACATGATGGTCTTTGGTCACGCAGAGCCCACTTGGTCGTTTCAACTTGTCCTCGAAACTGTCGATACATGACATGAGCTTGCCACTAGAGTTCAGTACTTGCACAAATCCCTTCCCTTTTTCTATACGAGTGGCGAGAATATGCCCCGCGCCATCTACACAAATTCCCCCATAATCCCCTTTGGCCTGATTGGGAACAACACGGGAAAATTTCCCGTCTTTTGTGAATACTTGAATTCTGTGGTCTGCGACTAGGATTTCGTCACATCGTCCAATAGTGACGGCTGAAATGTTTTTGAATTGTCCATCCTTTTCTCCCCTATTGCCAAACGTTGTCTGCAGTTTGCCATTTCGATCAAAGATAAATATCTTAGTAGCTCCAATGTCTGCAACAATAATCTCCCCTTTGGAATTCACAGCTACATCAATAGGTTCAACCAAGCACTCGTGTGAAAACTTACTTATAGTTTCCCCATCCTGTGACAAAAACGACACAGATTTTGTCCTCCAGTTTACAACAACAACTTGATTGTCCGACGCAAGAGCAATGCCCATACCACTTTGATTTTCAAACCCCTCCGGTCCTATATGGCGTACAAAGTTTCCACACTCGTCAATAACTTTAACTCTACTATTGGCCGTATCCAAGACAAAAACTTGACCCTCGTCGCCCGTAACCACTCTCAGAGGCTGCAGAAAGCCACACTCTCTTGTACCCTTTTCACCGAACTTCATCACTGGATTGTTATGATCAGTAACTTGTATTGAAAATGGACTGCCTTTTATAGGTCGGTTAAATATTCCAATATATATCTTGTAACTGCCACTCTTTGGGGGGACATACTGGATTTCATAAGTTCCGTCATTCTTGTCCTTTATTTTTGCATCAAATGGCTCACCTTTGTCATTTTTCAAGTCCGCTATCACAGGATCCGAGCCACTTGTTCTAGGGTTACCATGGTAATCAACAGTATTCACTGTAACCATTGACTTCAGGTGAGTAACAGCCTTGCCGATCTTTGCTGAGCACAATGCCGGAAATGTTGTGCTGACCTTAACTCTTCCTAGGCTTTTGAGAGCATTTGTTATATCATTCACAGCAGAATTATGCCTATATTCATACTTCAGAAAGCTGTTTTCTCGAGGCTCTGACAGCGTACTGGTTGCATCCAGTTTCTCGTTAAGATCGCTGATTTTCTTCGTGATATTCCGCACCTCGACTTGATACTGCAGCCCATCACAGTCCCCTTGTACCTTCTGTTTCTCAGCTTGAATTAAATCCAGCTGCTCTTTTAGAATGGTTTTCTTTTCTTCCCGTATTTTTCTAACCATTGATAAACACTCCTGTCTCCTTTTTTCAACTAGAGATATCACATCTTGGAACGATCTGTTTATATTTTCCATAGTTCTATCCACCGAGTTTTCCAGCTGGTGAACTTCAGTGGACACATTGTCAAAAGCATTATTTAGATTTTTTATGCACAGATGAGCTTTGTACAGCAAAATCTCCGACATACGTTTGATCGCGATGGAAAAGGGAATGACAGTATGCTCGCTCGCTCCACGTCCGTTGTGCTCCTCCCCCGTACACTGCACGCAGAACACCGAGTCACATGACTCACAAAAAAGTAGTTCCTCTCCAGAGTGCACGGAGCACTTAGGTATAACATCGCGACGTTGTCGAGACATCAGGTCCAGCAGCTGGTTTACGATGAAGCTCGGCGGAAACGAGATTACACCTCCCCTTGGGATTCCTGGAAAAACGATGACAAGTTTTTAAACACAGAAATTAGAAGCTTATGGACAGTAAGCAATTATTGCTACATTGTTTAATTTCTTATTAACACACGGCCTGTAAACACCAGCTCCACCACTTTATGGTGGTGCAAAGAATAAAAGCTGTCGACACTTCCGTGGTGGAGCTGTGCCCTATGTATACATGGACAAACGTGAGTATGATTTATATTTTATTTGATAATTTCATTTAACGGACATATTTCGAAAATCGGAGAATGTGGTACCGTGTAAGAACACTTCTACTGTAGGCTGGTTACTATTTCGTTTCAGTATTATGCAAACTGTGGTGCCAGGAGCTTTTCTCCCGAATCAGACTTGTGCATATTTTGAGATCTGATTGCATAGCAAGTACATTTTAGTGCTTACACACCCCGTAATAACATTCTCACGCATGCAAACATAACTGTTATGTATAGTACCTATGCAGGAACACAAAAAACTAATAAGCACTTCTTAAAAAGGAAAAATGCACATATTTATAAAAGTGGTGGCGCTGTTGCCCTAGTGGTGGCGCTGTCGAGTAGTGGTGGCGCTATTGAGTATGTTTTGCGCTTGAAGTATAATACAAAGTTAACGCTTTTCGAATGAATACAAAAGTTACTGTGTTTATCATTCATTGGACATTATGCTGGTATGCATACTTCTTGCGGAAACAAAACTCTTCGCGAACTACCTTAACCTTACTTAAAACTATTTCGAAATCAAACGGCTATTATGAAAATGTGGTTAAGAATATACAAATATGTCTTTCAAAAGAAATAAAAAAAAAATAAAATAAAAAATAAAAAAAAAATTCAAGGGCCATAATTTGTATTTAGGGTTAAAATGAGGTTATGTTTCTTGTTGTAAGATGGTCGGAAATAATAATTTTGAATTTTATTAAGTGCATTGAATGAACGGTATAGAAGTTTTTTTTATTAAAATCCCAACTTGCCCTTAACTTTTACTTGCCTAAAACTTTAACCTAAGTCAATCAGGGGCCATAACTTGTATTAAGGATATGGAGTTATGTAACCTCATTGGGTGATGGTCCTGAACAATGAAGTATTAAGTCAATTGAATGAAGGGTATAGAAGTTATTAATAAATATCCCAACCTGCCCTAAAACTTTAACCTAAGTTCCATAGTTAATCAGGGCCCATAATTTGTATAAAAGATAATATGGAGTTACCTAACCTCATTATGTGATGGCTCTGAACAACTGTGTGAAGTATAAAGTCAATTGAATGAATGGTATTGGAGTTTTAAGTGAAAATCCCAACTTGCCCTAAAACTTTAACCGCAGCACTAAAACTTTAACCTAAGTCAATCAGGGGCCATAACTTGTATAAAGGATAATATGGAGTTATGTAACCTCATTGTGTGATGGTCCTGAACAACTGTGTGAAGTATTAAGTCAATTGAACAAAGGGTATAGAAGTTATTAATAAATATCCCAACCTGCCCTAAAACTTTAACCTAAGTTCCATATTCAATCAGGGGCCATTATCTGTGTAAAGAATAATATGGAGTTATCTAACCTCATCATGTGATGGCCCTGGACAACTGTGTGAAGTATTAAGTCAATTGAATGAAGGGTATTGGACTTATAAGTGAAACTCCCAACTTGCCCTAAAACTTTAACCGGACGCAGACGCCGGGGCGAGTAGTATAGCCCACCTATTCTTCGAATAGTCAGCTAAAAATGTATCAGAAAATGCTCTATTAGACAGAAAGGCATTAATAACCCTGTAAGGAATCATGATCTACAAAATTCTTGAATAAGAATCTGCCAGTCTTTGTTTGGTGAAAAAAGTAAAATAACTCTTATTTCAACAAAGTTTAAAAGAAAATGTTGCAAGCAGAAGATCTGTTGAGTAAAGTCCTTTAAGTCAAAGAGTTACATAAATTATCTGAAATATTGAAGCGTAGGCCTATCTTGCATGGATGTATACACTTATAATCTGCATTTGTCCTTTTGTTCGATAAAACCTCCTACTGCATTGCAACATGATCTGCCTTTGTTCCGTTAATGTTTAATATCATATCACCGACGTAAGTCTTCAAAACCTAAGATCAATTGATTGCACTTTAAGGAACTGCACAACTGTTTATTTAGCAGTCAATACAGGCACTGTTCCATGCTTTGCAGACATTAAATGTCTGGCAGTCAGATCTGCATAATTATGTGCATTTAGTTTTGTAAATAATTGCAATATGTTGTTTTTTGTACAATTCCCAGATAATGTTTGTATAGATTATCTCCTATACTATCTAAAAGTTTAGATAAAAATATTCTACATTTCAACAACAAATGATTAAAACTGGGAATCAACTAAACTTGTTCTCTTTTGCAGATCAGATTTTGCGAAAAACAAACTAAAGCACCACGGATTGAACATTAACACTATCTGTCATTTGGTTGTCTGGTTCGCTCAGTGGTTAGCACAATCGCTTCTCACCTGGGCAACCTGGGTTCGATCCCCAGCTTGGGCACATGTGAGTTTGGTTTTTGTCACCAAGCCGGACAAGTGGGTTTCCTCCGGGAGCTATGCTTTCCACAAGAACACAAGGCCACACTCTCGCGTAAATAGTGCCAATGAGAGGGATTAATATAATGTTGTAACAACTTGTTTCACAATCGTTTTAAGTTTAAACTAAGTGCAAAACAAAAGTAGAAAAACTCAATAATTACTGTAAGTCAGAGTTATGGGTCTTCCACAAGTGTGTATTGTCTGTGTATTAAAAAAATTGGATTCAAATTTTTATTGCCTGTGAACAGAATTGTGAAAAAAAGTCAAATCACCCTTGCTTCTGCACTTACGTATAAATCCGAACACTTTCATAGATTACAATTACCTATAGTTTCTCGACAAATAGGACAACGGAAGGTCCCGGTATCATGTATCTGGGTGTCAACGATTCGCTCGAGGCAGTTCTTACACACAGTGTGTGAACAGGGGAGGAGTTTCGGGTGGTGCTCCGCGCCGTCGTACACACACAGGCATGTACCACACGTCAGGAAACTGTCGTTAAAGTCCTCATAGTTGATCGACACGGTCTCGACGAGGGTTGAGCTCATCATAGCTGAAAATAGAAGAAAGAAAGATTAGTCAGAGTAACTTTTAGTTTTTTTAATCTGAAAATTTCAGTCATAATTTACTTTCTGACCCATACTTTAAATAATCAATCTTTTCTTTAGCAACATAGAAACAAGTATTTGTATCAGAATTTGTAAAACTATTTGTAATCCTGAAATACTTTGCAAAAATATGGGTATTTGCACGATTACAAAGAAATTCAATATTGCGAAAATAAGTTGTAATATGAAAAAAACTTTAGCCGAAACAATTTAAAATATTATTATTTATATTGTCATTGTTTTGTTGCTTTATATTAACCACACAAAAACTAAGGTCTTAAAAATAAAGTATAAAGGTTTCCATAATAATATCACCACAAGAGCCAATAAAAGACGCATGATACATTAATTGTTTCGAGAATGCATGAGTAAATGCAATTTCATCTTACACATCTTTTATCACAAATGCATGAATCAGTAAATGAGGAAAATAATTTAATCCAGAAACAATCAACTATCCTTAAAACCAGGAAGAGACATACATGTGCTTTCTTTCAATTATTCACTATATCAATGTTTTTTTTAAATTAAAAACTCATCAATGAATGGAACAATCAGACAAGGAAGTTTTATAACATGACTTAATTTCCGGCCACTTATTCTGCAAAGCCCAACATCCAAGTAATATTTTTATTGTTTATTTTTGGTCGGTGTCTGGTTTCTGTCATATTGTTTGGAGCTTAAAGCTGCACTCTCACAGATTGACAGTTTTACTGTTTTTCATCAGTTGATTTTGATATAATTGCCTTCAAATTCAGGCATATAAGATGATTCACAATTGAACAGATCTCAATAGTTTAGAAAACTGCCGAAATCTCATTTTTTAACGCTTTTGGCCATAAATATCAGTTTTCGAAAGTAAATATGAAAAACTGCAATCTGATCTTTTGTCAGCAGTCTTATATCACTGATTTTCAGACATTTACACAAAAATTGGCTCATTCCAAGACAAAAAAAGAAAAGAATAAAAGTTGCCAAAACGATCAATCTGTGAGAGTGCAGCTTTAAATCTCTACACCAGCCAGCGGGCCTGCGCAATCCCCTGAAAGATCCACTTCATAAAAATTCTCAATGACTAACTATAACTTTGGAGATCAGATGCTAAAATTCCAAACCTATCCCAGGCAAAAACCCAATTGCAGAGACAAAAGGGTTAGCACTAAAATGCTTAGTGTTTACGCCCATGCCCCTGTCAATAGAATCACTGGACCGAATCTGATTTAATCATTTAGAAAGCCTCTATTGAAAACAACCACTACATTTCCATTTAGTCATTGGTTTAATTAATGAATTGAGGAATTAATAGGTTCACGCATATTGCTTGGTCTACAGTTTATCTGTGACTTATAAGCCATACAATTGTTTTTTTTTAGAAAACTACAAACATTTTCAGATTAATAATCTCTAAAAATAGTCATTATTATACTCTTTTTTAGAGCTTTGTTATTATATGGTTTTAAAAACGCTGGTACATTCACTAAAATGAAATTTTGTACTTACTATGATGCAAAATTTTAGTAAGTTGACCTCTATAAAGTTCATTTTAATATTGATGAGTAAAATGGTCTTCAAAGAGAGAAATTTATCTCAACTGTGTACCTATAAAATTAAAATAAACTGTGTATTAACAGATTTAATGAGGAAAAATTTGCTACAGAAGGACACAGTGCAAGCAATTAAAACATTTTGCAAGGTTAATTTCAATATAGTGACTCAGTCCTACTGAAATATTGACAGGTAGCTTGGATTCCCAGCGATTATTGCACTTTTAGAAAATACCAGTATTTAAAATAATTCAGAAAATCTATCTCACAAAATGTTTTATACAAAACATTTCCATTATTACTCATCTATAAAAAAGACCAGCTCTTAATGTTAAGTGCATAAGCACTTAGTTAATTATAAGCAATTAACCAGGTCTGTTATTTTATTTACATTTTAGAAACCTCTATTTATCGTGTATTTCATTGACACTCTTTCAAAGGTTTACGTACCACTAAAATATATCATAAATGCATAATGATTTCAAGCTGCACTCTCACAGATTTACCTTATTGACAACTTCTTTATTTTTTTGGTCTTGGAATGAGCCAATTTTTGCATAAATATCTGCAAACCAGTGATATAAGTTTGCTGACAAAAGATCAGATCGCAGATTTTCATATTTGCGTTCGAAAAAAAAAAAAAAAAAGACCTTAAATATGAAAATCTGTCATCTATTTTTATGTAAGCAGTCTTCTATAACTGGTTTCCATGGATTTTCGCAAAAATTGGCTCGTTCCAAGACAAAAAAAAAAGTTGTCAAAACGTTCAATCTGTGAGAGTGCAGCTTTAAGTACAAAAGAACAAAACAATAAACAAACAAAAAAGCAAACTGATTTTTTATTACACTTGGCAATTTATCACAACCAATGTCCTTAAACATTCGAAGAGACTCGTTGAAAATATGTACTTACAGAAATTGTGTTAAATCCTTCAATAGTGTGATTGGTTACAATGTTATATCACTGGTTATCAGATTAAACCATTATCTTAAAACTACTTAAAAATTTATCACCAAACATTACAAGAAATTCCATAATGGTGGTGTTGAAGTCAACAAGTATCTTTATGTAATATATTACAACTTTAAATATGTCAAGTTCAACATTGTAATATCCGATGCCACATAATTCAACATGCATGTTAAACAAATTTAATTTTCACTCAGTTTCACCAACAAGAAATTTTCCATAAATGAAGGCAATTGCAAAATATCACAATATTGACAACTATTTGCGTGACTGCATTTTCTATATCACACTCATTACTCATCAAAGTAAAGCATTACTTGTATGCACATTAGCTTAATATGACACTTGCGTTATTCGTCCCCAAAAGTTGTATTCAACCCAAAACTTATCGAAAGCCACAACTCGAATACCTTTTCAATGTCGTAAGCTGACTCAGGGTATCATATTGGTACATAAATTAATATTAACATTAACCGTAAATTTCCTAATATAAACCCAGCAGACGAACCATATATGATCGTTCTATTTTTAAAACCACAGGTAAATTTAGTATGCCACAGCCTATAAACACTTTGTAAATCACTGATGTTGTAATTGAACATTGAATAACAAATATGTGAAATATTTTCGTTTTACAAAAATGGGTTTATATCCACAGAGATTGTTCATCATAAAGCCCAGCAACTTCAAATGTCCACAAATTACGAAGCAAATGCACTTCAGAGAAGGGACTTAATGACACTGGGAGATTACACCAAATTAAATTGATGATTCAGTTCCAAAATAATATAATATAATGGCTTAATACGTCACGAACAAGTGCGAAAATACTGGCACTGGATCACCACTGACTGACACAAATATTCATATTATATATATATATATATGAATATAATATATATATATATATATAATAAAATACAAAATCTGACTTCATGGAGTTTTCTTAAACTGACACAGTTCCAGAGTCAAAAATATCAGACACCACAGAGTGACCAGCACTGACCACTCAAAAAAACACTAACAATTTGAAATCAATTTAAAACAGAATATATACCTACAACAGAATTCGTATATACATCAGTTCCAAAGACTCTAAACTAACTGACCATAGAGAACAAACTGACCAGCACACTGACCACTCAGACACATTAGCAAATTACATTCATAACAATTTAAAACAGAAAGTAACCTACAATACAGGTCTTATTTACATCATGCAGTTCCGAAGACTTTAAACTTGCTGACCACAACATCTGATTGACCAGTACTGACCACTCAAGAGACACAAGCAATAAATTATTAACAACAGAAAAAAATGTACCTACAATAATATCAATAAGTCCACTGACATCAGTTCCATAGAGTCAGAAACTAACTGACCACAGAGTGCAGCCTGACCAGCACTGACCATAAAGTGACCAATAACTAACTGACCAGCTGTTTATCTAGTTTACCTAGACTGATTTACATCTCCCTCAAGTCCCAACTTGTGGGCCAAGTCAAATAAGTGAAGTCAAACAAACCAAGCTGGTTCTGTTTGATAATATCCACATCAATAGAACAGAAAGAAAATATCCTTTTACAAGAACATAATGTTCAGAACAGAACAGAACAATATTATCATGATATTAAATTCATAAACATTTTGTCTATGTCATATTTTTTTACATAAAATGTATTGTTGTTCCAATGGAAATAAATACAGAAATACCATGCAGAAACAAAAACAACAACAGAAATACCCAAAACAGCATGACAAAACAGATTGTTATTTATGTTCCATTCAACATGACTATACTGAGTCTATTGATCACTTTTTATGCCTCCTAAAATTTAAACAAATATTTATTGCTCATTTTTTAAAAAGAAGAAATTACTAACCACATAATTAACTATATCAAAGTAAAAACATCTTTTTTATTAATTAAGCCATTGCTTTCAATTCTGTTCTAATCTATATGATTTCATCTTTATATTCAAAATTTCATTCTATGAAGTGAATAGATAATTAACAATGCTTACTTAAGAATTACGATACATTCCTTGATGTCAGAGTCAATTCACTTCCGCAAGCTATCAAACATGGGATCAGCCCACAACTGGCTGTTTATTGGGCTTATCTGACTAACCCAAACAAACTTAATTACTTAATACACATCGTTCATAGTTGTTCCTGCCAATCCCAATTAAAGGTAATCACTGAAGTATCTGAAAGTCCCAATATAGCTCTGATATCATGGGAAGTGTCTGGGTTTTATCATGAGGTCATAAGCAGGGCTCAGAGGTTCAATTGGCAATGCCTGGGTTTTATCAGAAGGTCATGGGCAGGGCTCTGAGGTTCATAGGCATTGCCTGGGCCTTATCAGGAGGTCGTGGGCAGGGTTCCAAGGTTAATAGACAACCTAAGAGACAGCTAGCTTAACAACCATAAATTTAGAAAATAAAAAAATTCACAAAAAAAGTTTATTAATATTCATTTAATTAATATTAAGCGTCATGTAGTATTAATAGGATGGCAGGCTCACAGATATGTCTATTTAGTGTTTTGACTTAAGCCTCCACCAATCAGATCGCAGGACAAGATTGCATTTAATCATTTAGAAAACCCCTGATGAAAAAAACAAAAAAAAAACACCAAATTTCTGTTCAGTAATTAATTGATTTTGTTAAGAGGGTTATTTAGCAGTTAGCGCTGCCTGCTGGCTGGTATACAGACAGTAACAGTTGGCACAACACTGCAAACACAAGAAAGTTATTATTTATTTATTTTTGTTTCACTAAACCTTATATCAGCTTTTAAATTATTAAACAAAAACTGTACCAGCAGAAATAAGACACTGCAGTGCATGATTGGAAAACTACCAAAATATTATATACGTAGTGTTCACTATTAAGATGTTTCAATATAATGTATAGCTATTATTTAGCATATTTATTACAAATTGCATCCTGTAGTATTACATAAAGGACATTCCCTCATAACATGTATGACAATTTTAAAACTTATAATATTTATCAACATTTATATTTTGGTTTCTATAGGATATATACAGTTAATCTTACATGCAAAGTTTATCTATTCCACTTATATATAACTAAAAGTATGGTACAGCTTCATAATCAACCAATTTGTCCATACATTTGCAGACAATTCAAAATTCTTCCACCTCCTTGCCGACTTTTTTAATTAAACCCTGCCAGCCGATTGCTGAACTATTATTTAAAGTCTGATCCTCTAAAATGCTACCTGTTTAAATTACTTGCATCCCAGTTAAAACTTACTCTTAAAACCCCTTAAATACCACCTTTATTTCACTCACCCATTATGGGCAAAAATGATTTATTTTTTTAAACTTAATACTAAAAGTTTCTATCATGTGTTTCTGGTACAGATAGAAAAATCAGACCCCAGGGCACGCACGTAAGCCGGTTACGAGGCTTGCCGAGTTACTAGTCACGCAGCGTGCCCGAGGGTCGGATTTTTCGATCCGGAATGGAAAAACATGATTAATATTTTTTCTTGCATACCGAAAAATTTGAATTTGTGGAAAAATTCATGTAGAAATCGCACTTTTGTACATAACACCAAAAGGCGCGTGCGACGTTGTGTACTGACGTCATAAAGCGCAGTAATTTTAAATCACTATCGACGTCAAATAGTTCCTTTAAAAATCCTTTAACGATTATTTATTTTCAATTTTAATTAAAAGTATTGTAAACTTATATTTTTTTATCCGCTTTAATGAAATTGCATAATTAAAAATACTTGCCATAAACAATAAAAGAAATAAGAAGTGGCGCGTTGTTGCGCGTGACTCATCTTACATGGGGGGTGTAAGTAATATAATGTGACCTTAAGTCTGAGCAAAACTGATCTCCTACCTTACAAGACAATGTTTATTCAAAATAATAACAAGACTTAAAAGCTTGAATCATTTTATAAGTAAATATATAATAATCTCTAACTTGATACCCAGCCCTCAAGAAGATCAAAAGGCATTAAAATAAGCTGGAGTCAAAACCCGCTGACCACAAAAAGCTTAAACAAGCCAGTACATGGTATCCCAAATATTTTAAGGTAGTATAAAACTGAAAGGCTAAACATCCGTATTTATTTGGGTGAGTCTTGGGTGAGGCGATATAAATCTTGATTTTTCAATAAACATGGAAGGCTGTTTGTAAAGATTGTCTGCACCATGAATTCACCGAAAAATTTCTATTCAAAACCATAAAGTAATACAAAATTAGTTTTATGATAATTTATGTGTTTAATATCGTTTTCACATGCCACAATGCCCTTGCATGCTATTTAAGTCAATGGAAAATTCTTGATGAAACCTAAGTGGAAAACTCATTATTACAAAACCATACAGACCAATACATAAACAGTTACAAATATAACCATAGGACAATGAAAATTAATGATTTCTAGTCTGGCTCTCACTCACAGGATTTCAAACCAATAAATTAATCTTGATTTTCAAAATCTTCCTGAAATTCATGACATAATTTATATTGTGGATACAGTCAGGATGGCATCTCATAAATCTTGAAATCTTGAATTATGTAATCCTGTTAAAAATGGAAGAGCCACAACAGGTTTTTAACTGTTCAAATGGACCAATTTCTTCCAATTCATCGCAATTGATGCCACTACCATAAGTCAGCGGAAAATTAAGGCTATATATAATCATGACAGTGTGAGTCAGGCTTTACTTACTATTTAATTACAACTGAAGAATCTCAACACAGCAAGTAGTGACAGTCTGGTGAGATGTTAACTATGCAAGGGCAATAACTCTAGAGTAAATCATGCAAGATGCTGTGTATCAAACTTGGTCAAGGTAAGATACATGTGAACATTAATACCAAATTTGATTACATGGTCAGAAATCGCTGAAATTTAAAAGCAGTAGTCATAAGTTGACAATGCAAATGAAAGCAAGATTATCATACAAAGACCTTGACAATTTAAATGGACGATGACACACTTTAATGACTGCATAATTCAAAAGTTTGGATGGATGTGATTTTTTTCTCTCTCAAATTGGAGTGATTTTTGATTAAAAAGAAAACATTCCAGATTCACTTAGCGAAGGTGTAAACACTACTTGATGATCTCTGGCCTGATTTTGATTCATGTTCTAATCTGACATTGACTGAATGATAACATGATGAAAAGGTCTAGCCATAAACCTGTCACATTAGTCATAAACACCTGAAACTCTAATCACCCTTGAACAATTGGTTGGTTGTAACCTAGTGTTAACTCCACTAAAGCTAACATTACAGGCTTATGCAAATAAATACCTTTAACCCTTTACTTCATAGATACGCAATTTTACTTATCTATCCATAGCTTCATAGATACGGATCTTAACGTTTTATCCATAGCTTCATAGATACGTAATCCTACGTATTCGTAATGTAGGGGCATTTATTTTCATACCTGATGCTTGTTTATGCGCTATAAATTCATATTCATGAAGTATAAACATCGATAAATACAATGCACTAAAAAAAACACTATGTTACTATTTAAAGAATTTCGGAAAATCGCGAAATAAGGTCACTGGTATCAAAGATGCGTAAAACGTTGACTGCGCAGGTTTGTGGGCATTTCTGTCTCGTTTTCCTCGTGGAAATTTACACAATACTGCAAGTTATAATTAACTACCAATAATACAACTATATTTTATTGATCACGCGCCTGACGTCACAGGTCATGGTTCGAAAACGTGTCAAAATGTCGGCCATGTTGGATAAACAAAAAATCATCTGGCTTGTATAAACAAAGGCCATAAATCATTATATGGGACATATGTGTCACTTCTGTTTCGCTAATCCGGTCATAAAAATGCGCATCTGCTTCTACAAATTGAAAGTAAGTACAAATGTGTTATAAAATAATGACTATCCCTATTGTTAAACTTTGACATGACCCAATTTAACATCGATCAGCTGTTGAAACACGTGTTTTCGAATACACAAGAATGCAATGTAGAGCTAATTTCTGCCCTTGTTAACTTCAGTTTAAAACAACATTCCTGAATAATGTCATTTATATTTCAGTGTTTGTCTGACGAATCGGAACATTCTGGCTTCAATTAAAATGAGTTTGAGACATTGAGTACGACGTCGAGAATTCAGACCTCGGCGTCACGCACACAAGGATACGAGAAATGAGGATTTTTAAAATCAAACCCAAATGACAATACATGGACATGCAATAAACGATATAAATTTAGTAAACAATAACATGCAGGCCTCATTTAGTAGTTGAATAATAACTTTATTTGTTCATTGTAGTGTTAAATAACCGAAAGTTATACGTACTGTGACTGTTGATCAACTTTTTTTTTCGTCTGTATCATATATATAAATATACCGTGCTTCTTTGTTGTGAACTATTTTTTAATTCTGTCCATCTTTGTTTCAATTCAGGTTGCATTAAATGAATTATAAAAATATGTTGTTTATATAATATTTCGTGTTGTGTTTGATAAATAAAAGTGTAATAAAAATTAATTTTCATCAAATTTGACATATTTTTCTGTTTGTTTATGAATATCATGCGGAAATAATTTAGATAACAAAATAAAATTTATATGACTGGATTGGAAATTTAATTCTCTATAAACTTTACATTGATGACTTATTGATTAAACCAAAAGAAATACTAAGAAAATAGGTTTGTAATACATTAGGGTTAAAATTCCAATAATATCAATAATCTCCTATGAAGTAGGGGTACTGATATGAACTGATAAGCCATGAACTGGCAGCCTGAAATGGCTTAGGTTTACATGAAGTAAAGGGTTAAATGACTTCTCCTTGGAAACCAAATTGTCTGTAAGGAATTCAATTAAAAACGTCACTGTTTTCATCTTCAGATGTGCTACTTTTTTCACTTATTATGCGCTATCATGAAAGATTACATAACAGTTTATATCGTAATTGATCTAGGCTATAACCGGATATTGTCCAGGCCTTCAAAATTTTATATTTGTTTAACAAAAAGTATATTTAAAGCTGCACTCTCACAGATAGAACGTTTTGACAACTTTTTTTTTTTTGTCTTGGAATTGACAAATTTTTGCGTAAATATCTGCAAAGCAGTGATGAAAGACTGATGACAAAAGACCAGATCAGATTGTTAGGAAAAATGGTAAATCTGTGAGAATGTAGCTTTAAAGTCCATGACTGTGCATTTGTTTGTCTAGGGCATCTCCTTATTGGTATAACGTTTATCATTATACATATCAGGGCCATTTAAGGGTTTTTTGGCATCATGCAAATAATCTTAGTCAGAAAAAACACAGTGCTCAAAAATTTGAATAGACAATATATGTTTCACACTTCAAGGTAATATACAGGTTTTTGCAAGTTCCAGAAATCATATGACTTAATGCCATGAGTATGTAGTTGCAATTGTCATTAGCAGCATTATACTGAGTCATGCAGTCTATTGTCCATCCCTCAAGTCTGAAAGGTGGATCCCAGCTTGGGCACTTAAGAATGATTATTGAATGCAAGTGCTTATATGCTCCTAGGTTACTACATAAGGAAGGGATGAAAGTGGCGCATATTTAAGATATAGCATGTTTTCCTAAAAAATATTGCTATCAGACGACTAAAAATTAATTACTAGATTTTCATACTCGCTCATTATATACTGTCTCTTATGCAATAAGAAAGAGCTGGTATGAACACATATTCAATGTTGAAACAGTCAAACAGAAAAATAAAATTTCAACCCTACCCCTATTAAAAATAAGAAAAAAAGAGAAAATCTAGCAATTCATTTATAATGGCCTAACTTAAATGAAATTGCAGACATTCTGAAGTATAAAATAAACATAAAGGAATATGGAGGTCCAGGGAACAACAGTGGAACATAACATGAACATAACGTGAACATAGCATGAACATAACATGAACATAACATGAACAAAACGTGGACATAACATGAACATAACTATTTATTGTGTAAAAAGAGTTGTTGTTTTTCTTTTGGACTCTGCAAACTCACTACAATCTTAATTGTTATAATTGCTTTCATACCTATCTTATTTCATTTAATAGCTAAATTATTGACTAAAGCATTAATTATCATGGTAAGCTTAAACATAATTACCTCAGCTTTATCAAAACTTTTCAAAAACAAGAGGCCCCTGAAGGCCCTGTATCGCTCACCTGATCCAATTCAATTACCTTGCTGTAATAAGTGCATTCTGACCAGGTTTCATAAAGATAAAGTAGAAAATATGGCCTCAACAGTGTTTTAACAATGTTTTCTATGATTTGACTTTGTGACCTAGTTTTTGAACTCAGGTTACCCAGTTTCAAACTTGACATGGACTTCATAGTTTCATGGTGATCAAAGAGAGAGTGTAACCTCTACAGTGTTTACAAAGTTTTTCTATGATTTGACCTAGTGGCCTGGTTTTTGACCTCTGATTACCCAGGTTCAAACTGTACCTAAAGATCATCAAGAATAACATTCTGATCAAGTTCCATGAACATAATGATCATAAATGTGGCCTCTAGAGTGTTAACATGCTTTTCCTTAAATTTTACCTGGTGACCTAGTTTTTGACCGCACATGACCCAGATTTGAACATGGCATAAAGCTAATCAATATAAACATTTTGACTAAGTTTCATGAACATACAGTCATAAATGTGACCTCTAGAGTGCTTAAACAAGCTTTTCCTATGATTTGACCTAATGACCTAGTATTTCACCACACATGACCCGGATTCCAACTTGACTTAGAGATTTTTAATACAAACATTCTGACCAACTTTCATGAAGAAACATTTATGAATGTGACCTCTAGATTGTTAACAAGCCTTTCCTTCAATTTGACCTGGTGACCTAGTTTTTGACCACACATGACCAAGATTCGAACTTGGTCTAGAGCTAATCAATAAATACATTCTGACTAAGTTTCATGAACATACAGTCTTAAATGTGACCTCTAGAGTGCTAACAAGCTTTTCCTATGATTTGACCTGGTGACCTAGTTTTTGACCACACATGACCCAGATTTATTCTTGACTTAAAGATTATTGATATAAACATTCTGACCAATTTTCATGAAGATACAGTCATAAATGTGACCCCTGGAGTGTTAACAAGCTTTTCCTTAAATTTGACCTGGTGACCTAGTTTTTACTAGATTTATGCTGATCAACAACCAAGCTCCATGCTGATCAAGAACAAAGCTCCATGCTGATCAACAACCAAGCTCTATGCTGATCAACAACCAAGCTCCATGCTGATCAACAACCAAGCTTTGTGGTGATCAACAACCGAGCTCTATGCTGATCAACAACCAAGCTTTATGCTGATCAACAACCAAGCTCTATGCTGATCAACAACCAAGCTTTATGCTGATCAACAACCAAGCTCTATGCTGATCAACAACCAAGCTTTATGCTGATAAACAACCAAGCTCTATGCTGATCAACAACCAAGCTGTGCAGATCAACAACCAAGCTTTATGCTGATCAACAACCAAGCTCTATGCTGATCAACAACCAAGCTTTATGCTGATAAACAACCAAGCTTTATGCTGATCAACAACCAAACTGTGCAGATCAACAACCAAGCTTTATGCTGATCAACAACCAAGCTCTATGCTGATCAACAACCAAGCTTTATGCTGATCAACAACCAAGCTCTATGCTGATCAACAACCAAGCTTTATGCTGATCAACAACCAAGCTTTATGCTGATCAACAACCAAGCTCTATGCTGATCAACAACCAAGCTTTATGCTGATCAACAACCAAGCTCTATGCTGATCAACAACCAAGCTTTATGCTGATAAACAACCAAACTGTGCTGATCAACAACCAATCTCCATGCAGATTAACAACCAAGCTCCATTCTGATCAATAACCAAGCTTTATGCTGATTAACAACCAAGCTCCATTCTGATCAATAACCAAGCTCTATAGTGCACACAGTGACAAAACAAACAATGGTGGCAAGGTACACAAGGAACTTACATGCAAACAAACAGTGCCACACTACTGAGGCCATGCATTGAAACCTACCATTTTATGTAGAAACCCTTCTACAAATAGCATCGTAATCTGCAAAAACAAGAAAAACCAAGACTAAAAGCATGGCAAAAGCAAACAAAAATAAAGCACAAGCAATCTGGCATAATTTGAGAATTACAATAGAAGGGTGAGTTTAGATCAAATCGTCCTCTAGATTAGGTGTCTGCCTCTCACCCAAGAGTTTGAGGGTTTAATCCCCACATTATGGATTTTTTTTTTCATGCTCAAAATCAATAACAGTATTGGCTCAGCTATCTGATCGTTCGTCACAATCAAGCAAATGGAAATATGTAGGAACTAATTTCAATATTACAAAACCAAAGCACTTTTATTTTATGTTTTAAGGACCAGTGTTAAAATGCATTATAATTTCTAAAAGAAAAAAAAACACAGAAAATACAACAAACTTTTTACATAAGTATGTGGTACTTTAGGGTATATAATTTTCTTACTTTTAATAAAAAATCAAGCTGAAGTCTTAAATTTAAAAAATCTTTATTTTACATTGTGTAAAAAGCCCAAGTTATTAAACAAGAGCGATCCAAAGGGAATTTCAACGTTTATCTACATTAGCAGATCCAATCGACCCCCTTGAACTAGAGTCAAATTCTGGATCTGCACCAGAGGTGGTATTCAATATAGTTCTTATCCTTATCCTTAGACATGCCTCAGTGATTCCATTCAGTTGATTGGTCAATTTATTTTACAGTCTAATCAAAAAGCTTAGATTTCACTCTTAAATTTAAGATTGATCTAAGTTGTTTATTGAATATGGCCCCAGGGATCTATTCTTGTTTTTTCCTTTGAACAAGGCATTCAACACGACAGTTATCAAACAGAGAGTTGGGAACCTTGCTGTAAATGTGAATATTGTGTCTGGCAACATAAGTACCAAGTTTGATTTGATTAATCTTAAATGATTTTTGCAATTTGGCCAAAACGGCCACTAAAAACTTTTGCACTGACTGACGACAATGACCTAAAGTTACTGACAATTATAACGCGATTTTGGTCAGATTTTATGCTGAAAACCAGACTGGCAAAATTATCTAAATTTTAATCTTACTTCCACATTAAAATCAACAGAAGCGAAATTTCATTTTTATATTGTATTCTTAACATACTTTTTCTCTTTTATACATGTACATTTCTCATTAAATGTTATAGCATTACAAAGTGACAACAACATGAAAAATTCATTAAAGCATAAAAACCTGATGCTCCGGATAATTCCATCAACTGTCAACATATATAAGACAAACATTAATTGGTCCGGCAAACTTTATCAAACATTGTTCCCTCATCCCACTAAATAATTCCCAAGTTCGAGAGACAATTCTGGACACGTGCCCAATCAAATTATGAGATCGAAGTCTGCTGCCATCCCGCCATCCCACCATGCAGGCAGCAGACTTTTCAAGTTTGTCAGAACTCTTCTCCGACCAAAATCAATACCACTAACTGGGGAATGTAACAATCCATAATGGCTTTAGTTCTTTTTTGACATCAACAAACAAACTGCTTTTTCAAGACAAGCAATATTTCATGAGCCATAATGGTCCAAATGACTTCCCCTTGGTAATATGTCACATTTTTGCTGACATTTTTCTATTCTGATAGTCTGATGGTTTCCGCTAATATGAACAGAAATAACCACCAACGTGCATTCACAGTGAAAAATTCCAATAAATAATACTCCAGTTTTAAAAGAAATAATGTATCTCCATGACATGGAAGGTCTGATCATTTTTATTCGACTATGTTTGAAAGAATGGCAAATCATTTTAAATTTTTATGTATAGCTTAACCATCTTTTGTGAGCTCGACCTTTTTGAGTGACCTTGACCTTTTTGTGTGACCTTGACCTTTATTGTGTGACCTTGACCTTTTTTCTCTGACCTTGACCTTTTTGTGTGACCTTGCACTATAAAGCCAGAGACTTCAGTCTTGTGTGAGAAATATTTTTTCAATGCACCTTTTTCGTGCCAAAGTAAACACATTTCAAAATTCCTCCTCAGTACTGATGATTGAATGTAAGTTTCGTAACATTTAGGATTTAAACGGGTATACATACAATAATTAAAACCAGAATTTAGAGATACCTCCAACACTTTATTTATTAATTGGCACTCAACAAAGTCACTTGACATTCCTTTTCTGTTATTTAAGTGGTTGAAATAATATTTTGTCCAACGAGATTGGCAGGTCTTTTCAAATCTGCCCTACATTTATTTTGTGAAATCAGCAATAATCATTGTTAATTAGATGAATCGGTAATTTTAAACAGGGGCTGGGGCCAGTGAACAAAATATAACATCAACCACTTAGAGCTGATTTAAGGGATTTTAGTATGTATTTTCCAAAATAAAAGGTTTAATTTTTTTGCCACATGCATCACGTAAATACATACCAATAACCTTCAACCATTTTAAACAGGGGCTGGGGCTAGTAGACAAAATATAACATCAACCACTTAGAGCTGGTTTAAGGGATTTTAGTATGTATTTACCGAAATAAAAGGTTTAATTTTTTGCCACATGCATCATGTAAATACATACCAATAACCTTCAACCATTTGTACTAAGGTCATGAATATTGGAGCTGGACCAGATTAATTATTCATATTAAACAAACATACATCTCACAAACTGAATATTTACTAGGAAGCTGTCATTACCCAATCAATACTTATCTCCTATCTGCTCTCATGAAAATGAAGTTTTCCCTGAACTACTGAATGAAGCTAGTTATAAGTTTAAATTAATGCTATATATTTAATAACAGTTTACTGTCAGACCAGACATTAATATTGAGCCTCCTAAGTGCCAATGGAAATTAATTCTGAATGAATGTTTATTAATAGAATAATAAAACACACATTCAGGGATGTGATTGACTTGACAGCTGAAGGGCTGAAACTATTTCAGTGAGGGGTTAGGGGGCCGTTCAGGGCCTGGTTGGACATCAAATCGGGTAAAAGGTCCTGGGGACAGCAGAATCATTTAACAGGCCAGTACGTACTGGCCTGTAGAAACACTCTGCTTGCTTCAAATTGGAAGCAAACTGGAGTGTCAAAAAAGTAACACTTGTTACCGAAAGCAACAAGTTAACTTTATTATATTAAATCACATTTAAAAAAAGGTTTTCAAAAAATACACAACAACAACAACAACAACAACAACAACAACAATGCTGTGAAGAGTATAATATGTGTTTTCAGGGCTTCTAAAATTTTGAAATCTCAATCAGTCCAGGCACGTCAAAATGACACATTTTCGAGATGTGAATTCTGTCAATAATTTGCGCAATGTAGCAATTCCCAAGCCGTGCTTTAGAACAATCATAGCCGATTTACATTGTAATTTATACAAAATTGATTTCAAAGTAGATTCTTATCAAGTTTCTGCAGTGTTTCCTAAAAATGTGACAACAAATTTTTCATAATATTTTCTTAAAATGATGTAAGCGGCGCAGAGTCTGCGGTCTTCAGTCTCTTCATACAGTTAATCAAGCGTGAAGCTTTTAATATCCTTTAATTATGGCACCACTGGGTTAATTTTTTTGGAATTTTACAGCTTCCTGGAGAAAACAATGACATCCTTTAATGATAATATAACTGTATGGCTCTTTGTAGCTGAGTGTGACATTTGTTTACATGAGAAAAAGATGGGTAAGTTGAATTATCTATGAAGTAATAAAACAGCTAAGTCAATAAACACAGAGCAAAGATATGGCCCTCAAGGATGTCTGTTTGGCGATGTGTGAATGACAATTAATATAAGTGTATTACAATTTCTACATTTTTTACTGACTTAGCCATTTTGGAATATAAAAAAATGGCGGATTGTTTAGCCATTTGCTGCTAGTCT
Organism: Mya arenaria; assembly: GCF_026914265.1. NCBI lineage: Eukaryota > Metazoa > Mollusca > Bivalvia > Myida > Myidae > Mya > Mya arenaria. The sequence continues at coordinate 501,566 of NC_069130.1, forward strand.
GCAATCGGTCCAGCATGGTCAAAATTGATCCAGACCGGCAAATTGTCAGTTTTATAAAGCCCTTTTGTTTCAATATATTTTTATGGTATTTATATCAGGGTAATGTTTAAACTAATGCCATATGGCTATGACAACACATTCACTTTCTTTTCTTTAGAAAAAAAAACAAGCTAAAATACTGGTCCCAATTTCTCGAAACTTCTTAAGCTTAACAGGCTTAAGTCGCTTATTTCAATTAGCCAAAATACATACCAATAATGGATTTTGATAAATGAAAAGTGGTTTCTTCTAAATAGCATACAGATTTTTCTTATATAATTTCTAAAAACTCCTAAAGAAGTAAATATAACACATATTACAGAACAACAAAAATAGTGAGTTTAGCTTAATTTAGCTTAATCCTGTTATAAGGGACTTAAGAAGTTTCGAGAAATTGGGGCCTGGTGATCTTGCCATTTTTGGTTCTAATAGGATTGACACATTTGGTTGTTTTAACTTTAATATGTACGTCATCTGGCCTCACAGAGTCATGTTTCATATGGAAATCTGTGTTATTCCAACACGAAAACTCCATCAGCCCATATTTAACAGTGACACCCTACATAACATTTTTTGGCATTACGGAGAAAAAGATACAATCCAAATGAGTAATTTACACAACTACAAAATTATTGTAACAATGCTTGAGTCCAATAATGCTGATCAATCAGACATGTCCGTCCTCTATCTCACTTATGTGTGACACAGTCTTTTGTGATTTTTGTGAATGACTTTATTCAGAATCAACAAAACATGTCAAAGATCGTGACTTTATCGTACAATTGATAAATAAGCAAATTACAATAATTACATGCTCGTTTATCTTTGCCATAATAACAGAATTAAGTTGTCTCATAAAGTGTAAACAAGATCTTTATCCATTTGGTACCAGTTTGACTGTAGATCTCGGACTTTTTTTGAAGTGTTTTTTTTTTCAAGATTCCTTTCTGATGTGTCAAGATTATAAACCCAATATTTTTTCCTACATGGGAATCTCTTTTATAGTAAGAAACATACAAAGTTGGCTGATTTTTTTCTGTTGCAAAGACGCATCACAACATCCTGGTTCATTTTCAACAGGCACTTGACATGTTTCCTTGAAAAAGAAAGAAAAATTGTGCCTGTGCAGCTCTACTCCTGTGTGAGATGTATCCCACTACTTGTACAAATATGTCTGTTAAAGGCAACTCTATCATCGCAAACCCTATCATCGCTGATTCTGCCATATTACACACCTGACCTTCACAGACCCAAACATCGCAGATCCTACCATCGTAGACCCTACCATCATAGACCCTACCATATCAGACCATAGCATCACAAATTCTACCTAACCCTACCATCGCAGACCTTACCATAACAGACATAGTCTTCACAAATTCTACCAGAACCTAACATCCCCGGCGAAATAATGACCATGGTCGACCATGGTCCCCACGGTTTTTGACAGTTTTTGACGGTCAACCATGTTTTATCATGGTTAACCATCAAGTACCGTGGGAAAATCATTGCCTGGACCACGGTCGACCATGGTCGACCATGGTCTACCATGGTCGACCGTGGTCGACCATGGTCTACCATGGTACAAAAAAATATCACCATGGTATACCATGGTTTGACCATGGTCGACCATGGTCTACCATGGTACAAAAAAAGATCACCATGGTATACCATGGTTTTTGAAGGTCAACCATCAAGTACCGTGAAAAACCCCACAGTAGACCATGGTACAAAAGTTTTACTCCGAGAGTCACCATTTCAACCATGGTCTACCATGGTACACCAAGGTTGACCATGGTCAGCCACTGTGACAGTTTACCATAGTCTACCATCATCCTTTTTTATCTGATTATTTACTTTGGATAAGTCTAAAAATGATTTGTTGATTTTGGTAAATAACAGAAATAGCAACTTAATAAATGTGGTCTTATTCTTTACTGATATTTAGTAAACACACAACTTGTCAACAACAGAAGTTGTGTTTCAGTATTAACCCTTTACCAGCTGTTCTGCTAATTTTAGACTCATCCACAACGAAAGCATCTGATGGAAAGGAAGAATATCTATTGGAAAGGAAGAATGCCAAATTTGAAAACCTTTGAAAACAATTTGTGGGAAATAGAGCATTTGCTCATTAATGAGCATCTATGCTCCATTCCTCTGTGAAATGATGTTCTTGTGTTTAATTACTGTTCAAGAACTATGCAAAACTGTACTAGAACAGTAACTGATCACTTTTAAGAACAGTTGTACTTGAACAGTTCAAGAATACTTTTTAAGAACAGTTCTTGAATTTTTTAAAGACTATTGTTGTTCTAATACTGTTCTATATTAAAGTCTTAAGTACAATATAAGAACAGTTCATGAATAGTGTTTGCACTTAAAATGTTCTTGAACTGTTCATAAAGACAAGTTGGCACATTTAAAGAATAGTTAATGAACTTTTATGTTCTTAATATGTTCTTGAAATGTTCTTTTTAAACAATTTGGCACATCATAGGAACAGCTTATGAACATGGCAAGTTCTTAAAATGTTCTGCATATGTCTTTGAAAGGAAACTTGTACAAAAACAAGTAGTTGCATCAGCAACAGGCAGGAAGTTGAGGTAGCTGTGGTTACAACTGGCTGGTGCATTTAGTGTAACACATTTGGCCCAGTTATAACCCAAAGATTATAAATAAAAAATAACAAACGTAAAGAAAATTCCATATCAAAATAACATGAACATTAAAATTAAATTTATTTTAATTAAAGCACCACATATATCATATGTATCATGTAAGGTGCCATGGATTGCTGGTCACCTTGCCTGGATACAGTAATTTATATTTTTTATATATATTTTTTTTTTAATAGATTTATTTATTTATTTTTTGTCAAGATTTTGTCAAGTTATTAGTAACTTTTTTTCATGAAAAATGTGGAATATTTTTTTAAATGACATATATTCACTATCTTGTCAAAAAAAAAAAAAAAAAAAAAAATATTTTTTTTTATTTTATATAAAATTACTGTATCCAGGCAATGTGACGAGCACCAGTGGTCAACACTGGTTAATTAGTTGTTAAACCGGTTAAATATAATATTTACAAAATACTATAGCCATATTCTTACGTAGCTATATAACTATATTCTAACGGTTACGCATTTAAGACGAAACGCTCTTCACTGGCGGAGATAGTTTCGAACGCCCGCCATTTTTGTCGAAATAATGCGCCAAATAAACTGATGTCTTGTTTCGTTTATTTAAGGTAAGTTCAAGCGATGTAAGGAGTATAATTCAGTAACGTTTATAACGATCTTTTACGCTAATATTATTGTTTAAAATAACATAGCAACATTTTGAAGTAATGAGCAAATATGTTTTGTTGTAATACATTTTCGCGACAAACATACGAAATACGTTTGTGTAGAAACACAGTTAAATGCTTGTTTTTGGCTAGCGTTCAGCTAATACTTTATTTATATATATATTAAAGCAGCTTTTAAATTTGTTTCTTAACGTTGGTAAGCTATTTTTGTCGAGAAAAAGGATCAATTGTAATGGGCCGGCAGCGATGCAAAAGTGGGTGGGGAAGGTCAAAAACTAAAACCTTTAAAAAAGTTTTTATTGTTTTGAGGAACGATCTTTTAGGGGAGTGAAACATATATTTTTGGCGACATGTTAGTAGGGAGTTAACAAATTTTACAATAGAATATTAATATTTTTTATAAAAAAACTTTCACATTTACTCTAAAAAGTCTGTTGACATTATCACTTTGTTTTCATGTCAAAATGCTCCAGACTACCTATTTAACAATGTTGTGAGTTCGTTATTATATCTTGTCAAATAAAAAATAAAAGTTCTTTAGGTTAATAATGAAAAGTAGTGGATGAGAGATCATTTCCGGGTTACAAATATGTTAATATCTTTTTAAATATAGCTGCAATCAAAACAAAGACATTGTTGATTGGACAGTTTCAATAACTTCGACTCAGTCACAAATATACTCTTTATGTTTAAAGACAATATAGCTTTTTGATTTGAAATCTGATAAAATCTTATATCATAAAATATGCTCAAATCCTAATTACAGCTTCTCATGTTGCAATGGATAAATGGGTATGAATCATGCTTGTTAAATATTGAACCTCAAAACTAAGAAGAAATTGATTTTTTTAACATTTTTAAATTTTGGTCCTTCAATGGACTTTTGCATCGCTACCAACCCTTGACCTTTTAAATAACCACTATGCAAGCAAATTATGGTTAAGTGTCTGAAATGTTGTTTCGTCTATTTTAGCCAACCCAAAGGAGCTAACAAATAAATCATCAGTCCTCAAACGAATCAACCAGTGAAGGAGAAAAACATTCAAAGCCGTAAATTGTCAAATCCATCAGTGAGTAGACTATTTTTTAAAGCAAATGGTAAGATTTTCATTCTGGTTTTGAAAACAATATGGTTGGATGTGTGGAGTGGATTTTATATGTAACAGACAAACACTAATGAGAATCTTTAAAAAAAATCAGACTCAATAAATTTGAGTTCTTTGGTTCGAAAGAATTAAATAAGCTATCATTAATTTATATACCTGCAACATTGAAATCTTAATTCGCACTGATTTGATAACCAACTGGCCGTTAGTTATTTGAAAATGTTGGCAGTACAAATAAATAAAAGAAATATTTTTCAGGTTGGAAGATGGATGTCAAAGTCTTAGACAACGAAAGGCTTCCAGAGTTAAGAAAAGACCACTTCAACAAAAATAATCATGCAAAGAATGACTGCAAAAAATCTTTTCGCAGATGCGTTTCATCATCAAGTGTATAAGGAAAAGGGACCTGGGTACAGAGACTAGATGTAAATGTCAAGGACTGAAATGAGCAATTCAATGGTTTCTTACTAATTGTGTTTATATGCGTCATAAGAAATTAAAACTGTTATAAATGGATGTGTAGTAATGATGAAATTATCACCTTGTGTCGAATGACATTAACTATTCATGAATTTAGTTCATGAATGACATTTTGGAAAAATAATGTTCATGAACTGTCAAGTTCATTTACTAAGCAGGAGTTCATGAACTTAGTGGGAGTTCATGAACATGATTTGTCAAAATTGTCATTCATGAATAGTTCATGTTATTCTCATCAAACGCTTGACGTCACTGACATGGATAAGTAATTTGCTGGACTAAAGAAGCTCGATACATGGAAAATGATAAATGCGAATCAATTAATACGCTGTCGTTCTAGAATCAAAATAACAACTGTATGACTAACTTTTATCAGTAAATACAAAACTGAGTTTGGCGCGCTGATGCAAAAAATTAAGTCATTAATAACTATGCATTTAAACTCCAGAATTACCTTTAAGAACCATTAATGTACAGGTGCATACTTTTTGTTTCTTAAATACAATAACTTTATCAACTGTGTTAGTTTGAATTTTTTATCCATGTTTTTATGCACATTGGTTAAAAGTACATGTTTGAAAAATATAATGATATAATTAAGGAGAGATAACAGTTTTACTTGCGTCTATGCTGTAAGAGCGCAGTACTGGGCATGTGAGCAAATTTCATAAAGCATGTTAGAGCATCTTGGGTCATTTGCTTTCTTACCCTACTGCGTTCATACAGCATAAGCGCAGTAAAATGTGAGCAATACTTGTAACTTTAATACATAATCATAAATGAAAAAAATGTTCATTGTGGTAAAACAGAAGCAGTTAAGAAAAGTAATCTACTTTTCATGAAGAATTGAAATTGGTTACCTAAAACTGGAGCTTATAAGAAAGTGTTTTCAATTTTCTTGTTGACTATTTCTTTCATAATAGTGGTTGACATTTTAAACAAGAAAGTTATAATGTAACAATTGTTCAAGATTTGTTCCTAAAACGTTATCGTTTAACAATTGTTATCACATCTAGTCAGGAATGTACTGGGTAGATTTCAAGATTTTAATCCATGCAAGAACATTTCTAGATCCCTACTTGATCTATTCTTAACGTGTACAAGAACCACTAGAAAATGATAAGAACATTTTAAGAAATGTGCATGAATTGTTCTTGGAACTGTTCAAGAACTGTACTTTTACTACTATTTAAGAAATGTGCATGAATTGTTCTTGAACTGTTCAAGAACTGTACTTTTACTACTCTTTAAGTGTGCAGGAACAATTCAAGTTCTTGAAATGTAACAGTTTCAGTTTAAGAACTATATTGAAGACGCTCCAATATTTTACATAATGGACAGTTTGAGGCCTATATCATACTAAATATATATATATATATATATATATATATATATATATATATATATATACTATAATTTTGTTCTAGTCAAAGTTTGGCACAAGTTGTTAGCTATTGCAGAGAAATAAGACATTTTTTTTTCCTTCTCATATACATGTAAATGGGATATCAACAGAATACAGTACTCGGCATGCTAAACTAGATGACGCCATAAACATATTTTAATCAATACAATTCCATTTCACTGATTTTGATCTTTGTTAAGTTTGTTGTCAATCCTATTTATGTGACCATGGTCTACCATGGTATGTGACCATGGTCTACCATGGTATGTGACCATGGTAGTTCATGGTCTACCATGGTAGTTCATGGTCATATACCATGGTAGTTCATGGTCATATACCATGGTAGTTCATGATATATCATGGTATACCATGTAACGTCAAATGGCCGCCCCACGGTTTATGACCATGGTCTACCATGGTGTGCTACCATGGTCTACCATGGTGTGCTACCATGGTCTACCATGGTATCAAACCATGGTAGACCATGGTCTACCATGGTATAATACCATGGTGTGATACCGTGGGGCGGCCATTTGACGTAACATGGTAGTCCATGGTAGTCCATGGTCATATGACCATGAACTACCATGGTAGTCCATGGTAGTCCATGGTTATTGGCCATCATTTTCGCAGGGGATCGCAGACCCTACCATCAAAGACCCTACCATTGTAGGTGCTACCAACACACACCCTACCATCACACATCCGTCAGTCGTTGACCCTACCATTGCAAAGCCCACAGTTCCAGTAGCTATCATCGCACTCCCTACCATTGTAAACCCTACCATCGTAGACCCTAGCATTGCGAAGCCCACAGTTCCAGTAGCTACCATTGCAAACCCTCCCATCGTAGACCCTACCATTGTATATCCTACCATTGCAAACCCTACCATCATATACCCTACCATCACAGACCCTACTATCGTATACCCTATCATTGAAAACCCTACCATCGTAGACCCAGCCATCGCACACCCAGAACCCTCGTAGACAATATAGCTTCTTGTGATTAATCAATAATTAAACCAATTTCTAAGAATTTATATCCTGAATGTCACAACAAACATAGTTACTTTGATATTAACAAACCATACATCCTTGTTGTCATCCAAGACACTATTCCATAATTAAAAAAATTCTTTGTCTTGGAACCAAGGTAACTTTGAAGTTTCCTTCTCTTCATATTAATTAATTACGATCCACTTAATATCCACATATATCATGTAACAAAATCCACTTACTGGAAACTAGAATGATACATCATGCAATATTTCATCAATTAAAACAATGACGAAGGTAAGGTCACAAGAAGATCAATTTCTTTTTGATTTCTGTGGCTGTACCTGAGCACCTAGAGTCAGAGATTGGGAACAAAAGTGTTCTTTCTGTAATGATATAAAACAACAAAAAGTGCCATCTATGAGCTTCTGATGTTTTTCCTGCTATAGAAAACCCAGAACACTTCATCCTGTTTCTGACACTACTTATTCCCAATAAAAACAAACTACTTAATTAGTAGTTCATCAATCCTGACATGCAATCAATTAGAATAATATAGTATCTGTCAAAACATGAACTCTGACGCACATTTTTCTGTAAAAGAGGTGATGCAAAATGGGAAAGTTTCTAAAAGAAATCCTATTAAAGTGTTAGACACTAAATGGATTTTACGCAGGAGTCCTTTACGAGTCCTATAACACATTTAGGAGTCCATAATTACAAGTTTTAGACATCCATTACAAGTTTAAAGAGACCATTATAAGTTTTCCATTACAAGTTTTTGGAGACCAAGTTTTAGTTCATTACAAGTTTAAGGAGTCCATTACAATTAGTTTTAGGAGTCCAAGTTTTAGGAGTCCATTACAAGTTTAAGGAGTCCATTACAAGTTATAGGAGTCCATTACAAGTTTTAGGAGTCCATTACAAGGTTAAGGAGTCGAGTCCATTACAAGTTTTAGGATTCCATTACAAGTTTTAGGAGTCCATTTCAAGTTTAAGGAGTCCAAGCCATAATTTAAGAGTTCATTCAGGGTGATCATCTATTTATTTTTCCTATTCTGTATGACTATGAATTGAATAATTTTACAAAGGTGAACATAATTCAATATTTAATATAGATTCCAGAAAATGAAACAAATACTACCTTGAGAGATGTAATAGTAACCAAAATATATATAATCATTACTTTTTCATTGCAAAACTAGAGGACTCAAACTCCCAAAATTTAGGGGTATATAATATTCCATATTTCCTATAACATAATAAGTGATTGTTATAGGACTTGCCAAATGCATGCATTAATATCCATTGCCATTGTTTATTTCTTCAAACACATTTATATCACTTACAATTTTTTCACTCTCTTTTTCAAGAAATAATACAGCAAATCTGTGCACTGTTAAATCTCGCTAAACACCATTTCTATTTTAGCTGAATGTTTCACACTGATTTAAACTATTAAATAGTTTCTGGCTCTCCCTATGTCTAAATTTAACAGCACATTTTATTTACCAGACATATAATTATCACACAGCAAGTTACAGCCTTGGCCAAACTAAATGATAGTGTCCAAGTTAACCGGTACACTAGCCATTCAATTATTGTTTCATTTCTTACTTATTTACAGTCATTTGAATAGCTGTTAAATTTGATACCAAATCTTGAAAGACCAATAAAATTTTATCTTAAGGGTCGTGTTAGTTCAAGCTATAAAGAATCAATGACTTTGAAACATTAATGAACAGACAAGAATGGGCAACAGTAAGAGTATAATAGTCTGTCAAATATCTGAAGTATCTCTGTAAATATATTCTCAATAGTAAATGATAAATTAATATCTTGGTCACCAAGGTAACCACTGAATACTTCAAATAGTGCCTAACTGTAATTTACAATATATTTCCTAAATTATATAGTTATCTAACTTGTAATTCAACAAATTATTTAAGGAATGAATTGCGGGGTTGATGTCATTATCGGGGTATGAACGCAATTGGGCTGGTCTAAGTGTGTGGAGTCCGAAGGACTCCACGCATACTTTGACCAGCCCAATTGCGTTCATATCCCCGATAATGACATCAACCCCGCAATTCATTCCTTATATTTATACCAATAGTTCATTATTTTGTTAAAAAATCTTTAAAAAAATACTTCATTTCATTTCTGATTACCTTTCAGTAATCCTTTCTTACCCATTCTGTAAATAGGACGACCCGACTGTTACCGGAAACATTTTTTTTAAATGACGTCACAATAACGCGGGAAAAGATCAACCATTTGAAATCACTTTTAAACGTAAAATTGAAACACCTTTGGCAACAGAACGTTTAAAATATAATAACTTAGCACTTTCTAAAATGTTGATTTATATTTTATGGGACCTGATGACACAATACAAACAATAACAAGATCAATAGTTTTCATATATATTGTTATGCGATGAATTGCGACCCGTACATATCCGAAGATGTTGCGTTCATCGATTGATGAACGCAATTGCCGAAAGGCAGTTCATTTAAGAAATGGAAGTTGAGGTGTAAATATTTTTATATGAACAATGATGAATCAATATCAAATTATATTTTTCTTATAAATTAAGGAATCTTTTGAGTCACTTTATTTGCTATATTAACAGTTATTGTAGGTTGTAGCCTATTTAGGTTTGAAAAAAAGCCAGGATGTATAGACAGCAGAGGTGGCTAGAAAGAAATGGGCACCTATATTCTATATAACCTAATATATGGAGGACATGAAAATTTCGGATTTTGACAAAAAAAAAATGTTGGCAGTTGTGTTTAATTGAAGTATAATTAGGTTTAAACTGCCAAATAAATAAATGATGAATTATTTGGAGTCAAATTCTGTTCTACTACTACTATAACAGGTTTTGTGTGTGTGTGTTTGCTTTACTTAACCATTTATTTGGCGAAAGAATCTCGGCACCAAATCACTTAGCAAAGCAGTATAAAACTTAACTTTATTAGTGTTTGGCTTGAATGGTTTAATACAAGCTACACAGTAACACCTGAAAAAACAACTAATAAACAATGAAAAATTAGGGGTTGTTTGTGTCAGAGGCTCTCTAGATCAATAAAGCAGAATCTGACCAGTGATTTCATTGGTTGAAACATGAGCATAAACACTAATGAGGTTTTATATGGCGCAAAGAACATGAAGAACCTTAACTGTATGTGGAATCCTTACTTTGCAAAGATAATGCCTTACTTAATAATTGTCAGGAAGTTTATGTTTTTATCAGAGCACGTACAAGCATAATAACAGTGCCTGCAACTTTATATAAGAAATCGAGTGCATTTACATATAATCTTAACTTCCCATCTGCATAGAGATCAAAAAAGTACTAATGTCTTCTTATTATGCAACAGCTTGAATATATAATCCGGATACTAAAATAACACTGTTGCAGAGTTTTTGAATTACCAGGTATAGAATAATAATAGAATAATAGAAATAGGCTGCAAGGAAATCAATTCATGGAGTGAATAAGTAAAAACGAAATGAGGCCTATAGGGTTACCTGAGTCCGTTGAGGTTCAAGCCCTAGTAATTAACCCTCGTAAAAATACTTAACGATTCTTTATATCCACAAACTTGATTGAACTGATTGTATTTATATAATGAAGTAATTTGATTCCTATATGTTTGCTCTACATTTATGTAGAAATACTGATTAAAGGGACTATACACCAGATTGGCACAAAAAAAGTTTTTTTTTCTGTAATGAATCTCAGGACAATTATCTAATAAAATGTTTTACTCTTTGATATCATAATTGTAAAAAAAACCCACCAAAATATGTAAACAAAAAATCAAGTCGGAACCAAGGTTCGAACTGGTCTCGCCAAAATTGCAGTCCAGTGTTGTATCCACTGTGCTACGACGGCTTACCCCTCACCTTTGGAATATTTAAGCTATATACCTAACTTGGTAATATCATGTGATAACATCGACTAGTCTGAATCACGCATCAGAATGAATTCTACTAGGTATACATACCTATCTTTTTTAATGGAAAAATACCAAAAAAGACTGCGAAAAAATAAATTAATTGTTAACTATGTGGTTACTACTTCAGTTAGTTAGTTTCAATGCATTGTACACATCGATACCACGTTTATGTAAGCTTTCGACAATTTTCTTTCTTTTTGCTATTTCATCATACGGTGTATAGCCCCTTTAAAAGATAATTAAATTTCAAAATACTTACCACTTTATTATACCACTTAATAGCTCTCAATGTTTGTTTTTTCCTAAAACCATTTCTTATAATGTTGCAACATTGCTGAAGAAATTAAATATTCATGTTAGAGGCAATTTTGGATCAGCTGATTTTCCTCTAATTAATCTCTACATAACGAGAATAGAACCCTGCCTTAATCAATTAAACACTCCACAAATCTTAATTGGTTTTATAGTTTATTGGCGCATTTGGGGGGAATTCTGGCACTATCTTTATCATTTTCAGGAAGCTCGGAAAAACAAACAATCGGAATCCAACATGTGCTATTCCTCATAAATATTTCCCGAGAGTTATCACGACTTTTTTGTACCTGAAATATTGCAACCTGTTTGTTGAACTTGAAAATGTCATAATTAGGTTAAAAACAAATAGCACAGAAATTAGCGTCACTGTAAGGCATGATAAGAATGTTTTCTACATATAATGGGCACTTACAAACTTCATTGTTGGTCCACATGCACTTCTTGTATTAGTACACAATATCTGTCGGGGCAGATTCTGAGGATTTATATAAATCTCTTTGTCCGTCATAAAGGTTATTTAGGGTCCGTCATTTACGCCTTAACAGTCCGTGACCACTAAATTGGCCCTGTAAATTAAAATCTTATTAAAATCCCTAAACAAATCAACAAATCACTCCAGTCAAGATGACAGAATTTCTTACACTATATCAAGCCTATAGAATCTTCAAATGCTTGATCCACATTTCCTGACTGTTTTTCAATCTGTCTTACAGAATCTGATGCCTCGATCTGACCTTACTCAATCAGCTATCACATCCACAATCTCCTGGATTTATAACTTTTATCAGCAATATCCTGGAAATCTCTTCAAATGAGATTCTGTTTCAAACTAAATAACAAGTTGTTTAAACTTTAATGAACACACTGGGTCATTGGCCAATCTGTGCAGAGATGTTATCTTTGTAACCAGCACAACATTGAGGATGAAGTTCATTTCAATAAACAAGTGCAAAGTTTAAACAAGAGCAGAAAATGTACACTGTGACAACATAAGCCAGTTTGTGCAAACATGTATAATTCTTAGTAAACATAGGGGATGAAGTTTATGTCAATACATATAGCCCGGAATTAACATAACTGGGTTTTCCCATGCCGGTACAAATAAAAGGTGAATTTCGAGCTATTGAAATTCATGTAACAGTCCAGTGATTCTATTGTTTCCGAAGTAACGTGTGTATATTACAACGGTTTAATTCCGTTTGTACCGGGGGGGGGGGGGGATTAATAGGTTGGGAAAACCAGAATAGCTATAATTCCGGGCTACAACTATTAATAACTTTATAACAAAGAATTAACAATTACAACTGTAGTTTAATTAAAGAGATACAAGACCAAGGATGGCTTTGACCAATAGACTGACCATTGACCAATAGATGTGCAAAAAAATGTATTTTTTGTAAACAGCAAAGCATTTTTAAAATGTAGTTCATTTCAATTATAAATTCAAGTGAAAACAAGTAGTGCAGAACATTGGCTACTAGCTCTGCAGCTGTAATCTTTGTATCAGATCAACGTACAGGATGAAGCTCATTTCAATTTAATTAATACATTTCAACCCGAACTAATTGGAACCTGAGAAGCGAAATTATAAGTTCACATCAGTGTGTTAAATATAAAGCTGGCAAGAATCAGCTGATGACCAAATAGGCACGAAGTAGAAAGGACTATAAGTATCTTCCATGGTTGAGAGTGTAAGATAGGTTCATTCCAACCCGAGCATATGGTGTTTTGCGGAAACGAGGTTTACCGATGTCGGGATGAACCTATCTTACACGAGTGGCTATGGTAGATGCTTTTTCTCCCACCAAAGTTAAACAAAATTAAGTAAAAATATATTTTTTGCTGGAACTCTTTTGTGCATAGTAAAAATAATTGCGTCTGGATATGTGATGGCACGTGGTTGTCATGGATACGTGCGTAGTGATCCAGTTAATGTTAATATTTAAATCGGTCTTTTTAAATAGTTCTAAGGAGAATGAAGCATTATTTCTTGAATGATGCGTGAAAACTATTTTATGGTGACATTTGAATCGAGAAATAATTAATTAGTGCTCTAAATATTACCATAAGACAAGATTTCCTTGATGCTACTGACGAAAGTCTTCAACAAGGCTGGTAATAACAATGAGGTGACCATTAAAAAGGAGTTCCGTACGGGCATTTTATCTTCGCCCGTGGGCAAGACTGAGGTGGGAGAATTCAACTTCTACCATTTAGTATTTTACTGAACATAATATTGTTTTACTGAGAACTTAGTAGATAAAAACAACATTGTTCAACAGCAAAATGTCACTGTTCAAACAGGCACATCATGGCAAAATGAGAGTTAAATTATCAGTGTGAGGGAAGACTGATGCGTCTGTCCTGTCACTCTACTAGGTGTTATAAGGTGTTATATATAACATAGAGGTACACCTCTGAATTATTCATGTACTCAAGTTTGTTTGTTTTCTCATTTATTTTCTACATCGAATGTTGACATAAAAGGCAAACGAAAATGATATTTTGTAAACATTTCAATGCTTAATACATTTTACAAAAAATAACAAACATATACACACACACACAAACACACCACACACACACACACACACACGCACGCACGCAAGCACACTCGCACTCATACATACACACCCACGCCCACACAAAAGAAACTCATGCACGCGCATTTACACACAGGTACTCAAGTTAACAATATTTCAACAGTACTCATTCAAACTTTTGATCTGTGAAGTGTGACCTTGACCTTTGAGATACTGACCTCGGTCTTGTTTGGGCCACATTGCCAGTCACTGTGGTGAACTTTCATGGCAATTAAGTTTTTACAAAGTCCTACAATGCATGCATGGTCAAGATACAGCCTGGATTATAAAGGCTCAGGATGTTCTCACACACTTACATACACACTTACACTGTCAGGACTCAGACCTTTCTAAAGATTAAAAGTGCAAATGAACATGCATGCCCACAAGCATTCCATAACATGAACAAGCAGGTGTTCCATCTTGCCGCACCAATATTTACATGTTCCTGGGTTTGCTATAATCACCAATGGTACGTTGATGTTTCTGGCTTTCCACAAATAAATCACCTACTAATTATCTTCCATCTATTAATATTCTATAAGCAGCTAGAAATAAGTAGGCAGCACCTAAACAATGTTTGAATGATGTGCTAATGGTCGAGGCCACAATAAATAAATCATTTTTATCTTAGTTTGTTTGGCATAACCTGAACAACTCATAAAAGAAACCCTGACTCCCAATATTTTTGAGCCACATCATTGGTCATTTTTAATTATTTTTTTCATTATGGGTTTAAGGCTAAAGAGGTCAACAAGAAAACAAACCTACCTACCCACCCTTCAAAATGTGAGTTGAATGAAGCCTAACAACTTTTTTTTAATTTGGCCTTAAGCAATCATATTTTTGGGACAGGAGACATGGCTTTTTTCAGAGTCTGAACCCACAACTATCAGGACCAGTTTTTTACCAATGAGTGTCAGCCAGGGCCGACTACTTTTCTGAGTCTGCATCAACAACCATCAGACTAGTTCTATACCAATGAGTATAACGCAGGGCAGACTTTTTTTTTCTAAGACTGAATCCACAATCACCAGAACCAGTTCCTTACCAATGAGTGTCATGCACGAAGAGCAGACTACTTTTTCCAAGACTGAGTCCACAACCATCAGAACCAGTTCTTTACCAATGAGTATCAAGCAGGGGCGGACTACTTCTTCCGACTCTGAATCCACAACAATCAGAACCAGTTCTTTACCAATGAGTATCACGCAGGAAGAACTACTTTTTCCGAGTCTGAATCCACAACTGTCAGAACAAGTTCCTAATACTAATGAGTGTCATGCACCCAGGGCAGACTACTTTTTCCACGACTGAATCCACAACCATCAGAACCAGTTCTTTACCAATGAGTATATATATATATGCAGAGCGGACTAACTTACTGAGGAACTTTTCTGAGTCTGAATAAACAACCCACAGGTCCAGATCTTTACAAGTGAGTATCACTTAGGGTGGACAACTTTTTTCTGCAGATATTGTAAACATGTGCTTCTGATTGCTTAACTGAGTAAGAATACATTTAAGATACACCTAAAATAATCAACCTTAGCAACCTTTGAGCAGCTTATCCAGAATTAACTGTGCTTGTTGGAGATTTAATGAGGCATTGTTCTTGTTTAATTGAGTTTGAAGGCAAATTAATCCCTGATGGGCCGGAGATTATTCCAAACTCCAAGATGCAAGTTAGCAGAATTCTGAGAACATCCAACTGTCACAATGGATTACAATTACTACACTTGCCTGGGAGTTTACACCATCTCTTCCGGAGCCTAATGATTCTGCTATGATTCATAATAGGAACGTTTCGGAAGTATCATTTTTCTTCATATCCATTTTTTTTTCTTTTATTTCTATTTTGACAATTTAATAATTCTGCGTCCATCAGTCATATGCCATATCTCAAGGCGTGGGGAATTCCGATCCATAACCTGGCCCCAATATCACGAAAATACTTAAGTCAAATCTCAATCTCAGTCTCAACTCATTTTTCCACATTACAGTATGACATTGTTAAAAATTACTAATGTTTTATTATTTTTAAAAGCACATTCTCACAAGCATTATGTTGATTAACATTATTGTTCAATATTCTGAAAACAATTATTTCTTCAGCACAAAATATACTTGAGTCAAACTCAAAAATAATAAATTTGACTCAAGTACAATTTTTGCTCTCAAATATTTTTTTCTTTAAAATATTTATCAATTTTTTTAATCAGCATAATGAATGAGAGAATGCAATTTTAAAAAAGGTAAAACATTTACAATTTTGAATCGTATGATACTGTTATTTGATAAAAAGAGTTGAGACTGAGAATGAGATTTGACTTGAGTATTTTCGTGATATTGGGGCCTGGTCCTCCGGCCTGGATGTATAATCGCCCGGAATTTTAAAACTGTGAGTGTAGACCTAATGACTTGGAGGAAAAACAAGATTTTCTTATAACCTATAAAAATAATACAGCTCTTTTCAACTGACATAAAATGCTTTTAAAAGTAGAACATGCAAAAAGGAATGCCCATGCCGAAGAGATTAATGATGATACCCCTCCTAGTTGAGGGGAAAACAACCTAATTTCCTTTCCAAACTCTCTGGGAAAACATCCAGAAACATGACATGTATGAGATATCTAAATGTTTTAAATGCATAAGAAATCCCCTCGGCAAATGACAAAATCTCCTGGTTTTCTGATCAAAATCCCCTGGTTTTCTGATCAAAATCCCCTAGGAAGCCTTCCAGAAATATGGCATGTATGATTCCTTACATTTTGAAGTCTCTGAGTGGATAATTTATTTTTAAACAGATTTTATTATTCATAATAATTCACAAAGATTTAGGAATAAATATATTTGAAAGCATTTTTCTTACCATTACGGGTAATTTATTCCTCCATTTTAGTATGTTCTGGATTTGCACGTTAAAATCAATATTTAATGTTAGTTCGGCAAGTTAAGCACCTAGAATACTTTTTTCAACTATCTATACCAGTATAATAATTTATATCAGAGCCATCTAGTCAACTTAATTTATGACACACATTTAACTGCCTCATTAGTCACAGGTCACATTATACCAATAGTTACAGCCATCAAAGTGATCGTTATCTGATTAGGACAAAACGTTCACATCCCCACACTGGGCCATCCATATTGTTCTGTACAGATTTGGTAATAAAACCAGCTCAAATAATACAATATTCTATTGCTTCAGGTCTCTAGTAATAAATAGAAAATTGTCTATTTCAATTTTAACAGCACTGTGGATAATACAATTTTACATTGTCTAACAAACGATTAAAGAATAAAAACATATCAATTTGAAAATAAACCAATATTTTCGACACTTGATTAAAATCTTTTATCACAAAAACACACCTGAGTGTCATAGACCAGGGTTCAGCTGATAATTGTCCATCATGAAAAATAGATAATTGTCCATCATGAAAAAATTGATAATTGTCCATCATGAAAAATTGATAATTGTCCATCATGAAAAATTAATAATTGTCCATCATGAAAAAATGATAATTGTCCATCATGAAAAGTTGATAATTGTCCACCATGAAAACTAGCCTAGCTAGGGGGTCTGATTGAGTGTGGGGAATTCATGCCCAAAGCAGAATTGTAAAAGGGGCTTTGACCCCTTTAGAAATTGTTTCCATATAAATAATGAAACTACAGAAGGAAACATAGTTGCATGTAAGGGTGTAAAATGATAAAATTCCATGTTAACTAGTGGAGTAATGGTACTGGATTAACTCTTGACACACAGAAGTAATTTACAAGCTACCGGACCCAAGCATACCTTTGTCACCATAGCAGGTGATGTCACAGAAACTATTAAGCTACCCTTGTTACTTTTCCCACATTTATAATGAATGTCAGTTATGTTCTCATGTATGTACCATGCTCAAAACAAAATGGTTTTAGAGGAATGAATCTAACTTAGCTTAGAACTAAATTCAACAGGAGACTAATCAATAACACAAGCCAGCCTACCTTAGAACCAAACTTAAACAAGACCAATGAATAACATAAGCCTAGCTTAGAGCTAACCTTTAAACAAAATCAATAGCACAACGCCAACACAAGACCAATTAATAAGACATGGCTCAAATCAAACTTCAACACAATACAAATCAATAATGAAAATCTAGCTTAGAACTCATGTTATCACAAAACCAATAAATAACACAAATATAGCTTAGTTCTAATGTCAACCAATTCAGCAAACTATAACATAAATCTGACTTAGAACTAAATGTCAACACAAAAGCAAACAATATATTTATAACACAGGCCTACCTACCTGCATACCAAGTTTGAAGAATCTATGCCAAGTAGTTCAAATGTAATTGATCAGAATGAAAGTACCAATAACTTCTCTAGTAAAGGTCACCGTGACCTTCACCTTTGACCCCAAATCAATAGGAATCATCCTCTAACCTTGAACAATGTGGATACAAATTTACCAAGTAGCTCAAAAGTTAATGATAGGAAAACAATAGCGCTCTTATCTTTTCTAAGTAAGGTCGCCATGACATTACTTTTGACCTTTGACACAAAAATCCTAGCTTAGAACTGACAATCATAACAAATCAAGAAAAAAAAAACTAGCTTAGAACTGAAAATCCACATTTATCAAGAACAACAGCCTAGCATAAAACTGACAACAAAACTATACAGTACTAGTTCATGACAAACCGCACCTGTCATTCTATATAGAACACAATCATGCCAAGCCTAGAACTAAGTGTGGACAACAACATACTAGAAGATTACACTGCACTCTAGTAATGGTATGAGAATACAAACCCTTAACACAGAATACAGATGTAGCTTAGAACAGAGTATAGACGTAGCTTAGAACAGAATACAGGTGTAGCATATATGAAGCTTAGAACAGAATACAAATGTAGCTTGGATGTAGCTTAGAACAGAATATAGATGTAGCTTAGAACAGAATACAGATGTAGCTTATATGAAGCTTGGAACAGAATACAGATGTAGCTTGGATGTAGCTTAGAACAGAATACAGATGTAGTTTCGAACAGAATACAGATGTAGCTTAGAGCAGAATACAGATGTTGCTTAGAACAGAATACAGATGAAGCTTAGAACAGAATACAGATGTAGCTAAGAACTTACCTCAGAAACAGCAGCAATGAGGATTATCAAGATTGGACTTCAACCTGAAGATTTATCACATCTCTCAACTCGAAACTAGGTGTGTCACTCAACATAACAATTAACAAAAATCACATTGTTTTCACTCATATTTCCGATACCTAATTGCTTCAAAATTATTCCTTGTAACAATATAATTTTACAGACCTTACATTTAGATATTTCAAATATTTAGTATGTTTTATGACCTATGAAAATATATGGTTACACGTGTTCACTGACGATTATACTCCGTTTTATTTGCGAAATGGGCGTTTTTCTGCATGAAAAGGATTGCTGTATGGTCTTATATGCCTTCTCTTTCTTCAATTTTACACTTTGTTGCATTTTTACCATTCTCATTTCTCTACCATGCAATTAAAGTCCCAGTGGCCAATTAGTTTCATTGAAATCGGGAAACTTAATAGTTACATTAAGTCAGCAGGTTTTGTCGCAGCTTTGTTCAGTTTTTTTATCTTCTGTATCATATAGACTTCCGGTAGGTAAGGTTTCATGGCATTGAAACAAATATTGATCTCATGATAAATGGGAGTGCAATCAATGATTAGAAGGTACTGTCATGGGAATGAGATATTAACAGGGAAATGTACACCATGAAAATGGTGTCAAAGAAATGTCAAGAAATTAAGAATAGCTTTATAAGAAGTTCTTGTATCAAAAGGGAAATTGATTTAAAAATGCATGATGGCTTGGTAAAACACACTTCAGAAGAAACGCATTTAATGTATGGAGAAAAGTTTTTACACAACACAAACAACTATATGATCATCACAACAATGACATCCACAGGCTATAACAAGATCTCTAACCCGTTTTATACTTTGAAAAACGGACAAGCAGAAAACTAGCCCTATCTTTAGCACCAATTGCAATATTCATAAATAATAAATGCATGTTGGATATTATCTATTTGATGTTTCATTGAGTTAGCTTAGATAAAAGCAACAAAGGACGCCAATATTCAATTGTCCGCAAAACAATAACACATGCTACACAAACATTTTTTGCTTATTCCAAGCATAAAAAAAAAAACATTTTGAGCTCGGTATTTTGGCAAGACAAACAGGCCACTTTAAATCAAGCATTTTAAACAATGGTTTTAATAAGCCACTTCAAACTACCATTGAGAATAACAATAATTACCTGAAGTTTTATGTATTCCCTCCCCTAAATGCTAAACACGGTCTGTCTGTGATGTCATCACTTTCTGTGCTAACAACTATGATGTAATCAACACTATGGAACTTGGGGTGTTTGATCAACCATGTCTGCAAAAAAGAAAGAACAGCATAAAGTTAAAGTATAAAAATCCTTTCCAAGCTACAACCAGCTGTGTATGATGTCATCAATTTCTGTGTGCACAACTGTGATGTCATAAAATTGGGGTACTTTTGCCTGCCAAGTCTGAAAATAGGAAGGTCAAAGCATACAATATAACAGAAAATTGAAATAAACTCTATACGTTGACAGTCATTAATGACCCTTTTGAAGGACAAGTGATACATGGTAAGTCTGTACCACACTGATACATGGTAAGCCTGTACCACACTGATACATGGTAAGTCTGTACCACACTGATACATGGTAAGCCTGTACCACACTGATACATGGTAAGTCTGTACCACACTGAGACATGGTAAGTCTGTACCACACTGATACATGGTAAGTCTGTACCACACCGATACATGGTAAGTCTGTACCACACTGATACATGGTAAGTCTGTACTACATGGATACATGGTAAGTCTGTACTACACTGAGACATGGTAAGTCTGTACCACACTGATACATGGTAAGTCTGTACTACACTGAGACATGGTAAGTCTGTACCACACTGATACATGGTAAGTCTGTACTACACTGAGACATGGTAAGTCTGTACCACTCTGATACATGGTAAGTCTGTACTACACTGAGACATGGTAAGTCTGTACCACACTGAGACATGGTAAGTCTGTACCACACTGAGACATGGTAAGTCTGTACCACACTGAGACATGGTAAGCTTGTACCACACTGAGACATGGTAAGCCTGTACTACATGGATACATGGTAAGTCTGTACTACACTGAGACATGGTCAGTCTGTACCACACTGAGACATGGTAAGTCTGTACCACACTGAGACATGGTCAGC
This sequence comes from Mya arenaria, assembly GCF_026914265.1. Classification (NCBI taxonomy): domain Eukaryota; kingdom Metazoa; phylum Mollusca; class Bivalvia; order Myida; family Myidae; genus Mya; species Mya arenaria. The sequence continues at coordinate 523,098 of NC_069130.1, forward strand.
CTGTACCACACTGAGACATGGTCAGTCTGTACCACACTGAGACATGGTAAGCCTGTACCACACTGAGACATGGTCAGTCTGTACCACACTGAGACATGGTAAGTCTGTACCACACTGAGACATGGTCAGTCTGTACCACACTGAGACATGGTCAGCCTGTACCACACTGAGACATGGTAAGTCTGTACCACACTGAGACATGGTAAGCCTGTACCACACTGAGACATGGTCAGTCTGTACCACACTGAGACATGGTAAGTCTGTACCACACTGAGACATGGTCAGTCTGTACCACACTGAGACATGGTAAGTCTGTACCACACTGAGACATGGTAAGTCTGTACCACACTGAGACATGGTAAGTCTGTACTACACTGAGACATGGTAAGCCTGTACCACACTGAGACATGGTAAGTCTGTACCACACTGAGACATGGTAAGCCTGTACTACACTGAGACATGGTAAGTCTGTACTACACTGAGACATGGTAAGCCTGTACTACACTGATACATGGTAAGTCTGTACCACACTGATAGATGGTAAGTCTGTACCACACTGATACATGGTAAGTCTGTACCACACTGGTACATGGTAAGCCTGTACCACACTGAGACATGGTAAGTCTGCACTACACTGATACATGGTAAGTCTGTACTAAACTGATACATGGTAAGCCTGCACTACACTGATACATGGTAAGTCTGTACTACACTGCTACATGGTAAGTCTGTACTACACTGATACATGGTAAGTCTGTACCACTCTGATACATGGTAAGTCTGTACTACACTGATACATGGTAAGTCTGTACTACACTGATACATGGTAAGTCTGTACTACACTGATACATGGTAAGTCTGTACTACACTGATACATGGTAAGTCTGTACTACACTGATACATGGTAAGCCTGTACCACACTGATACATGGTAAGTCTGTACTACACTGATACATGGTAAGCCTGTACCACACTGATACATGGTAAGTCTGTACTACACTGATACATGGCAAGTCTGTCCTACACCACACTGAGACATGGTAAGCATGTACTACACTGAGACATGGTAAGTCTGTACCACACTGATACATGGTAAGTCTGTACCACACTGAGACATGGTAAGCTTGTACCACACTGAGACATGGTAAGCCTGTACTACATGGATACATGGTAAGTCTGTACCACACTGAGACATGGTCAGTCTGTACCACACTGAGACATGGTAAGTCTGTACCACACTGAGACATGGTCAGCCTGTACCACACTGAGACATGGTCAGTCTGTACCACACTGAGACATGGTAAGCCTGTACCACACTGAGACATGGTCAGTCTGTACCACACTGAGACATGGTAAGTCTGTACCACACTGAGACATGGTCAGTCTGTACCACACTGAGACATGGTCAGCCTGTACCACACTGAGACATGGTAAGTCTGTACCACACTGAGACATGGTAAGTCTGTACCACACTGAGACATGGTCAGTCTGTACCACACTGAGACATGGTAAGTCTGTACCACACTGAGACATGGTCAGTCTGTACCACACTGAGACATGGTAAGTCTGTACCACACTGAGACATGGTAAGTCTGTACCACACTGAGACATGGTAAGTCTGTACTACACTGAGACATGGTAAGCCTGTACCACACTGAGACATGGTAAGTCTGTACCACACTGAGACATGGTAAGCCTGTACTACACTGAGACATGGTAAGTCTGTACTACACTGAGACATGGTAAGCCTGTACTACACTGATACATGGTAAGTCTGTACCACACTGATAGATGGTAAGTCTGTACCACACTGATACATGGTAAGTCTGTACCACACTGGTACATGGTAAGCCTGTACCACACTGAGACATGGTAAGTCTGCACTACACTGATACATGGTAAGTCTGTACTACACTGATACATGGTAAGCCTGCACTACACTGATACATGGTAAGTCTGTACTACACTGCTACATGGTAAGTCTGTACTACACTGATACATGGTAAGTCTGTACCACTCTGATACATGGTAAGTCTGTACTACACTGATACATGGTAAGTCTGTACTACACTGATACATGGTAAGTCTGTACTACACTGATACATGGTAAGTCTGTACTACACTGATACATGGTAAGTCTGTACTACACTGATACATGGTAAGCCTGTACCACACTGATACATGGTAAGTCTGTACTACACTGATACATGGTAAGCCTGTACCACACTGATACATGGTAAGTCTGTACTACACTGATACATGGCAAGTCTGTCCTACACCACACTGAGACATGGTAAGCATGTACTACACTGAGACATGGTAAGTCTGTACCACACTGATACATGGTAAGTCTGTACTACACTGAGGCATGGTAAGTCTGTACCACACTGAGACATGGTAAGTCTGTACCACACTGAGACATGGTCAGTCTGTACCACACTGAGACATGGTAAGTCTGTACCACACTGATACATGGTAAGTCTGTACCACACTGAGACATGGTAAGCCCACTGAGACATGGTAAGTCTGTACCACACTGAGACATGGTAAGCCTGTACCACACTGAGACATGGTAAGTCTGTACCACACTGAGGCATGGTTAGTCTGTACCACACTGAGACATGGTAAGTCTGTACCACACTGATACATGGTAAGTCTGTACCACACTGAGACATGGTAAGTCTGTACCACACTGAGACATGGTAAGTCTGTACCACACTGAGACATGGTAAACCTGTACCACACTGAGACATGGTAAGTCTGTACTGCACTGAGGCATGGTAAGTCTGTACCACACTGAGACATGGTAAGTCTGTACCACACTGAGACATGGTCAGTCTGTACCACACTGAGACATGGTAAGTCTGTACCACACTGATACATGGTAAGTCTGTACCACACTGAGACATGGTAAGCCCACTGAGACATGGTAAGTCTGTACCACACTGAGACATGGTAAGCCTGTACCACACTGAGACATGGTAAGTCTGTACCACACTGAGGCATGGTTAGTCTGTACCACACTGAGACATGGTAAGTCTGTACCACACTGATACATGGTAAGTCTGTACCACACTGAGACATGGTAAGTCTGTACCACACTGAGACATGGTAAGTCTGTACCACACTGAGACATGGTAAACCTGTACCACACTGAGACATGGTAAGTCTGTACCACACTGAGACATGGTAAGTCTGTACCACACTGAGACATGGTAAACCTGTACCACACTGAGACATGGTAAGTCTGTACCACACTGAGACATGGTAAGTCTGTACCACACTGAGACATGGTAAGTCTGTACCACACTGATACATGGTAAGTCTGTACCACACTGATACATGGTAAGTCTGTACCACACTGAGACATGGTAAGTCTGTACCACACTGATACATGGTAAGTCTGTACCACACTGAGACATGGTCAGTCTGTACCACACTGAGACATGGTAAGTCTGTACCACACTGAGACATGGTCAGTCTGTACCACACTGAGACATGGTAAGTCTGTACCACACTGATACATGGTAAGTCTGTACCACACTGAGACATGGTAAGCCCACTGAGACATGGTAAGTCTGTACCACACTGAGACCTGGTAAGCCTGTACCACACTGAGACATGGTAAGTCTGTACCACACTGAGACATGGTAAGCCTGTACCACACTGAGACATGGTAAGTCTGTACCACACTGAGGCATGGTAAGTCTGTACCACACTGAGACATGGTAAGTCTGTACCACACTGATACATGGTAAGTCTGTACCACACTGAGACATGGTAAGTCTGTACCACACTGAGACATGGTAAGCCTGTACTACACTGATACATGGTAAGTCTGTACCACACTGAGACATGGTAAGTCTGTACCACACTGAGACATGGTAAGTCTGTACCACACTGAGACATGGTAAGTCTGTACCACACTGAGGCATGGTTAGTCTGTACCACACTGAGACATCGCCAGTCAGTGTTCTACACAGAAACATGGCTAGTCTTAGATTGCATGTCAGTTAATTTTAGAATGCAGATGTTTATAAAAAGTAAGAATACAGGAACTGTTCTATTCTCTTTAATTGTTATGTTTGTTTTACAGGTTTTGTTCAGTACTTTCTGAAACAGTTGCTGCCATAATTCAAGTCATGACATGGGAATCACGTCTTTCAGATTACCATTACGTCAATGAGATGAATCAGCATTTCTGATAATGTCTTTGAAGAACAAACACAAGCAAAGATAAATCGATGGCGCTGCTGCATGGACATGAATCACTCATCCAGCAACACCGACATACAGACAGTCATGTGCAGCCAATAATAATGCAGATTTTTGAATACATAAATATCCAATATAGATCCAAGAAAAACAAATGAGACTTTCATCTAATCTCCGAGAAAGATCACAATCATGTTAAAAGCTGTAAAAATAATAGACTAATTATTGGTATAATTACTTATAATTAAACGGAACAGGAAACAATGCTATTCATAAAGTAGAAATATCTTAGCACCAAAAACACCAAACAGTTAACTTGTGTTAAGTGAGTGTATTCACTATAATATCACTTAACATTATTCAAGTGTGTTGCCATGTTCAAAGCAGAAACATTCGTGCATTAAATTCACCTATAAACTCACTTCCTTGAATAAAATTGACACTATTTATCCCTTAATAAACAAGTAGGTCATCCTCATAATATATGTCATTATTAGCTTACACATCGATAATTAACTTTATAATGTCCCATTAAATTTCAATAAATCCACAAACTCTTCAATATCCACAAAATTGTCAATATCCACAGACAGATATATTTTTCAAGACATAAGCGATGACTCAACTCCTAGTTCTAAAATGGAGCTGTTTCCAATAAAATATGTAAACACTGAAGTGTCATGGAGAGTCCGCTGTCTTCACAGTGCACATGTTGCAGATTAACACTTTAAATGAATCAGAAAAAGACAAATATGTCTGAACAAGTGCACCACCAGTGGGTTCCAACACTTGTCTGATTTTCTATAGCGATAAAGGAGCATGACTCGACAATAATTAATGCCTGTTAACTTGCATCACTACATGTGTGCATTGTTTTACAGAAGACGTCAATGTCAGTGCATTTTTATCATCATTAACAAAAAAAAGTCATGAAATCATGGTAAGTCTGTTCTGTCTTCCATTATTGCTCAAAGCAATTTCCCATTCAAATTCCCCAATTTAAAGTGTTTACATACACATTCAAATTTCTCAAAATGAAAAGGCCAGGCTCTTGCAAATTGTTGATGAAAATACGCAGTTTCAATTAGTAATACTTTGAAAAATATAAAGCTACATCAAACAAGTAAGTATTAGTACATTTGGACAACAACAACAACATGACAAATGCTGTGACAAAACTGCAACTTATTTCTTTGCAAAACAGACACAACCTAAAAATGGCTTTACAGCAAAAGTGAGAACTACCTGACATAGGGCCACGATGTATCAATAGTTTGGTGTTTGTTAACCCTTTCCCACATGGATACGTGTTTATGCGCATGTGACCAGTGCAGATCCAGATCAGCCTGCACATCCATGCAGTCTGATCAGAATCTCCACTGTTCGCTTTTCAGTCAGAAATTCTTCTATGAATATAAAAGCGAACAGTGGAGATCCTGATCAGACTGCACGGATGTTCAGGCTGATCTGGATCTGCACTGGTCGCATAAAATCCTGATCAGACTGCACGGATGTTCAGGCTGATCTGGATCTGCACTGGTCGCATACACATAAACACATATCCTTGTGGGAAAGGGTTAATTAAGCGCTTCTCAAATAACGCAAAAGAATACCTGTGGAAAAAACATTTTCTCTGCCATTCTCCAGGTCATAATAAGCTTTTTCATTTGTTATTTTGAAGAAAGTGAAAAATATAGAAAAGAAAAAAACACACCCTACCTCGCTACTCACACCTAAAAATGGGCGTAGGACTATTTAACGCCAAACGAACTATATGCCTCTAAGGTCGCCAATAACCATCACACAACAACAATTATTGTCATGTGTTATTCCTGGTAATACCCCGTACTCATTTTCCTGTTAACAGGATTGTCTGATAGTCATCAACCATGAAGGTATATCCTATATTTATATTGAACAAGAGGGATTATAACTAAGGTATCAGATGTACCATTGAGTGAATTACAGATGCCTGGGCCTCTAAAATACAAGAACATTTGGTTTGGGTTACCCGACCCTACATACAAAAAAGGTGCTGACCCTACTGTTTTAATAGTCAGTAAAAAACAAAAATAATGTGTGTGTTCCGATATTTTGTTTAAAACCTTTACAGCTTTATACAGAAGATTACTTGACCACATTTCTCCAATTATGACAATAACTTTCTTAAATTTACATTACTGTAAAAGCCTAATAAAAAGTAAAATAATAAAATAAAAACCCTCCCTACCTTACATGTATTTCGATTGCAAAAATGATTGTACTCGTTTCCTGTTTGACTATCAATAATCGGTTCCACTAACCGATTATCGATAGTCAAACTGGAACTGATTCTCAAAACTAATTAACAAAGTTAAAGTAAAAAATAACTTTTTTGCCAGATGCTTGATCAAACATGTGTTCATCAGATACCTTAATAATACCAGAATGTGTGGGCTCAGTAGCTGTTAAATGTTGCCAGGTCAACATGTTGCTAAAATGGTTCCTATTTACATGTTCAGCTGTAAATATAAGAGAGGTTGCGAAACACTTATTGTACCCAAAACACTTATTGTTCACGTGTAGCACATTTAGAAATGACATTGAAACGATGATGAGCCTACAATAACAAGTAAAAAGAAAAGTTTCACATAAGACTTCTAAACTCAATAACCAGGCGAATGTCCGTCGGACAGTCGGACATGTCCGGTATATTTCCATTTTGACCGACGGAACTTTTGATTTGGTCGGTCACAATGTCCGGTGAAAAATTACAGTCAGCACCGTTTAATTTTCGGAAAATTTACTTTCAGTTTCTAAATAAATGTTCAGAGTTATTTTTAACTATTATATCATGACTATTCAGCGTGTTAATCAGTGTATCACTATTTGTAAAACCCGTTTTGCACATGTTTCCGTAAAAGCCGAAAAAAACACGTAAGGTTACGATTTCAGTTCGTACTCTAATACTTTTTAATAGACCAAATTTTACGGAAATGTTCGGACCTTGCAAAATTCCGTATGTATTTTTTTTTCGGCAAAGTGGTTCCCGGCAATCGTGTTAATTTAAATATGATGATGAATATACCGAGCTGACACTCTTTCCGCTCTGTTTAACATTGCCAACAACAAGAACTCTACTTTCGTTTTTGCATAAATGTTTTGTCTGAGTTTGACTTGTAGTACAATTCGTTATATATTTTAACCGCACTGTATCTTTAATTTAAAGATGAATTAAAAGAGTAAGATCTGGCTGCTCCATGGGTAGACGAACCGGATATGAGTTTTTTTGGGAGGAATGGGAGGAAAAAAATAATGACTCAAGATCCGAAATATTGATTTTTTTGACCTGATGTTTAGCTTCTTTTTTGTAATTTATAATAGTAGGACACATCTAACCAAGAAGATCTAAACCTGTTATAATGGGGAATTACAAAACTTATTTAAATAAGAGGCTTAAAATCAAGTTTTAGGCTGATGTAACTGAATACTGTTTGCTACATTGCGACAGATAAAAATTTGGTGCGACAGGTAAACTTTCAGGGTTTACCTGTCGCAATGTCCTGTGAAGAAAAAAAAGTTTTCGCGTTGTCTGAATAACTGCAACTTTTACAAACTTATATGCTTATTTTATTAGAAGCAGAGTTCCATCGTGGGGTCATAAAATCAGATGATTTCACATTCATATTAAACTCAGCAGTAAATGAGCAATGCGGAGTAACTCAGCAGTAAATGAGCAACGCGGAGTAACTCAGCAGTAAATGAGCAATGCGGAATAACTCAGCAGTAAATGAGCAATGCGGAGTAACTCAGCAGAAAATGAGCAATGCGGAGTAACTCAGCAGTAAATGAGCAATGCAGAGTAACTCAGCAGTAAATGAGCAATGCCGGAGTAACTCAGCAGTAAATGAGCAATGCCGAGTAACTCAGCAGTAAATGAGCAATGCCGAGTAACTCAGCAGTAAATGAGCAATGCCGAGTAACTCAGCAGTAAATGAGCAATGCCGGAGTAACTCAGCAGTAAATGAGCAATGCGGAGTAACTCAGCAGTAAATGAGCAATGCGGAGTAACTCAGCAGTAAATGAGCAATGCGGAGTAACTCAGCAGTAAATGAGCAATGCGGAGTAACTCAGCAGTAAATGAGCAATGCCGGAGTAACTCAGCAGTAAATGAGCAATGCCGAGTAACTCAGCAGTAAATGAGCAATGCGGAGTAACTCAGCAGTAAATGAGCAATGCGGAGTAACTCAGCAGTAAATGAGCTATGCCGAGTAACTCAGCAGTAAATGAGCAATGTGGAGTAACTCAGCAGTAAATAAGCAATGCGGAGTAACTCAGCAGTAAATGAGCAATGCGGAGTAACTCAGCAGTAAATGAGCAACGCGGAGTAACTCAGCAGTAAATGAGCAATGCCGGAGTAACTCAGCAGTAAATGAGCAATGCGGAGTAACTCAGCAGTAAATAAGCAATGCGGAGTAACTCAGCAGTAAATGAGCTATGCGGAGTAACTCAGCAGTAAATGAGCAATGCAGAGTAACTCAGCAGTAAATGAGCAATGCGGAGTAACTCAGCAGTAAATGAGCAACGCGGAGTAACTCAGCAGTAAATGAGCAATGCGGAGTAACTCAGCAGTAAATGAGCAACGCGGAGTAACTCAGCAGTAAATGAGCAATGCCGGAGTAACTCAGCAGTAAATGAGCAACGCGGAGTAACTCAGCAGTAAATGAGCAATGCGGAGTAACTCAGCAGTAAATGAGCAATGCGGAGTAACTCAGAGGGTTTTCAGCAATGGAAACAGTTCAACCCTCTGAGGAAACCGTGCTCATTGACTTTATCCCTTGGAGTGAGTGAGGAAAGTGAGTCTAAATTGTTGAGTAATTAAGTTCTGTACAAGTGCCCATACAAGGCTTGTTTTACAATCTCTTTATTCTTTATGTTGGAGTCAGATATATAAGAGACCGAGTGAAAAATATAAAGCCATTTTTTAAAACTAGATAAAAAAAATCCACAAATCCATAACCAGACAAGGATAATTTTGAGAAGTGAGACAGCAATAGTGAAGGCCAACAAGAACCAGACAAATTAAAGCCTGCTTATCTTAATATTCAAGGGCTATATTATATTATCACTATAGATTTCACTTCATTAAGATCAGAATCCAAGTGTTTTGATTATAAGGATAATTTTGAGAAGTGAGACAGCAATAGTGAAGGCCAACAAGAACCAGACAAATTAAAGCCTGCTTATCTTAATATTCATGGGCTATATTATATAATCACTATAGATTTCACTTCATTTTAAGATCAGAATCCAAGTGTCCAAATATCTCGATTGGAATGAATATTAACTGGACTGAGTGGAATCACTGTGGCGTGCCTTAGGAAAAGAATGATATTGAATCTGCTTTGCCAGAGCCAATGGTATGTATATAAGCTTATTTATATTCACACTCGGGCCTTGCCCATTTGGTGAGTGCTCCGATTATAAGATTGTTTAAGTCAGGTTTTTGGTGCATAGTGCACAGACAAAATGTAACCCTGGTTAGAGCTAGACTGGTTCTTTTATGTGCACCAGCGTATAGCACTGTCACATGGGACCCCCAGTTAATGTCCCTACCAGAAGAAGATTAGTATTTTTTTAGTGGTGTGGTGGGGAATCAAAGCTGCGACTCCTGGAATGACAGTCAAGTGTGTAAACAATTTACCTTAATCACTTAAAAATTGAGAACACATCAGTATTAAAATAAATTTCACCAAAAAAAAATGATAATGCAACTTTTAGATAATTCACCTTTGTTATCATTATGATCGAATCAAACAACTATGAAGAACTCGATGACACTAACAGCCATTCCACAAGTGTGCCAAACATTTATCTCCCCAAATATCTTGAGTAATCTTTCTACTATCATTCACAGCTTTTATCATCAATTTCTTGCACATGTGTATACACCTTTTTTCTCAAGAAATATTACAAATTTTTTGGCAATAAAAGTTACAAGGCAATTACAGCTTCGTTTGCAGTGCAATACGATCCACAGGTTTCCGTGCATCATGAATTCCAGGCTTTTCCTCAATAATGCTGCGTGACTGTAGTTTAGTACCATTAAAAACCCTTTAACATATTAATACCAATTCAACTTGGCACCAAATTAGACTTTTGGATCTGCTAGCCAAAATTCTTACACTTATGCTTATTATGAGCCCTGCTATTTAAAATCCAGGATTTGACCGAGCCCGGAAAGTATTTTACAAGTGCAGGGCTGGCTAGTTTGTGGTCAGTTTGATTACGCTCACCGCCCCAAAGGACAAAACCAGTACACAGGTGTGCTTTTCAGGAGACCTCTAGAAATTATCCCTAGTCAAGTTTGAACCCAAAACCTATGGGGTGCAAGGCTGAAACACCTTAATTTACCACAAGACCACTATCAACATTAGATATATGAAGGCGTACGTGATCTACTCTCAGCAATTATAATTTATTCATATTATTGAAACATAAAATCTCCTGCTGTCATAGTATGCTGCACAATGCCATTTATATAATTACCATCCATATTAAAAAGCCAAGCAATGATAAATGTCAACATGCTCAAAAGGTAACTGGAGCCCCTCTGGATGAGAATGAAATCAATACACATGTCTGTCAGCAAGAGCATTGTAAATACTGCCTTCCTGTGGCAACAGTAGACTTCTAATAGCTTCCATATTGCTCCATGACAACAAAGATGCAGCTATGAAATTAGACAAATGTGGAAAAATGGAAGTAGGCCATGGTACCGGTAGTTTTTCAAGGTTGTCAGCTAATAACTGCTATACTTCCTCATGGATTACAGATCCTAAACATTTGGAATATTTGAATTTGAGTGTAAGTATTTCCAGCCCAAGGCAGAGTTACACAACATGTAAGAAACCTAAATTTCTGTTTAAATGGTTTTCAAAGCCATTTGTATCCATGTTAAGGGGCTTCTTACATTTTTGAATGCAAAAGTCCAGCGAAAATCTTAAATTTACAAATGAACAATAGCCTGAAAAGGGAAGCTCTCAATCCTGGCTGCATGGTAAATCCTGAATTGCATTAGCCCTGTACTTTTCATAAGGCTCACAGGTAATAGCATAAAACAAATTTGGGCAAAAAAACACATTTTATCACATATTCCCTTTTTTGTAAAAATACAGTTTTGCATGTCCAAATGTTGCTGATTGTCAGGCTTTGGAAACAATCACAGCAGAAATCTTACATTGGTTCAGCATTAGCTGTGGCAAAGTAATTTTAGTTGACATCACCCAAGAAAAATTTGGCCAAAACAATCAGATTCAAGGAGCTGATAATGATAAAATAAGTCCTGAACTAAAGCTGTTACTGTTACTTGTCAGATGGATAGCCATTATTATTATAACATATATGTTGAATGAAAGGTTTGATTAAAATTCCATTTAACTTAGCAAATGCCTTCAACAGGGTGCCCTACACATCTGTCAAAAATGATTGAAATCCTGTAATCAGGTAAAACATCATGGATTAAGTTTTGTTCAACATTGACAACAAAATGTGACCTTGACCTTTAAGGTGAGAACACATTGCTATGGAGCTTGACAATTATATAAAATATCTCTAACAGTCACGGCGACCATGACCTTTGACCTCACTCATCAATACAGTCATCTGCTGATCATGACCAACCTGCCCACCTAGTTTGGCGACCATGACCTTTGACCTCACTCATCAATACAGTCATCTGCTGATCATGACCAACCTGCCCACCTAGTTTGAGGTTCCTGGATGCGAGCACTCTTCTGAGTGAGCTATTGATCATGCAGAAACCGCGGGGACAGACAGACACTCCTGAGTACTGACTGATACAATGTATGCCACCCTTCGAGGGTGCACAAAATAGTGTTACGGTGAAAAGTTGTCAAATATGGACCTCTAGAATGTACATGGCCTTATCATGAAGTAACAATGATTGTTTTTGTCCATGCACTTTGCTAAATATATAATACTGAATTTGGTATGGCCTTATAAATTACTAAGGTTACAAGGTTCAAGAGAGCAAAGCCCTTAAGAAGCAATTTTCTCAATAACATACCTTGCCCATAGCTTCTACATCCCACACATAACTACCCCCAAGGGACAAATACCGATACCCATTAAACATGCCAGCTGCATTGTAAGCTCATCAGGGTTATTGGCCCCTGGGGGAAAATTAAGGCTTACTGTATACTGACTCCATTGTCATTTTTCTGTGTTTGGTTGACATAAAACAAGACTGTTTATGAGCAATTTCACAGAACCATTATGTGATGGATAGACAATAACTTTGTGGTTATGAACTATACAAAGCTTCAAGACAATTGTCTTTCACTTACAAATGTCTTTCAGTCATCAAAGTATTAGACTTATGGATGAACAAGCTAGAATTCTTACACTTGTGCTTTGCATTAAGTTTCCCAACTAAAATCAGAATTTGAGCAAGGCCATTTTACACAAAGTGCAGGGCTTGCAGAATTGTCAGCTTTTCATATAAATATTGTTTTAATAATGATGCTTCACAAATCTAATTTATGCAATTTAGCATACAAATATGATTGCTATAATACAAAATGACCCATAGGACCGTTATTTCATGACCCAGGTGTGGATCTAGAAAACTGCAGTTATCTGCCCTTCATAGACAAAAATCTGATCTTACTACTCACAAAATAGTGCACATGTTTAGGTCATGATTTCTGAATTAAATGGTGCGAGTAATATTTTCTATTTAAGAGTGTAGACAAATAGAAAACCGAAGAGATTTATTTAATTCTAATGTTTCTTTCATGAAATGTGGATGTTTAAAAACATAGCAATTTAACGGCTTACAGCCAACTATTGCAGGGTGTTGTTCATTGTTACTGAAAGTGGATATCTAAATAGATTATCAACATGGTGTTTTATCTTTCCTCATGATGACAAACTTTAATATTGTTTGGGACTGTATTTATAATTTAAGAGGGGTATAAATATCTGTATGAAACATGCCTTATAGAACTGGCCATCAACATGTAGACTTGGATGAAAGGTAACTAATAATGATAAACACATAGCCGGAAAAGATCTCTGGTTCTGAGAGAACCTGTTGAACCAACCTGCCTATTGCCAGATGCCCATTGTCTGAACACAGACAAGCTATCAAAAGCCAATTAACTTTCAAACAACAGGCCGAAAGAGGCTGGATATCCCAATGAAATTCAGCACATGGTAGCCATTTCAGGGCCAAGTTTCTGCAGTGGACTATTCCTGAGCCAAACCAATTTCTTTTTGGGCCAAATCACATTTCAATCATCAGTAAATAAAAAATCTGGCCAAAAAAAATCAACATTATAAACTATCCAGATTTGGATATTTCGAACTTCCTGTGATTTGACCTTTTTTACTGAAATCATGGATGTTTCTCTTCTTTCAAGACATGCACAATTTTTGGAAGCATTGCCCACTCTGAGTTAATAATCCACTTCTTAACAGTAGCCCTGATGGACAATAGAACTATAAAACCTTCTATTAAACAACAAAACTGTTGTTTTTTTGGTTCAACTGTATAGAAGAAACAAAAAAATAATTGTATTTCAAATAATTATTAACCCTCTATTTCATAACGAATAATGGCAAAAATTAAATGACCACAAATGATCAAGGCCGGAAAATAATTCAGTCACAGCATTCTTTTTTAAATCATTATTCAGGAAATGCCAAACAAGCCATTTATATATATATCGGCCTTATCAATAATTTATAATTTTCCACCTCATTCTTGATCAAGCCAATAATGTTCACCTTTTATCTTTTCAAGTGAGGCACACTTCTGAACAACTTCAACATTTGTAAGCCCTTTCTCCACATCAATTTATACTGCGATTTTTAACAACTATGAAATCTGAAGCTGCTTTTTTATCCTTAATGTTCATGTGTTTGAAAACATACCAATCAACCTGGACAGACATTCAAGTAAAGGTCCTAAAACGAAAAATATGTCTTGATTAATTTCCATGACTAATGGATATTAGGTGTAAAAAACTAACAAAGATTTGGTTTGGGTAATCCAACCCTGCCTACGAAATAGTTGTTAAAAACCTTTAAAACCTTTAAAGCTAACTTTCCAACAAAAAGCCTCAAAAAAATATAAAATAAAAAGCCTACCTACCCTATACCTGTTTTTGAAAAGGATGTAACCCTAACCATACCATTTTTTGGCCTCATTAAAGGACTGTGAGTCAGGATGTTATAAAGCAGGGCTTGTTCAAAAGTTTGAAGCAAAGCACTTAAATGTAAACACGGAAGTCTAATTTTGATAAGGGCAATCTTTTCTGCTAACATTTATATAAGCAAAAATATAAAAATCTCCTGCACTTTTATTCTTCTTTGCTGTTATTGAGTACAGTATGTCATATTTCTGGAAGGGTATATTTTTTGCTCAGAATACCACCAGATTTTATCAAGGTTGTTCTTCATTGAAAGTCATTTATCGTTTTGGAACAGGATTTTTTTGCGTGTTCTACTTTTAAAAGCATTAATTGTATTTAAAAGCATTTAAATCTTTTTAACTGAAAACTCAAAAGTAGCTTATGTAGTATTTGTATCTGTTGTAAAAAAAATGTATCATATACAAAGCAATCTAGTCTACATTTTTCCTTATTACACTCTCAAATTTTAATTTTCAGGAAATATTCACCTCCCACCGGGAGATGGAGCGAAAATCTGGTGGAATTTCTCCCCAACCGGGTGATGTGGCATGTATATATATGTAGGTTATACAATGGGAAGCCTAGCAGTCCCGGGCAGGGTGCTAAGTCAGAAAGGGCACGTTTTCATGAGCCTTAATTGGGCACTTACAAGGGCCAATGTTCATTTTTTACTGTGTATCTAAGTAACTACTATTAATACAATATTTATATATAGTTTATTATGAATATCTGAGCTGTTACCTTTATTTTAGTGTCAAAATTATGTACATTTACAATTTTTATACTTATTTCTGAAAACTGACTCCGTCAATTAAACATATGGGCACAGCAGGGTGTAGTAAAAAGGCAAAAGGGTGCTAAAAAGGGCATCAGTGTGCCCCAGCCTGCTATTTAGGCCTAGCTTGAGCACTGCCTAGTAATGTTAAATAGTTCCAACCTTAGCTAATACGTTGCTCAAACATTATATAACACACACCATCATGGTTCAATTTAATTCATGTAAACATGTAATCAAATATCATATTTCATCTATTAAACAGAGCCAGCTTGTCTAACTTTGGCTAAACACACACAAACTCTGGACAATTTCCTTAGTCAAATATACTGGGTACTAAACTTTAAACTTTATTACAATGGTTATGTAATATATATTTATCATGCTTATACACCAAGTTTATTACACAATATTTGTTGACTATGTAAATTAGTGCAATAAAGTTTCATAGGTCACAATGACCTCAAATGACCATCCACTTATTTTTAATCGTGTTATTATAATAGCCTGTTTACATTGAAATCGAATGAAAGCCGAAACACAATATATTCAAAACTTTACAATAAGCCACATTATTACTCTCTGACAATATTGCACTAGCGGTTAAGACATAAAATATAGGTTTTCAGAAAAAAAAACATACTGAAAGGGTGTCATTTGAGACGAAAAAAACAAAATGTTCATTCATATTTTTTTTAAATAAACACTAAATCTCTGATGAAAGACAACCTAATACTGCCAGGCAACAAAAGGTTTGAAAAGTGATCATAATTTACATTCCAAGATTCTTTATTTAAACAGAATGTAAGCAAATAAGAAATAATCTTAATATACAGAAATCTACAATTTAAATAAAACTTCCTAAATTTACAAGTTAAACAGCTATCTTTTAAAACAGGGAAACATTAAATGATGAAAAGCCTGGGGCCAGCACTTAACCCTCTTAGAAGAAAACAGAAAGACAACACTAACCCTTTAAGAACATCAATGTCAAATCACTTACCCTATTTATCTTGGGTGTCACCCTGCTCTAAATTATATGTTAACACCCGATATTGTAATTATCAGCTAAAAATTGCCCCTCTCCTGGGTCACCGACCTTTTGAGTATGTGTAAGGGGCACTGAAAATATTTCCCCATTTGAATAGTTGGTGCTTTGACATGGCAGTTCAAAGTTGATCTATGATTAATCTAGTAGTACATGATGACTTTAATAGTTACTGCATACACATATCCAGTTATGGAGAATTATACACATGAACATCAGTGTGAGTGTATAATTTCATTCTCAAGGATTGCGGATGACATTTATAACTTTTGTACCTCCTTGTCAAGGACAACATTCAATAACTAGCATGAAAATAAGTGAAAGGGTATTTTTAATAAGCATACTAGTTATTGAACAGCTACCATTCCGATACAGGAATAAATGCAAAAACAAAGGAAACACTACCAAACATGATTCAAGTATTGTTCATCATATACATGTAATCATCTTATAGGGTAGATTAAGCTAAAAGTTCCAATTTATTGATATGCTAGGAACTGATAATCCATTTTGGGGGATTTGTTTGCCCCTCATTCAATATAATTTTTGTGTTTTATTAGCCTTGTCCACAATCTACAAAAGGTGAGAAATGAGTTTGCCAGGTTATTGCACAAGATTTAGATTTAAACTGCCAGATAAATAATATATGAATTTTTATGTGTTTATAATTATATAATAAGCTTTTAAACAAAACAAAGAAATCGTTTCGAGTACCTAAATCATTCAATTCTATGAAGGCAGATGAGTGCATATACTGGCCTCCATTAGGGCAGAGCGGTGCTACCAAAAAAACTACAGGGTACAGCGTCCTTTAACTCGATCACTAGCTAAAACACAACTCACAGTCACACCAAATCCACTTTCCTGCTTTTGCAGGACAATGACAGGTTAAATTTTTAAAAGCATCAAAATTAGAACTCTCCTGGACCTTGACTGAAGAGTAAGCACAAAGTTATTTTTTTTCTTTTTTAATATTTACATGATCAGACCATAAAAGTAACAGATAAGGTACTGAACTTGTGTAAAAACACTTTGAAATTTACAAGATATAAAATGGCCTCATAAATTCACTGACTGTACTTTTACAGCATAGATTTTTATTAAGTTGTTTCGACTGAATATACAATTTATTGAATTAATAATATTCATAATTCAGTACCAATCAATACGGCGTCTTATCTGCAGCAAATGTTAAGCACCAGTCAATTGTAACCACCCCCCAGGGCCAGGGAATAGCTGGGACTTTTGGTCCAGCCAAGCCAGGGTAAAGTCCCTGCCCTGTAGGAATGAGCTGCTGGTTAAATCCCGCCAAATGCCCCTGCACCCCAGGGACCCTAGGTAAGGCGCATTCCCTGCTATTTTTGGCATGAAGACAAAATCACCGCATTCACACAGCAATTGACTGGTTCATTACATGTTGTAATACTTATAGACACTGGTTAAGCAAGTGTTTAAAGCCATTTCATTATGAATAGACTGTTGATTGTTTAACATGTCATGACAGATTAATAACATTAACACACGAGACAAATTTTGTTGGTTAAAACAATTAATTTATCATTTTTCCAGTACCAGAACGTGCTACCTGTTAATCAATGAAAATTCCTGAATCCAATTTCTTTTGCCAATGTAAGTAGGGTCCTTATTTCGAAAAAGAAACACTGCACATATATAAGTTCCAGATTTTTAAGCTAAACAGAAAATACAAACACATAAAATAAACCCATCAAAATATGTAACAAAGCATTTGACCTCTGACCTCAACTTCTCTTTCGCCTTATTCCATCGAATTTTCTCCCAAAAGGCAACTATATTTTCGTCAACAACAAAAAGGAACATACAACATAATAATATATGACACTTACCAGTGCAACAGAAACGAAATATGTTGCTAAATTATGGTACAGGATGCCAAAAATGTTACAATATATTCATCCTTGTCCCTATCAGGCCATTTTCTTCAAGGGAGATAACTTTCTTGTTGACAAAATAAAATCCCGAATAATAATGTCGTTCACGTCTTCATTCAAAAGCAGTGTCCTCCCATGCCGACCGCTGTATGACCGCCGTAACCCCCCCCCCCCCTTTTCCAACATCATCATCAGCAGCAGCAGTAGCATCATCATCATCACCATCATCATCATCATCATCATCATAATCATCATAATCTTCATCACCACCACCACCACCACCACCAGGAAATGAAAGTGAGGATAACTACAGTGAATAATTAAAACGAGAGGAATGAGAGGAATTTGAGCCTTTAGGGCGTCAACTTAACGGGCTGGCATGGTGACTGCATGGAGGCTGTTCCACTCTCGGATTCAGCCCAAACAATGAACCAGGAAACGTGGACGTACCTGACATTACTGGCCTTGGGGGAAATTACGAGTGTGACGGTAAATTGTCTTGCAGAGTGGGGTGTGGAAATGGTGGATATTTGCTCTTAATAGTGGTTGACGCAATGTTGAGGTTTCTTCGGACGAAGAAGCTAAGATTTCTGTTTGCTAAAAAATTATGTCAAATGTTGTTCGCCTAGTCC
The DNA here is from genome assembly GCF_026914265.1 of Mya arenaria. Classification (NCBI taxonomy): domain Eukaryota; kingdom Metazoa; phylum Mollusca; class Bivalvia; order Myida; family Myidae; genus Mya; species Mya arenaria. The sequence continues at coordinate 541,876 of NC_069130.1, forward strand.
AATTGGTCATAGATAGTGCATCCAAGGTACTTCACAGGTTGTACGACGTGGTTATGGAGTTTGTATTCATAATTATAGTTTATACTCATGACATACTTTCCTCTCCACTATACACCAAGCTTCCCCACTATCCACATACATTATTATTAATCGTTTGTTTGTTTAATTTAGTTTATTAAGGTCTCTCAGCGCCCATTGGCTGCATTATGGCTTGACCCCGTATCGACGCTATCACGGCTTAATTTATATTTCAGAAACAAAGCGAGACACAAGAGATCCGGGTGCGGATCCCTAGCTTTTCGAAAAGATCTCTCTTGGTTCTATTATGCAGTATGCCACAGTCACATTTGCAACGGCGGTCGTAGGGTCTGAAATGCCTACGACCAGTATCACCTACGACCGCCGCCGTGAGTATTCCTACGGTCACATGCTGTAGTAGTTATACACATGTTAGGTAGCAGCACGGCGCATTTTGAATTTGTGGAGACAGAAAACCTGCGGCTGCCAAACAGCCTTTGAAATGATGACACACAATCGCCTTAGGGATTCCGTGCAGCGGCCGTTGTTGTTTTTCTTTTTGACAAATACCAACGCAGAATAAGGACGCCTTAAAACCACCATAGGGCCTTAAAGTTGAACAAGGCCGCCGCGATTTATTGGGGGTCCGCAAAAGTCACCGTTATATTAATAAAATCCTAGGACAGCCGTACGGCAAACGCACCGTGCGTCCGACGTTTGGTCGATCCGCTCTATGGCGTGGCTGGCGATGAAAAAATGAAAAAATATTACTTCGCGCTATAAACCCAACGGTGACCTAAACGGCCTGCAAAATACACGGATACACCGTACGGTTACCCTGCGGCCATCGTAGATCCTCTGCAGCCGCCCGCGGCACGTATCTATCGATGTCGGGTCCTACGGTCGCCGTTGAGCAAATGTAACGGAGGTCCTAACGTGCTCGGTGTATCAGGGTTTATCCAGAACTGAGTATACCATTTATTTAATCCCCCCTTATGCCGAGTTCTAGGCAAGGGTGCCACTGGTACCATATTTTAACGTCTTTCGGTTTGACGTCGCCAGAGTTTGAACCCGAACCTTCCGTACCCGAAGCTGGGCGGTCGGGAAGCTCATCATAATGAGCATATAGGTTTTGGCCCCAAATGAACATGTTTCAAAAGCCATTTACATTAATTTCAAGGTCATTCCTTATGCTTTTGATGCAACTTTCCGAGCAAAAAAATTCTGAAGTTAACAGCCCTCAATCCTTATTTCGGTCGGATTAGTAATGAACATGAATAAAAAAAAAAGTATTTTGGGTTTCAGTCACCGTAACCTTGACTTCACTGACCTCAAATGTAATCGCAGTTGATGTTACCATATTCAGTTTTTTTCTTATTCTTATAACCTGGTACCCGTTAAAATCGTGGTTGATCCATAACAAAGACGATACAGTAACGCATGGAAAAACAAAAACAACTCAATAACTATAACTCTGGTAAGATCAATGTGACTGAGACATTCCGAACTCCTCGGCCATTTTATCGAAAACAAAGGTTGTTTTCGATAAAACTGGCCGAGGAGCTCCGAATGGTGACAGAGATTGTTGCAAAAAACGGTGCTACCAATAATAGCTGTTTTAGAACGGTCAAGGTCAATGATTGACACTTGAAAGTGTGACGAACTAGCTAGACCACAACATACATCTCGCGAGGACAACGCAAAAGCCACCTTCCGGGATATGGCTATGGCAATAGGCGCAGAAATGGTAATTCTTAATATAGCGGAATAAAGAAACTGTGTTCTTATCATTCATATTTATACAGTGCTCCAGCTAGGCCTGAATAGCAGGGTGTGTGTGTGTATTCGGGGGTGTTCTGGTATTATTTGTTTTGTTTGACAGAGACGAATTGCGTACAACCTGGTTTCTCTTACAGTTTTGAATAGTATTTAATATTTATTGGGATATATTGTCAAGTAAACTTTAAATATATGTATAGAAATAATATACTAGAACACGTTTATACAAAATGTGGGCACCTAAGTAAGATAACAGCTAAGGCATTCATAAGAAACTATTTGTATTGAAAGTAGAGTAACAACTCGCTGTGTCGATGGCGTTGGGACCTCGGGAAGCACTTCGAGATAAAGAAATTTCGATATACCCGAAATACAAAACATGTCGGTCTTAACCAAACGCAAAAGAAAACAGTTCGACATACCAGAACATCTAGAGAACAGAGTTTGGATTGAGCATTGTCCCTTCCAAGTACCCCATTAAGGGTAATTCATTGCGCATCAAAAGTCCCTTTTCTGACCTAGCACCCTGCCCTTTTCAAGTCATGGATGGAGCATGAATTATATACTGTACAGCCGAAACTCGCTATGTCGAACTCTGTTTACTCGATATTCTGGTTGTGTCGAACGTGTTGGGTTTAGTAAGGCATGTTTCGTATTTCGGTTGTATCGAACATTCGTTATGTCAAAGCATTTCCCGATGTCCCAACGACTTCGACATAGCGAGTTTCGACTGTATACATGTGTCCCTGTGATATGCCTTACCGATATTGCCACTTATGGGTGTGTTCGTGGTATACATGCAAGAAAATTTCACTGCCGAGTGAAGGAGGAGTGACACTTTCAAATAAAAAAATTAAACACAAAATACTATTGCCTGTAAGTAAAGCATATTGACAGGGGCGGATCCTTTTGACTTGTGCCCCTCACTGAGAACCGAATTTGAGTGGGATTACAGTGTTGGAAGGGGGTTTGGTGGTACCCCCCTCCCCCAGGCGTATTTTATTATCTTTTTATACCTATATTGAAATAAATAGTAAACATTGACGACTTGGGGGGGGGGCGCTAGTTGTGAGACATTTTTAGTGTCTATTATGCTCTAATAAGTTAATAATGGGTTGTATTCGCACCCGGAGCCCTGCTTTTGTTTCGAAAGGGAGAGGACAAAGCATATATTTACAAAATATTTATTAATTATATACATGGCATACTAGATGTACAAATACTACAGTAAAATAATAATTTAAAATCTAAGTATCTATATGTCATGATGTGTTTCTCGAATTTATACCTGCGGGCATACTAACGTTTGCTGAATTAGTCATCTAGGACTTGAATATAACTATACATGTACCTCTAAGTGTAATTTTGTATCCAGAATAATTTCAATATTTATGTGCTTCCTCAATATAATCTTTTTTACTTTAAATAAAGGTACTACATCATTGAAAAGCATTGCGTCCATGTTTGTTGCCTAGCTACGCATGAATTAATCTTGCAACTTGCATGCGCATGTTTGCTTTCACACTGTTAGCCCATGAGGGAACCAAGGAGCTGTGTTGGATCAACGCCCGTCTTGGAGAGCAGCCCTTGTGCCTGGTTGGCCATGGACATCAGTTCCATTGGGTTCATACCGGACATGACGTTCGTGAGCTCGGACGGGTCCATGTTGCCGCTCATCATCCCCTCCATCGCCTTCATCAGGTTCCCGCCCTGGGGACCGCTCATCATCCCATTAATGGAGTTCATGAGGCTCTTTCCCTCCTCTCCTTCAAGCATACCAGAGAGGGCGTTGGTGTCAACGTTACCCAGTAAACTTGCCATATCCATACCACCACCTCCTCCACCGCCGCCTAGTAACCCAGCAAGGGGATTTCCTCCTCCACCGCCACCTCCACCTCCTCCAAGTAAGCCGGCCAGTGGGCTACCCCCGCCTCCTCCGCCACCTCCAAGAAGGCCAGCCAACCCACCGCCTCCACCGTTTCCACCGCCACCGCCTCCCATAAGGCCAGCTAATCCTCCGCCTCCACCGTTCCCACCGCCGCCGCCTCCCATAAGGCCAGCTAACCCGCCGCCTCCACCTCCACCGCCTCCCATAAGGCCAGCAAGTCCACCCCCGCCGCCGCCACCCCCGGTATTTCCTCCACTGCCACCTCCAAACATTCCACTCATTGTATTTCCGCCGCCCGTGCCCATGCCACCTGCTCCGCCGCTACCAAACATATTTGACATCCCACCCATGGTGCTCCCTGTGCTTGCTGCACCTTGACCAGATGGTGAACTACCTGCGCCCCCGATTCCGAACATATTGCCGAGATTCGAGCTACTTCCGGTAAATGCTGGTTGAGTCTGCTGCATACCGCCACTAAATGTTGGCATGTTATTTGCTGGACTTTGATTATTCAGAAAGCTTCCGCCTCCAAAATTATTCGAGGGCTGTACAGTGTTTGGGCTCTGATGAGTGGCTGAAGGATTCAAACCACTAAATCCTCCGCCGGATACTGACATCGGGTTAGTTTGCGGTTGAAGCTGGCTTGTCGCCATTGTATTCATAAACTGTTGATTCTGCTGCATCAGCAACTGGTTCTGTTTGATCAGCTCGTTTAACAGCATATCATTTTTAGGATCTGTCTGCAGTTTTGTCTGACCGAACAATGTGTTCGTCGGCATGGTAAGACTTGAGGTGCCCATAGAACCGGTGCCAAACAAAGAACTTCCGGTGCTACCAAAGCCGCCTCCCGCGTTCCCGCTGTTCATCTTGGCCGTAAGTTGAGCGATCTGTGCCTGAGCCTGCTGTAGTTGCTGTAAAATCTGCTGGTTAGAATTTCCCTGAGCGCCTTGCCCGCCGAGTCCACCACCGAGCCCCCCAAACCCGGCCGTCGACTGTGTTGGCGCCATGCCGAACCCGCCCATACCCTGCTGCGGTTGTTGTCCAAACATGCCGTTCTGCTGGCCGCCGGGTGGCATGCCGAATTGCTGCTGGCCATTGGCGCCCATGCCACCGAAGCCGCCCTGTTGTCCCTGCTGTCCAAACGGTGGTCGTCCCTGCATGCCCTGTTGTTGAAATCCTGGTGGCATCCCTTGGTTCTTTTTACCGCCGCCTAGTTTTGACATGAGTCCAAAGGCGCCCATGGCCATGGGAGCAAATTTAATGATTTTCCCAAATTTAGAACCGCCTCCAGTTGTTCCTTGCACGCTGTTGCCTATTGGTTGTGCAGCTGGTGCACTTTCAACAACCGTAGATGGGTCAACACCGAGTAGGTCGGCCAGTGAAGGTTCTTCCGTTCTCGGTTTCACAGGTTGGCCACTAGGCTTTGGCGCTAAACCTCCCAATAAATTCCCTATGCCTCCTCCTCCACCTCCAGTATTTCCGGTGTTAGCCTTGTTTCCACCACCGAGCATTGATCCCAACAGGCCGGACATTAGCCCACCTCCTGGTGCGCCACCAGTTGGTCTCGCGCCCCCGCCCCCACCACCTAACAGCGGCCCTAACATTCCGAGAGCCCCAGGCGCTTGACTAGGCGCGCCCCTACCCATACCACCTAACAGCGGCCCTAACATTCCGAGACCCCCAGGCGCTTGACTAGGCGCGCCTCCGCCGCCACCACCAAACATGCCTTTCATTTTGTTCATCGTTCCTAACATATTCAACATTGAACCCATGCCACCACCGCCGCCTCCGCCGCCCCCGGAACTCATCATGCCTTTCACCAGCGAGCCAATAAACTCCGATGTCTGTGGCGGTTCAAAATCCTCAGGATGCTTGTTCATAGGATTGTAAATGTATCTGTGTTCAAGTTTTGACCCAGTGTTAGGAATATCGATTGTTAGTTCATCCTCTTCTTCCGGCTGATCGACCAGCACACTCGACTCCGGCTCTATAATTTCCCCGGTTGCTATTTTCGCCACTCCCCTGATGCCCTGGTGTAGCAAAACCTCTTTGACGGACTCCATGGGACCGTTTACACTCTCAAACGTTTCAGACACGGATTGAGACAGGCCTTCGGGGTTTACAGAATTGTCAGAATTTGGCACTAATGTCGTGTCGATAATTCTACTTCCGCTTTTATCAGAATCTTGAATGTTGTTTCCATCGTCAATCGCGCTTGTTTTGACGCCATTTTCAGCTGGTTTTATATGACCGGAACTAATGGATCCAGAGTTCGGGCCTTGCGCTGCTCCGGGGGTAGCGCCGGGGAGCTCAGTTTCAGGATGGTTGATGACGGCGTCTAGGCCGGCGGCGACCACAGTGACGTCAGCAGATCGCACGTCCATCCAGTACTGCCGCCTCGCACCCACAACCGTTCCACTGAAATACGTTTAAAATTACCATTATTGCTTAATTTAAGTTTCTAGTTTTGCAGTGAGATTACTTTTTTAAATATATTTTGTTTCGAAGATGCAAATTATTATTCCTATTGCCAGAATGAAAATTATATTCGTTTATTATTACACGCTCGAAAAAGAAAGTACGAGAACGTTTTATTTATCAACAATGAATATTGAAACGAAGCAATGATTGCGCGCGCTTACCGGAAGTGCACATCTCCGAGCTCCTGGGGTACCGTCCACTGCAGGACAACCTCGGTTTGACGGGCACCCTGACTGGAACTGGCACTGTCGTCCGCCGACCCGCATGACTGTAAAGGTAAACATACTTGGTGGCGTACATGTATGATAATTTGAGTACACGACTATGTTTACTTGACCTTTTATGCCTTTTTAACGACAAAAACGTTGTAATATAATCGTTTAATCTATCTAGCATACTAGATTCCAAACATGACCACCCGGGTTTAAAGGGGCTGTACTCCGTATGATAGAATAGCGAAAAAAGAAGAAGAAATGTATCGATGTGTACAATGCATTGAAACTTACTAACTGAAGTTCCACATAGTACCTACAATTATTATTTTTTTCGAAGTTTTTACGTATTTTTCCATTAAAAAAGATTACTAGGTATGTCTACCTAGCAGAATTCATTCCTTATGTATTAAACGTTAGCGTGTTTTAAAAGCCTCCCGCGTGTTTGCATATTTTTGAATAAGTAGATATTACCACTACTATAAACCATATGTCTATATTTGGTCCGAAACATTAGCGGGTTCCTTTAGAAAGTGATTGGACCCACGACGGGGTCAAGCCATAACGCAGCAGACTTTTAGAAACTCTGAACGACTTTGATTTCACATACCTGTAAGTTAACTTGTAAAGAAGGGACGAATCGGCCTGTGGTGATGTAACTTCCGGCCGTCTGTCTGCTGGGGACGCCCTGTAGGAAGAACCCCCTGATCACGTGACCTGCACTCGCCCGCACACGCACTATGGAGGGATAGAAGAAATTATTAATACTTAAGTTATTCTGGGGTAAATTTATTTTTCCTTGACAAACCAATTACCTTTTATGGTATCTGCTGTACAACCATGTTAATTTTGAGTGCCTTAACAGTTATAGTATTTTATAAAATAATGATTTTTTTTAGGTAAACCATATACCCGCAAAACAATGACTAACAAGATTTTTTGTACTTGAAGGAATTCGAAACAGATATGTTTACGCCCAATTTCAGTTACATGAAAAAAAACTTGAAAATACAAACTGAAATAATTTTATCTATAAGAAAGTCCAGCCATTTATTTTACATATTAGTAATTCGCAAGCAATACTATTTCAAATAATACCGTCACATTACATGGAGTGAGCAGCCAGGCATTTTTGTTGATTGTACATCGGATACTTTAATTTACAACAATCATCACCAAGAACAACAACAACAACAACAACAATGCGAGTTCAGGCGTGTGTGAGGCTGGCGCACCCCTGCAATATGCCCAGCAAAATTGTTGTGTCGTATATATAGCACAAAAGGGTAACGGACCAGTTCACGCTAGTAGTCAACCAAAACTGGCACACGAATACTGTGGGGACGGGGTGTGTACCAACGCGCACCCACTCTAACGCCAAATTCTTGATCGTCCCTTGATGACTTTGCCAAGATTAGCAAAACAACTGGCATAATGTTCCAACAACAACAACAAAAGAAACATAAAGACATGCCACTGTTTATGTGATTTCTACAGATTCACATAAAATACATTATACGTGTCTTTGGTTTATTGATAATTTAATTTATATACCAGTGATGCAAATGTTTTTGCCAAACAAATCGGAAAAGATCGATAACGTTTGAAGACGGTTTAATGTGTATAGTGATTCAAACCAACGTTTTGCTGCAGGCAATTTGAAATATATTGAAACCGTTAGTACTTCCGTATTTGATTATAATTATACTGTATTCAGTAACTTACATGTAACATTAGTAAGCTATCAATAAATATTATATATCAATATAATAATTATAGCCTGAAGTTCTATGAACGCATACGTGTAAGTCACAAGCCTTCAATTGCTATATTGGTAGCAAAATGTAGTTACTGCTGGTGTTGTTGTTGTTGCTGCTGCTGTTGTTGTTGCTTATGATGATGGTGATGATGATGATGATGATGATGATGATGATGGTGTTGGTGGTGGTGGCGGTGAGGATGATAATGATGTTGATGCTTCTGATGCTTCTGATGATGATGATGGTGTTGGTGGTGGTGGCGGTGATGATGATAATGATGTTGATGCTGATGCTTCTGATGCTGATGCTTCTGATGATGATGATGCTTCTGATGCTTCTGATGCTTCTGATGCTTCTGATGCTTCTGATGATGATGATGATGATGATGATTTATCTACTATCTACTTTCATCGCATTTATACAAATGAGAGGGTGTAGGATGTGCTTTCAGAAAATCAGAAAACGTCACATAACCATATAAGGCCAGGGCTTGTATTTATAAAACAACTTAAGTAATATCTTTACCTAAGTTGATGTCCCATTTTTATATATATACAAAAAAATAATGATAATAAAGCATTTTAAAGATGACCAGTTAAATACTTAACATAGGAAATTGACTGAGTTAGAAAATGATTTTTCAAGATGTTTTCTGAATACCGGTCCGGGAAGCCATTATCGTCTACAAAGCGCAAAATATTGGGCAACTTATAGAGCAGACATTTACACTAGGGTTCGTAAGGACCATGCCTTACTATGGGGATATTTTAAAAGCATTCAATCCGTTAAGAAAGGATTTTAAATAAAATCAAAAACTACAATCCATAATTAGGAAATCACCGTTGACATATTCCTATGAAAGGATTTTATCAATTCTGAAATAGAACTATCTTCTGCTGGCGGGAAGATTTTCACTTTTTATAAAAGCCAAAGATTGAAAACCAGTCATATATGATTCGATGCATAGAGATTTGGTAGAGGGTCACCAAGGTAAAAATCGGAGGGTACGAAATGGTCAGGGTACGAAATGACTATAAACCAACACCAATACAGTATTCGGAGAACATACCAACATTGAAATTTTACCAAAATGGCGGTGTTATCAAAGCGCATTACTTTGAAAATAAAATGCCTATAACGTGCTCACAAAAATATTCTTAATTTTGCCATAAAGGTATAATCAAAAGGAAGAAAATTAGCCAAAACCTACCATACACAGTATCACCCGGGGAAACTGCAGGTGGGTACACTGCTATCTCGAACGGACTACTTCCCGTCTGCGGTAAAATATTCCTCCGCAATGCGAACAGTGGCAGTAAATCCCTACACCGGAACCGTATAGGTCTCTGATTATTGTCAATATCATCGGCGTTCGGCGAATTTGAAGCACTGTTTGTGATATCTGAGTTTATATTCGAAGGGTTCCATTGAGACCTACCGAAGTCCGGTGGTTTATTTCTTATTGTCTGTATTTCCATATTATTACAATTTACGTTGTATTTACAACACACCAAAATAATTACAATAGCACATACAATCTTAGACACACAACTTGTCAATACATTCATGTTTTGTGATTTATGTTTTAGCACAATTATATAATAAACTTATAAGCGCCCGCGCTTTTTTCCTTGTAAAAATTTCACAAATTCGAAAACATAACTCAAAAGAGATCAAGCCCTTTTGACGAAAATTATGAAATTGTTGTCAATCCTTCAACGCAACTAGTTTTTGTTGTGTTTACATGCCTTCAATCACACACGTATTAGTAATACTTGTTACACATACGAGTACACTGGCGCACCTTAATTGGTAAGCCACATACTTTTGTCCGGAAGTTATTTTTATTTTAGGAGTCAATAAATTGACATAAATTTCCAATAAATCCAATGAAATACGTAGTCCCCAAATTTACAACAATTCCTTTAACGATTATATTTTACATATTTTAAGATTTTAAGAAACAATGCATTCATGAATTGTCAATTAATACATTTTAATTCTGCAAATTTTGATCATTGATTTTGCCCAAGGCTTTTCATTTTCAATATACACTACTGACGTCAATATTTTTGACAGTAAACACTTGAATTTTCCGGTTAAATATCAAACGAGATGAGTTTGTCAAAATGACTTAACACCGTCTTGGCCAATGAAATTTAACCAGTATTTAAGTCGTATTAATATTAAAATTAATCACAATTCGCTCTATTATTTACGTCAAAATAGTGGCCAACCAACCCCGCACTTGTGAATGACCTTTGATTATATTTTGAACATTTTCAATCGAACATCCCAAATTTATTTTAATCAGCCCCATAAACCTACTGGCAAGCTTGTTCTAAAGTCAGTAGATAGATATACATTTATATTATTTTATTTTATGACTCTGTTAACACAATATTTAAAACAGTTTTGATTAATTTTATTTTGTTCATCGTTGTGTTTTTCCCCGAACATTTGACCTACTGACCTAGTGACCTATATACGCCAATATATGCCCTAAAATAATAACACTTTGATTAGTCTTAACTTATTTATTTTACAACGATTGTGAAACCTGTTATTACAACATTATATCAATCACACTCGTTGGCATGATGTTACGCGAGAGTGTGATCTTGTGTTTTGGGGTAAACCGGAGTACCCGGAGGAAACCCACTTGTACGGCTTGGTGACCACCACGAACTTCACTGAACTTGACTTGAAATCGAACCGTTAGAGACGCACGTCCTGACCAATTTCCAAACCTGCTGCCCCAGGGTAGAAAAAAATGTCAACAGTTCTTCAAACATTTGGCCAAGTGACCTAGGTTTTGACCAGATGTGATTCATTTGAGAATTTGACCCAGAATTGGTAGAGAAAGTGTCAACAGTTCTTCAAACATTTGGCCAAGTGACCTAGGTTTTGTCCAGATGTGATTCATTTGAGAACATGACCCAGAATTGACAAAAACAAACATTTTGATCAGGTTTTATAAATATTGGTAGAAAAAATGAGCCTCAAGTGAGCATTTAAATTTTTATATAATATTTAACCTTAATGTAATATTTACATTCGCACTTTTTATTGTACGATAAAATTGGTGTATGCCTTTCGTGACCTCTGTAGGCGGAGTTTCGCAAGAAAGACCTGGGTCATGCATATATAAAACATGAATTAAAAAATCAATCAATTTTTATTTTTTTTTAAAAACGCGAAAACCATTGAACCAAGATCATTATTATCACAAAATAATGAAAAGTGCGAATGTAAATATTTAAAGAATGAATATTATTGTTCGTGCGTGCTTTGAACGCTCGGTCGCGATTTTGCAAATTTTCCAGTATTTGCCAAATACCGACCAAGTGTTCACACGAAAAATAAGCATTGAAGATTGAGTAGAAATGTGGTTGCTGTCTAGATACTTCACCAAATAAATGTTGACGACGGGCAGCAACCGACAAAAAGGACTTGGGGCCGCGGGAGAGGGTAATTCAATCACAAAAATGCTGGACATAACTTAATAAAGTTAAACATTACAAGAATCTCCTAGTAGTCCGGTCGCTAGAGGTATTTGTGAGCATTTCGTGGAGCGTTCCTTGGTGTATTTGGGTTGGGGGAAGGGGGTATTTGCGTGAAATAGTTATAGCATATACCGAGCAAAACCGTGGACAAAAACCCCATACAATTTCCCATGGGGACAGTAATACAGTGAACTCCTGATTCGATGACCGTTCTAAGATGGTGTCCGAACAGGTAATTGGTGAACGATATGTTATAACACGTGTGGTATATCTTTGTTGTTTGAAGGTTATTTGTGAAATATTTGGCTACTGGGCATGTCCCTATTGTTCGATGTATTCTCAATAAAAAACCCATAAAAAACAACATGAGCATATTCAGTATTCAGTGACCTTTATTTCGGCTCATTCAGGTATACAAAACAACAGTTAGAATAGAAACATAAATACATTAAGGGACTCACTCACAGATTTTATATGGACAACGATTTATTACCAACTTTTTTTAAAATTTTTGTTATATTATGATCAAACACCAACAATTCGTTTGAACAGATTGTTCATTGTCCATAGCGTTAATCATGATTTTCAGTACAAAGGAGGATTTTCTGTCTTTTGGTTTATTTTAATTCTGTAGATCTTTAAAGCTGCACTCTCACAAATTGAACGTTTTGACAACTTTTTTATTTCTTGTCTTTGAACGAGCCAATTTTTACGAAAATCCATGGAAACCAGTTATATTAGACTGCTGACAAAAATTAGATCACATATTTTTACATTTAAGTTTAAAAATTAATGTTTAAGGCATTTTTCTTAAACCGTTTAAAGACATAAAAAATAATTTTCGAAAAGATATATGATAATCTACGATCTGATTTTTTGTCAGCCATCTTATAATATACATCATTTGCTCGCAGATATTTATGCAAAAATTTGCTCTTTCTAAGACAAAAAAATAAAGAAAAAGTTGTAAAAATGGTATATCTGTGAGGGTGCAGCTTTAATATGAACCCTTGAGGATGTTTAATCATCGTAGGAAGCATTCTGCTGACGGTTTTAGACGTCTGACCATAAAAAAGTGAACTAGTCCCTTTGAACATACACATCCAACATCTTTCGCTAGTTGAGTGTTGTGTATATTTTAAATGTTTTCTTCTGAAAATTCAAGAAGAAAAAAAACAACATTATTTGTGAATTTAACTTCGTAAAAACACAAAATAACGCTTCCACCCAAGAAACAAAACCCAGGTGACTGTATTCAACAGTCATGACTTATGACACGTGTTAAATAATCTAGAAACCGCGCGGTTTTGAACAGGGACAAATGTGCGCGTATTATCACGTGTCACGTAGTGAATTATGTCACGTGGTATGTTTCTTGGGCCTCGGGCTTGCACAGACAAAACAGACTCTGGACATCTTTCAAGTAATTCACGCATACATGTTCATCACGACTTGGTCTTGCCTTGTAATATTAGGCCTAGTATAGACCTTCACAAAGGTCAGGGGTCAAGGTCGAACAATTATACATATAAAAGATAAGGTATTAGAAATTGTGTCAAAACATTTTGGAAGCGAAGAGGTAACATGGGCGATTTTTCAATCAAAGGATTTGCAAACTTCAACTTGCTTTGAGGACAATCTCGTTCCCATGTCACGTCTTCCGTTCTTGTACAGTGTCACGATGAAATGTATAAAATATCTATAAACTGACTTTAGAGCTAGGTTTTACTCCAGCGAACACTTTCTAACTGGAGACTATTAATGACTTTTAAACATCTTTTTAACACCATTCGGAACTCCTCGGCCATTTTACATCGAAAACAACCTCGAATGTATGCCGGTGCATAAGTAGAAGTTCGTAAAAATAAATAATAGTATTAATTAATTGTAGTGTTTTAACGTGTATTTTGTATATCTAAGTTTAATATGATTGTTAGTGAAGTGAACTATTGCATAGATAATTAAGATTCCCTAGAGTTAAGTCATTAAGTTTTACTGCTTAATTGAAATTACTACTACACGATCTACTTGCAGCGTATTTAAAATGTAAAGATTTGTGACATTGTAAACCCCTTATATGTTAACCCTTATATGTAAACCCTTATATGTACCCTTATACGTAACCCTTATATGTACCCTTATATGTTAACCCTTATATGTAACCCTTATTGTTAACCCGTATATGTTAACCCTTATATGTAACCCTTATATGTTAACCCTTATATGTAACCCTTATATGTAACCCTTATATGTAACCCTTATATGTTAACCCGTATATGTTAACCCTTATATGTAACCCTTATATGTTAACCCTTATATGTAACCCTTATATGTAACCCTTATATGTTAACCCTTATATGTTAACCCTTATATTTTAATCCTTATATGTAACCCTTATATGTAAACGCTTATATGTAACCCTTATATGTAACCCTTATATGTAACCCTTATATGTTAACCCTTATATGTAACCCTTATATGTAAACGCTTATATGTTAACCCTTATATGTTAACCCTTATATTTGAACCCTTATATGTAACCCTTATATGTTAACGCTTATATGTAACCCTTATATGTAACCCTTATATGTAACCCTTATATGTTAACCCTTATATGTAACCCTTATATGTAAACCCTTATATGTAAACCCTTATATGTAACCCTTATATGTTAACCCTTATATGTAACCCTTATATGTTAACCCTTATATGTAACCCTTATATGTTAACCCTTATATGTTAACCCTTATATGTAACCCTTATATGTAAACGCTTATATGTAACCCTTATATGTAACCCTTATATGTAACCCTTATATGTAACCCTTATATGTAACCCTTATATTAAACCCTTATATGTTAACCCGTATATGTTAATCCTTATATGTTAACCCTTATATGTAATCCCTTATATGTTAACCCTTATATGTAACCCTTATATGTAACCCTTATATGTAACCCTTATATGTAACCCTTATATGTAACCCTTATATGTAACCCTTAAATGTAAACCCTTATGTGTTAACCCTTATATGTTAACCCTTATATTTTAATCCTTATATGTAACCCTTATATGTAAACGCTTATATGTAACCCTTATATGTAAACCCTTATATGTAACCCTTATATGTAACCCTTATATGTTAACCCTTATATGTAACCCTTATATGTAAACCCTTATATGTAACCTTATATGTAACCCTTATATGTTAACCCTTATATGTAACCCTTATATGTTAACCCTTATATGTAACCCTTATATGTAAACCCTTATATGTAACCCTTATATGTAACCCTTATATGTAACCCTTATATGTAAACGCTTATATGTAACCCTTATATGTAACCCTTATATGTAACCCTTATATGTAACCCTTATATGTAACCCTTATATTAAACCCTGATATGTTAACCCTTATATGTTAACCCTTATTTGTAATCCCTTATATGTTAACCCTTATATGTAACCCTTATATGTAACCCTTATATGTTAACCCTTATATGTGAACTATTATATGTAAACCCTTATATGTAAACATTTAATATGAAAACCCTTATATGTGAACCCTGATATGTGAACCCTTATGTACTCCGGACTACATGTACCTAGATGTATTGCTGGAATGTTTCCCTGGCATGTTTGTATCTGTATGTCAGTGTTCTTCACGATGTAGCCGTACTGAAAATGAATACAAACATAAGTTGATAATAATGTATTCATGGTTGAATGAGAATGTGCAGTGTCTATTTATTAGCGATTGTCATCTGTTATCTGTAACCGTAACTTATGCTACTTAGCTATATTCCATCTATTGCATATACTTGGAAAAGAAAGACCTTGGACATGGGTTTAAATTGAGTGAGTTTTTAAACTTCGGCTGGATCCTGTAATTCAGTTTGAGTTTCAAAATTAATTTTCCAAGAAAGGGTTCCGACCCATAATACAACGCAAGAATAAAACAAACAAAAAACATCAACAGATATGAGTTCAGCTTTCTATCGGTTAATTAATAATTATTCCTCAACATTTTGTTTCATAATAATACATGTATCAATAACATATATAGTTTTTTTTTATTTCAAACATTGCATGAACTAAATGGCATATATTTTGGAATTCATGTTCACCATTGTACGATGAACAGATACAAAATTGTGATTCCTGTCTTAAGTGTTGACATTGAAAAAACGTGGTGTTCTTGTTTCACAGATTTAATTTCAAAATTTACAAAACAATGTCTACATATTGTATCCTCTCATGGAGTCTCCAAATGACGACCAGGGCTGGTATTCAGCATTGAACTTACGTTAATCTTATGGTCATATATGATTGACTTTATTTACTCTATTGGTCAGTATTTAATAACAAGTAATCCGATTAGCTACATCGTTCTTAGGTCCAAAAGACTAATCTTGAATATCAGCCCAGAGTTTCAATAGACAACTTATGGACAGAATATTGAAATCTGGATAAGGATTTCCTGACATACAACATTTCTTAGTATTCTCCTGGATTAAACACGGATTTAAAATGTTTATATGCGTCAGAGCCGAGTGAACATCTAATATTAATGAGCCTTTAAGAATCTAAGAGCCTTTTATAGTTCAAAACTTCAAATATATAAAAGTTCTTTGACAAAACAGTCATATTTAACTCCCTGGCTAAACCCAACAAATCCAAAAGATCGTCACAGAGGTAACCCAATTAATTCTTCCAAATGTCTTTATACATGAAGTAGCAATTTCTGAGAGATGAATATTAATTGCATCAGTATCAGACACAATTGACCTGATGATCAATATATTAATTCAACTGCCACATTCTCCTAATGCAACACAATCATTAAAATGATTATTTACTTTTACATGATTTTTTTTTTATTTTAATACTTTTGTAACTGCATCAAATAGGGTTTTGACGCTGACCATGTTCGTAATGAATACAACATTACGTAATAGTTTGGCCATATATATTTCAATAACAATTTAACTGGTGGATATTTTCTTTGAAATATTTTAAAACAAATGAGTTGTCGAAGGACATTTTTGCCGAGTATATGTCGATCTGCATTTTGTCTCGTTTTTAAAAAAGTTCAGTTTCTCTAATAAAAGAAAGAACGTCAAAACTCAGCTATTAACACGGTGTTGTAGCATGCACCAGACTAACGATATTCAATTTGATTAATATTACGTCTTTGGCCGTTTCTTTTTTAATTTAATTTCGTTTACTATAATTAATAACAATCTCCAAGGCAAAGCTTGGTTGTCCGGCTAGCGCAGTGGTTGTACACTCGCTTCTCACCAGGGCGCCCGGGTTCCATTCCCAGCCTGGGTACATGTGATTTTGGTTGGTGGTCACTAAGTTGGACACGTTGGTTTTCTCTTGGTTCTCCGGTTTCCCCCATAACACAAGACCACACTCTCGCGCGACTTTCTTCACTATCGTGGTAAAATATTAAATGTTATGTTTAAACTAAGGCTCGCTTGCATCAATTAAAAACAAACGTGTATGATAAAAATCGTATTGCATTACCTCTCATGAATATCATCCATATATAGATTCTACCATTTCATACAGACGTCTAATCACCCTAGAAGACAAGTTAAAGTGTCCTGTCCTGACCTTGTTTTCGTTTCCAATGACTGCAAACTTCGGGTCGATTCCTGGTAGGTCATAGAACGGTTTACAGTCGAATTCGTACATATACCCGTCCACAGTCGAACTCTCGTCTGGTGTCGCGTGAATTGCCGCCTCCACCTAAAGGTTGAACACAACTAATGTATTTTTGTTATTACACTCGGAACATTTCGGCCATTTTTACATCGAAAACAACTTCAGATATATGCCGGTACATCAGTAGAAGTAGTTCGTAAACTTCTAAATAACAGTATTGATTGTAGTGTTTTAACGTTAATTTTGAATAACTTTGATTAAATACATTGACAGTGAAGTGTATGAATGCATGAATGATAAAGATCCTAGGAAAACTCATTAAGCTTAACCGCTAGATTGAAATTACTACGCGATCTATTTGCAGCGTAGTAAAATGTAATATTTCGGATATTGTAAACCGTCCATATACATTCGATGTTGTTTTCGATGTAAAATAGCCGAGGTGTTCCGAATTGTTATTGATTATCAAGAGTTATCTAGAGTCCGTATTCTATTCAATTTCATACGTCTCTTAATCGTTAGAAACTTTTCTCCTTCATATTATTAAAAAGGCCCCCTTTATTTATTTATGACATTCAAAATTAGCATTTCTGAGTCTGAATCTCTCAGTGAGGGTCAAGAATATGGGTTCTGACATAACTTACTGATCAATGCTTATCAAGTTATGTTTTGCTATGCTATCTGTACAAGTGGCGTTCAACCATTTACTATTAAGTATGTTATTCACCGCATCACATTTTGAGAAACTCGGTTTAAACATTTAGTAAAGTTTAACCTGGTAAGAGCAAAGACATGGGTAGTCTCCCTTTGCAGACCCGAGGAGAAGGGCAAGGACAAACACAATTGGTCCCATTGTACACCAAAATGATCTGAAAAGGAAACGTGGAATAGATATAAATTATAGTGGCTTAATGTTGATACTTGTTTGTGGTTTGATCACCTTGCAATTTCGATATCAAAGAGTGAAATAATTATAAATTTAGTGTTTTAAGATGCATTTTCGGGAAAAAAATATTTTTCCAACAACATGAGCGAAGTCTTTTCAGTAGTTGTTTGAAACCAGTGTCAGCTGACGTTTCATGGATTCAAGAGAATTACATAATGTTAGATATCACCATTGATCAAATCGATGGCCTAGAGGATGGCTGTTGTATCGCCTCCTTTTGCTTTATAGAGTTGACAACCTCAATATCCAAGGAACCGGACAAAATACTTCGAGCCATTCGAATATCGAGCCAAACGGGAATGCTTACAAAGAGTAAAACATAATCGGTCGTTTACATTAAGTTCGAGCCAACGAGGAAATCGAGCCAAGCGATATCGAGCCACCGGGTCTTAAGACTTAAAACCGTCCAGCACTAAGTCCGCGATACGTATAAACGTGTATGCAAAATATCTCTTCATTAAATTGGTCTTAACCGACCTTTTTTAGCAACAAGAAAGAACCATGCTTAAGAATTAAAATTAACAAGTTAAAATGCATGTATATATATTACTGACGGCAAAATTCAAAAACAATTACCTTCTTATAAGTCAATTCTCAATGTTATCCTACATAGCTCCACTTAAGCATCGGCGCTATCTATATTTGTGTTAAGAGATAAGACGTCAAGTTGGAACAGTACTTAAATAGAACTAGGCTTTGAAGCCGCACTCTCACAGATTTACTGTTTCGACAAATTGTTTTATTCTTCATCTTAGAATGAGCCAAATTTTGCGTACATATCTGAAAACAAGTGGTATCAGACTGCTGATAAAATATCAGATTGCAGTTTTTCATATTAATTTGAAAATGATAATATGATGAAGCCTTACAAAGCTTTAAGAGAATATGGACATAAATATGAAAATCTGCGATTTGTTTTTGTCAGCAATCTTATATCACTGGTTTCTATGCATTTTCGCCAAAAAAGGCTTGTTCAAAGACAAAAAATAAAAAGCTGTCCAAACGTTCAATCCGTGAGAGTGCAGCTTTAAATGTTAACGGTTGTTATATATATATATATTCATTTTTTTTAATTAGTATGTAGAAGACCTGCGATATTTCAGTACAAGATACAAGATGCAAAATACATAAATCTTTATTTAAAGTCGGGTATATGCTAACAAGTAACCATAGCTCAATGAGCTATTTTCCGACATTAATAACAAACATACATAACATATCAAAAAAAATATCATTGCTTTAGAAAAAAACGCATATAAAAATGCTCTGAAATAGCACATCTATACGGCCGCCTTGTTTATGTATGAATAAAAAATATTAATTTACCATTGTTATCCAAGAAAATGTACGAACAATTCCTTCGAAATAGAGAATCAAAGCGCTGAAAGCGCTGCAAGACTGTCGGTGACGTAACTGAAGCAAGCAAACACTACCGCAAAGTTCTTTCAAATGAAACGTGATCAAATGATTTCATACAAATGATGAACACTCTTTAAGGTAATGATAAATGTGATTATAATAAGCACAAATATATTGGGCCTACTTAATCATGTATCCAATGGCCTACAAGATTCTTAATTCAAATTTCCTAATTTTGAACCGCTTTAAATTAGTTAAATGCATATTCATATGTTAAAATTGCTTCAATTTATGACGTCGCTTATAACAGTTTCAGTAAGCAATTACATTCCTTCATTTCATTAGGGTCTGTTGAAGCCAATGTCTTTAAAATGCAAATACAATACAAACTATACCCAAGATTCAAGGGACATAATAAAAATATAACTTTAAAATGATGCTCTTTCAAGCCTAAAAATGCCTCCCAGAACTTCTATCAACAGAGTCCACATATCTACAAAATTTGTGCTCGAGTTACTTTCTTTGATATAAAAGTGAAAACAAATCTGCATGGTGCTGTGGCATCATACCATGAAAAAAACTAATATCTTTAAAATTTGTTTTCTAGTTTGTTTTTATTATAAAGTGTTAATAAATCTGCATGGTGCTGAAGAAAAAAAACTAATGTCTTAAATTTCAAACCTGCAGCATTAATTAGCGCCATGTTGTCAAGAATATCTGGACAATTGAATGAAATATGCATGGACCAAATGACAGCTGGTTTTTCATTGACAAAAGATGCCTTTGAGGCAGTTTTAAGATTATGCTATTCAAAGTATGAGGGTAGTTGGTACAGTTTTCACTCATATTCAGATGATGGCTGATATTTGCTGATAAACATGTATCCTCTTAGCAGCAGGGAATAAGTAAATGACATAGTTTTAATGACCAATATTGGAGATGTGACCTTGACCTCCAAATCCAAAGGGGTCATCTGCTGGTCACCCAAACCTAAATTTCAAGTTTGAAGGCCATGGGTGCAGACTTTGTCGAGTTGTCACACAGGCAAGCTTTTTGCGTTCAATGGTCTGTGACAAATCAATAGGGCTCACCTACTGGTCAGGCCCAACCCCAAAGTCAAGTTGTTCAAGGGCCATGGGTGCAGGCTTTGTCCAGTCATTATTAGTACAACCTTTTAGCATTCAAGGTCACTGTGACCTTGACTTTTGACCCAATGACCCCTTAAATCAATAGGATCTTCTAATAGTCAGACTTAGCCTCCATGTTGAGTTTGAGGGCCATAGGTGCAGGCATTGTCAACTTATCAGTCAGATGTATGGTTTGACACCTTCCTGTTCAAGGTCACTGTGACCTTTGACCATATTACCCCTAAAATCAAAAGGGGTCATCTACTGGTTAAACCAAACTTTCATGTCAAGTTTGACAATAGGTCTAGGAATTGTAGAGTTATCACCCGGAAAAGCTTTGGTACTGTCAGACAGACGGACGTAGCGGCCAACATGTGCAAAGCAATATACTCCTCTTCTTTGAAAGGGGCATAATAAATTGAAATTGATTAAATATTTTTGTTTATGTTAATTAACTTACACTACATACAACAAGTACCATTTTGATATTTTCGAATGCTCATTTATACATGTACATGGGTTTTGATCTGACTATGAACATGAAACTACATAGTGATGTTCCCTCCTATCAATTCTAAATTTAAATAACCATGAGAAAAAAGAATGTTTTCACTGCACCATGAATAAATATGTCAAACAAAATAAATGTCAAGTTATTCAAGATTAATTTAACACTGTTCTTTTGATGATTTCCGTGCATTCCTGACTGCAGGTTTTTCCCATTTTCCCACACAGTTATTTCATATTGGCCTTACAAGGTCAGATCTTGAGTTGGGTCTTCATTGCTGGACACTATCTCTTTATCTCCACAGAAAACACACTGGTGCAAGTTTCACTGCAACAACTGCAAAAAAAGTTATATTATATTCTAACTGAACTCTGCATCAATATTCAATTATTTTTTTGGGTTCATATAAATTAATGATTTTTTTCAATTTAATGCATTATCATGCTGGACTCTTTGACATTGATGGTTAAAACAAAGAAGGCATATGATTTGTGTACAGATTAAACATTATTAATTATAAATGTTCTTTAATTAATAGACAAGTGGCAACAATTTCCCCAGTTAAAAAAGCTTACATTTGTATATCTGCAGATTAATCATTTGCATTTCTTTTGCTTTGATCATTTAAGTCAAATGAGTTAGACATGATAATGCATTAAAATAAGAAATATATTTTTGGGCATCAATCTATAGTGTGTGCCTTCAATCTAGAAATAAATTTCTTCTCAACAGATGCTAAATTATAAAAATATATAAACCAAGATTTTGATTATGACATACCTGCATAGTTAGTGGTCTCCATAACTGCTCAGAAATGCTCCCTATGACAAACTAAGTGCTGGTGTATGGCTGGGTAATAGTGCTGCTCCAACCAATAGCGCAATTCTTCCTACAGGTGGACCAGCTCCTCAATATGGTTTCTGTCATGGCAGTGATAACAGTATGTAACATGCCCTTTTCTACTTTCCAGAGAATGAATCTTCCAATCTAAATTACAAATTTAAGAACAAATTATACATATGCATGTAATGTTGTTAAAAACAACCATTTAGATGCACAAAACTATAAGATTTTAGGTGAAAATTGAGCCAAATCAAAACATTTAGTCATTTAAAGCTGCACTCTCACAGATTTACTGTTTTTACAACTTTTGTATTTTTTGTCTTGGAATGACCTATTTTTTTGCTAAAATATCTGCAAACCAGTGATATAAGACTACTGACAAAATATTAGATTGCAGACTTCCATATTTCAGGTCGAAAACAAAGGTTTTATGGCTTAAAGCGTTACTAACGATTTAAGAAAAATGCATAAAACATTTTGAACTTAAATATAAACATTTTCTGACAAATTTATTGTCAGCAATCTTATATGAATGGTTAACATGCATTTTCACATAAATTGGCCCGTTCCAAGACAAAAAATAAATAAAGTAGTCAAAACATTCAATCTGTAAGAGTGCACTCTCAGTCACAGATTAAGGTTTTGACAACTTCTTTTACTTTTTGGCTTGGAATAAGCTAATGAAAAGCAGTATGAAAACTGATGAAATAAGACTGCTGACAAAAGATAAGATCATGTTTTTTATATTTACATTTGTAACTATTGGTTTTATGGTTAAAAGCATTACTAACGCTTTACTAATAATGAGATTTTTGGCACAGAACATCATCTTTTGACCGTATTAAAATAAGAAAACAGCGTTCCAATATTTTCAGTTGTCTTTTTTGACTGAATTAATATAAGAAAGCAGCGATCCCCTTTTTCCAGTTGTCTGTTATGTCCAGTGTTAGAAATTCGCATAAAATAATTCATTACAAGACCAAGAAATAAAAAAAGTTGGTAAAACAGACAATCTGTGAGAGTGCAGCTTAAACATATGATATGCATTATCAGCCTACTCACATCCTGGCTACACAACCAGTACATTCATCAGCTTTACTGATTCGAACCAGGCACATTTATATTGGTAGACTAGCATTTTACCATTCTGTGCTGGCCAGTAAAGTCTCATTTGAATTAGAATTCAAAATGTATATACCTTTGTTCATTTTTTTTGCCAACTCTGTTTCAACTGAACTTTAAATGAATGAGAAGTTTCAAAAAATAATTACAATATCTCAGTAAATACCTGCATTTATGTGTTTCTTGTGCAATCTGTCAGCTTTGGTAGGCTCAGGTTTCATTTTGTCCACCTCAATACTTGTAATCTTCTAGTCTGATGTACTGCCATCCAATTTTTAAGTCAGGTCAGGCAGCCATTTCAGCTTTGTTCCAGTTGATATCAGATGATGTTAACAATACTAGCCTTGTATCCAGGCACTTCTCAATCTGAAAGTTTACAAAAGAACATGGCCTGTAATATTTAATAAAAAAATCATAATTGTTTACTCCTGGATGATGGGTTCTAAAGTAAACCTTTGAAAAAGATGCTACTGGTATGGTGCTTGAACCCACGACCATGTGAACACTTGCATGGAGATCTGTCAAACTGAGCTAACTGGGTAACTGATTTTTAGGCAGCTCCCAGCTTGGCTCTACAATTGACAGGTGCATTATACATTATAGAGACAATAAATCAAACACTTGAAGCACTAGTCCAAATAATAGTAACTTAACTGATCTTTTTACAAATTTTGAAATGGCATATCCGTCATATACAATTTTTTTGTACCAAAAGTGGGTAGCTATTCCGATTGGGATTCCGGGTCAGATAATTATATATATCTAAAATATGAGTTATGTACACAAAAAATAAAAGCTGACGAATTATTATGAGTTTGATGAGTGTTTTTTCTTCATTTCCTGTCAAAACATAATGATATAAACTGTTATACATGAAGATCACCTGCAAGGCTGCGTGCATAGATTTACATAGGTAGATGTAAAATGGTTGTGTTAAATGCATTAAATGCTTGTTTTGTGAAAAAAATCTTTGCACTTACATGGTAATAACTAAAATACGAATATAAACCTTTAATATCTATTTCAAACATATAATACTTATCTAACTACGATTTCAATATCTTTCAACCCCCACCCTGTTTTGCACAAACCCGATTAGACGTAAGGGATTGGAAGAATCCCATATAAAACGTCTATTTTTTTAGACTATTGAAGCATATATGTTCTTTTTTGATGGTTGAGACATTTCAGGTTAAACAACAATTAAAAATGCAAAAATTTTAGTGAATAATCAACTCTGAATTGAAAGTAACATGAAGATGTTGTAGTGAAGGATTTGCCATATATATATTATATATATACATTTTTTTTAATCGCAAAAAGAGTCCGTCAAAGTACAAATATTTAGACTAAGAGATGTAGATCAGCTAGATGTACCTTCTAGTCCAAATAATTGTACGTTGACAGATTTTTTTATGATTTTTGATACAGCAAATCCTTCACGTACAAATTGTTTTGTACGAAAAGTGGGTAGTTATTCCGGGTTAAAGCATATTGCATCTATAACATATCATAAAAACAAGAAATATTACCAGATAATGTTATTTTATAAAAATTCCGTAACCAAAAAGTAATATCAAGCAAATAATTATGAGTTTGATGCTTTTTTCTTCATTTCATTCTGTCAAAACATAACAATATATACATGAAGGGCACCTGCAAGGCTGCAGTTCACAATTTTACAACAATCGGAACATTTCGGCCATCAATTGTAACAACTCGCCATCTTTGGTAAGCTTCGAGATAGTCAATCCCTGTTGGATACTGGCTGAGGTGTTCAGATTGTTCGGCCAAGGCTGAGTTGTTACGATTGTATTATCTCGAAGCTTGTCGGAGGTGGCCGAATTATTACGATTGGGTCAAGTTGTTCAACTTGGCATAATTGTTGTCTGTGTCAGTCAACTTTCCTTTTAATGAAAAGGTGAATAATGTGTTTTAATGCATTAAATGCTTGTTTTTTGCAAAATAGCTTTGCACTTCCATGGTAAAATATGAATATAAATCTTTACTTTATTATCCATTTCAACCATAAAATATTTCACTTAATACAATTTCAATATTTTTCAAACACCCCCGCTTTTTGCACAAAACCGTTTAGACGTTAGGGATTGGAAGAATCCCGTATAACACGTCTATTATTTCAGACTAATGTACATGTACCTTCTAGTCATTCTAAAATGCCGTCCAGGCTTTTTTTTAATGATGGTTAGTCCAGGCTAACCATCATTAAAAAAAAGCCTGGACGGCATTTTAAATGACTAATCATCTAATGTACCTTCGTGTCCGAAATCGATCACTTCCTGGCAGCTCATTTCTGGATTGTCTCCATCTAAATTCAACATTTTTAGACGCATACATTGATGCCATTTTTGCTTTGATTGATGTTAAAGCAATAGCACTAAATACAGGTAGGTTATTTTGTAGAAGAACGTGTTCGAAGTAACATTCAATTTCATTTCCGCATAATCGCCGCCATATTGTGTATAACTTTAAAAACTACACCCTACAGTATAGTTCAAAATAACAATAGGCATAACGTTGACACACTGTGATAGGTATAATCCAAATAATTTACTCAAACAAATACAATAGTTCGATTGCTGCTGAAAAAATCATTTGAAACATAAAAGCTATTTCACAAAATATTACATGACATGAACTCTTTAACCGCGTATGATTTATTTCTTAATAGCTTTCATTCATAAAATAAGTTCTTTGCCGGGGTTTGCCGGGTCAGTCTTGAATGCCGATATGTGTGACGTCACACGGGGTGCAAACATGTGGTGAAGCTTACTATTGGATGTAGGGTAAAATGACTTCGTATGTAAATGCTATACTTTCATTATTTTTCATTATTTGTTCAATAAAACTCACCAAATTGCAACGGTACAACTATACTTTTAAGAGTAACACGCAATGTTTGTCATAAAAAAGGCAATAACGCGTTAAATACACATAAGCAGGTACTTGACGCCCCACATTAACGTAAGTAGTTCCGTTGCTAAGCAGGTGGTGTGTATTAATATATTCATGTTCAATATGTCGTGTCAGGCGACTAGTCGCGTTTCTGAAATACCGCTCTCTAAAGACTGTCGGCTTGCAGCCGACAGTCTAAAAATAGGCCGCCATGCCGCTAACTTCACGCCGCTAGGCCGCCATGCCGCTATCTTCACGCTGCTAGACCGCCATGCCGCTAACTTCACGCTGCTAGGCCGCTAGGCCGCTAACTTCACGCCGCTAAAAGGAGAAAAATAAGACCATCCTTTATTGGTTTAAAGAGTAGTTTAAAATTTGCTTGGAATATTTATGAAAAATCAAATATTAATGAAACAGAACTTATAAATTGGTCAGTTGTAAAATTGTTTATCTAGACCACATACGTTTTAAAAACAGTAAAAACTTATATACTTTGTACAAGAACATAGTGTTTATATTTTCTTTACTTTTTTCACCTCTTTGCTTTGTTTATATATATATATAGAGATATATGTATATGTGTGTTTATGTGTATGTATGTGTGTGTATATATATGTATGTATATATGTATATGTATATATGTGTATGTGTATGTATGTGTATGTGTATGTGTATATATATATATATATATATATATATATATATATATATATATATATATATATGCTTTAGTTTCCTAGAATATCTGTGACAAATCACTCCCTTATTTGAAAATCGTGTACTAATTAACGACGAAGGACTTACGTTTTAATGTGTTTTAATGTCGATGACATTTGCTTAAGGAGGTTTTTCATATCTATAATGGGAAGGTAGGAGTCTCTCTGTCCTAGTAATCAATTACATTAAACATCGATATTATATTTGAGGCGCCATTTATCACATTACATTCCTTTGATCACACACTGAATTAATAGTTTGTGTTAGATGACATAAATTAAAATCTAAATGATTTTATAAATGAAGACTCAAATATAAAAGAAGTACACCATTGCTGAGCGTTACCATGCAACACTCTAGATAATGATTTAGGACCAATCCGGCGTTTCACATCTACTTTATAGAATGTAAGCAATCCCTCTCTCTCTCTCTCGTTTTCACTCTCACCACCTCCCCCCGCAAACAAACCATCTATCTCTTTCAATCTCGTTTTCGCTCCCCCCCCCCCCCCTCTCTTTCTCTCTCTCACTCTCTCCGACTCACTTTCTCTCCATCTCATTCTCTCACTCCCCCATCTCACTCATTGTCTACCGTTCTTTGTCTCTCTCCTGTCTTCTCCTTGCTTTCCACGCTCTCTCACTCCCCCTCTGTGTCCCCTCTGTCTCCCCACCTTTCTCCCTCTCCCGCTCCCTTTCCATTTACACGATCATTTCCTTACTTACGATCTTTTTAAAGTGACTAATATGTTTGAAATGTTTATAAATTGTATTTATATAAATTAAAAACACATGTATAATTTCATTCTAAAGGTAAATCTATCGATATTTATTGAGAATATTAAACTGATGAATTGTTTTCCCACCATACTATGTTTGGTATGATGTTATGAACTTATAATCACGTTATAACTTTCCTAACCATTATATATAGTTAATTTGAACAACTAACTATTATAATGGCAGCATGATTTTGCTGAAACATATATTTATATACAGTAAAACTGCGATCGCTCGAGGTCGCCAGGGACCGAGCCAAAACCTCGAGGGAACCGATGTTTCGAACGACCCGATTTTCAATTTTTCAGTTTGATATGAGATATCTTTCAGTGTATTTTAAGTTTGAAGTCGTCAAACAGACTGTTTACTAAGACACCGAGTATGTGTTTCGTTGTGGAAATCGCTAATATGTTCAAAAGTTGACGTAATCTAAATGTAAAACGCAAAAGAAAAAAACAATAATTGAATGAAAAGAAAATGTTTATTTTAACAAAAAAGCACATTTTCGTAACAAGCAACATTTGAATGACAGTACATATTGTGGTATTAGTCAGATTTAAGTTTCGCAAAATGAAGGATTGTTGATTGGCGCATCTTGTCGGTTTCGCGAAACTGTTCAATCGTAATGTGACGTGGCAGCGTGCAGAGCGTCTGAAGATCACTGTCAGCATCGGCAGCGAATTCAAACAACCTTCTGACCACATCTAAAGCGTTAACTTCTCTTCATTAACTACTCATAATTATCATCTCAAATGCTCATATCAACTAATATTGGTCATGCGTTAACAGTAAAAAACGGTTTTTCACACCTTATCAAATTGCCTTTCAACTGTCATTGCATTTTTTACAACTTGCGAAAATTTTAACACCTAGCAATTGTTTGTTTATTTTGGAACACGCGTTCGGGAAAAAGTGTGAAATTATGTCCTCGAGGGAGCCATAAGGTTTTGTGCACGATTTGTGTACTTGGGACCGAGGATATTGCTCGAGTGCTCGACATAATTAGGTTTCGATGCAGCGTGGGTATATTTTATATGAAAATAGAACGAAAATAGTTCGTATAATGATATTGTTGCACAAATGTATAGAACTGTATGTGCAAACCAGAAACTTTCTTGTCATAATCAGAGATCAAATCAGTGCCTACATACTTGTCATAGAGCAGCAGCCTTCAATTGTCATTTCCTCCTTTTATACCGAAGCTAGCGCTAGCTACTATATGTAGATTATAAAAAAGGGTGCAAGATCTTTTTAATTGTATTTATGTACATGTGTGTACATGTTCGTGCAACGATATGTAATAAACACAACTTCATTTCACTTTACATTCTGTTTTGTCTGTTATAGCTTATACCGTAGCAGGTCTGTGTATACAGAAAGACTGCAACCTGTAATTAACAAACCAAATAGCATACTATAACAATACATATCAATTCTAACACAACTCAGTTTTAAACATATAAAACATTCATTATTTACAATAAATCATATATTCAATAACTGGCATCCATGGCAAAATACACTACATGTACTTCCATTAAAAACTGACCTAAATAGTCAAAAATAGAAATACTTTATCGAAAAAT
Source organism: Mya arenaria (assembly GCF_026914265.1). Lineage (NCBI taxonomy): Eukaryota > Metazoa > Mollusca > Bivalvia > Myida > Myidae > Mya > Mya arenaria. The sequence goes on from NC_069130.1 coordinate 571,093, forward strand.
AACTTGGTAATGCCTCTCCCCTACTACAAAATATGCTAACCCGCATCAACACATGCACTTATAAAGTCCACCAAACTAGAACACTAACAAAACCCAAATCATTAGCATCATATGACAAACATACATATTTGAAATATGTCATATCAGTTACCTCACTGAAATATTGACGAAATTAGTCGATGAACTTCCTCACTATCCATAGAGTTCGGTTATCTATTTTTCATCAAAGCATCAATTGCCAAAATTCAGTTATCAATAGGACAAGCCAAGGCCTGAGCAGCATTCACCACAAAGTATTTCTCTTGCAGACCTTCTATGAGGAGGTTTAGGTGAAACACGTCATTCTATCTCCCCAATTTCTCATTAACTGCATGGCACAATTCTACCTGTTATCCCATGTCATGTTCATCGACTTCGTCATTAGGTTTAGCTACAGGTAAGACAGTTTCATCTCTTCTTTTTCGCCTTTGTATACCTGATAAATGTTGCTGTTCTTCAGCAATCTCTATATCTTTGTCCTGTTCAGTACCATCCCCATTACGTGAAGTGTCATTCTGATTGCCAATATCTTCCATTGGTTCAACTTTAAACGGCTGACGTATATTTTCTTTCTCGACACTATTAAACTGTTGACTTCTCGTTTCATGGCTATATCAAGTATCAGGAACTTCTTCATTTCGAAGTTAATTCGCATGATATTTCTTCCATACTCTTCTATATCTCCTCCTTGAATTTTGTCTAGACTTAATCCGGTGTACGGGCGTTCCCATCGTGGTAGTAGTATTTACAATACTATCCCCGTCTTCACTTTCAGAATCTGAGTCTTTTCGATGAAGTTTTTTCTCTCCTGCGCTGGGGCGAACTTTGTACTCAAGTAGTTCAGGGTTTCCTTGTTTCACAACTCTGTATTCATTATCATCGTATGTGCCCTGGATTATGTGTTTCCTTCAAACTTACATCTGCATACTAATACATGAACTTCTTCTGAAATAAAAACTGTCTTTGCCTTCTTGTTGTACTTTTTTCTCTGTTTAGACTTTGATTTTTCAACATGTCTATTCACTATTTCATTACTTTTCACTATCCTGTCTCTAAGATCTTCAATATACTGTTCAGTTTTTCTATTGGTGATAGGTTCTTGGCGTGTAACTTCAAAGTTTGCATCAAAAGAAAGACGCGGTTTGCAACCAAACATAGGCTCGTAGGGCGCTAAATGTGTAACCCCATGCTGCCTGCAATTGTATACAGACACCATTGGTTGAATATATCTCTTCCAGTCATGCTTCTGGTCGTTTGGCGATGTCCATAACATACTCAATAGTGTGCGACTGAACATGCCCTGACCAGAGCTTCATAGTGGATGATACAGAGTGGTGAGGGTCTTAGACATTCCCACAATCCTCCATAACTCGCGTATCAACTCACTCTCAAAGTTCGCGCCTTCATCGGAGTGTAGCCTATCATGTACCATACCAAACTCATTATAGAACACTTCTGCAGTGGTCTTCGCTGTCTGGTTCAGTGCTAATATGGCTAAGGCGAACTTCGTATAGTGGTCCATATCAACCAATACATTACTTATTCCCTTTGCAGTTACCAATGTCAGGTAATCGGAGCACTCTAGCTCAAGCGGATAGATGGTGATGACGCTCACTAAAGGTGCTCTTTCAATGTTCTTATCCTTTCTTTTTAGACATTGGTCGCATCGCTTTACCCATTCTTCTATGTCAACAGACATTCCAGACCAGTAACAGGGCTCCTTAAGTAGCCTGCTAGTCCTTTCCGCTCCTGGATGACCAACATGTTCGTGTAGTCCTTTAAGAACCTTCTCCCTGTATCCTTCGGGAACATCTTACTAATCAATATTTTCATTCTTAGTATGTACCTTTCTAACCAGTTCCCCCTCTAAATGGTTAGTTTACTAAAGTATATTTTCATGATGAGATCATCATTCCCAAAGTTGCTAATATATTACAGCCCGCCTTCATCGGTCTACAACAGGATCATGCCTTTGCATTCTTCTTATTTTTATAATTTCCTTCTGTACCTGTCCTTGTTCTTCAAACGCCTAAACCAGATCAATGTTTTACACGGTAACATTTAAAAACTGTTTAGGAACTACAGCAGAACAAATAGCCTTGATGATATTGTCATATAACTTCACTTGATCGCCTCCTTCAGTTGCAATCTTCTCATACAGGAAACGGCTCGTCTCGTTAGCATCCGATGTTTTAAGCCAGACCTGTGTGATGTCGAAGCGGAATTCGCCAAGTACAGACGCCTTTCTCTGACCTATAGTATCCAGCTTCGCACTCGTCAGAATATGTGTGAGCGGATTGTTGTCATTAAAGACATTGAAGTGGTTAATGGTGAGATAGTCGGCGCTCTTTTCCATGATGGCACACTTCAAGGCGAAATATTCGAGATGAAACGCACTATAGTTTTCCTCGGCCTTCGTCAATGCCCTACTCGGATAAGAAATGATTGTCATCACACCATTCTGTTTTGGTAGAGAACAGCCCCTAGTGCCTTCATTGATGCATCTGTAGGCATTTCAAGCCGGTATGAGAAGTCTGGATATGCAAGGATGGGTGGGGATGAGAGAATGTCCTTGACCTGGTTGAATGACGCCAGCTCCTGTTCAGTCCATTTTCAGATCGGTACATTCTTCTTCGACCCTCTCTTCGTCGACGTTAGTGGCAACAATTCTGAGAGAGGTCTCGTCAACTTGCTAAACACCCGTATAAAGCGGCGATAATATCTCGCAAATGCGAGAAAAGTCTCAGCTCACCTGCGTTCATAAGGACTGACTAATTCCGGACTCCATCTCATCAGGATCCGTATAGACTCCGTCCCAACCAACAAGGTGTCAAAGGAACGTGTTGGTCTTAAACATGGCATGCGTTTATACCCAAAGAAACCCAGAGTTCCCATAGAGAATGCTGTACGCTGCTTGTGTTCATCTTCTGCTTCCACTTCATGATAGCCTTAAGTCTTAAGTTGAAAAGTGGCGGGCACCATACAAACTATCAAAAATATCCTCAATGCACGGCAGGGCATAGGCATCCATGCCATCTTGTAGTTCAGCATCCGGTTATCCACACAAAGCCGGAGCTTCCCGTTCTTCTTTCTGACGAGGAGGACATTGGAGGTCCATCGGTGCACGCCACTTATACAAAAGCTAGCTCTAGCTACTGTTATGTAGATTGTAACTAAGTTCTTTCATATCTATATCTATATATTTCACCATAGTTACTTAAAGATGCACTCTTACTCCCAAATAAGATTCACCACAATAAATAAAATTGTTTTAATTTACCGATCTGTCGCAATAATAATCATACAACAGGAACTAGAGGGGCAAATCCAGTAGCCAAATGATTAACGAAGAACCAGTTTAAATTGACTCGCTCAAGTTTTGGCAGCAACTATTCTTTCCCGGTAATGCACATGAAAACGTTTATATTATAACTAACTTTAACTCTTTGATACCGAAATTGCAGAGAAAAATACATTCGACGTATACAACAATTATTCTGGTTTTAGTGGTGTGCGCACCGACGCCGGTACAGTCAAGCAAATACTTGAAAAACGGACAACAAAACCTCACGCCCACAAGGACTTAAACGCAAACATAAGGCTAACTTCACCTGCAAGCCATTCGTAATATCGCGTTTCTAATGATGTTTAATACCGTGGAATTTAAAGACAATATATGAGCATATATCAACATTTTTGTTGAAAATTCCAGCCGCCAGTACCTTTAAGTTTTAACACTCCTAATGATTTGCAGAACTTTATTTTCTCATACAAAAAGGTTGTACAAAAAGATGAGCCAGTCCCTTTTTTATGACAGAAGGCTAAGGCCTGATACACAATAACGAAAGAGAAACACAACGTCCCAGTGTTTCTATAAGAGGGTTTGACGGTCTCACAATGGGGGAAACCGAAAGCTTACATGACACTTTGTAGGAACAAAAAAGCTAGTAGAAATACACGTTTTTGTTTTTCATAAAAATATTAAAATAAGTAATTCCGAATGGTGATCACACTCAATAGATATCTCTGATGCATTCACAGAATGTCACCATCAGGAAATACACCGCATATATGTGTTTGACAGTTACATTTTCACCACGAAAAAAACCTTGTTGACATCACTTTCTTGAAAAAAAATCAATAGAGAATCCAAACAGCCTAACAAGAACCGCGACAATCCACCGTTCTTTAACAACAAAGATTTAAACTGTCCATGACATCCAAAGAAACAATTCAATGTTCAACCTCAATGTTCAACCTCAAGCAAATGCCTTAATTATGCTAATTCATAACACTTTCCTCGAAAGGTAAAGAGTGAATTCAAATACGTACATCAATCGATAGTTAATCCCTCACCAGCTGATATGAGTATTTTGAGCAAATATCGACATATTAACAGCCAAAGAAATTTAGCCAGAAACAACCTGTTTTCTTTTTCTTTTCAGATGATTACAAGCTTCATCTAAATGTCTGAATATGCTGAACTATGAACTGTTAGACATACCTGTGACGATAACCGAGGACAACGATCAAAAATACCTTCACTTTGCGGATTTCACTGGCTTATATATTTTGTTGAATCATTATGTCCCGTTTATTTTATGAAAGGTTTACCAATTGGATAGTTCAATTCCACACAGTCCTTCGATACTGAAGAAGCCGGCGGTCGGATGCCCGATACTCGATCGGCATTCACAATTCAAGCTGATTGAGTTCCTGTGTAAGATCTGCACAATTCCGCCTTAGCCACCTGCTTTTGCAGAATGTCTTCATTGGGCAAATTGTATAAATCAGACTCAAGCCACCCTTCTTGGTGGATTTTTTAAGGCATGTCTAGCAACCTTAAGGGTTTTGTTATCTTGTCCTTCCAGCTTGCTCATGGAATCCTCCATGACATCAATAATTTTGTCTTTTTAAATAATCTGATGACTAGGTGAAGCTATTTTTCTTAGCGCTTCGGATACTTCACTTAAATAATATGTATCGTTTATCGATTATTAAGGAAGAGGTTCATAAAAATATTAGCTAAAGGTATTAAATCAGAGATTGATGTAGCAATGTATATTTACTATTGAATGAAATCAGTTATTTATCGACAAAACGTCCACTTTGCTTAATATTATCGAACAGTTAAGTTGGACTAAGACGACTACAGTTCAAACGGTAATAACAGATGGATATGATACTTAGAATACAAATGTGGGGCCCGTGCGCCCAGGTGGGATTTGATTGGCCGCGGATACCAATGTTCGATATAATTGATCATACATTAATATGGAAGTGGTGCATGAGCGATACCTCATCCATTCAAAAAGTCAAATGTGTCTTTGAATAGTGCGTTTATCCTTTAATTTAGTAATAGCAGTTTATTTGTCATTATATAATTAGACACTGAATGAACTATTCTCAATACATATAAATAATACAGTAGACGTATTCCATATATTTTGAAATTGCTGTTGATCTTATTTTCGGTGCATGTTCTTTCAGATGAGGAACGTTCTCGCTTTGTGTTTTCTTCTGGTTTTTGTCTATTCCCTAGAAGGAAAACCAGAATTTCGACAACACAGTAAACCCCATGGTATTAATAAATATTCATATTCTGTCTAATGTTTTCATTAATGGATTTATATCACAGCTTTCCTCCTTAAGTATTTTTAACAATTTTATTAAGTGCTGGTGAAACACACGTAGAGAAAAACAGAAGAGCTGTGATATTTATAATCACTAAAATGGTGTTCATTGGTTTTAACTTAATTCAATGAAACCCCATACATATTGTATGAGCTCTGTAAAACAGATAAATTATCATTATTTTTTACAGGTATTGTGCATCCTTTCGTGCCGAATTGTGATCAACAATTCCAGTGTGGAAGCGGTCATTTCATGGGCCATCCGGAGTGCGTACCTGCCAGTGCCGTTTGTAACGGCGTCCCTGACTGTTCAAACGGCGCCGACGAAAACGGCTGTGCATGTATGTTTTTACGCGTTTATTAACTAAAAGTGTACGTGTACTTTACGTCTCATGTGAATAAGTGGACGCAATTGTCATTTGTACGAGATACATTAATTCTACTCCTCCACAGAGTGATCGTTTAAATAAACTTAACTCAGTTTTAGCTAAATTTAAGAGACAACTTTATTCACTAATCATCAGTAGCAGTGACCCTCACAATTTATTTAATTTTGCACTACATTTCCGTTGGTTCTTAATTATTATTGTTTACGAAGTCGACTGTTTAACGGAATGTGTTATCCTAAATCATGTCTACTTTTCTCAATTGTTCAGTGCCGTATTATTAGGATGTTCTTGCTTTAGTTACTCCGGTTGGAAGACACAACAAAAAAGATAGGTTTCATATATTTTTTGTCAAAATATTTGTTTCATCCGTACGTAGTCTAATAAAGGAAATTGATCGCGCGACAAAAAAACGAGTAATAAAGGCAATACTGACAAAAACTGTAAATTAATAATGCGGTAAATGAAAAGGGTATGTAAATGAAAAGGTGACAGATAACAAATGGTGGGAAATGAAGAAAGGTCGTTTATAAACAAATACTTTAGTAAAAATGCGGTAAATGAAAACGCGGTAAATGGCGACTGAAAAAGGTGTTACATAAAAGGGCCGGAAATGAAAGAGGTAGTCAATAGAACAGGCGGTAAATGAAAAAGACGTGAAATAAAAGGGCCGAAAATGAAAATGGTGAATGAAAAGGGCGGTTAATGAACTAGGGATTGTTACAGTGGTAAGAAAACGCCCATAATTCTAAAAGTAAATTAGGCAAATGCGTGAATATGGATGTTCGTTTGATTCCGATCTCGTATAAGTGGAAATGAGTGTTGGATGAATCAAGTTGATTTGTAAAATTTTCTTTTATTTGAAGACCCAAACTGTTGGTCGCGCGGTATGATCCAGTGCAGCGACGGGAAAACCTGTGCGAAATGGTGCGACGGCTTTCCTCAGTGCCCAAATTTAGATGATGAAATTGGATGTCGTGAGTACTATTTCACGCATTCTGAGTTTTTGTTTTGTACACATATGGACTTTTCAGCTATGGAATGTATGATATGTAACTGCATATATTGTTTTTTGAAATGACATGTGGATTTATTCAGATTTTGATTTTAATCTGAAAAAAATCCACTCGATTCTAATACAACCTCCCAAATCAAATCGCACTTCTATTAACCCTATCATATTTTGTTCGTGTATGTACGTCCTATCTTATTATCGAGTTATTGATGTCGCATCCGTCCTGTGTATCAACCATAAGGTTTGCACAGGTAGGACTGCTATATCGCTCACTTAACACATTATGTATACATAAAATGTTCCAGCTACGATCTGTCCTAAGGGTAATCTACTATGCAACGATGACAAGACTTGCATCAAATTAGACAAGATTTGTGATGGATATGAAGATTGTCCATCGGGGGAAGATGAAGACAGATGTGGCCCAGGATGCAAAGATCATGTCCTTTGCTCCGATGTTTGTGACGGACACAAACAATGCTTAGATGGAGAGGACGAAAAGAACTGCCTGACCGATGAGACATGTTAGTATCATTTTCATGTATCCAGTGTTTTTTGTCGAATCCAAATCATTTTCGATATTTAATCTGTACGTCATTACCAATACCTCATATCTGATAGAAGACGAAACTATCGAGGTAGGTGGTGTCCAACCCCATTGAAGTTTCACAATACTGCACGAAACTTGCTCGACACACGTCTTAAGCACCAAGAATACTACTCTGAAATTGAGCTATGCGTGTTTTGGTGGTGAAGGAGAACGAGCTAGTAAATGAATATATGGCCAATCAATCTTAACACATTATTTGGCATGACCATATCAAGAATAACAGATTGGTATCTTTGAAAAATAAGAAATATTCAATATTTGCAATGTGGATACAGGTATATTTTTTTTCTAATTCTGACAAATCAAAGAGTCGGCCTGTTCCGTTCATTGCTCACTTGTTTTTTAAGCATATGTGTCAGATTGTAGCACAACGAAGCGAAGAGTTGGAAGCCAAAAAGGTTTCGACATTTAGATATTATCACAAATTGCTTCGATTTTTTTAACGTTAGTAGTACAAATCAAAATAGAATTGCGTCAGAAATTGTATATAGAACAGCTGTATTATTAAAATACATTACATGACGTAACCAACTGTAATAGAACAAGTGATAGTACATACTCATTGACGTCATCGACTGTGAACAGCACTCCATAGAGACAGTCATATTCTGGTCTAGAGGAAGAATGTAATTTTGTTTATGTAATTAGTTTGTATGACTACGATATTTTACTTTACGCCGTTTATTCATTTGTTTGCAGATCGGGCGAAGTTGGTGGAACAGATCCTGTGCGATTGCATAAATACTTTATGTAATGGTGGTAATGATCCTGGTTGCCGGGAATCCTGCCGTAATTTAGCCGAACAAAATTATCAGATTTTGGTTACAGCCTGCTAGATACGACGAGAATTAAGAAACGTTTTCTTTCTACTCACTCATCAAACAAATTGAATTTTTCTCACACTGTCTCAAAGGGGATAACTATCTTGGTATTCTGTTTAAAGAAAATGCAACTTACATAAACTAAATGCATTATGTATATGATATTAAGATGATTGTTTGAGCAATAAATCCTGAGACGGAGCACACCGTTTAAATCTGGATTGTTGGGGGATTCGGATGTTTATTTTATGTACTTGGCGTGTAATACTACATGTACAAAACTTTGCCAATGTATTAAATTATGTTAATGTAGCATACTGTTATCAAAGCGCTGTTGGCACTGGCGTATTCACTATATTTTTAATACAACTTCAGTGACCCTCTACATTTATGATTCTTTGTGTGTGCAATATTGCACGCATCAGTATAGTCAGTATTGTTGTTTTAGATCGGACGGAATTTGCAACCAATTGAGAGTTAAGCACAAAGTACGGATAGCAACGCCGAAAGGAATAATGAAATAAGAACTGAAAAGTACTACCAATAAGTAACATGGCTTTTACAATTCTGCGGTCCATTAGGCAATACACACCTTTAAAAACTTTAGCAATCCAAATTGGAATTTAACACGTGCGTGCAAAAGGCACTCGATCATGTTTTTGGTAAAAAATAATAAAGTTTGGCAAAACATTAGGAGTGTTAAAACTAAGAAACTGGTTGCTATAACCCTTCAACAAATGTTGATATATGCTCAAATATTGTCTTTGAAATCCACGAATTTGAATAGCGTTAGTAACCCTTTCGAACAAAATGCTTAAAGTTTATGTTATCCTTTTGCTTGTGAACGAGTCCTTGTGGATGCATTGTTTTGTTGTCAGTTTTATATTAAATCCTTGCTTGAACCGGCGTGGGTTAGCTCCCCATGAAATATATTTTTATACTCAATACTTATGTGAAAAACAACAGAAACAAGCTCAGGGCCTCAAAGCGTATTTTTTGGCAATATCCTCTAGACCATCTGGCTTTCGTCAACTATGTTTTTAAGGAACTTCACATGATTTATAACAGTCCATGTGCACTTACTTATTTAAGGATATACTTATACTTGATGTCATTATCGGGGTACGAACGCATTGTGTGGAGCTCGAAGGTCTCCACGCGTACTTTTGCCAGCCAAACTGCCTTCATATCCCAGATAATGACATCATCAAATCATTGGATGCAATTTATAGCCTATATGTACACCAATAGTTTATTATTTGTTTGAAAAAATGTTAAACAATTCTTCATTTCATGAAAAAAGAACGACCAGACCGCAACCGGAAACATTTTATTATATTACATCACAATAGCGCTTGAAAAGAAGAATCACTTCAAATCACTATTAAACGTAAAATTGAAACGCTGATGACTAGAATGGTTAAACTATTAAACGTTAACGTTTTTCAGCTTTTTCTGTGGGCCGATTTTTAAAAGTTTTTTATGGTCTTAGGGCATTTAAATTTGTTAGAAATATGTTAAAAAATGGTTAATTACAGTCAACACCAAGAGAGGGTACTACTATCGTATCATTGCATTATATAAGTGCATTTTAAATCATAAATCATAAAAATCTAGCTTTTCCGAATGCCTCTTATTCATAGAACACTGTGGAATATCGTATAGCGAATATGAACGAAAATCTATAACCTATATAGTTTTAGAAACTCACAATTCAATTTAGGCGTTTCTTTATTCCCTTTAACATGGCTGAATAAGTCAGAATGATTTAGTGTCCTTTTATTTTCTCGCTGCCACCACAACTTAAAGCTTTTCCAATCCAATGTCCACTCATTCTAAACTTTATTCCCAACCATATCCGCATAGTTATTCCAAAGCTACTAATATACTAAATTTAGAAAGTTAAACATTTGTTGGATATTATTAACCTGACCTCACCACGATCTAAAATCTACATCCGTATACTATGCTGCACCTGCATCTACTGACCCAGTTATTGAGCAGTCGTTTTGGGCTTTTTTAAATCACCAAAACAGGTGAATTACAAATAACTGGACAACAACTCACCGGCTACTACACTAAATATATTCATGAGGCATATGAACTAGCCGATAAGCCCTATATCCCTATATCATTATACCTTTAACATATAAGAAAACTTTGATTATGATAACATTTTGATGGCACACGCGGTTTAAACACCGTTTATATATTACTTCGTATTTTTAAATAACTGAAGCCAATTGGTTTTACATCAAATAAATCTGAAAAATATTTTCACATCACCAAAGCTTGCCATGGATTCCATTTCATTAGTTCCTGTGTGATACATTCTAGCGATGAACGTACTAGTTTGTAACTTGGGAATAGTTACCCTTGCATCGAAAGTACTTTATATTCCGTATACCCGTACGCTTAATAATTTCTATATAAACGGCTTCCTATTATTTACCAATTTCAAATACACGGTAGCGTTGATACAGATGTTTAAGACCAAAGCATTCCGCGTTTAGCTATAGAATGCCCTGCATAGCACTACTTGGTGCTGCGTAGTAGAGTCCTTCGGTGTGTGAGCATGCTCCGTCACGAATGAAACGCGCTTCTGAAATACGTCCTACATTGTATTCACTGTTCACTTAGAGCACTGTGCGAAGTATGCGGACATGCAACTTCAAAAATGTTGTTTCGGTGTGAATTCGGAAAGTAACAAACTATATTTACACCTCAACTTCCATTCCTTAAATGAACTGCCTTTCGGCAATTGCGTTCATCAATCGATGAACGCAACATCTTTGGATATGTTCGGATCGTAATTCATTGCATAACAATATACATGAAAGCATGATCTTGTTATTGGTTGTATTGTGTCTGCAGATCCCGTAAAATATAGATCAACATTTTTAAAAGTGTTAGTTTATTATATTTTAAATATATTGATACCAGAAGTGTTTCAATTTTACGTTTTAAAGTGATTTCAAGTGGTTGATCTTTTCCCGCGTTATTGTGACGTCATTTGAAAAAAATGTTTCCGGTTATAGTCGGGTCGTTCTATTTACAGAATGGGTAAGAACGGATTACTGAAAGGTTTTCTTAAATGAAATGAAGTATTTTTTTAACAATTCTTGAATGAAATAATGAACTATTGGTGTAAATATAAGGAATGAATTGCGGGGTTGATGTCATTATCGGGGATATGAACGGAATTGGGTTGGTCCTTCGGACTCCACACACATTGACCAACCCAATTGCGTTCATACCCTGATAATGACATCAACCCCGCAATTCATTCCTTAAATAATGCTACTCACAATACGAAAAATAAGCATTGATGATGTTGTTTAGTCATTTATGTAAAAGTATTCTAAAGTTGTCCAGGACCTGCTTATTCCGATGTATCTCAAGCAAATGAGAATGCAAGAAAATAGTTGGAAGAAAACGGCTCCCAGAAGATGCATTGGTTTATCTAGCTGTTGAAGAAGAGCAGATAAGAAATCAGGAGTAAGGTCCATAACAATATTTAAATGAAAAAGAACTACATCAACAAACTCAGTAGCCAAAAGTTTAAACATAAACCCCGGAACAGAAAAAGCCGAGAGTTGCAGACAACTTGCAGGATACATTGTTACGATTCCTTAACACTATGAAGTAAAGCCTAACCAATTTAGTTCTCGTAAGCGTAAACCTCAACCAAGAGGACATGATTTTGTCTCTTTATGTTGATCAAACACAACAATATCAGTTTATTATGCATTGGTGTTTAGGAGCTGGATTTGGGGAACACCACCTGATTTGAACAATTGTTAAAACAACATCTACACTTCATCGCGTTGGGCAAAGTGAAGGAGACATAATAGTACTCATTGGAGCATTCACTGTAGTTACACTTAATATTGGTGGATAAACCCTGCACTCGATATTTCAGTTTTCAGTATTTCAGAGAAGATGAGCTGATTATATTTATCTAGTTTGAAAGCAACGTGCAAAGACGGTAATCAGCAATGGACACTTGTGCCTTCTAAAGATTCATGAAATATCGTTGGTTTCATATGAATGTCTGCTCCATATTTATTAAAGGTTGTGTGACATTAAATGAGGTTTTATGCTTTCTAAATGAGGTCCACTAGCATTGTGATGATGAAGAGTGTACTAAGAAATGGAGGAAGCTTTCAAAACCAACCTTTGGAGTTATTGTACTTATTGTATTATGTATATTCAAACAATGAAGACATAGATTGGAAGTTATTGTTTTGAGGGACTTTGTTTTTTATGGTACATATCTGTTAATTAGATGCCATCCTGACAGAACCTAAGAGGGGGAGATGTGTTACAATATTAAGGGTATGGGGATATTAGCGGTTGACTATACTCCGATTACAACCTCATTTTTTTGCACATTTTAGCACGTTGTCACAGGCATGTCATGTTGGAGCCACGCCATGATAGTCATATGCAGTGTGTGTCCAATTTGACCCGATCACTGCGGTCTTGGACAGGAAAAGTTTGCATCGCGGCTACCTGGCTGCAACTGCAACGCTAGGAAGAAATAGAGACCATGAAAAGACTTGTAGAACATGCACAAATCTACTGTTAAATGACACATTTTATATAAGCACAATGGCGGCTTAAACATACTTAGCACAAGGAAATAAAAGCTAGAAAAAGGACCAGAGTACACAATGTAAAATTGTCAGCTTAACTATAACCGATTCGATCATTCGAAAAGTGAAGGCCCATGCATCGGGCGTGGCTCTTTTGAGTTAAGTCGACAAAAGAGGGCGCCGGATTCGGTTGAAAGCGCCATGCTATGAGATAGGATGGTTACAGGAATCGACACTCCATGGAATAATTGTACGAGTATACAGACAAAACAATATTAACCTAAAGTTTATTAAAAAGCTACATTGCATTAAAGGCGCACAATATAGGTGGATGCATTTTTAAATTTTCATGCATGATCGTGTTGAACTCATTTGACATTATTGATAAAAAAAAACAAACCATAAAACAAATGATTTCGGTGCAGATAAAACTATTATCTTTTATAAATGTTTATTTTAATTAATGGCTAAAAGGCAAAAACTTCTCAGTTAAAAAGCGCCTAGATATCGCTTATATTATTTTATCCGTACCTAAATCAAATGCAGTTTTTGCTTTGATCATTGAAGTCAAATGAGTAAAACAAAACAAATGCATTAAAATGGTTTTGCAATTAACCATATTGTGCGCCTTTTACAGCAACGTGGCCACATATTTCCCACTTAAAAAAGCACCAAAATATCGCTAATATTTTTTTTTATTTGTACCGAAATCACATACCTGTTTAATTATTAAAGACAAACAAGTTGAACATGAAAATGCATTAAAATCAAAAACATGTGTTTGCATCAAACATTTGTGGCCCCTTAAATAATGTGTCAGACTGGCGACTATTTTGCCTGAAAAAACATCAAAACAGCACAGCTGTGTTCGGTATTTGCAATTACTACGCGCACTACTTGCAGAGTAGTTAAATGTAAAGAATTCTGACATGTTAAACCGTCCGTATACATCCGAGGTTGTTTCGAAGGAACATGACCGAGGCATCCGATATTGTCAGCTTCTTGAAAATACGCTTGTCTTATAACAAAAATAAACGTTTTCACCACTTAACAACCAGTACAAATATTGAACAAATCACAACAGCCTCCCACGTGACCATTATGAGCAGCTTGACAGCTTAAAAGCTACTTTCTATGTTCTGTCGTGTTTTTGTTGCATGTGCATACCACATGTTTCCTTTTGCACAAAGTTTGTATATCTTAAAATTAAAATTGTTATCTTGAATAAACATTGTTTAAACCACATACTGTTCGATAACGACGTTTTTTTTTCAATTTTGTTACTGTATACTTAACACAATCCCCGCAAATAGACCGAGTACCCTTGTACTTCTATTCTTTGTTACTACCTCATGCAGGTTTTATTTTAATTTAATTTTTAATTATTTTATTTACTATGGCCTAGAACTATATCTTGCGGTGTTGTGTTGTATGCTCGGTGATGAAATAACACTATACACACACACACACACACACACACTAAACAATTTGTTCAGCAATTCTTTGAATTAAAAAAAAACTATCCCGCTACGATATGCATTAATAATGCACGAATGGCAAACATGCATGTGGTTATTTTACTTAAATTAGTCAATCACCTAAGGAGCTTTAGGTTCCTACAAAATGTCTCTCTAAGATATATGGCACACGTTGAAATATTGTTTTTATACAAGTCATTTTTAACTGGAATTGGATGAAAGGAAGAACGTTGAGCGATAAAGAAAAATATGATGTTGCCTAAATTGCTCAGTGGTATAACAATTTGGACTGCATTGTTATATTGCGGTATGCTTATTTCTTCTTAATATTATCGCATTTTACGACGTGATTTACTAAAGGATTTATTTGTTATTTCTCAAATGCACGAACTCTAATTGCAAGTTTGTTGCTTATTTATATTGCTTTGATTGAACGTTATACTATATTAAGTTGATTTCTGGTACTTCGTGACTGCGGCTTTTCGTGTCGAAAAACGCGACAGGCATCAAATGTGGTGATTTTTTCACTCAGTATACACGTCGAACAGAAGATAAAAAGCCCACCAAACGAGGGCAATAATTAAGACATATTAATTTGGCGCGTTTTCGCTTTTGCGGGGACACTTTTGCCGCTTTCTCTCCAATGATTTGGCAAATCGAAACTCCATTGGCCATTTTCCATCGAAAACAACCTTGGATGTATATGGACGGTTTACACTGTCAAAATTTATTTAACAACGCTGCAAGTACATCGCGTTGTTATTTCAATTAAGCAGATAAACATATGTAAAGTCAAACCCCGTTGGCTCAAACTGCCAGGGACCGGCGAAAATACCTCGAGCCGGGGATAATTCGAGCCAAGCAGGATTGATAACTTTCAGTTTAAAGACATCGGTCCTCTACATCTAGTTCGAGCCAACGAGGATTTCGAGCCAAACGAGTTCGAGCCAACGAGGATTTCGAGCCAAACGAGTTCGAGCCAACGAGGATTTCGAGCCAAACGAGTTCGAGCCAACGAGGATTTCGAGCCAAACGAGTTCGAGCCAACGAGGATTTCGAGTCAAGCGAGTTCGAGCCAACGGGGATTTCGAGCCAAACGAGTTCGAGCCAACGGGGATTTCGAGCCAAACGAGTTCGAGCCAACGAGGATTTCGAGCCAAACGAGTTCGAGCCAACGAGGATTTCGAGCCAAACGAGTTCGAGCCAACGAGGATTTCGAGCCAAACGAGTTCGAGCCAACGGGGATTTCGAGCCAAACGAGTTCGAGCCAACGAGGATTTCGAGCCAAACGAGTTCGAGCCAACGGGGTTCGACTGTATTTGTTATGCAATAATACACCTCATTGGGAATCAACTTGAACATAGTATAAATACCAACCATACAAGGACAAACACGACAAAGAAGAAGATTGGCGTCTTTCGCGTGGCGGGTTTTTCGATTTTTTTTTGGTTTGTTCCTGGTGTTGTTGTCGGCGTCGTTGCCGTGCAAAATCTTTCAGCTTCACCATCACTCAAATACGGTTCACGATAGGAACTCACAAGCAACTTTACACATATAACCTAGCGGCAATACGTGCATATGTAGGAAGGCACATAACTTTGGCTTTAATAGTTGTGCTCCTTGATCGACTGAAAAAATGTGTTGTTACACGCCTCTGTTGCTGTTGGGTTAAGAAAGGCGCGTGCAAATGTTTCTCTTCTTCGACCGATTGTTGAAGCTTTTTCCCATTCTTTGACTTCTTAATTATCTTTATTTTTATGTTGTTGTACAGCTTTGAACATTGAATGGTTAAAAGGCATGAACATATAAAACCATGTGTAACATTGCTTGAAAAACACACCATTGTGTATTGTTATTGGGGTATTTGCATTAGAAATACCTGGCAACCTTTACGTTTTTTATTTGTTTTTGGGATCTCATAGGGATAAGTGTTCCATAGATACCATAGGCAAATCATCTTTTCTTTTAAATATAATTTTTGTATTTTAATCTCATTGCGCATTGAATTGAAATTTATTAAAACTATCCAAAAAAAAGAGAGAAGAAAAAAACGTTTAAACAGTTTATATATCAGAAATCCAGTTATAATCGCGCATGGTGGCAGATATATTCAGCATGCTGCGATGATTCTTGCACTTGGCAGCGGTCGGCAGACTTATAGTTGGTCAAAGACATTATGTAAAGCTGGTTGTTCGGATGATAGGGAATATCAATAACTATAATACAATAAAAAGAAACAGGGAAAAGTCCATAAGTCGAAAATTCAAACATTTATGGTTCAATTTTGGCGTTCTATAGAAAAAAGAATTGACTTATCTCGACCGCATTTGGTGTTTGTTGGTGCATTCCTCAGAATCTACTTGCGAACAAATAATGAAAAATTTAAAAATTGTAATTGATTTTCAATAAAAAAATGCCAACACTAGGTGTATGCTACCTTTTACTACTGACACTAGTGTTACAAGTTAGCTTTGGTGAAACAGTACACTGAAATATATTTATAAAACAAGGTTTTGGTGCATCGTCATAATCGATCTTCGTAAAATAAATGAAAAGGAAATTTCAAAAATCAGCGATTTTCTTTGGACAACACAAAAAGTTAAACACAAAAATGCTATAATATGTCTGCCTTAAACAGATTTCATACTTCCAGTCGAGTGTGGAGATTTCACCCACCTAACATTTAGCAGCAGCAGACCTACCTATAGTGATGCAAAGACGCTGTGTAAAGCTGGTGGTTATGGCGATCTGGCCATCATTGACTCACAGGCGGAGTATGATAGAATGAAGGATTACTTTAACGTCAAATAGTAAGTTCATATTTATATTTTTGGTTTTATGGGATACAGATGCTGAAATTAAATAATAGAAATAAAAGGGCCAGGTCATGTTTTGGCACCGAAAATAAATGTTTCCTGTTATGCATCTGAAAATACTTATATTATAATTATTTTAGTCGTTATTACCGAAATTGCAGAAAAATACACCAAAAGTATAAAAAAACCTAGTTGTAGTGGAGAGCGAACACGTGCCGGTACAGTCAAGAAAGAAAATGAAACTAACACTTTATCCACCCGCCCACATGTACTCATATATTAGATTTCGGGTATTTTTAAATGCATTGGTAGCATTACTTGATAATAACATTCAACCAATAACGCTAAAGCCCTTTGCTGAATCGAGTTACTAAGGGTTTTCAAAATCGTGGACATCAAAGAGCATTTGTCAACATTTGTTGTAGGGTTCCAGTCGTCAATATCTTAGTTTTAAAACTATTGATTTGCCATACTTTATTTCGAAATACAAGTAATTTTCCCGTAGAAAGTACATTTTTACGAACCATGACATAATCCCTTTTAGGGATACAATACATGTAATTACAACAAGATTTTACTCAATTTTAAAATTAGAAATCCGAGTGTTTTGATTGGACAGTGTAAAAATATTTTACCAATGGACTGAATGGAATCACTGCATAATGCGTGTCTAAGGTCAAGGATAATAACCGCGGTATTTTGGGTACAACATTACTCGTTTGGCGAACCATCAACTGGTGGGGGTAAAACCCCCCTTCATTTTTCTAAGTCACACTTGCAGATGTGACGGGGTCAAACAATAATGCAGCAATTATAGAGAGAGGACTGACCTTTATAAACTAAACAATAACAACAACAACAACAACAACAACAACGATATTGAATACGGCCCCTGTTTGACGACAGAAAACTTATCTCAGTTCTGATCGTTCAAATAGGCTAAGACACATTTAATAACTAGTTTGTTTAGTGTTTTCCTACCGCAATTACGGTGTGGTCGGGTATGTAGTTTTTAACATTATAACCCCCTAATTCCGTAATGACAGTCGAAAACAAAATTATGGCCTCCGGAGGGGCCGAAACTACTCTTTCATGAGTCATTTTGGAAACGCTAAACAAGTAGTTTATTAATCATGGCCTGAGTTTTTTTTTGTAGTTTTGCGAGGAATCGCACCTTTTCCTCTTTCATCATACATTCCTGCACAGATTTTGCATTTCCGTATATTTTTAACCATATATTTTGATAAATAAAGTTTTCAATTGACGTCAGTTATTGTATTTATTTCGACAAACCTTTTCACAAAAAGACCGTCTGACGGAGCAATGTCAAAACATTATTTTGTTTATGTTTGTCGATGTGTTTGA
The DNA here is from genome assembly GCF_026914265.1 of Mya arenaria. NCBI lineage: Eukaryota > Metazoa > Mollusca > Bivalvia > Myida > Myidae > Mya > Mya arenaria. The sequence continues at coordinate 589,854 of NC_069130.1, forward strand.
GGAATCTAAGCACCTTATCAAACTCCGGTAAAAAACGCAGACGGGGCTCTTTAAGCGGCATAGACTGCCCTTTGTTTCATTTAAAATGGTATAGTAAAAGAAAAGTTATCTTTGTGTTAAGCAAAAAAATGCATTCCGACGTAGCATCTATGACGTAATTTATCATGTGGTATACACACACAGCTGTTCACCAGGTGTTACCCGTCTGACAGGCGTTTATCCCCGTAAAACCGTCGGGAGCTAAGCAAAGTCTTAATTAAATGCCTAGTTTAAGGAATGTTTGGCATGATAATTCCCTGTTGTGCATCTTCTGCTAATTGCACTGGTGTCACAGTATGGGCCAATTTCCTGTGTATTCGTTTATTGGCACAGGGCCATTTAGGGTCCATTTCCATAACAAAACCTCCCAAACTGCACAGCAGGATACTCAGATCAGAGATCTGATAAGAGGGATCAAGGCAAGTATATTAAGATCAATACACAGAGGTTGTGTACTATACACAGACTTTATTATTATTATTATTTTTTATTATTTTTTTTTGTGGGGGGGGGGGGCACTTATAGAATGCTTAAACTAGGCAATTGATACATGTTGTCACAACCAAGGTTGCATGGTTTTCTGTCTCCCGATGAGACATTTGTCGCTGTATTGACCCATGGTGAGGGATTGACCAATGAAAGTGACACTCGTATTTTAAAACCAAATTCTTAGTGATAAACCTTGAATTACTTACTACATAATGCATTTATGGAAGATATTAATTACTAATAACAAGATTGTAACCGTGTATTTAATAGCTGAAAACGCACACATATTAAATGACTGGTGGGTCCTAAAAGATTTACAGTGATAAACTATCGTCTCATGTGTTTCCTGTACCTTTCTGTCAAATTAGACACGGTATCCTTCCATTAGAACCATTGTTTTCGATATTTGAATGTTGGTCTCAGAGTCAGCTGATTTTAACATCAATGCCTTCACGTCAGTCATATAAAATAACCCACAATGTATCAGATCTCAATTGGTGGGAAAACTGCCCTTAAAGTCATTTTTCTAAAAGCGTTAGTAATGCTTTTAGCCATTACACATCAATGTTCGAGCATAAATATGAACAACTACGATCTGATCCTTTGTCAGCAGTCTAGTATCACTCGTTCCCAGACCTTTACGCAAAAATTGTCTCATTCAAATACAAGAAGTAAAAAATAAGTTGTTAAAACGACCAACCTATGAGAGTGCAGCTTTAAACCATCCCGGTAGCATGCAATCCTAAGACACCGTATGGAAGTGTGATAAGGGGTTTGCTCATTTTCGCGGCAAAATTGTTCTAGTTTCATGGTAGGAAAAAATGCATTCAATGCACCAATTGGTACTTCAAAACGTCAGCTATTGTCGCTGGACGGTTTTGGTGTCGATCTTGGAGTCGGTCTTGGAGTCGATCGTCAGGTTAATGCTGTTGTCGCAGGTTAATGCTGTTGTCGCAGGTTAATGCTGTTTTCTGCTCTTGAGTAATAAATTACCAACTTATTTCGATCGGGAGGCAGTCAGAATTTAGTATTTTTCCAGGGAGGTGGCGGGTGGGCGGTGGGGGTGGGTAGAACAATTGCAAAGAAACCATGGAAAACGAATTGATTTAAGCAAACATTTTTTTACACAAATTAAGAAATATAACGATTAAATAAGCATTATGTACACAGTATGCTGAGTCTTCATAGGTGTTCGGAATGTCCATGGATACCCAGAACCTTGCTATTTTACGTTGACAGAGAGTATGGATTCTTTCTCATGGTCAGAGAGCAGTTCTAAGAAATACATGTGGACTTGGTACAATTCCCAAACCCCGGTATATAAATGGTGCCAGGTACAATTCCCAAACCCCGATATATAAATGGTGCCAGGTACAATTCCCAAACCCCGATATATAAATGGTGCCAGGGACAAGTTAATTGGGTCAAGTAGCAGACTTGTTAAAACAAGGGGCGTTTTTGATGGTGATAAACTGGTTTCGGTTAAACATCGGTTTCACGAACTGTGTATTTGTTGTAACAGTTCCAAATGAAATGAGAACCAGTTTTTTCGTTTGTTTTACGAAAACCGAAACTTTTTTTTGAAACTATCGAAACTCTATCCGGAGGCGGTTTCGTCGGTCCGTGCCATCCCAAAACTACTTATTTTTTTTAAAAAAAAACCATGGCGGACAGGTGATCAGTGAACCGGATCGCTGTGTTGAGATTTAAGTTGTTTTGTTAAGTCGACTTTCTTTTTAAATATTAAAAAAATGTTGTTTTGCATTCAAGATATTAAGTCATTTCGAGATTTTCTGGGATTGTTTAACTGCACTAATTCATGGTTAATTATGTTAGGTCGTTGGAAGGAGTTACCACTTTGATAAATCTAAAGAAAAATATAGATTTTTCTGGTGAAATATTTCTAAATGTTTACAGGTTATATGACACCATAAGTAGGAGTTCATTGCAACCAAATTTCTTTGGCTTCGGCCAGTGATAAAAACTATTTAACATAAATGAACGAAAAAAGGTTTCAGGTAAGATTATTGCATTTCTAAATTGTGTTCTATATTTCAACTGAAAATCTGGCGTGAAATTAACTACAGTCGAAACTCACTTTGTCGAACTTCATTATCTCGAATTAGCGGTAATGTGGACCATTTTCCGAATATTTCGGGTTAAGTTAGACATGTTTTGTATTTCGGTTACACCGAATGCTAGTTATCTCGAAGTATCTCCCGAGGTCCCAAACAACTCGATATAGCAAGTTTGGACTGTATTTTGCAATCTTTCAAGGCTTTTGTTCGTATGTGTGTTTGTAATTTATGATATGGTTGGAAATTAAATAGCCACCATGCTTCCAGAGCCGGGTCTTTTACCGGACGAATCTTTGCGGTTGAAGCGTTTGTGTACATCCAGCAAATGAACATATATCTGAAATACAGTCAAACCTCGCTATGTCGAACTCTGTTATCTCGATGTTCTGGTTATGATGACCTTTTTTGAATGAGTTGAATTAAGTTATACATTTAATGTTTATCGGTTACATCGAATGTTCGTTATATCGATGTTTTTTCGAGGTTCCAACGACTTCGACATAGCAAGTTTTAACCGTGGTATAAATACAATGACGCTTTGCCAAATCCTCGGTCATACACTCTGAAAAAGTCGAGTCATTGGCTAAAAAAAAGAAGAATCGAGTCGCAGTATTTTACGTAGTTCGAAAAGAAAAGATGTTTCAAAAGATATTGTTTATTTACCTTAATAAATATGGTGGGCATTGAATACGCATTGTTACTTTCTTAAAATTGGTATTTGTTTTGTTGCTGAAAAATGTGTCATCAGTAGGCTTAAGCTCACAATTTTCTGCATCCCGTTGACCAAGATGGTGATGTTAATACAGAAAAAAGAGTGCTTGCATGTTCAAGTATCATTATTTTATTAAAAGATGAAAGAGAAGAAACGGGTGGTCTTTTTGCATAAAACTTAACTTAATTTGACACTGTATTGCTAAACATGATAGTTTCCAGTGTAAATATTGGAAAAAATCATTGCTTGTGGAACTATGTAAAGTGGTTGTTGGTAGCCGTATTCCGTCTTGACCAAAGGGTCATGTATTTCCACTCAATTTTGTGAGACGGCGAATTGGTCAACATTATGTTTTCTTGTGATTAAATTTTGTTTCTTGTTTCTTGGACTGGCCTTTTTGCTTGTCATATTTCAATTGTACTGTAAAGTGAAAGCCAGGTCAGTGTCTATATGCAAGAACAATCAGCTAAATGTACGTGGAGTTAGCAGCCTAGCGGCGTGAACTAAATTTGTTCTCTATTTTAAAGTTATTGTTCATGCATTTAATTGGGAAATATGATAAATCATTTTTTTTATATTTATAATTGTTTTGGAAAAGAACTCATATCAAATGCTTTGAAATAGGCAAGAATTTTAGGCCGCTAGGCACATGAGGCAGCTAGGCCGCCAAGCCGCTAACTATACGCCGCTAGGCCTCTAGACTTTACGTACACGGTTTTACGCAATGCTCATGTTCATTTCAGATCGTGGTCAGAGAATTGACATGTATTTTCCAGCCGATACTCAGTTGGATCATCATCATCATCATCATCATCATCATCATCATCATCATCATCATCATCATCATCATCATCATCATCATCATCATTACCACCATCACCACCACCACCACCACCACCAACAACAACAACAACAACAACAACAAAAAAACATCATTTTTATTATTATCATCATTATTATTGTTATTTTTATTATTTTTATTATTATTATTATAATAACTTATTTGTTTTTCACTCCGAGGTGTAATTTCCCCATAAGAGGTAGATTCATTCGCTAATTTTATCCATGTGATATTTTAAATTAAGGGTTTTCAACTTTCATATTTTACTTTTTAAACGTCAAATACCGCTTTATGCAGACTACAAAAGCAAGATTATATACCAAAATATATTTCAATCATGTGATACAATTGAAAGCGGATACATATTTAAAACAACAACAACAAAAAAAAACATGCATTTAAACGCATTTTGCAACAGTTATTTACAATCCAAAACGTTTATTTTTGTTAACCAAATGTTTTAAAATGTTAAAGCTGCACTCTCACAAATTTACCGTTTTTACACATTTTTTTATTTTTTGTCTTGGAAAGAGCAAACATTTGCTTAAATATCTGCAAACCAATGATAAAAGATTGCTTACAAAAGATCAGATCTCAGATTCTGTTTTATGTCTTAAACCGTTACAAACGGTTTAAGAAAAATGCATAAAACATCAATTTTTGAACTTAAATATAAAAATCTGCGATCTGATTTTTTGTCAGCAGTCTTATAATAACTGGTTTCCATTGGGCCGAATTCAGAACAACCACTCTCACTCACACTCAATGAGTTAATCCTCTGTCATCACATAACGGTCCAGGTATTTTCGAGTGAAAAGTATATCCGTATTCACAGGTGTGAGTGAGACTCAAGTGTTTTGCGTGAGTGGGACATTTGTGAGTGCTCGGCTAGGCCACTTGAACCGCCCTCAAGGATTGGTTGTGAATACGATTTGAACGAGTGTGAGGGATAAATGTACACGACAAGTAGAAAAGGTGAAACATATCAGATTTTGGAACAAATAAGGGACATCCTCGTTCCCAGAACATATTTAAGAGGCCGGGATAATCCATTGAAGTATGTGTGCTTCAAAAACGTTACATTCTATAAAAATCATTTTTTCAAAGAGATGCGCCAATCATATATTTGTTTTGTTTCGTAATGATCTTAAACGCCCAGCAAACTTGATGGTTGCGTTTCATCGATGGCTGCAAGAACATGCAGCTAAAAGTACTCGAAGTAAGCAGCCTAGCGGCATGAAGTTAGCGGCCTAGCGGCGTGAACTTGGCGGACTTAGCGGCCTAAATTTGTTCTCTATTTCAAAGTTATTGTTCAAGCGTTAAATTGGGAAATATGATAAATCAATGTTTTTTATTGAGTTTTCCTCTAAAACAATGCTAAAATAATGGTTTTCAATGCAAAATTCATCACGCTGGAGCATTTTTCCCCCCAAAAAGTCAATCAAGCATTCCAGTGGCCGAGTGCCGTGTAGTAAGCGGCCTAGTGGCCTACGATTCCCAAAACCTCAATCCAGCAGCCCCCCAAAAGGGGAAAATGCTGATATTCGCTAAAGGATGTGGATTTATGTATATAATATTTAATTTATCATTGTTTTGGAAAAGAACTTATATGAAATGCTTTGAGATAGGCAACAATTTTAGGCCGCTATGCACATGAGGCAGCTAGGCCGCCAGGCCGTTAAATATACGCCGCTAGGCCGCTAGATTTTATGTACACGGTTTTACGCAATGCTCATGTTCATTTAAGAGCGTGGTCAGAGAATTGATATGTATTTTGCAGCCTATATTCGGCCGGATCATCATCATCATCATCATCATCATCATCATCACCACCAACATTATTATAATAATAATAATAATAATAATAATAATAATAATAATAATTATTATTATTATTATTATTATTATTATTATTATTATTATTGTTATTATTATTATTATTATTATTATTATTATTATTATCGTCATCTTCATCCATTTTCCCCTAAATTTCTAAGTTGTTTTTCAATCCGAGAACGTCAAATACCGCTTTATGCAGACTACAAAAGCAAGATTATATACCAAAATATATTTCAATCATGTGATACAATTGAAAGCGGATACATATTTAAAACAACAACAACAAAAAAACCCATGCATTTAAACGCATTTTGCAACAGTTATTTACAATCCAAAACGTTTATTTTTGTTAACCAAATGTTTTAAAATGTTAAAGCTGCACTCTCACAAATTTACCGTTTTTACACATTTTTTTATTTTTTGTCTTGGAAAGAGCAAACATTTGCTTAAATATCTGCAAACCAATGATAAAAGATTGCTTACAAAAGATCAGATCTCAGATTCTGTTTTATGTCTTAAACCGTTACAAACGGTTTAAGAAAAATGCATAAAACATCAATTTTTGAACTTAAATATAAAAATCTGCGATCTGATTTTTTGTCAGCAGTCTTATATAACTGGTTTCCATTGGGCCGAATTCAGAACAACCACTCTCACTCACACTCAATGAGTTAATCCTCTGTCATCACATAACGGTCCAGGTATTTTCGAGTGAAAAGTATATCCGTATTCACAGGTGTGAGTGAGACTCAAGTGTTTTGCGTGAGTGGGACATTTGTGAGTGCTCGGCTAGGCCACTTGAACCGCCCTCAAGGATTGGTTGTGAATACGATTTGAACGAGTGTGAGGGATAAATGTACACGACAAGTAGAAAAGGTGAAACATATCAGATTTTGGAACAAATAAGGGACATCCTCGTTCCCAGAACATATTTAAGAGGCCGGGATAATCCATTGAAGTATGTGTGCTTCAAAAACGTTACATTCTATAAAAATCATTTTTTCAAAGAGATGCGCCAATCATATATTTGTTTTGTTTCGTAATGATCTTAAACGCCCAGCAAACTTGATGGTTGCGTTTCATCGATGGCTGCAAGAACATGCAGCTAAATGTACTCGAAGTAAGCAGCCTAGCGGCATGAAGTTAGCGGCCTAGCGGCGTGAACTTGGCGGACTTAGCGGCCTAAATTTGTTCTCTATTTCAAAGTTATTGTTCAAGCGTTAAATTGGGAAATATGATAAATCAATGTTTTTTATTGAGTTTTCCTCTAAAACAATGCTAAAATAATGGTTTTCAATGCAAAATTCATCACGCTGGAGCATTTTTCCCCCCAAAAAGTCAATCAAGCATTCCAGTGGCCGAGTGCCGTGTAGTAAGCGGCCTAGTGGCCTACGATTCCCAAAACCTCAATCCAGCAGCCCCCCAAAAGGGGAAAATGCTGATATTCGCTAAAGGATGTGGATTTATGTATATAATATTTAATTTATCATTGTTTTGGAAAAGAACTTATATGAAATGCTTTGAGATAGGCAACAATTTTAGGCCGCTATGCACATGAGGCAGCTAGGCCGCCAGGCCGTTAAATATACGCCGCTAGGCCGCTAGATTTTATGTACACGGTTTTACGCAATGCTCATGTTCATTTAAGAGCGTGGTCAGAGAATTAATATGTATTTTGCAGCCTATATTCGGCCGGATCATCATCATCATCATCATCATCACCACCAACATTATTATAATAATAATAATAATAATAATAATAATAATTATTATTATTATTATTATTATTATTATTATTATTATTATTATTGTTATTATTATTATTATTATTATTATTATTATTATTATTATTATCGTCATCTTCATCCATTTTCCCCTAAATTTCTAAGTTGTTTTTCAATCCGAGAACGTCAAATACCGCTTTATGCAGACTACAAAAGCAAGATTATAATTTATACCAGTACATATTTAAATCATGTGATACAATGGAAAACGGCTACATATTTAAAAAACAAAAACAAAAAAAACACTAACATGCATTTAAACTCATTTTGCAACAGTAATTTACAAATTTGTATTCATTAACCAAATGTTTTAAAATGTTTCAGTTTCAGAATAACAATTATTGTCATTTGTTTGTCGCCATATCTACCAATACGGCACTCAAATCGCAAATAAACATATGTTTACTGTAAACATCACCATAGTCGAACAGATAATCTGCTATGATCATGAAAACATGTATTTGTACTGTATTGGTCACTTGATGAAGTGGAGTGTTAGCGAGGCGTGTGAATACGAACAGATCACTTGAGTGTCACTCCCCCTATTTCACTCAAGTGACCACTTGAGTGTCCCGTACGGAAATGTGGTTGGAGTGTGAGTGAGAGTGGATGTTCTGAATTCGGCCCATTGATTTTCGCTAAAATTGGCTCGTTCCAATACAAAAAAATAAAAAGTTGTCAAACGTTCAATCTGTGAGAGTGCAGCTTTAAGTTTCAGAAAAACAATTATTGTCATTCGTTTGTCGCCATATCTAGCAATTAGGTACTCAAATCGCAAATGAACAGGTACACAATGTGTTTGTATTCGTACATTGACATAGCGGCCTTAAATTGTTTTCTACTTCAAAGCATTTATATATGAGTTTTCTTCTAAAACAATGCTAAAATAATTGTTTTTCTATGCAAAATTTATCACGCTAGAGCGATTTTTTTTTCAAAAGTCGATCAAGCAGTCCAGCGGCCTAGCGGCGTGAAGTTAGCAGCCTGATGGCCTAGCGGGCTAAAATTCCCAAAACACAATCCAACAGCTAATGTCAATAGAAATATCTGTATTTTACTGGCGTTGGCTGCTAATGTCAACAGAAATATCTGTATTTTACTGGCGTTGGCTGCTAATTTCAACAGAAATATCTGTATTTTACTGCCGTTGGCTGCTAATGTTAACAGAAATATTTGTATTTTACTGGCGTTGGCTGCTTATGTCAACATATATATTTTACTGGCGTTGGCTGCTAATGTCAACAGAAATATCTGTATTATTCTGGCGTGTTGGCTGCTAATGTCAACAGAAATATCTGTATTTTACTAGCGTTGGCTGCTAATGTCAACAGAAATATCTGTATTTTACTAGCGTTGGCTGCTAATGTCAACAGAAATATATGTATTTTACTAACGTTGGCTGTTCCTGTCAACATATAGATCTGTATTTTACTAAGGTTGGCTGTCGAAGTCGTTCGCATCTCTGGAAATACTTCGAGAAGGGAAACATTTGATAACCGAAAAATAAAACATATTTTATCTAACCCAACACATCGAACAGTATCATACATCATCAGAAAATCGAGATAACCGAGTTCGACATGGCGAGTTCCGACTGTATGTTTTATATTAAGATAATATTGTACTATTATCATTTGAATGAAGTTATATATGTATAACAAAACAAGAAAATGCACGTGCAATAATGAATTTGTAGCTATAGTCAAACCCCGTTGGTTCGAACTCGCTTGGGTCGAATTCCACTTTGGCTCGAACTGGATGTAAAGGACCGATTTCTTTATATTTAATATAATCGTTCCCGCTTGGCTAAATTTTCCGAGGCTCGAAGTATTTTCGCCGGTGCCTAGTCAACGGGGTCTTACTGTATGTGTGTTTTTGTATCTTCGTTCAATATAGTCATGTTAGAGCAAACATCAACTTTCTTTCATCGATTTATTGATGACTATGTACAAATCATGTCAAGAATTCCTCTACAGACCTGAAAAAGAAAAAACAACACAATTTAGATATGTAAATTATAACCAACGCAAATTCTGCATTTAAGGCTATACATGATAACGTTCCACGTGTCTCGGATGTAGGGATAATTATTTCAAACATGTTCGGTTAAGGGGTATTGTTTCTTTTTTAGATTTGTTTTCGTCCCTAATTCATTATAAAACAGAGTTAAGATCATTTTTCGGGATTTGCCAACACTATGGCAAACCTTAATTATACTCCAGATAAGGATTAAATTGGTCCAATCAAAAAACTCAGTTACGTTCACCGGTTCGAGGCGGTTACCCCAACAATGAGTTACCCAAGGCCAATACGTCTGTTTTTTGCTGACTGCTTCGAGGCGGTTACCCCAACAATGAGTTACCAGACGCGAATACGTCTATTTTTGCAGACCGCTTCGAGGCGATAACTCCAACAATGATTTACCCGACGCGAATACGCCTGTTTTCTTTGACCACTTTGAGGCAGTTACCCCAAAAATGAGTTACTAGAAGCGAATACGCCTGTTTTCTTTGACCACTTTGAGGCAGTTACCCCAAAAATGAGTTACTAGAAGCGAATACGCCTGTTTTCGCCGACCACTTTGAGGCAGTTACCCCAAAAATGAGTTACTAGAAGCGAATACGCCTGTTTTCTTTGACCACTTTGAGGCAGTTACCCCAAAAATGAGTTACTAGAAGCGAATACGCCTGTTTTCTTTGACCACTTTGAGGCAGTTACCCCAAAAATGAGTTACTAGAAGCGAATACGCCTGTTTTCTTTGACCACTTTGAGGCAGTTACCCCAAAAATGAGTTACTAGAAGCGAATACGCCTGTTTTCGCCGACCGTTTCGAGGCAGTAGCCCCAACAATGAGTTACTAGAAGCGAATACGCCTGTTTTCGCCGACCGTTTCGAGGCAGTAGCCCCAACAATGAGTTACTAGAAGCGAATACGCCTGTTTTCGCCGACCGTTTCGAGGCAGTAGCCCCAACAATGAGTTACTAGAAGCGAATACGCCTGTTTTCGCCGACCGCTTTGAGCCAACAATGAGTTACTAGAAGCGAATACGCCTGTTTTCGCCGACCGTTTCGAGGCAGTAGCCCCAACAATGAGTTTCCCGACGCGAATACGTCCAATTTCGTTGACCAGTTCGAGGCGGTACTCCAACATGATTTGATCAAGATGTGTTGCTTAATGTTAGTTTATCTCTCTTGGTTTGTGTCAATGTGTGACTTGTTCCATATGTGTTAGGCCTTGAATCTTTTGGCTACTGGACTTGTCCCTGTATTTTCCATTTGTAGTAATCAATACAGCATTGGTCAAGCCATACGTCTGACCTCTGCACACCAACCCATTGACATACTGTCATAACACTATTCAGAAAATAATACTTAATAACTATTTTTGCAAAACATGTTTCGGATAACCGCCTTAGAACGGTCAGCGAAAACAGAAGAGACCACTGGGGCTCATACATGGTTTTGGAGATATCAACCCATCAACCTAACACGGTTGTCCGGTTCGCGCAGTGGTTGCCACACTCGCTTCTGGCCAAGGCGACCCGGGTTCAATTCCCGGCCTGAGCGCATGTGAGGTTAATGGGTTGATATCTCCAAAGCCGGACAAGTAGGTCTTCTCCGGGTACTCCAGTTTCCTCCACAACACAAGTTCACACTCTCTAGCAACATCGTGCCAACGAGAATGACTTAGTATAGGTTATTATAACTTTCTTCACAATCGTTGTAAAATATATAATGTTTAAACTAAACTCACATTCATCATTATATTAATATGTCTAGAAAGATCAAGTACAAATGAATAATCAAAGTAAAACAAATCTTTACACACATATCAAACTTACGGAATTGACAGATGTAGGGGAAAGACAGGACTATGTCGTAGGATATTCCGTCACAGTCCATATCGTCCCATTGGCCTTGACGTGCTTGGACGAACACTCCACAATCTTCCGTGCTGTGGTACTGGTCGATGAAACGGCCCGGCATCCGGTTAAAGTATGTAGCAGGGATACCTGGGTAAATGGAAAGTGTTGATTGTTAATTAGATCGTTAGGTATGTTAATGGTCCGCCAAACCTTCGTCAGCCGAAACTTCGTCCTTTCCTTAATGTAAACTTCATCAGTTGATTGCTTAAGGTCAGACATCACGAACTATTTTTCGATGTATTCTATAGTCAGTTAACCAATTTGCATACAAGATAACACTGATTTCTAGTACTTCACGACCCCAACACTTTATATCGAAAGAAGGCTCCACTTGTGTTATTAACGTGGAACAGCGATAAAAAAGTAAAGTTTCTCGCAAGAAAAATAAAATTGGTTGAACGTAACCACTGTGTTTTCAGTAAAATGACAATATCCGGTATACAAGGACAAACAAAAGGATGAAAATGTTAATAATAAAAGGTAGATAAAGTAGATCTTGCATGTTCAGCGTGTTTTTTTAAATCACAGTCCATTTAGCTTCAGAACCTATAAATATGGAAGGTAGCCAATGGTCTGAGATGGAATAACCGTGCTTTGACTCACTGTCATGTTTCGATTAAAATAAATAAGGCATGCAACAATGAGTAGGCACTTTCGAATTGGTGTAATTTGCCCTATAGGATATTTGATGATTCATCTTTAATACATAAAAACAATCATTGTGGATATTTTACTGATGAGAAGGGTAGCGCGGAAATAATCCTTCCACACACGATATCGTTATGGCCATTATCATCAATCGGCCATTTAAAATAAATAAACTACAGTCATCACCCACCGGAGTCCCATTGCCACTTCTCCTCCGAGGTCCGGTCATGAAGTCCGATCCAAACTGGTTGAACGTATGGAATTTTCGTCAGCATCTTGTACGTGAAGTCGTTTTTGCTCTGACTATCAATTGACAACAAATGGCCGTTCCTTCTTGCACAGTCTTGTTTGGCGTGCATCCAGGACTGTTTGGTGTCTATGAACTGGTAGCAGTACACTCCGTCGGTGGAGACGTGCGTAGGGTCGGGGTGGCCAAGACGCACCAGGCATTTCCCCATCGATGACATAGCTAACACATTAATATAGCAAATAACACAGTTTCAATGTATAAAGTAATAGCTTATCTTCTTCAAACATCAGTCTAGGATTATAAAGACAAGACGTGAATAGAAAAGTGGTTGTTAAAACAAGGTATTTATAACTCTATGAAAACTACAGGGACAAGCTTAGTAGTCAAATAAAAACTCAAATAAAGGTTTAAGACAGGTTATTTCCAACTGATTTATATTTGTTCTGAAATAGCGTTGTCTTTAAACAAAACGATACTTTAACTGTTATATTTCCAAAGATATTCTACCATGGTTCTTGTACAATATTGGATTAACCCGGTTTTTAAAAACAACACAAATGTGTTGTTATGTGTTTCTTGTGTCGGACAAACAATATTTTGTTAGTCTTATAGGAATACCTGGAGGAAATAATACGGTTTGAAAATCTTAAAAATATACAAAATTGCGGATATATCACCACATGTTTAAAATACAATTGTATTTGACCCCAAGAGTTTTAAGGTTTGTAAGTATCGTATATCTTTAGCACAAGCAATTGTTTCAACTGTGTGGCTACACTTTCCGAATTTAAGATGCATATACAATGAATAAATTCCTACCAATTTCAATATTTTACCTGCAGTAGTAGTCCGCCGAGTTGATGTTGTTAGCATTGTGGTTGTTGTTGGGGGTATTGTTGTCGGTCTTGGTGTCGTTGTCTTTGTAGTTGTTGGACCTTGTGTTGTGATCGTCGTTCGTCTTGTTGTTGTTATTGGTTGTTGTGTTGTTTTCGCTGTTGTTGGGGTTGTTTGTTGTCGAGTTGTCGTTCTGGGTTTTGTTGCGGCAGACGTTTGTTTTTGTGTGACAGTTGTTGGCGAAGCTGTGGAAGGAATGGTAGTGGTTGAGTGATGACTTGTGTGTGGCTTGGTCGAGTGACTACCAGTGGTCTTGGTAGACACAATCGGGGCTGTGGCTATAGTATAGAAATGAACCTAAATATGGTTTCGAGCTCCTAATATCATTACCAATTCATTGTAGTCTTTTGAATTGTACGTTCGAATATTTATAAAAAATGTTAAGAAAGTGAGAAATTAACTTATGTTTCAATTTCATTTTTATAACGAGCAAAGTGAATGCTGTTTTTGTTATTTTCAAAACAGTAATTCTGCAAAACATGCATTTTATTTTGGATTCTAATTATTTTAGTAGAAACACGATGGTTACTGATCAGATACTTTTCACTCTTTATTTCTCTCACATTGTGTTGTTGGCGTTGTTGGTTGTGGCGTTGTTGTTTTCGTTGTTGGTAGTGGCGTTGTTGTTTTCGTTGTTGGTAGTGGCGTTGTTGGCATTGGTGTCTTTGGTGTTGTTGGTATTGCTGCTGATGTCGTCTTTACTGTAGGAGACAATATTATATTGTTAGTTTTCGATCAACAGAAACTAACTGTTGAGTATTGTTAATTGGGACTTTATTCTTGCAACGCGAACGAATTAAGCGAATGGCGAATTTAGTACTTTTATGATAAACATAAATTAAAGTTGGAACAAATAATACATCATACAGTAGCAGTTATCTTTATTTAGTTAACGTTAATATAAAATATGGGTTAGTGCCGTGGACGAAGAAAGTTCATCTTGCAAAGCGTAAGCATTTATCGGGTGAGCAAAAGGCCAACCTGATAAATTCTGCAGCCGATCAAGATGGACTTGTGCCATCCATGGCACTAAACAGTTATTATATTTATCCTGTCACATACATGTTTCATATATAAAAAGTCATTTCAACAAAATTCCAAAAAAACCTCACATTTTAAATATATTAATATCACTAAACATATGAAATGATACAACTTGGCAACTTTGACAAACAAAATGTAAGATTGATCACTATATAAATAAGTCACGTATCTTGCATGCTTTTAACATACTTTTCTTAACATAGTTCAACTGAATGTAGTCCATTTACAGATTCACGTGTTTTCAATATAAATAACGCCATTTCAGGTTCCCGGTTTAGGGCCATGAATCAACTCACTGACATTTCAAAAAATCTGTGCATTCAGGTCAAATGACTAACTAACTGGATATAAAACAACACGTGAACAACTTAAGTTGAACTGTATTATCATCCTTTTTTTCGGGTCGACTTGTATGCAGGATGAAACTTTAAATAAAAATGAGTGTTAAATAATAGAATGGAAAGTACAGGGACAAGTCATATAGCTGAAAGTCTACCCCCCCCCCCCGGTTAAGGCGTCTTTTTATTCCGTCGATGTCTCTTTATAGACAGTAAGACCGCGAATTGTAATTTTTTAGTTTTATCTTATCATAACATGTACATGCTAGGTTTATTCCTAAAACTTACTTTTTTAATACTAAAAGTAAAGCCATATCTGATCGTATAGCTCTGTCAAATAAATTGTAAACCCTTATACGTAAATAAGTTTATATTTGTAAGCCCTTATATGTAACCCTTATATGTAACCCTTATATGTAAACCCTTAAATGTAAACCCTTATATGTAAACCCTTAAATGTAAACCCTTATATGTTAACCCTTATATGTTAACCCTTATATGTTAACCCTTATATCTTAACCCTTATATGTAAACGCTTATATTTTAACCCTTATATGTTAACCCTTATATGTAAACCCTTGTATGTAAACCTTTATATGTAAACGCTTATATTTTAACCCTTATATGTTAACCCTTATATGTTATCCCTTATATGTAAACCCTTATATGTAAACCCTTATATGTAACCCTTATATGTTAACCCTTATATGCAAACATCTAATATGCAAACCCTTATATGTAACCATTATATGTAAACCCTTATATATAAGCCCTTATATGTAACCCTTATATGTTAACCCTTATATGACAACCCTTATATGTAAACCCTTATATGTAAACACTTATATGTTAACATTTATATTTAAACCCTCATATGTAAGCACGTATATGTAACACTTATATGTAAAATCTTAAATGCAAACCCTTATATGTAAACTCTTAAATGTCAACCCTTATATGCAAACATCTAATATGCAAACCCTTATAATTATGTAACCATTATATGTAAACCCTTATATGTAAGCCCTTATATGTAACCCTTATAGGTAACCCTTATATGTAACCCTTATATGTTAACCCTTATATGCAAACATCTAATATGCAAACCCTCATATGTAACCATTATATGTAAACCCTTATATGTAAGCCCTTATATGTAACCCTTATATGTAAGCCCTTATATGTAACCCTTAAATGTTAACCCTTATATGCAAACATCTAATATGCAAACCCTTATATGTTAGCCCTTATATGTAACCCTTATATGTAACCCTTATATGTAACCCTTATATGTTAACCCTTATATGTTAACCCTTATATGCAAACCCTTATATGTAAACCCTTATATGTAACCCTTATATGTAAACCCTTATATGTAAACCCTTATATGTAACCCTTATATGTAACCCTTATATGTTAACCCTAATATGTTAACCCTTATATGCAAACCCTTATATGTTAACCCTTATATGCAAAGCCTTATATGTAAACCCTTATATGTAACCCTTATATGTTAACCCTTATATGTAACCCTTATATGTTAACCCTTATATGTAACCCTTATATGTAACCCTTATATTAAACCCTTATATGACAACCATTATATGTAAACCCTTTAATGTAAACATTTAATATGAAAACCCTTATATGTGAACCCTAATGTACTCGGGACTACCTAGATCTATTGCTGGAATGTTTCCCTGGCATGTTTGTATCTGTATGTCAGTGTTCTTCACGATGTAGCCGTACTGAAAATGAATACAAACATAAGTTGATAATAATGTATTCATGGTTGAATGAGAATGTGCAGTGTCTATTTATTAGCGATTGTCATCTGTTATCTGTAACCGGTAACTTAAGCTACTTAGCTGTATTCCATCTATTGTATATATACTTGGAAAAGAAAGACCTTGGACATGGGTTTAAATTGAGTTTTTAAACTTCGGCTGGATCCTGTAATTCAGTTTGAGTTTCAAAATAATTTTCCAAGAAAGGGTTCCGACCCATAATACAACGCAAGAATAAAACAAACAAAAACATCAGAAGATATGAGTTCAGCTTTCTATCGATTAATTAATAATTATTCCTCAACATTTTGTTTCATAATAATATCAATAACATATATAGTTGTTGTTTTTTATTTCAAACATTTCATGAACTAAATGGCATATATTTTGGAATTCATTTTCACCATTGTACGATGAACAGATACAAAATTGTGATTCCTGTCTTAAGTGTTGACATTGAAAAAACGTGGTGTTCTTGTTTCACAGTTTTAATTTCAAAATTTACAAAACAATGTCTACATATTGTATCCTCTCATGGAGTCTCCAAATGACGACCAGGGCTGGTATTCAGCATTGAACTTACGTTAATCTTATGGTCATATATCATTGACTTTATTTACTCTATTGGTCAGTATTTAATAACAAGTAATCCGATTAGCTTCATCGTTCTTAGGTCCAAAAGACCAATATTGAATATCAGCCCAGAGTTTCAATAAACAATTTATGGACAGAAAATTGAAATCTCGCTAACGATTTCCTGACATGCAACATTTCTTAGTATTCTCCTGGATTAAACACGGATTTAAAATGTTTATATGCGTCAGAGCCGAGTGAACATCTAATATTAATGAGCCTTTAAGAATCTAAGAGCCTTTTATAGTTCAAAACTTCAAATATATTAAAAGTTCTTTGACAACACAGTCATTTTTAACTCCCTGGCTAAACCCAACAAATCCAAAAGATCTTCACAGAGGTAACTCAATTATTTCTTCAAAATGTCTTTATACATGAAGTAGCAATTTCTTAGAGATGAATATTAATTGCATCAGTATCAGACACAATTGACCTGATGATCAATATATAAATTCAACTGCCACATTCTCCTAATGCAACACAATTCTTAACATGATTATTTACCCATACATGATTTTGTTTTTATTTTTATGACTTTTGTACCTGCATCAAATAGGGCTTTGACGCTGAATATACGTAATGAATAGTAACTTATGTAATAATTTGGCCATATATGTTTCAATAATAATTTTAACTGGTGGATATTTTCTTTGAAATATTTAAAAACAAATGAGTTGTCGAAGGGCTTTTTTGAGGATGTATATGTGATTTCCATTTTCTTTCGTTTTTGAAAAAGTTCAGTGTTTCTAATAAACGTCAAAACTCAGCTATTAAAATACGTTGTTGTAGCCTGCACCAGACTAACGATATTAAATTTCATTAAAATCAGGTCTGTGGCAATTAATTTGGATTTTATTTTTAATTTTGTTTACTAGAATTAATAACAATCTCCAAGGCAAAGCTTGGTTGTCCGGTTAGCGCAGTTGTTGCCCACTCGCTTCTCACCAGGGCGACCCGGGTTCCATTCCCGGCTTGGGTTCATGTGATTTTGGTTGGTGGTCACTAAGCCGGACACGTTGGTTTTCTCTTGGTTCTCCGGTTTCCCCCACCACACAAGACCACACTCTCGCGCGACTTTCTTCACAATCATTGTAAAATATTAAATGTTATGTTTAAACTAAGGCTCGATTGCATCAATTAAAAACAAACGTGTATGATAAAAATCGTATTGCATTACCTCTCATGAATATCATCTATATATAGATTCTTCCTTTTTTATACAGATGTTTAATCACCATAGAAGAAAGGTTAAAGTGTCTCTGTACTGACCTTATTTTCGTTTCCAATGACTGCAAACTTCGGGTCGATTCCTGGCAGGTCATAGAACGGTTTACAGTCGAATTCGTACATATACCCGTCCACAGTCGAACTCTCGTCTGGTGTCGCGTGAATTGCCGCCTCCACCTAAAGGTTAAACACGACTAATGTATTTTTGTCATTACACTCGGAACATTTCGGCCATTTTCCATCGGAAACAACTTCGGATATATGCCGGTACATCAGTAGAAGTAGTTCGTAAACTGTAGTAAAGTGTATGAATGCATGAATAATAAAGATCCCAGGAAAACTCATTAAGCTTAACCACTGGATTGAAATTACTACGCGATCTATTTGCAGCGTACTAAAATGTTAATATTTCGGATATTGTAAACCGTCCATGTACATTCGATGTTGTTTTCGACACAGTGGCTTGATGACAAAGGCTCATTAAAGTCACAATAAAAAAATTCAACTAGCCAAAATTATATTTTATGCATACTTGAACATGTATATCATCAATATTATACATTGCCATAAACATAAAATGAGATGAGATGAGAGCCTTTGTCATCAAGCCACTGTGGTTTTCGATGTAAAATAGCCGAGGTGATCCGAATTGTTATTGATTATCAAGAGTTATCTAGAGTCCGTATTCTATTCAGTTTCATACGTCTCTTAATCGTTAGAAACTTCTTCTCCTTCATATTATTAAAAAGGCCCCCTTTATTTATTTATGACATTCAAAAATTAGCATTTCTGAGTCTGAATCTCTCAGTCAGGGTCAAGAATATGGGTTCTGACATAACTTACTGATCAATGCTTATCAAGTTATGTTTTGCTATGCTATCTGTACAAGTGGCGTTCAACCATTTACTATTAAGTATGTTATTCACCGCATCACATTTTGAGAAACTCGGTTTAAAACATTTAGTAAAGTTTAACCTGGTAAGAGCAAAGACATGGGTAGTCTCCCTTTGCAGACCCGAGGAGAAGGGCAAGGACAAAACACAATTGGTCCCATTGTACACCAAAATGATCTGAAAAGGAAACGTGGAATAGATATAAATTATAGTGGCTTAATGTTGATACTTGTTTGTGGTTTGATCACCTTGCAATTTCGATATCAAAGAGTGAAATAATTATAAATTTAGTGTTTTAAGATGCATTTTCGGAAAAAAAAATATTTTTCCAACAACATGAGCGAAGTCTTTTCAGTAGTTGTTTGAAACCAGTGTCAGCTGACGTTTCATGGATTCAAGAGAATTTCATAATGTTAGATATCACCATTGATCAAATCGATGGCCTAGAGGAAGGCTGTTGTATCGCCTCCTTTTGCTTTATAGAGTTGACAACCTCAATATCCAAGGAACCGGACAAAATACTTCGAGCCATTCGAATATCGAGCCAAACGGGAATGCTTACAAAGAGTAAAACATAATCGGTCGTTTACATTAAGTTCGAGCCAACGAGGAAATCGAACCAAACGATATCGAGCCACCGGGTCTAAAGACTTAAAACCGTCCAGCACTAAGTCCGCGATACGTATAAACGTGTATGCAAAATATCTCTTCATTAAATTGAATTGGTTTTAACCGACCTTTTTTAGCAACAAGAAAGAACCATGCTTAAGAATTAAAATTAACAAGTTAAAATGCATGTATATATATTACTGACGGCAAAATTCAAAAACAATTACCTTCTTATAAGTCAATTCTCAATGTTATCCTACATAACTCCACTTAAGCATCGGCGCTATCTATATTTGTGTTAAGAGATAAGACGTCAAGTTGGAACAGTACTTAAATAGAACTAGGTTTTGAAGCCGCACTCTCACAGATTTACTGTTTCGACAAATTGTTTTATTCTTCATCTTAGAATGAGCCAAATTTTGCGTACATATCTGAAAACAAGTGGTATAAGACTGCTGATAAAATATCAGATTGCAGTTTTTCATATCTAATTTGAAAATGATAATATGATGAAGCCTTACTAAGCTTTAAGAGAACATGGACATAAATATGAAAATCTGCGATTTGTTTTTGTCAGCAATCTTATATCACTGGTTTCTATGCATTTTCGCCAAAAAAGGCTTGTTCAAAGACAAAAAATGAAAAGCTGTCCAAACGTTCAATCCGTGAGAGTGCAGCTTTAAATGTTAACGGTTGTTATATATATATATTCTTTTTTTTAATTAGTATGTAGAAGACCTGCGATATTTCAGTACAAGATACAAGATGCAAAATACATAAATCTTTATTTAAGTCGGGTATATGCTAACAAGTAACCATAGCTCAATGAGCTATTTTCCGACATTAATAACAAACATACATAACATATCAAAAAAATATCATTGCTTTAGAAAAAAAAACGCATATAAAAATGCTCTGAAATAGCACATCTATACGGCCGCCTTGTTTATGTATGAATAAAAAATATTAATTTACCATTGTTATCCAAGAAAATGTATGAACAATTCCTTCGAAATAGAGAAAAAATAGGCCGCCATGCCGCTAACTTCACGCCGCTAGGCCGCCATGCCGCTAACTTCACGCTGCTAGGCCGCTAGACTGCTATCTTCACACCGCTAGGCCGCTAACTTCACGTACACACAAGAAAATAGTTGATGCATAGCATCAAGTCGGCGCAATGAAAAAAGAAGAAAAACGTGCATGCAGATAACCAAAAATGGTTATTATTTCAATGATAATATTTTTTATGTTGGGTGTACGTATGCTCGAATGACATTATGGTTAATAATATTGTTACAATAGTTTAAGCCCGGAATTATATATATTCTGTTGTTTTTTCCAAGCTAATCCTTCGGTTAAAACTAAAGTACAACAAAAATATACATACGTTTCTTCGGAAGAAATAGAGTCAATGGTCTAATACAAAGATTTCAATAGCATGAAATTCACCTTTTACTTGTACCGGCATGTTATGTGATTCCTTGCTTTATCAGGGTGAGGAATCACGTGACTTCAACGGGGTTCTCACATGTGTCACCACGGTTCAAAACCGATGTAAACAAGCAAGAAAGTGATAGTAATTCCTAAATTACTTTTTTAGAGAAAAGATAGGAAAATATTTCTTAGCCTATAAAAGACTATATTTTCTACTTCTACACTTGTAAAATATTTAAGATTTGCTTGTATCTTAACGATGCAATCCTTGGCCAAAATTTTAACTCGACGGAATTTTGTAAAAGGATGCTACGCTGTGTGCGCCGTGATTCTTTGTTTTGTACATATTTCTTAGTCATTTGTAATAGTTAAGAAATCAGACATGCGTTAAAAAGTTAGTTTTGCTCATTACTTTCATAAAACAAATTGTTCGTTTAATGTTATTTTAGTTTTTTCAATAAATATCAAATTTTCAAGAAGTGCTGTTGTAAACGTGAATGTTGTATATGCTGTCGTTAACGTGAACTACTTCCCATCTAAATAAAGCTGACTAAATCGGTATGCTTAACAAACTTATCATAACATGCTCAGTTTATTCTATTTTATGGTTTGCATTGCCCTCTCATTTGTGTCGAGAATGTATAAAACCTAAAACTCTGATTCATGGTATGAATTTACACCAATTTGATCGATTTGAAAATTTATGTTGCCTGAAGGTCATCAAAAGGAGACTTCCAAATACTCAGTATCCCTCTCTCGTTTCACCAAATGTTTGCAAAGATGGATAAATTAAATGGATGAAGTAATAGATACACTAAAATGGAAGGTAAAATACACTTCAGCCAAACCCGTCTCATGTACGATCCAAAGTGAAAGAAATTCAACAGCCAAGAAACGACAAATAACAATCACAATACAGTAACAAAATTGCCATTCCTAGAGGTTAATTGTAAAACTGCCCACGCTCCAAATGATCAAAATATCATTATCCATAAGAAATCAGAAAATAATAAGAAGCACTGACAAAGAAATTGATTACCATGAAACTGACCTTCCCTCGTAAGATGATAATTTGTATCTTGCAATGCCTTTCGTGTAAAAATGTTCATCACAACCCGAGCCAAGCGTGTTATTCGGAAACAAGGTTACAAAGTTTTCACTTTTCAAATAATACCATATGACAATGTTTCCATTGTGCTGCAGGCGACGGTCTTCAACAAGGGATACAAGTTTGTGATGACAATAGAATGATAGTTCATTACGGGTATGTTTTTATCTTTAGCCATGAGAACGATAAGGATTTCCAGCGTGGCCAAATATTTGAATCTACTTATCTGGAGAGGGGGGGGGAGGGAGAGAGAGAGAGAGAGAGAGAGAGAGAAATAGATAGCTTTAACGCCATAGAAGAAAATGTAACCAACCAGACACCTTAAATAGAATCACAAGCCTCGAGTTGTGATAATAAAGTTTCATAGTTTATTCAAATGCATAAAGGCCATAGGCCCATGAACATACACCAGTGGAATTCATAATATATAGAACTAAATGCACTTCTATCTATCGATCGTAGGTCACAATATATTTTAGTACACGTGTACTTATCAATACTAACAAGGTACTTTCGAAACACAAATTAAACATAGACAGTACACATAAAATATAATATAACCATAATGAGGTGACAGTGGTTGCACACCTCATTTAAATGAGTTATTTAACATCATCATAAATACAACAGGGACTCTCAATTAAATGTTTAGTGGATAAACATTGCTATTTTCCTTTGAATAGTCTTATTGGTATTTGTAAGAGTTCAACAAATTTGGTTATATTTGGTCTATTTATATAGTATTTATGTATGTAATGTCTTCTAAAATAACTAAATAAAGTACATTCAAACTAGAAATGACATTCAACTACTATTTATGGCAAACTTGACTTTTCCTTTCATATTCAGATATAGGAGTAGGTTTGTGCCATCTCCGGCCTCAGTTTCTTACCTGTGTGACGAAAGTCTATGTCTCGTCAATGCTTTCCTAAATTTAACTCTATTAACAGCAAAAATTGGCTGTAACTTAAAGTCTGCGAACAATACAAACGTTTTGGATCCAGATGAATTAATAAATTCGGCAAACCATTTTTGAACATTTACATGTTAGTCTCTGTTATAGTTCACATATACATACATATTAAAATCACCAACATTTTGAAATAACCATGCATCATGAATACCTAGTGATTGTAATATATCTATAATAACGTTTGCCCATGATTAGCAATTTGGCAATCTTTCTAAATCTCTATACGATTTAATATCATCACATTGTAAAATCTTTAACAAATAATTAATAACATTTACAATTCCTATAATTAGTAATGGTATTCTACCAAGTTCTCTATGCACAAACTTGCTCTCAGTTTGGGTTCTAAAACCCAGTAATTCTTTACAGAACTTGGAATAAACTCGTTCTTACTTAATGCTATATTGTAGACCCACAACTTCACAACTATAGTTTAAAACAAGATACATGTATTTATCAAACAAAGATAAATAATGGCATGTTGCTATACCAGGAAATTTAACTAGGTCTGAATTAAGCTTGTAAAAAGTCTTCATAGCCAAGTGTCCAACGTTGTGCTAAATGACCAGTGCTAAATACTATTCCTAGATAAGTAATTTTATTCACAATTTCTAACTCAAGTCAATGATACAAAAATATTAAATTTCGCCTAACGTTTCAGCCTTTTTAAAAAAATATTACCTTTGTTTTATTTGCATTTACACTAACATTTCTGTAAAATGTATAGCTATAACAGAATCTTTAACAACAACAGGTTATCTTGTAACTCACTTTCAGATTCTGATAAAAACGAGTGCCCTAAATACGTTTCCTTTTTGAAAAAAACACTATACCTACTAAAAAACTCAGATAGTTTTGACATTTGTGTACACATTTCCGATGTAAAATGTATTCAAATATGTACGAAGGGCAAGGCCGTGCCAAACAACAATGGTACATGTATATGATTATATTTCTGTAAACAACAACATGACTTTACTTATGTAATATGCAAACATATATCAAAGAAATTGTTATTGCATCCAGTACATACGTAACTTAGAAGGGTTGAATTTTTACATTATGAGCGCGACGTTTTGAATCATTTCACTCAAAGGGTTTGTCTTATATCATGAAAAGAAATAAATAGTTTATAATGACGTCATATACAAATAAAATGGATCCAATCAGCAACACATGTAATCACTATTTATTTTTTTCAATAGTTTAATGATTAATTGTGCATTTAAACGTACTTCAATCACTTCTTGACTGTTAACTTTCTTTTACCGGGGAATGTACATGGAACGGAGTTGGCTGGAGTATATCTGGTCTTCCATTTGAATGTTCCATCACTGCATCAATTGAATTTATCCATCTTTTTTCAACATTTGGTGAAATATATGAGGGTTGACTCCTTTTCTTACAGAGGGACAATGGATAATTTGGACGTATCACCATGACGGCCTACCTGGAACATAAATTTAACATTTTTAAATCGATCAAATGGATGGATATATATTCATTTCATGAAAGTAATATCATTTGGAATAATAGTTCAATGTTGAATGCATTATCATCACAGATGAGAGAGTAGTTCAAACTACTTATCAAATAAAATAAGCATGTTATGAGAAGATATCATGAAACAACAGCAAATATAAAATTTACGTTAACAACAGCGTTTCTTGAAATATCGATACTCATTAAAAGAACTAAAATAAATTTTACAAACAATTCGTTTAATGAATGAAATGAGTAAAATGAACATTTTAACATAGGTATGAGTTCTTAAATATTACTAATTACTAAGAAATGTATACAAAACAAAGACTCACGGCGCACAAAGCGTTGCATCGTTCTACAAAATCCCGTCGAATCGAAATTTTGGCCAAGGTTTCCATCGTAAATATACAAGTAAATCCAAAATATTTTACACTTATTGAAGCGGTAAATAGCAGAGTCTTTTATTGGCAAAGAACTGTTCTTATCTTTTCTCTCAAAAAAGTTATTTAGAAATTACTGTCACTTTCTTGCTTGTTTACATCGGTTTTGAACCGTGGTGACACATGTGAGAACCCCGTTGAAGTCACGTGATTCCCCACCCTGTTTATATTTTGTTTAAGTTTTTGTAACACGTTTCACTCATATGAGTATATAGAACGGGGAAAAAATACTATACATCAAGAGGGAATTATCTGAAGTTCATTCTTGCGAATGACATTTTCAAAACAGCAATAAAGCTCAAGGTTAATTTTTCAAAACTCGGCATTTTTGCTGTCACCAAGGGATATTACTGCGAATGAGGTTTACAAACATAAAGGATATTGTAATAGTACCGTGTAACCTTCATCTATTTGGGCGGAAGTTGATATCAATCGGAACACCTCGGCCTGTATCTATCTCGGAGATGGACGAGTTGTTATGATTGAGTTGGTATTAAAAATTAAAATTTTCAAAATGATAGGCAGGGCTATTATGATTTAAGGTTTCATTATCAATTAAAGTGTAAACTTATATAAAACATACTAAAATTCATATTTTATCATGCAACGTGGAAACTATTGAAAGCATTATTCTGCAATTTATGAACTAGTCCCTAAGTTGGAATATTTCTAAAGTAATATCAAATATAGTCGGCGCATTTCTGGGCGCCGACTAATTAATTTAATTAAAGGGTGATCTTTCTCGAATGACTAGAACGATATTTTAAGTTACGGGGTTGCATGTTTCCTGGCTGCGCGGGCAATCCACACGCGCACGGTTCCTCTAATTGGCATATCACTGTAAAATGGTTAGTTCTTTCAAGAATATAAGTTAATGGATCGTATACATTTAAAGCAGCAAAGGTGTGAGCAGCATTATGTACATGAAAAGTTGGTAAAAAAATAATACAGCTTGCTAGATAACAATCTTTAGTATTGCTAAGAGGAGATACTTAATGTATCATGTAATCTAAAATACTACTAGATTTGGTTGATATTATTAGAAACAGTAGCGTACACAGGCGTGGTTGCTCCTATGGGTCAACCTACAGGTAACCAACCAAATATCTGCCCGGTCACCGTCCTGACAATATCATCATCTATCCCTTTGTAACAACATTAAATCGTAACACCTTAACAAATAGACTGACATCAATATTCAACTAGAAAGAAAATTGCAATGAAAAGAAGTTTTGCAGTTTGGCCTTTTGAGCCTGAAATCGGACATGATACTGTTCGTTATCACGGCCTAGACTTTCATCAAGGGAAAAACGGTTTTGATTGAAAGGAAAACGTTATGAACATATGGCGTTGGTAGGAAGGTAACGTAGAGGCGTTATTTCCTACTGTAAGTACGAATGTAACACACTGTTGAGCAATTATCACCACAATAATCCAATAGTGAGCGATTTTATCCAATGTGCGAATCAATCGATTTTCCTTTCAAGCAGTAAGAAATAAAATACTATAGGTGTTTCGCAATAGCGTATATATACCTAGAGGGGAAGCCGTCAGTTAAGGATTAGTCAATCTTTACGATTTATACATTTACATAACACATAGGGTTAAAATGTTAAGTACCAGTAGTTTTGGTATATTACTTGGATGCAACAGAAATGGTGGAAACCAGCTAAGTTGTATAGTTTCTAATATGCATTGTTACTGTAGTGTTTTTCTGTAAGTTATTGTAAGCGCTAGTGCTGCCGTTCTTGAAGCCATATGCTTATAGAACAAAAAATTGTCAAATTCTATTGCAAACATTTCACAAAGCAACTGTTGGCTCTTGTGATTCAAAACCATTATAAAACACGCGAATTCAAAGCATATACGAGATATCGGTGGACTTTTCATGTTAACTAAATTGTAATGTGTTATCGCACTAGTAATCAAACACAATAATGAGATGAATTACATCACTTTTATGTTAACTATAACGATGGTACGGTTGTCTAGATTGGTAGCGCTTGTTCGGGTTTTCTTGTAAGTGGAATAACTCTGATGCTCAACCTTGGTGTACACGCGCTCGACGCCTTCTAGAAATCTGAGCCGAATATTCTCCAGAACTCTATGTGCAGGTAGCGACAGGGACCTAGGTGGCTTAGAGGGACTTTATGAGCGGGGCTGCCCCCGCAAGCGCTTATCAGATCTAGATCACTATGCTGTTGTGGTAGAGTATATAAAGACCAGGCGACAAATCAGTTAATCCAACTTTGGTTAAGTGCAACATTAGTTGGCAACTGCATTTTCGCAGATTGCCATGTTATTATTGCCGCCTTTTAAGAGTTTTGTTCTTGCCTTTGTTTAAATGTAATGTTAATAAAATGAAGCGTTTATATGCTCATTAAACAAGGCTTAAACGATGAATCAGTTGTTCAAACTTTGGCTAATACTGCATTAGTTTCCAGCTGTTTTTCGCCCCCCCCCCCGCCTTGTCATTTAAAAATATTTTAATTGACATCTTATTACAGCAAATGTCCACCATATCAAACTAATAATATCATCACATGCAGGATCTGTGTAAGAATACCGTTTCGATACTTTATGGAAGTGAAACATTATAAAGAACAAACAGTAGCAATAAACATCTGTACTGTAGGCTAGACGTGTTACTGTATGCTTTATTTTTTCGATAAAAGTAAAATGCGGTTTCGAACTTGCCCTCTACAATTTGAGCCATAACTGACCATTGCAAAGCCGGCAAGCCAGGAATCGAACCCACGATGGTTGCACATGATACAAGCTGTCTTAACACAGATCGACCAAGAAAATATTGAATATAAAGTATTCATCAGCCTAGATATCTATGGTGTATGGATATTACTCGAGGTTTTGTACTCTTTCCTTTCAGATGCCTGTATCCAGGTACGGAGATGGTTGCGGCTTAGGCGGGGCAGACTATTTATCAATGACGGGGAGGCTGGGAATAGACTACTATTAGGCAAGATAAATGAGAGCTTCACTGGAATCCACAGAGCGTTGATTTGACTAGGGTAAGTGTTTTGTAGGTCATAGTTAAAATTCAGTGTTAACAGATATTTGATAAGGATCTGCCGAATAATGAAAAATGCTGTCATGTCTGGGCTTATCATAAATCCCTGTTGAAGTGGTCTTGGTCAGGCTCTCTGATCAATCGGTCGTTGTTCGTCAAATTGTATTGATTGCATCTTGCCGACTCAAAATAAAACTTATCTTGTCGCGTTTCGGCTATCGTCAACACTTCGTCGCGTTATTTTTGTGTAACCTTATATACATGCAATATAATTTAAATATAAAATATAACCTTATTTTCTTGTTACCTTAATTACGTGTAACCTGGTTTCCAACCTTATTCCCATGTCGTTTGTTCACGGATCCATGAAATCTTGTTTAAAGACTATTTGTTTATGACAACATTCTTTATGACAATCTTCTCATGCTACATATTCTAAGTCATGCCGATTTATAAGCGTTTTTCACTGGGCCATTCATAATAAGAAATACCTTTCAACACTTGACACTTGAATCTGTTTTCCGCGAAGCTTAGTAAACATACTCGATTTTTTTTGTGGACTATTCTTAGTTGAAATCTTAGTCACAGGAGGAAACAGTTTTTATCAATGATGGTGCATGTTCTTAAAAATAACAATTAGATACGGAGAAGGATTGTTTTAGTAATCAAGGCCATGTTTTGTATTTTTTACGTTTCATGAATAAACAACAAGGTCCCATATCCTAGTGTTGAAAAAAACCTTTGTCAACAATGCAGATAACACAAGTGTTGGTTAAATTATGTTACTCAACCTGGTTGACTATGGGTCATCTCTGGGTCAACTAATGTAGGTCACGAGGTCAAAAGTTCAATAACCCACAGTTTAATACACGATGAGGGATATATATGTTAGACTCAATACTGATACAAATATCCATACTGTTTGTATATTATATTTCGGTTATTTTTCGGAGAATGAAGGTATTATGATTCAAAAAGTCATTGAAACTTGAAACCTAAAGTCCTAGCACGACGGGGTAGACAATAAAATATTTCCTGACGGCGTAAAATCACTGGCGTCGGTCATCAATATTTACAGTAAGAAGGGAACATTAAAATGGCATTTATTTTTTTATTATTATTTTTTTTTGGGGGGGGGGTGGGGTGGGGTGGAGGTGTTGGGGGCGGGGATAATATCACGAAAACGTCGTCATTAGAGCAACAAAGAAATGACATTCTTATTTTTACAATTATTTATGTAATATTGGCACCATATGTGCCTCTACACACAATTGAGACCATAAGAAAGTACCCCTGGTGGGCGGACACATATACTAGTAGACCACCCTCACACAACCGTTTGAACAGGCAAAAGTTGACGTCGATAAATTTGAATGTGACCACAATGCAATGTGTTGATTACTAAACTGTTTAATGATGTTAGAATATATCTGAAGGTTTTAAAAATGAAAAGTTATTACATGAGAAAAGGGTACATAATTCTATGAAGTTATAAGGGTACCCGTTCTGGTATCCATGAGGACAGATGGGTGCTTCCAAAAGAGGACATAATGCAGCACCATTCCTTAACCCTTTACCTAATAAATGAAATACAATTTTGCGAAGCTGAAATGGATTCTCTTCATTTCTTTTACATTTTTCGAACTTCTTCTACAACCGCGACATTAGACCGGAAGTTGCGTGCAATCAACACCAGTGCAGGTAATGAGTTAATTTAACATGTAGTTATTTTGACACACTTTCTAGATAAATTTTGGTGAAGTTTGTCATTTTGCTTATATTGACAATATGCCTTCAAAATTGCGAACAGTCCATGTATCTCATTGCATATTAAAATAATCATAAATAAGAATGAAATCTAGAAGGATTTTAATTATATTAGAGATATTCATTTCAAACCTTAGAGGTTTTGGCCTTTTAAGTAAAAATAAACCTTAATATCTCTGTTCCACCTTCATTCTTGCACACAGGTCAATGTAGCTGATTGAAACTCGAGAACATTGCGTACGGGCTTTGAAGCTTAGACCATCGTTGAACAAGATACCATTGATAGCGCTAGAGTTACGTTCCCTTACTTGGTCGAACGGAACTGATGAAAACAAGTTTTAAAACACGAAATTAGTTGAACTTTTTTGCATGTGAAAAGAAATTAAGCTGAACCAAACATTATATCCATGTATATATAAGTACACTCGCACTGGACCTGAAGCCACTAAGTTCAGATCATCCTGGTGAACGAAAAAAAAACATTAACCGAAAATGTGCAGAACCTAATTTATGTGTAGGCCAATTATGCTTATGTCACCATCATATCTAAAGGATTAAGATAAATTTATATACAATTAACTTCATTGCATTGTCTTACTTATTAAGACAATACTAAATGTATTATCTCAATGTTTAGCGTCATCCCCAGTTTGGTTTTCGTCTTCCGAATAACAAAAGTCAGTATTGAACTAGATTGAAATAAAAATTTGATAAGGGGATAGACTGGGTCCAGGAAAGAAATGTTTATTGTGAAATGTTGAGTGGAAAGTGATTATTGGGGAGGGTTTACTGGGAAGTGTTTATTGGGAAGTGTTTCCTATGAAGTATTTATTGGAAAAGAAATATCCTGGTCAGCTATAGTGTATGTATACCAGTTGTTAAAATGCGTCATAAAGTGTTAGTCGGAAGGTAGAATTCTGCTTCGAATAAAGACAAAGATATCATTACTATTTCTCCACCATTTTAAATGAAACATAGCGCAGTCTCCGCCGCTTACAGAGCGGTCTTATACAAGAGGTCAGTTTCTAAACACCTCGACAAACCTTTTCACAAAACTGCCTACTGATGGAGCATTGTTTGTCGAAGTGTTTTAGGAAACTAATCACCTTATCAAACTCCGGTAATAAAACGAAGGCGAGGCTCATTAAGCGGCACAGACTTACCTTTGTTTAATTTCAAATGGTGAAGGAAAATAATAATTTTCTTTGTTTCAAGTCTTTATTCGAAGTAACATATTGCCTTCCGACGTAGCATTTATGATGTTATTTAAGGTATGTTACTACCCGAAACATATCACAAAAGTATATGTTTCACCACCCAAAAAGATCGTTCCTCAAACCTAAATAAAGCATGGACGTGTGAAACGTTTCAATGCTTGGCCTTCCCAACCCACTTTTGCTCTGTGGAATTACCTTTACCGAAATAAATAAAAATATCAATCATGTGTGTCCGCTCCGAATAGATAAATCCGAGCCTCGGGCACGCTGCGTAGCCGGTAACTCGCCACATAGCCGGTAACTCGCCACGTAGCCGGTAACTCGGCAAGCCTCGTTACCCGGCAACGCAAGTGCGCTCGGGTCGGAATCTGGACCGGAATCACATGACAGATTTTAAGTCCGTACAACGTCAAGGCTCCGACTATAACCGAAGTTAAATTATGAAAGGCGACGATGTGATCAATATCCAACGTCGGGTGTTTGCCAGAAACCTGCAGCCAAGTCTATAAACGTTGACTTTGCTGTCCGTAGGTTATTTTTGGGAAAAAATGCAAAATTTAATAACGTTATTGGATAATAGTTATAATTGAGTAAACATTGACCAAATCAAAGGATTAACCAGTCTTATACAATTTGCGTTGTCTATAAATGGTGACCTTGACCTTAAACTAATAAGCCTGTGATCTTGATCTTTGACCAAGTGACACATTAAAGCTTCATGGTACTTCTACTAATAATATGAAGTGTCAGTTTCGAAAGGTAATCAAACTCTTGAGTGCCAAAGAATTTGTCATTTTACCCCCTGTGACTTTGACCTTTGGTCCAAATAACCTAAAATTGTGTCTGGGTCATTTAATCAAAATAAGTTATTAATTAGCATCCTGTAAATAATGATGGCTATATCGGACATAACAAAGCAATATGACCCCTGATCTATGTAAGTGGCAAAGACGTTTTTGGAATGTGTGACGTATTCGTATGAACAATATTTAAACAAATGTTGTTTTTTTGACACGTGACATAAAAAAATTTGCTTTGAGGGTAGGAGTTTAGGTACACAACATAATGTTCACGTTTGTGCGACATACTCATGCGAATTTGTCACACACATGTGAGTAAAGTGTACGAATGTGTCATACGTGTAACATATTCGTATGTGTAAACATTACGGTTCAACAAGCCGGTTTATTAAATAATCATCTTTATATTAAACCGAGTTCAACAGAAGGGCTCCGTTTCGATACGGTAGAACAATTTCCATATATCACACCATCATATGTTGTTTTATCGAACACGACAACATAATTTATTGATTTATTGTCGACTAAATACAAACACGGCAAGGAACTCCTCTAAAGACCTAAAAATAAACAAGAGCAATGTCAGAGGTTTTATATTATACGAAAAATCTGCGTTTCAGACAATACATAAATCTAAAAGAACGCTCCACGAGTTACAGACTTTGGACTTTTCTAACCCGAATATATTATGTAATTGTAAGCAACAAATCAAACTCAAGAATAATACAAGCAATTAGAATATTGTAATCGTATAAATTGGTAAAAAGTTTCATTGAATTCAAGCCTGGTATTGCTGAGTATTAACCAGGACACGTATGGCCCTATACGTCGAGTATAACACTTAAGAGTAGACAGAAGGGCCATAACTAAAAAATAACTAAAAGCTCGACCCGGAACGTGCTGATAATATGCGCATCTCCTCATGAAGCCAAAGCTTGCCACAAAGTTTCATTGCATTCAACATTTCACTATATCTTTATTGCAAGTTCCATAACTCTGTGAACAATCATCGAATCTTAACGTGTTGATAATATGTATAACGCTTTAGAGTAAATGGAGGGCCAAAAAAATAACTATAACGGATAGTGAGATCGTCCCTGGTCCTATATCATACTTAAAAAAAAAGATCATCACTCTGTGAATAAAACACCGTGCCGGAATGTGCTGACAGTATGCGCATCTCTTCATGTAAGCAAAGCTTCCAATAAAGTTTCATTGCATTCAAACCTGGTCATATATATATATGATATATAACATTGCAAGGGCCATTACCCTGTGAAAATCACCGAGCCGGAACGTGCTGATGATATGCGCAATTCCTTTTGTTTGTGAAACTTCCCTTAAACATAAGCCGGTGGTTGCTAGGAAATAGTCCGGACACGAATAGTGGGACAGACGACAGACTTATGGACACACGGATGAAGCGGCGACTACTAACGGGGTATTCGCTATTTTAATTACTGGACTTTATTCCTGTAAATGCAATGGTAGTAATGAATATAATAAAGAATTGGTCATGCAATTAGACTGACCATTACAAGGCTGCCCAGTGCTATGCAGTAAAAGGGGTCATGAGGAATGAATATTAAAGTATTTTGTTTCACTCTATGCTGGGGTTATCGACTTAGGACGGTCAGCGAGCACAGAACTGTTCCCCGGCAATTATTCCGGCTTTCGTTATATCAACATCACACTATCATAATGTTTTATTATCAATAATTAAGCTCAAATGCGATTTACTGATAGCTGAGGTTGATGTTCTATCTGAATAAAAAGTCTGTGGTATTAAGAGATATTGCACTTACGGAATTGACAGATGTAGGGGAAGGACAGGACTATCTCGTAGGATATTCCGTCACAGTCCATATCGTCCCATTGGCCATGACGTGCATGGACGAACACTACCCAATCCTCGGTGCTATGGTACTGGTCGACGAAACGGCCCGGCATCCAGTTAA
Source organism: Mya arenaria (assembly GCF_026914265.1). Taxonomy (NCBI): domain Eukaryota; kingdom Metazoa; phylum Mollusca; class Bivalvia; order Myida; family Myidae; genus Mya; species Mya arenaria. Next base: position 624,094 of record NC_069130.1, read on the forward strand.
AGTATGTAGCAGGAATACCTTGGGAAATGGAATGTGTTGATGGTTATTCATATCTTTGAGGATACATATCTTTCGTGTATCTATCGTCTTTCCTTATTCAAGGAATCAGACCCCAAACATTACTATACTCCATTATGTTGAATAATGACCTTATACAATTTCTGGTATTATTTCAAAAGGGTATTGCCAGCTGCTTACTCATTTGAAAGGGTATTGCCAGCTGCTTACTCATTTGAAAGGGTATTGCTAGCTGCTTACTCATTTGAAAGGGTATTGCCAGCTGCTTACGCATTTGAAAGGGTATTGCTAGCTGCTTACACTATATACATTGAAACACATACGTAACAGTAACATTATTTGGTGTTTGCATTTCGTTTGGGCCAATCACAATCGAGGAGTTTTCAAATTATATGTTCACTATTTACGTAGATAGATTCTAACGAATGCACCCACAAATAAAGCCTAATTTTGACGATCTACAGAAAATCGAGTGAGCTACCTTTCCAGCTACATAGACATGAATGAGTTATTATTGCAGAAACAAAACCCATGATATACGGTTGTTATACTTATGGCAACGGTAGCGCGGAGACAATTTCTCCCTTACATGACACCCTTAGGTTTAAGCCGTTATTATTAGTCGGCCATTTTGATTTGAATACTACGGTTATCACTAACCGGAGTCCCATTGCCACTTCTCCTCCGAGGTCCTGTCATGTAGTCCTATCCAGATTGGCTGCACGTACGGAATTTTCGTTAGCATCTTGTATATGAAGTTAGTTTTTCTCTCGCTTTCAATGGACAACAAATGTCCATTCCTTCTTGCACAGTCTTCTTTGGCGTGCATCCAAGACTGTTTGGTGTCTATGAACTGGAAGCAGTACAATCCGTCGGTGGACACGTGTGTGGAGTTGGGGTGACCAAGTCGCAACAGGCATTTCCCCATCAGTGACATAGCAGCTAAGATGTACATTAAAAAGACACAAACTACATTGAAAAGATAGATATGTTAAGTTTGTAAACAGGACTCTAATTTTTAAGCACCATCAACCATTAATGACTGGATCACATTATGAGTTTCAGCCTTGTGTTCAAGTCTGACTAGCAGTATTTGAATATGTATGTCCATAGTTTTACGGGATAATTATAGATCACAGTTTAAATATTTCACCTGTAGAAGTACGTAACGGGCTTGTTGTTGGCATAGAAGTTGTTTTTGCAACAGTGGTCGGTGCTGTGTTGTAATGGAGGTTGGTGTTGTTGTAATGGAGGTCGGTTTAGAGGTCGGCGTGGAGGACGGTGTTGTTGTAGTGGACGTCGGTGTTGTTGGTGGTGGTGATGGTATTACTGAATGAGCCAATACAGCTTTGTTACAGGATTTGATTCAGAAGCACAGACACACATAAGGAAGCATACTGAGAAGTAATATGATTAAATAAACAGACATCATTGAACTAATGGTACACCCATTACAGCAATTAGGCAGACGCGATCTGGAGCCTCGCTCTGCCTTGTCACTTGAAGGAGGTTGTTTCTCAGAGGTGGTCATAGTAATGAATTAACGCGCTTTGGTTGATACCAAACCCGTTTCAGATTTTGTTCGGGAATTTACAAATCTGTTTCGAAAGATTGCTTGAATTAATTAATGCTTGGAGATGTGTACAGCTTTAATAACATTCTGGAGCATCTGCATGAAGCCATTATTTCTAAATTTCCACAAAACAATGATACTCCAGGTGTTCGTTTGAATGCTTCAACTATATGGTGTTTCAACACATGTGTTGTATCACTGTTGTTATTATTTCAAAGTAAGCTAATTTTCGGGTGGAACGAACTGAAGAAACCGCCTCAGGAGGAGGTTTCGATAGTTTCAAAAACAAGTTCCGGCTTTCGTAAAACAATAATAAAACTGGTTTTCATATCATTTGAAACTCATTCACAACAGATACACAGTTCGCGAAATCAAGAAAAAAACTAGTTTATTACCAATAAAAACGCCATAAAATTCGTTATGCTGTATCAGTCCCTTATACTTAAATCACAATGTCCGCAGATACCTAGATATATTGCTGGAATGTTTCCCTGGCATTTTTGAATTTGTATATCTGAATTCCTCACGATGTAGCCGTACTGAAAATGAAAACGAAATATAAAATATTATCTTTAAATCATAGATTTTAACATGTTGATTTACAGCGCTTAACATAGAAAGTGTCGCTAGACTGCGTAAAGTTTTCAACGCTATTCATTTAGAACGACGACAATATTTGCTACACTAGTGGGTGTGGTAAAAATCACCAGTCTATCTATTAATTTTTGTGTGAATTTTGCGGGAAGTTCGTATTACGTATTATAACGACAAATAGTTCAAAAGGATTTTTGAACGCTGATTTAACATCATATTTATGTTCGAGCAGTTGTTTTTGTCCGTTATTTGTTTTGTATGAAAGCTATTGTTCGAACAATCAGCTTCAAAATTGAAGAAAAAACGGGATAACCATTTATCTCTATTTGGACTGATACAACCTTTTTAAATTTTAAAATATTGTTGGCAACATTTTCTTGTTCAGAAGTGACTTGTTTGTGTGTTTTATCAAAGGGAAGTAACTACAATGGACTTACAAAAGTAGGTCTGAAAGTTGATATTTTCACTCCTTAGTTTGCAAATTAAATATCAAAGTCATATTTCTATTATTTCACTGACACATTCCATATTTCATAGAAAAGCTTGAAATAAAAAATAGCTTTTCATTCTTTTTGATGAAATAAGGAAATCATTACATTTTGTATTTTAATTGCAGAACAAAAGAGCTATATTTTACGGGCGGTAGTCCTTTAGTGTTAATACGTATTGTCAACAACTACAGTGGCCTGACCCTATTTTCGATTCCAATGGCTGCAAATTTCTCGTCAATCCCTGGTAGATCATAGAACGGTTTACAGTCAGATTCTAATAGGTATCCATCCACATTCGAATTCTCGTCTGGTCTCGCGTAAATTGCCGTCTGCACCTAATTGTTAAACACAGATCATGTATTTCGTTTTGGGGTTCTTTTATGAATTTTAACGTTTTGTCCGAAGGCAATTATAAAATGAACATACTAAAGTAGGAGTTCTTTTATTGACTTTCATGCTATACCATTGTTGCTTCCAATATAAATGAACTTTCTGTCAGTCAAAAGTCAGAGCATATAGTGATTTTTTTAACAGATTCAAAGCGTTCGTTATATACAAATGCCTTCGGTATCGCTTCGTACGAACGATCGCAATAATCCAATGTAAATGTTTTTCCAAATGTTTCTCGCCTTTCCTAACGGTAAAATACGGCTTGAACGTAACCGCATATTTTATTTACGAACTTAACGTTCATCAAGTTACGTTTCCGTACCAAACGTAGACAACGAAGCGAAACAATTCTACCTAGATTTTTCACCGCGTAACATTTTGAGAAATTCGGTTAAGACATTTAGTATGATTTAACCTGGTAAGAGCACAGGCATGGGTAGTCTCCCTTTGCAAATCCGAGGAGAAGGGCAAGGACAAACACAATTGGTGCCATTGTACACCGAAATGATCTGAAAAGCAAACGTGGAATGTTTAATTAATTGTAGTGGCTTAATGTTTTCATTATTGGTGTTTTGAACAGCTTTTGAAAATGTATTGACATTTGGTGATGTTACCTTCGAAAATAATGCACCCGTCAATTGTAACCACGCCCCCCCCCACCCCCAGGTTCGTTGAAAAGCGGAGACTTGGACTTTCGGTCCAGCAAAGCCCGGGTAAAATCCCTGCCCGGCGGAGACGAACTGATGGTAAATTCCCCGCCAAACGCCCCCCGCACCCCGGTTTAGCTAGGTAAGGCCCATGTCTCCGCTATATTATTTGGCACGAAGACAAAACCACCGCATTCACCCGGCACTGCGGGGCCATCTGGAAGGTTAAAAACGACCCATTTCCCCGGCTATCCCCGGTATACCCCCGTACCTGGGGGGGGGGGGGGTTACAATTGACTGGTGCATAACTTAATAGGTTATTTGTCGCGTTTATATGTCAAACATTTGTGCTTGAGCAAATATAACAATTTGGGGCAAATATTCCCCTGAGGAATTTTTGTATGCGTTTATATGGCAATTGCGAAGATGAAATATTTTTAGTACTGTATAATTTACGGTAGACATTATGATGCAGCTAAACGCTACAGTATGATATCATCATCTGTATTGAACACTAATCTTATTTACTTAGCGATATTAAATACATGTAAAAGAGCAAAATAGGTAATTTAGACATAAACATAACTTTTCAAACAACATTTTTTTCTACTGTAATACCCTGCCAATATCGAAATATCCCCTGGATGAAATCGAACGTTTATATAACATGAAAGTCTCAAGGGGGAAATTTCATGGGGTTTTATTTACTGTAAAAACCTGTCAAAATAACTTAACCACTACGCAAGGGTAAGTACTGTCATATAAACGCAACAACAATTATTTCACCATCAACCCGTGTAATTGAAAATGTACAGGGCGCTTCAGCGTGGGACTGTATTATACACGTCAATCAGAGTAGTCGCTGACGTTACTGTTTTGTAGTACGTTGTCAAATATATTGATCAAAATAACTAGCATGCGGTTTAAGTGAATACCTGTGTATTTTAATGGGTTGCTTGTTGCTGAACGGTTAAGCTCCGCCTACTAGTTACGGTTCCGATATGCGAGTTAATGAAGGAAACAATGTACAAAAAGCTTGTTTTGTTTTTTGAAGTTTGAAGATTAAACTAAATGCGTACTAGCAGATACTACGATTGTTCATGTTGATAGACGTGTACACAAAATAGCGCTTTGTAAATTTGGCCTAGAACAACCCTTTAAAGCACAAGACTCTGAAATTCATGCATAAGACAGACGCCAAAACTTCAAATCGTGTAATTTACCTTCTCATAAGTCAATTCTCAATGGTATCCAACATGTTTCCATTTGGGCCTCGACTCAATGTATGTTTATGTGGATAGATAAGAGTTAGTTAGCTTTAGTACTGTACTAATATAACACGGTTTATGGCATTGGTTCATCTGCCACATATAAGTTGCCTTTAGGCCACAAGAAGTTTATGATTCGTTCCGCAGATTTACCGCACCTTTCTTATGGAAAATGTCAAAATAATGTTTTTGTGCGACTTTAGGAAATCAGATTGTTTTGTGGAAATTAGCTTTTTTGAAAGCTGCAATGTTATGGGTTATAATTTTCCGAATTGTTTTGTAAAGGGAGGTTACCTATGCGCGGAGTTTAATATATTAACTGGTATTAATTATTTCAAATAAAATTGCGGCTTCCTGTAAACATGTTTTGTAATTTTCAAACTGAGGTAAAATGTGTTTCTCACTGAAATGAATACTTCACTTCGGAGATTTATTTTCAAAAGACACCAGTTCTCTCGAAGAATGCCTATCATTTAACTATGAAATGTTTGTCGTGATGATAAAAAAACACAAATTGTCGCTTGTTCAAGCTTTTTACTGTGTTTTAGAGTATGTGTTTTTTCAAAAGGCTATTGTCTGATTCAATTTCTGACACAAATGACTAGAATTTGATTTGATGGCGTCGATGATGTAGAAGTTAGCGTTCACTTTGCAAGAATATGGTTTCATTTTTTATTGGTCTGAAATAATGGTTGAAAGTCATTTTTGACCAAATGTTGACAAAACAACATGTTCGGACTAGTCCACCTTAATGTTAATGGCCATCAACTAGTCTAATGACGATTTAATAATTATGGCAGTTACAGGGAGAAATGTCAAAGTAATGAAAAAGTATCCCTGAACGCTTTTTATTGTTCGGACACTCCTAAAAATAGGTCAGCCTACTTTGATAATTGGTTTGTTTGTTCTAGGATTTATAAAACAATTCGCTGACCATAACATTGTCTCTAGCATGGACTTGACAAGGGCATTCTGCTAGGCCAGAAAGGGCACTTTTGGTGCGCAATGAATTGGCCTTAATGTGGCATTTGCAACAGTTAATGATCAATTCATATTGTGTTTGTGTTGAAACTACTTTCAATACTAGTAATTTGTTATGGTTTTGTAGCTGATTCCTTTACTTTTATGCCAAATTATGTATAGTTATTGTTTTTGTACTTATTTCTAAAAATAACTTGACAGTATGTTCAATAAATATCAAATATACGAGTTCATTGTTATCAAAGTGGACTCTGTCTAACAAAAGGGCAAAGCAGGGTATAGTAAAATGAAAAAGGGTGCCGGAAAAGGGCAACAAGATGCCACCCACCCTGCTATTTTGACCTACCTAAAACAGTATTGTGAACAAAGCCTGTTAGTGTCCATTATGGTGAACACATGCTTATTTCATTTACAGTGATATTAAACTTGAAATTAAATCAAGCAAATGAAAGGTTTACCTGGTACAGACTCCTTACTTTCGTTATGCTGACTGTGTAAAAACATACAAACCTTTCATTTTATGTGTCCAAAATCAATTATAATAAATGCCTAAATACAGTTGCAAATTATGTTAACGTGATTTCGGTAGAGTATAAGCATCTTCCATGGCCGATCGTATAAGATAGGGTCATCCCAATCCGAGCGTAGGGTGTTTGGCGGTAACGAGGTTGTGACGTCATGTCCGGTAAGATGACTTCATAATTTTGATATGTCAAAACGTAATTTCTTGTTCAAACACACTAAGTACTGAATGTCTTTAAAATGTTCTCACGAAATCAATACGAAATACTAAGCTTTCCTCTTAATGTTAAAATGGAAAATGTACACCAGTATTCAAATAAATCTTCATCATAAAATACAAAATGAAAAAGTAACGTAAGCCTATTGCCAATTGATTGATTTGTTTACACACATGCAGAGTTATATATTTTCTGACCAATAGATATAAAATATGTTATATTACATGTGTTATACAGATAAAAATAAGTGATGTCTATAATTAACCGGGACAATGGCTTATCATGTGATAAAGTGTATTATATTAAACGAACTTTTCTTTTGTTTCATATTAAACATGTCTTTCATAATACTTTTTAAATTTTCTTGAAAATCAAACTGTTTGGCAAGGGGTCAATGCGGATACGGCATTCAAGTCGGATTGAGCATTTCGGTTTAATGAAGGGAAGAAAATGCTGGTTTTCACTACCATTTATTCCACACAGATTTAATATGGTCACTCCAGAAAATGCCCATGACACCTGTTATTTGAGAGATGCTTGAAGGTTGTAAGAAGGTTGTAAGAACACTGGTGAATTTGTGAAGAAATAAGGAACTAAAGCACAAATCTTTGCCTCAATATTTGATCTAGTGACCTAGTTTTCTTCACCAGAGGTGACTTACATTCACAAAGGTCTAAAATACCATGTTGAGAAATATTCTGACAGTTTCATGACGATCGAATTCAATCTGCTAATGATGACACTTAAAACGCAAAAATAACGACACCCGAACCGACGCCCGCCCAATTTCCGCCATTCTTGATTCGGAAAAATCCAGAAATATTTTTATGCAATCCTTGCATTTAATAAGATTTGAAAAAGCAACTTCTAAATTCCCTTTTACATGACCATTCAAATCGGAAAAATAATTTTGAAACACATGCTGGTTTTCCAAACTGTCACTGCTATTTACAAGCACAATACATAGCGCGGAAGTTAGTTTTTTGTGACTTAGGATATGCGCATGTCACATGTTGCCATAGGTAGGTTGTTGGTCTTTGTTGATTGGTTGCTGCTGAACCACCTCCTCGTCAAGTCGCGCGAGAGTACCACGTGATATGTCAGCCTCGCCTTCATACGTAACCATTGGACCGTAGTTTGTCGATCGACCCTCTACGCTGTTCCACAAGCCGTACGTGAAATACAGAACGAAACCTGGAAAACAGGTAACATTTATTACACCATGACATACTCTCTCATGGCAATGTGTCTCGCAATGAAGTGGTGTATCGCATTCGAGTATAACTGAGCACAACTTTGTATTCAAAAACGAACTGTAAGTATATTCTTGTGTACCTGTGTTCATGAAAAGGGTCTCGAATAATGAAGAACAGAACAAAACAAAACGGAAAAGAACATAACGAAACAGACCGGAACAGAACAGAACAAAATAAAACAGAATGGAACAGAACAAAACAGACCGATACAGAACGGAACAGAATATGTTTTTTAATTTAAGCATGACAAGCTCATCATGAGCAGATGAAAAATACAATGGTTCAAACTTCTATATACATGTATATCGTTTAGTTTCCAGGTATGATTTTTAAGGGTAAAACATACATTGTCGCTCCATGTTTTGTGTTCAAGAATAAGGCACATTTTACGAAAATATATATTATAGATTTGTTGAAATTCTAGCGATCACGGAAAAGCCTTAAGACAATATGAATATGTTTCTGCGCCAAAATATTCCAGACGATCCAATCAACAATGCCTTCTTACTTCTAGAGAATGTAATTTCAGAAAAGTGAATAAATTTCATTAATGGTTTCAAAAATAAAATCATCTTCGAAAGCCAAAAGCCACAAGCTGGTGTTTGAATTGTATCGACCTAAACGTTGAATGTAAACCTTGGTTGAACTACATTCAGTTAAATTGTTCTTTCATTACATTCAATACTTAAACCTGAATGAAATTATACATATATTTTGCTTGCTACATTAAATCTTAAAAGGACTTAAAAAAGGAAATTTGTTTATTGGTCCTTCTATCACAATTAAGCACTGCCGCGATCCCTTGAGATCATGTTTGAAATCGACTCGTAATATTTATCAATATTTCTAAATATAGCCATCGTCGGATACCCCCGATACACTACTGCTTCGTTGTGTACCTTGGGCGATTTGGTTAGAACAATCTTGTAACCATGAATAATGAATTCATAATGCAGTTTCCTTAGTTCCGCAAAGCACCAATGCGGAAATATGACTCTCACATTTGTACAGACACGCATGCTTATATATCCCGAAGAGGAAGTATTCTGGCGAAAACTCGAATTTAACTCCGTACGACTGATCATAAACATTTTAAAACGGCAACTAGACCACTCGCCTGCGGAGACAACTGACACAACTGGGTGATATAAGACTATGATTTTATCATTGTAACATGCGATTTTATTAGATGAAGAGATGTCTCCCCTGCCTCATAAATATTCATGTCAAACAACATTTTTTTCAGTCATTTTCCCCACGGTATGTATGAAGTGTATCAGAAGAAAGTACCGTGGTTGCCGGCGATGGAACATAGCATGTCAACGGATATCATGTTAAATAGCGCCTTTGATGACATTCATTAGTTTTAAATATTACTATACATGTTACACTTGAACTCAGTTAAGTACTATAAAATGACCTTGCTGGATTTGAATCACATACCGATAGTAACCATATCCCTAGACGTAACCATGTCAGTGGACCCAGCTTCATCATGAGGGCAGTGTTGCAGGCTATACTCAGCGCAGGAATAAGGGGGACCAACGGAATCTGAAAAAAGGGAGATAAAAGACGTTGAATAAACACAAACAAAATCAACAAATAACTAATACATACGTAGCTATAGTTATCCATGTTTGAAAATCGGACTTCATTTGCTATCGATAATCGATTCGGACCAAGCATTTCGATTTACAATCGGACAACAATTGAAGCTCATAATATCATTTGGGAATACATTCTTTATACATAGTATCATTATGATCATTTAAATGATTTAACCAGGAATCAGGAAGTGTGATACTATAGTCATGCTTTTGGGAACAGTTAGTTAATTTCCATAACTTTATACTGTTTTTAATGTTTTAATGAATGAAATGAACAACAAAACACATACAAAATATTTTGACATCAGTTGCAAAATGATGCACAACGCATCAAGTACATGTTGGTAACCGCAACAAAAAAGATACGTAATACCGGAAGTAGCATAAGCGATATCTATTTTGGACTACAACTATCAGTTTTGCCAACATAACATTGTCAGCGAAGATTTATCGATTGCACTATATGATCGTTTCATCATTAAATGAACGATAAAGAGAATCCACCGCCTGGCATTTTCAAGTTTGTACTATTCAGTTAAGGGATGCGACACTTTGTTTTATGTCTAATCAAAACGGGTCCCTTTAAATTGCTGCAAATTACATAACAACATATCTTATTATTACATATTATATTAGATAAACCAAAGAAAATTTACCTGGAAGGTCAGGAAAGCGTCATTTTTCTCGTGCGCCACCATCGCAAGGTAACAGACGATCACCATGGCAGCAAAGATTATAATCAACAGTATGGCCCACCAGGATCCTCCGCTCACATACTCGTAGCCAAAGATAACCGTGGCATTCAGACATATTATACTCACTATCAAAAGGAAGGTCGCCAACATGACGGCGTTTCCTGGTTCAAACTTATTCAGAATTGGGAATGCCTTAAGATTTTGTTTTAATCGTCCAAATTCATCTTGGCTTTTTGACTTTTTGATAATTGAAGATTCTTCGCCGATGGAGGTAGATTCAGGGTTGATGACGTCATCTTCCGGTTTCAGTTTGAATTGGCATTTATACACAGGGAGGTATCGCAGGACAATGACGCATGCTGAAACTATTGTGTAGGCGGTTAAAGTCCCTATAGACATAAACTCTACCAGAGTTGTAATTTCAAACAAGAATGCCATCAGGGCAGAGACTGCTCCAAACACCGCTATTGCAACAACTGGAGTTTGAAATCGAGGATGTACGTACGCTAAAGATTTGAAAAGTAGACCGTCTTGCGCCATGGCGTAAACCGCCCGCGGAAGAGAATAAGCGCTTCCGAGCAATGACGTAGTGATACCAAAGAGTGTTCCAATTCCAACTAAATATTTCGCCCATGTTATCCCCCTTTCTGCAAAAGCCATTGGAAAAGCTGCCGACGGATCAATGTCTGTATAAGGAACAATCAAAGTCAGCGCTGTTGTTGCCAGGACATAGATGAACGATACTATCAGCAGTGACGTTACTGTGGCAATCGGAATGGACTTCTCCGGGTCCTTGGCCTCTTCACCGGACACAGCGATACCTTCAAAGCCAATATAGGCGTAGAAACACGTGGCGGCCCCCGCTAGCGAGCCTCCAAATCCGTACGGAAAGAACCTCCATGTTCCGACCACGTGCGGCCGTCAGCGAACGCAAAACCGGCGCAGATCAAGAACAAGATTACCAGGCAGTTGATCATGGTAAACACTGTATTAAAGTGGACAGTAAATTTAGCCCCACTAGCAATCACAGAAATATAAGTATGGTAATTGTCATTGCGATAAAGTCTGGGTAGTCTGATATCCATGGCGAATCATGGCTGAGGTATCCGATAGATTCCAATGTACCTTTCCGTATTGCTCCGTCGAACAGCGAATCTATTGCTCCGCTCCACGCCCTGGCAACTGAAGCAGAACCGAGGATGTGCTCCAGCACAATGTTCCAACCAATCAAGAACGCCCATAGCTCGCCGATTGCTATGTACGTATACGAGTAGGCGGAGCCAGCTTTAGGAACACGGGCCCCGAACTCAGCATAACACAGAGCAGACAAGATGGCAGCGAATCCAGCAAACACGTACGACAATATGGCGGACGGTCCGGCCAAGTCCCTAACAACAGTGCCTGGAAAACATTAATGTAAGATTGTTTCTCTTTGTTCCTGAGTAGGACATGTACCCGGGTATCGATCTTAAATTACCCGCGGGTACCCAGGAACCTGTAAATGCAGTTCATGCCACAGAATAAACACGTCATGTAACAGTAACAATGTCATCTGAAACAAAAACAAGTATTGTTTGAAAATTTTAATAGTTTGTCATATGAATGTATGTTCAAGTCAGCTCCGTCACAATAGGGTGGGTGGGGGAGGCAACGCACAATGAAAAGCAAATACCTTATTAATTCGCTTTAACAAGCAGAAGGCGATAGGGTTGACGTGTGGCAGCCCAAAAGGACCATATATTCCATGATTGTGCTGTACTGGTGGAAACCGGGTACTAAAATTATACCCGTCCATGCCCTATTCGTAAGTAATTACAATAATATGTGTTATGTTATTGTGTTGTACTAAGTATATATATTACCATGTACTTGTTTTGTACGACGTATATATGGTATTTTTTACTTGTATTGTAATAAGTGTGTATGTTATTATGTACTTGTGTTGTACTAAGTATATATGTAAACTATGTACTTGAGTTGTACTAAATATATATATATATTACCATGTACTTGTTTTGTACGACGTATATATCGTACTTTGTACTTGTATTGTAATTAGTGTATATGTTACTATGTACTTGTGTTGTAATAAGTATATAGTTTACTATGTATTTGTGTTGTACTAAGTATATTTGTTTACTAGTATGTATTTGTGTTGTACTAAGTATATGTTTACTATGTACTTGTGTTGTACTAAGCATATATGTTTACTATGTATTTGTGTTGTACTAAGTATATTTGTTTACTAGTATGTATTTGTGTTGTACTAAGTATATGTATATATGTACTGTGTTGTACTAAGTATATTTGTTTACTAGTATGTATTTGTGTTGTACTAAGCATATATGTTTACTATGTATTTGTGTTGTACTAAGTATATTTGTTTACTAGTATGTATTTGTGTTGTACTAAGTATATATGTTTACTATGTATTTGTGTTGTACTAAGTATATTTGTTTACTATGTTTTGTGTTGTACTAAGTATATTTGTTTACTAGGTATTTGTGTTGTACTCAGTATATTTGTTTACTAGGTATTTGTGTTGTACTAAGTATATATGTTTACTAGTATGTATTTGTGTTGTACTAAGTATAATGTTTACTAGGTATTTGTGTTGTACTCAGTATATTTGTTTACTAGGTATTTGTGTTGTACTAAGTATATATGTTTACTAGTATGTATTTGTGTTGTACTAAGTATATATGTTTACTAGGTATTTGTGTTGTACTAAGTATATTTGTTTACTAGGTATTTGTGTTGTACTCAGTATATTTGTTTACTATGTATTTGTGTTGTACTAAGTATATTTGTTTACTAGTATGTATTTGTGTTGTACTAAGTATATATGTTTACTATGTATTTGTGTTGTACTAAGTATATTTGTTTACTATGTATTTGTGTTGTACTAAGTATATATGTTTACTAGGTATTTGTGTTGTACTCAGTATATATGTTTACTAGGTATTTGTGTTGTACTAAGCATATATGTTTACTAGGTATTTGTGTTGAACTAAGCATATATGTTTACTATGTATTTGTGTTGTACTAAGTATATTTGTTTACTATGTATTTGTGTTGTACTAAGTATATATGTTTACTATGTATTTGTGTTGTACTAAGTATATATGTTTACTATGTATTTGTGTTGTACTAAGTATATATGTTTACTATGTATTTGTGTTGTACTAAATATATATGTTTACTATGTATTTGTGTTGTACTAAGTATATATGTTTACTATGTATTTGTGTTGTACTAAGTATATATGATTACTATGTATTTGTGTTGTACTAAGTATATATGTTTACTATGTATTTGTGTTGTACTAAGCATATATGTTTACTAGGTATTTGTGTTGTACTAAGCATATATGTTTACTATGTATTTGTGTTGTACTAAGTATATATGTTTACTATGTATTTGTGTTGTACTAAGTATATATGTTTACTATGTATTTGTGTTGTACTAAGTATATATGTTTACTAGATATTTGTGTTGTACTAAGCATATATGTTTACTAGGTATTTGTGTTGTACTAAGCATATATGTTTACTATGTATTTGTGTTGTACTAAGTATATATGTTTACTATGTATTTGTTTGTACTAAGTATATTTGTTTACTATGTATTTGTGTTGTACTAAGTATATATGTTTACTAGGTATTTGTGTTGTACTAAGTATATATGTTTACTAGGTATTTGTGTTGTACTAAGCATATGTTTACTAGGTATTTGTGTTGTACTAAGCATATATGTTTACTATGTATTTGTGTTGTACTAAGTATATTTGTTTACTATGTATTTGTGTTGTACTAAGTATATATGTTTACTATGTATTTGTGTTGTACTAAGTATATATGTTTACTATGTATTTGTGTTGTACTAAGTATATATGTTTACTATGTATTTGTGTTGTACTAAGCATATATGTTGACTATGTATTTGTGTTGTACTAAGTATATATGTTTACTATGTATTTGTGTTGTACTAAGCATATATGTTTACTATGTATTTGTGTTGTACTAAGTATATATGTTTGCTATGTATTTGTGTTGTACTAAGTATATTTGTTTGCTATGTATTTGTGTTGTACTAAGTATATATGTTTGCTATGCATTTGTGTTGTACTAAGCATATGTCTTTATTATGTATTTGTGTTGTACTAAGCATATATGTTTACTAGGTATTTGTGTTGTACTAAGCATATGTCTTTACTAGGTATTTGTGTTGTACTAAGCATATGTCTTTATTATGTTTTTGTGTTGTACTAAGCATATGTGTTTATTATGTTTTTGTGTTGTACTAAGCATATATGTTACTATGTTTTTGTGTTGTACTAAGCATATGTCTTTATGATGTATTTGTGTTGTACTAAGCATATGTCTTTATTATGTTTTTGTGTTGTACTAAGCATATGTCTTTATTATGTTTTTGTGTTGTACTAAACATATATGTGTACTATGTATTTGTGTTGTACTAAGCATATGTCTTTACTATGTATTTGTGTTGTACTAAGCATATGTCTTTACTATGCTTTTGTGTTGTACTAAGCATATGTCTTTACTATGTATTTGTGTTGTACTAAGCATATGTCTTTACTATGCTTTTGTGTTGTACTAAGCATATGTCTTTACTATGTATTTGTGTTGTACTAAGCATATGTCTTTACTATGCTTTTGTGTTGTACTAAGCATATGTCTTTACTATGTATTTGTGTTGTACTAAGCATATGTCTTTACTATGCTTTTGTGTTGTACTAAGCATATGTCTTTACTATGTATTTGTGTTGTACTAAGCATATGTCTTTACTATGCTTTTGTGTTGTACTAAGCATATGTCTTTACTATGTATTTGTGTTGTACTAAGCATATGTCATTACTTTGCTTTTGTGTTGTACTAAGCATATGTCTTTACTATGCTTTTGTGTTGTACTAAGCATATGTCTTTACTTTGCTTTTGTGTTGTACTAAGCATATGTCTTTACTATGCTTTTGTGTTGTACTAAGCATATGTCTTTACTATGTATTTGTGTTGTACTAAGCATATGTCTTTACTATGTATTTGTGTTGTACTGAGTGTTTATGTGCAGTATCTGTCTAATAACCTTGATTTTAATACATGTACTCGTTTTAAATTAATAATCTGCGAAACTGCAAACTGACGGTTTCAGACGCTTAGCTATTCCAAACTTGAATGCGTGTTGTGCTTCGGGAGGACCTGCAACACGGGGATAGTTTGGAATGGTCGTTGAACCAACTCCCAGGCCTAAAACAGTGCTATTGCTCTTCCAAATATTAACGACGAGCGCTAGAGAAACATTGCACTACGTCAAGTGCTGAAGACGGAAATCAGCTGGAGCACTCGAAACAGTCATTCGGAACTCATCGGTCATTTTTATCGAAAACAACCTCGGATGTATGCCGGTACATCAGTGGAAATAGTTCGTGAACTTTTGAATTATATCATTAATTAATTGTAGTGCTTTAGAGTTGTATTTATTGATCTAAGTTTACATTGATTGCCAATGAAGTATTGCAAACATAATTAAGATTCCCAAGTGTTAAGTCTAAACAAGTCTAAAGTTTAAGTGCTAAATAAAATTACTACGCGATCTACTTGCAGCGGACGTAAACGTTCCGCTTTTTTGAGTATGTAAACCGTCCAAATACAACCGAGGTTGTTTTCGATAAAAATGGCCGAGATGTTCCGAATCTCAAAACGATATGTTGAGAATAATGGAGTGAAAAAAGTGTTCTGTAATGAACACTATTTTTGAAGATTTTGCATAATATAAATGAGTTCTTAATTCATCAGATAGATGATCGAGTCCAGTGTCCGCCATCTTGGAGAGCCCGGTCACGTGATACTTCTGGGAAAGCATCTACTTGACGCCGATCTTGGTTGCCATGACGACTTCCTGGTTTAGGACTTTCAGGACAGTCACCTGAAAGAAATGAGTGGAGTTTTAAATAAAACAACGCCAGTAAGGAACCACACGTGGCAAATAATCGAAGATTAACCTTTTAATCACTGTAACAACTTTAGTAAACAGGCACGGCAAATACAAAACAGGGGAAGCAATAGTGTTTTCTTTATAACATGGTCAACGGTGTAAGGGAGACCATTATGTACTGACGCAAAAACATTTTGTTATACAAATGTTGCGACATATTAGATTGAACATTCAATCCTAATACAAACTTTCTCGATGGAAAGATTGACCAGTTATAATTTCCTGGACGAACCTATCAGTCAACGTGTCATACTGTTTTTACGCCTTCAATTAATACAGACGCTTTGTGGGTAGTAGTTCTGGCTTCCATAACTTTCATGTTATTCATTTGTTTGATGTTTACTACGTCCCAAAAGGTAATATATATAACGTGTAAACTTGCTGAAGTTCTTTAGCTATGAGGGTAAATGCTTGACTTCTCTTCAACGCGCACAGTGGTCGGAAATTGGCTCAGGGTGAGCAATATTTGGTATTTTTTATAAGCACAATCATTGAGGGCTGATTATTCAACCTTCTGTACCCTGTGCGTAGGATTGAGACGGACAATCCATACGAAGACTTATGACGTAAATTTCTTCCACATACCAGAATATCCTCATCGCCCTGTTTATCAATGCGTTCAGCAATACTCTGCCTGATGGCGTCATCTTCCACGCGCAGGTCATGACGTATGACTCCACCGTCGTCCATGATCGCGAGCCAGCCCTCTTTGTTCATGTCCACCACCTGTGATAGACATGGACCACACTGGTCAAATATGACAGAGGAGCACATAGAAAACAGTATCGGTCATAGCAGGTGGACACACTCAACATTCGGAACTCCTCGGCCATTTTCCATTGAAAACAACCTTGGATGTCTATGGACAATCCACAATGTATTTTTTTTTACATTTAAGTACGCTACTAGTAGATCGCGTAGTAATTTCCATTTGTCACTCTAACTTAATATGACTTTACCAGTGGCTGATCTACCGGGGGGCAGAGGGCCCGTGCCCCCCCCCCCCCCCCACCAGCTGGCCGGAAAGTTATGTTTTTTTTTGGCACATCTTGATTGATTGAACTGTACAAATAAGTTTTGTCACAATTTAGAGTTCATATCATTATTTGAGCAAGTAAACAATTGAACCTGATTCTCGTGTTCCAGTATTTATGGTATGCCAATTTCAAAGTATTATTTTGAATAGTACGAGACACGATAAAGTCTCTTGAAAATGACATCGGGGCCCTAAGATTCGATAATGATAAATCGGCGCCACATTTAACGCAGACAGCTGATTAAAAGTTAACAAATATGGCCGCAGTTATAAGGGTTAGTTTACTGTTTTCAGAATATATCCTATATCAGACATACAAGTTGTTTAAAACTGTTAACATAAGCACAGTTTATGTTCGTCATTGCTTTTAATAATGTCATTGTATGTCAACAAGGTATGTGTGTGCATGACGTACTTTTAAAAAAGTTTAAATTCAAAACGTCGCCGCCTTGAAACTTTCCATTTGTGTATTTCATGTGGCCGAGTGGTTAACCACTTAGGTTTCAAATCTGGCCATCCCAGTTCGATTCTCCTCATCGGCATGATATATATTTTTGTGAAAGGTTTATCTTATATCAGTTAATGCTATCTTTTTAATTCAATTGATCTGCCAAACATCATTGACAGAGAAGACAAATGTTAATTCCATGTCATTATATGATTAAAATAATGCATTCAATTGTTTTTATTTGTTTATAATTAGTTGTGCCCCCCCCCATTTAGAAAGTCCTGGATCCGCCACTTCTTTACTCTTAAGAACACTTCACTGGCAAACATATACAAAATACACGTTAAAACACTATAATGAATATATTTACTATAGTACTATATGTTACGAACAACTTCTACTGATCTACCGGTATACATCCGAGGTTGTTTTCGATGAAAAATGCCCGAGGAAATCCGGATGACAAACTAAATTGCAATTGAGATGCTATTCCGGATACATGAGTACTTCCCCACCTGGCGGCTGGTATTCAGGCGGCAATTTTGAATATTTCTGAAGTTTTCAAGCTATTAAGAACTAACCGTTTTTTCTATAGATCATCAGTTGAGAACTTGCTTTTTTAATAAGATAAAAGGTTAAAAGAAGTTAATTTTCGATAGCTTTGATCATCAATCGGAACACCTCGGCCATTATCCTACAGAATAAACATCTTCTCTGAGAGAAGCACATATAATGTTTCTAAACAATATATTCCCTTGTTGTTAATGACAGTATATAATATGCCTTCTTTAAGCGCATTTTAAATGGTGTTTATCGCCTGCGGCCTCAACACACTTTCGTATATTACCTTACTACTATTTACGAGGTATATCTCGAAGTTTGCCGGAGCTGGCCGAGTTGTGACGATTGCTTTAATCATATCATAGAACTGTATATACCTAGTGGCAATAAATAACACTGCATGAAGAACCTTGTACAAATGTGCATTATTTTCTTCTCTGTGCATAGCGCTACCGTGGGGTCAAACCAGCCCCGGTACCAGAAAGCCAAGTTAAGGCGACTACAAATTAATTGCTAGATTTGCATCCCCGCCCACCCGTATATATGTACATAATATCCATCCCAAACCGGTACTGCTTTTCGATTTGTATTTTGAACGTTCTTTTTGTAAATATGTGTCAAAGGTGGTATTCAGTAAAGGTCTTAATTGGATCTAAGTACGATGTAGCGAATCGGATTGCTCGATATTAATAACGGACCAATACAGTGAATGTATTAAATGAAGTATGACCATAAGGTTGACTTAAGTTGCATATTAAATACCACTCCTAATGTCGATTAAAATTAACGCCACTTTTTATGTTTTATTTTATTGACAAGTTTTCAACATACGCACGAATTAAAAAAAGCCATAATAACAACAATTTAATATAATTACTAGATTAGTCTGATTTGAAAATAATCAAAGAATGGTATACTAACGACAAATTCCTTCTTCTGCACGACAGGGACATTGGCTGTGTGTGTACTCTTGAAGATGTGTTCATATTTCCTGGCAGTGATCAGATGGACGCCCACCACGTGCGTCATCGCGTGTCCATGTTTCCCCGTGCTATTCGACGTCATGTTCACGATCTTGCAAGGGTGCTCGTGCAACATGACATGTCCATTGACGCGCAGCCCCGACGCCTTCGCCGGAAACGTCAACGACGCCCCAGCGTCCGCTACCTCATCAAGGAAGTCGGAGGTTGACTTGATTGGCGCATCCTGTGTTGTGACATGATTGATTTTTCTCATTTTCAATATATTAATGCACCAGTCAATTGCAACCACGCCACCGCCACCTCCCCCCACTGCCCCCCCCCCCCCCCCAGGTCCAGAGGCATACCGGTGATAGCCGGGAAAATGGGCCGGGTTTTTACCTTTTGGCCCCGCAGTGCCGGGTGAATGCGGTGGTTTTGTCTTCGCGCCAAAAATAACGGGGATTAGGCCTTACCTAGGGTCCCCTGAGTGCGGGGACATCTGCAGTTCATCACCGCAGGGCGGGAACGAAAGTCCCCGTTATTCCCCGGACCTGGGGCGGCCGTGGTTACAATTGACTGGTGCATAATTGCATAAGATGATTGTGATATTGTTTAATTGATCATCACTATTTCTTATTCCTGTGTGTTGTAGGTGAACATGCTCGTCAAATATTTTCAATTTATAGAAACAGCTAAATGCATAGTTACGAGACCTAAGTAACCAGGGACGCTAATTACGAACAGTTTCAAGTCTTGAGTTCAGACATTTGGAACTCCTCGCCCATTTTCCATCGAAAACAACATCGACATTATGCCGGTACATCAGTAGAAGTACATGTAGTTAGTATTTTATTTTGATAAAAGTAAAAGTTAATTGTAGTATTTCAACATGTCCTTTGTATAACTATAGTGTATTGATTGCCAGTGAAGTGTATATTACTTAAATAATTAAGATTCCCGAGAGTAAATTCATCACGTTTAACTTGTAAATTGAAATTACTACGCGATCTACTGGCAGCGTAGTTAAATGTAAGATTTCTGACTTTGTAAACCGTCCATATACATCCGAGGTTGTTTTCGATGGATAATGACCGAGGTGTTCCGAATGGAGTTCAGAGCCAAGTGGCAAAACTTCAAACCTTCATACCACTGTTACTTTCTTTCTGGTTGAGTGTTGATGATGAAATCTGCTGAATTTCATTTCTATTCGAAATAATACACTTACATATGTATTCACATTTATATTTGTAAAACGAATAAAATAAAGAGGATTCTTTTTTATTTAATAATAGTGCTTTTCCGTGAGTCTCAGTCTAGACTTGGACTTGAGATATTGTTCGGAATCATGGCCCCCCCACGCCTCAATTTCTCTAAAAATCTTCATTTAATAATATAAAGTTCTCAATCCATTACATTTATATTTTATTTATTTTGTATGATCATAAAGATATTTCTCTTTAAAGGGACTTGACACAAGATGGTCCAAAAATCGGCAAATACAGTATTTCCCCGAAACAAGCCTAGAATTACCAATACGAGCTAGTTTGAGGCTGATAATACATTATTATACATGAATAAAATAATAATTTGTTGCTGTCTCAGCTGAGTTTTATGGTAGTATTATTCAAATCTGCTAAACATTTATAAGGTTAATCAGCAGCCAGTTTTACGAATTTTAATAAGGTGAATCGGTATAGTAACAGAGGCTTCGTAAGTAGACAAAATACAATCTCGAACACTATAACTGTAAAAGGTTATTTGTAGGTATTAAAGAAATTAATAATGCGACTACATCGCATTAAACCATTTAGTTTGGTAAATACGAGGGCCATTCAAAAATATTAGTTTGGCGCACAGTAATATCATCACAGAACTTCACCGACGTCACACGACACAAAGTGTATCAAATCTTTTCAAAATATACGCCGTTACAATCAATGCAATGCCTGTGTCGTCGCAACCATTCGGCAAAAACTTCCCAGTACCACGCCGGCTTTAATTTAGAAACAAAAGCGCTTGCGTCGTGTGACGTCGGTGACGTTCTGTGACGATTTTACTATACGCGTGGTATGTACATGTGCATATGTTATCTTACAGCAGCGCTCTTAATACTGATCGGATTTTGATGAAATCCCGTGTATTAAATCAATACATGTAGTTCTGCGTTATATTCACTGCGTTTTTATTTATCTTACAATTTGCGAACGCCAAACTAATAGTTTATGTATTTTTGAATGGCCCTCGTACATACTAATAATGTTGATTTAACTTCACCAAATAACTTACTAGTCTATTCGTGAAATTCTTCGCAGCTCGCAAATCCTTAGACATATTGAATCATCAACTGTTACATCAAAATAACTCGGCCCTGTTAAAAAATTCTATGACAGTGAACAACGCAAAAAAAAAATGTTATATATATATACACAAACTATTTCACAACCTGTTTCAGATAGTTGTGCAATAATTGCAACAGTATCTAGAAATCATCTAAGGGAGAAAACTACGACTTGACTGATGAAGTCGTTAAATACTAGTTATCTTTGGAGTATGTAAAATATATAATGTAGTATGTATCTATATACATGCACGTGTAGCGCCGTCAAGTGAAATGCGAGTTAATTATTAACTGCAAAAAAAATTAGTTACATGTGACGTGTTTCTATAGTGTTCATTTTTTCAATTATTCTATAAACATATATATCAAAACGTTATTAATTATGTGATCTCATATTGGCCCAATTATTTGTCCGAGGTCTTCTGTATTTGCCAAATAGTGCTGACCGAGGGCAAATAATTCGGCCAATATGAAATAAACTAATTTATAAGTATTTTATTTTATAACTTAACTATTACTCATGGTACGAAATTTTGGTTAAAAACATTCTAATAACTTACCTTGAAGCCTATTTATCCCTTATTCATGGTGTCTGCTTTTCTAGACTTGACTGCTGATTTTGACATGCATCTTTGAGTGACATTGCACATATTTATGAATAAAGCACTGAACAGTCTAAGGAAGCATGTCTTTTCGTGTCCATTTCGTAAATCGTTTGTCAAAAGTTCAAAATTCTCCTCGGCCATCTTGGCGGTTTTCAAAAAGAACCGTATAAAGTGGTTGAAGTATTTAATAGGCTAGTTATTCCAAATAGGTTAATTTAAACGAAGCACACAATTTTGAAAATAGTCGGAAAAACGGAAAACATAATGGCTACCTTTTAAAATAATTTCCAGCATATTTGTCATATTAGGCGAGTTTCGACAGCCTATGAAAATGGTCCATTTCTCAAATTCTATGTATTGTAGCCAATCAAAACGGATGAAACTCATATTGGTCGAGTTTGGTTGATATTGGCCGAGTTTAGTCGACATTGGCCGAGTTTGGGCATATAATGTCGCAAATTGTCTGGTATTAGTACCGCGATTGTCCCAGTGTCGCGTCAAATACGTAAAAGTTGAGTAATAGTACCATATAATTAGCATTTGCATGATATGAAAACAGAAGTTATTTATGCACCAGTCAATTGTAACCACGCCCCCCCATATCCGGGGATAGCCTGGAAAATGGGCCGTGTTTTACCTTCCAGGTGGCCCCGCAGTGCCGAGTGAATGCGGTGGTTTTCTCTTCGCGCCAAAAAAAAGCGGGAAATGGGCCTTACCTAGGGTCCCTGGACAGTGGTGTGTGGGGACATTTGGCGGGGATTTTACAAGCAGTTCGTCCTCGCAGGGCGGGGACTTTACCCTTGATTTGCTGGACCAATAGTCAAAGTCCCCGCTATCCCACGGACCTGGGGGATAGGGTGGGGGCGGGGGCGTGGTTACAACTGACTGGTGCATTACGGGTACGCTAGGGTTTATCAGTTGCACCCTCATTTATTTATCGTTTTGACAACTATTTTTAATTTTAATGTCTGGAAAACAGTGATATAAGACTGCTGAGTGCTGACAAGAGATTCCATATTTACGTTCGAAAATTGATGTTTAATGGCGAAAAGCGTTACTAAGCTTTCAGAAAAGTGCAATTTTCGGCATTTACCATACAGTTGAGATCTGTTCTATTCTGATTTATCTAATATGACTGAATTGAAGATATTGATGCCAAATTCAGCCGATTCTGAGTGTCAAAACTGACAATCTGTGACAGTTTAGCTAAAGAGTAATGGCCGGTTGCTGCTCCCTCTTCTTTTTAGGTAGCACCCTTCCGCTCCTCAATGAGCGAAGCATAAGATCAGGATAGCTTTCATATAATCAAGTTACATAATCACGCTAATCTGTTTCCTGTGTTATAACCAGTACTGTTGGCCATCTTGAGAGGAAATGAAAAGGTTCCACTGAGCAGGATACATTTCAGTTTGTTTGAGTTTATCTAGGTCTGCCCGTGCCCATTGGCTGCATTATGGCTTGACCCCGCCGTGACGCCATCAAGACTTAAATTGTGTTTAAATGCCATAAGTGACATGTGATAGAAGTGACAGCAATTCGCAGTCAAATCCAGACATTGGAATAAACAGTGAGATACAAAAGATCCGGGTGCGATACCCTAGCTCTTTGTGAAGAGACCTCTTGGTTCTTTAACGTGCTCGGTGTAAAGCACCGATACACGGGACACAACTTTCCTTGGTTGAACCAGTACCGAGAACACCACTTTTCAAAGCACTACCCTTTAAATGCCGAGCGCCAGGCAAGGGAGCTACTTGTACCAACGTTTAATGTCTTTCGGTATGACACGGCCCGGAATCGAACCCACGACCTCCCGCATCGTAGGCGGACGCCTTAACCACTAGGACACGGAGACGGTGAATACATCTCATAGCCTGTGGCTGGGATGTGGAAAACGATATACCACTCTCACCTCCTGAAGTGGTCTCTGATATGCTCAGCAGGATACAATAAGCCCCGCCTACAAGCTAGTAGTCAGCGATGAACATGCATTATATTAATGTATTTCACGAACCAAACTGTTGTACAAAATAGACCTATTAAACAAATCCCGTTTCGGGTCCGACTCACTGCTTTACATACACTAGGATCTGTTACTTTATGTTCTTACCATACATAACGCACAACAGTACACGTCCTTGTTCGCAAATTTAAACTACCGGCTGAGAACGAGATGGTGTCAAGCCAGGGTGGCATTTTCCTTGAAACAAAGATAGTGGCGAGTGTGATAATTATAGCTTTATACATCATATATTGGCCGACATTGCTGAAAGATGCAACTCTTACTCGATATACCGAAATTGATACAAATGTTTAAATTGACCAAACCGATTGAATACATATCGAACGCAATGCTTTTTATGAATGATACTGCGTTTAATTTAAGAAAGGTGCAGAAAACACGGAAATTCTACCTTATGAGATGATAGTTGATCCTCCCTGTAAATCTTATAGCACTGTTCAATCATTTAATATCAATTTGGTGCGTTAATACACAGTTATAAATATTTTCCAAAAATGCATTATTTAGTTAAGTTGCTCAAGGTGTATCACTCATAATGTGTGCTTGTTATACATGTGTATGTATCGATTTTAAATACGAATGTCAATTAAATGTTTTGGGAGCATCAATTATTGCAGCCACTGTTCTGTTCCACTACATATACGCACGAGGTGGTCATAATATACATAGTTGTAATAGTATATAATAATATTACTATAACATGTACCCCAAATTGTCTTGTTTTTGAATAAAGGCTTTTTTTTCTTGCATACCGGACGTGTTTCCAGTCATGTGACCAGTGCTGGAAAACCCTGCCTTACAGGAGTCACGCGGAACAACGCGCCACTTATTTCTTTTATTGTATGGTTCATGAAAAGTATATTTCAATAAAGCGCAATCAATTAAGTATGCAAGAAAAAAAATACTGCGCTTTATGACGTCAGTAAACATGTCGCACGCGTTTTTTGGTGAAATTTACAAAAGTGCGTTTTTTTACGTAAATTTTTCAACAAATTATTTTAGAAAATGATATGCAAGAAAAAATATCAATCCCGTTTTTCCGGTCTGGATAAAAAAATCCGACCCTCGGAAAGCCTAGTTACATCATTGAAATATATTGTAAATACGTTTAGCTATTCATCCCTGGAGGAATTGGAAGCATATCTTCATGTTTCGCCATTTATGCATTGACAGTAGAGAAATCTTATTTCAGTATACAAGTATTCCAGGCTCGAGGGAGCGATGATGGGTAGACGCACTGCGCACACGGGTTCGATGTAGTAAACAGTTATCAAAAACTATTAAATTCAATCAAGCAATTTAGTTAAATGTAAGCAGACAAAGGGGGCAGGCACATACTCGCACAAGGCTATGCCTACAAGGTCAAGTTTATACAAACATGTCCCCATTCCTGCTACAGTGCATGGCGATATTTCAGGAACTTGAACAGAATATACACTTTGTAATTTAAATTTATTCATTATCTTTAATCAATTACTTCAAATGCTAACATACTTGATTGTTCTTCACTTTCAAGTGTCCAGAATTTGACCAGATCATTACACAAGCACCCATTTCAGACAAGGGGCAGAGTTGTTTCGTTTTCTCAGATAGCTCATTCCTAACTCATTAGAGCACGGCAATATTGACATTTTTTCACTTAATAGCACTTGACCAATGTGAATAATATACAGCTGGTTTTAACTGTAACCAAATACCATAAATTAACTGTACATGGAAGTCACACTTTTTATCATAAACTTGTAGAATTACAACCATGTTGCAACTGCCACCTGTCTGGGCAATGATAAAATAGAGTATGTTGTCCAGTATAATGTACTGGTTACAAAGTTCTAAAATCAGAATAAACTTACGCTTTTATTTCCTAAGTCATGTTAATTTACAATATACAGGGATGTGATTGACCTGGCAGCTGGAGGGCTGAAACCATTTCGGCCATGGGTTCTTGGGGCACGTTTGTGGTCAAAAGCACAGTGACGTAGAAGAAAAACTGACTTTTTAGAAGCTCTTTTGAGGGTTCTTCTGACTTTAAATTCGAAGCAAACTAGGATATCAACTCTAACAACCAAAAGTACAGTAGTATCTTTTGTAATCAGATAAAAAAAATTATTATTATTATTTTTTTTTATATATTTTTTTTTTTGGGGGGGGGGGGGGGGGGGGGGGGTCCCTTGGGCTATTATATCCGCGGAATTCCGCGGACAAATCACATCCCTGAATATAGGACCAAAAAAGATTCAATGATAAAAAGTGTGGCTGAAGAAAACAATCAGATGTTTGGGAAATAAATACATGTATACAAAAAATGAGCAGTGGACACATATTGTTGCATAAATCCCAAACATATGCCGAATTACTAAAACAAGTCAATAAATGATTTTGTTACTGAATAAGAACCACACTATGATACATTATTAACTCCATTTAGAAGCTATAGAACAAGTTATATTTAAAACGATTTTTAATACACAATAATGTTCACAAGAAAATCACTTGAAAACTTTCAATTAAATCAAAATGTTATTTTTCTCACTTAATTTCAATTAATAATTTCGCACAAGCCTTAAATTATAGCAATTAACATCACATCATCAGTCTAAATACAACGTACATGTTTATGAACAATTATGCAGTATTAAATCAAAATGACAAACATCGCCTTTGCAGATAGATTTATAATAATTTTTATATCTCTCAGAAGATGAAGGGGTGCTGGCCGAAGAAAATTCTATAAACATAAAAAATATTATTACATCGATTTAAACCAATATAATGTCAAATTACATTTTTTATTTATATATATTACATACATACTGATGATTATAAACCCTTTCTCGAATGGTTTTCAATGTAAACAAACTTTCAAAAACATTTATAAAATAACAAAAAATATGGAAAAAATGATTCTCACTTTTTTTAGGGTGCTAAAAAAATAGGTAAATGGAAGAGAGTTTGGACAAATGGGAACAATTCTGACATAGCCGCTTCAAGCACACCTTTTCTCTCTAATGGCTTCCTAACAATTCATATTGAACAAATCAATTTCATAATGCAAAATGAACAGGAAAGGAAACGATCTAAAGCACTTTTTATTTCACATTATAACAACTTGTATAACAAGAATTACCACGTTCCATTTCACTCGTATATAACATATTTCTACAAAACAGTTCAATTATTTGAAACATTAATGATATCCATTACAATTTAAATGTTCAATTTTCATGGAGCTGGTGGCCAAACGCAAGCATAATGACTTTAGACAGCAGTAAACAGTCATATCATTCAAACCTGAAGTTTGCAATGTAAATGTGTAAGAAAACAGGCATCATTAGATTTAGCACTCATTGATACTTCTGATCATTTGTGTACAAAGCATTATTCAAATTCCTTGATTGATTCAAGTGTTTTACTAATGTCCAAGTATTTGGTTAACAACCAGGCTTTTAAAAGCAGCTCACACAACTTTTTTGCCATACTGTAACCACTGATTCCAGAAAGCCCAGGACACAGGTTGGTAAATACATGTTAGAGAAGTTATCCAGTACTACGTGGTTCTTTATGGAAAATTGAAGCAGGGTTGGTCTCGTCTAGCTCGATATTTTGAAGCTTATAATGCGTTCTTGACCCAAAGCCTTCAACACAGTCACCTGAAAGTATAAAATTAAAAACCAAAGGGTTAAAGAGCTTATTTAGCTGAAAATTCCTTTAAAACATTACAATTTTAAAGGAGCACAGCATTATGCATTTAATGCATTATAATACTTGAAATAACTCATAGGACTGAAATGATATAACAATAAATAAACCCATATAATTTGTATAAGCCTTTACACTTCTTACTTAAGATGGATCTTTGGAATTAATAGCTTAGTGGTCACAAATTCTCCAGTAAAAAAAGAGCCAAAATATCAATACATTCTATCTTTACACAAAAATATAATGCTTTCTATGTCTGATCATAACTTCGAATACAGTTGAACACCGTTAATTCGAAATTGTAGGGTCCCATAAATTTATTTCGAAATATCGGATTAACAATTTTCAGAAAATGACAAAATTTGCGAGTTAAAGATGACGTGAAATATTAAGTTGTGAAGATTGCAATGTCTGTTACACGTTACTAGTACTATACATTCGGTGTGAGCGATCTTTCTTATACATGTTTGTTGAATTATTGTTTAATAAATGACAAATAATTTGTTCAAATCTGGCGAGATTATATACAATGAATCGCTCATTTTCTGACATGATGTTTGTACCATACGCATGCTCCATGCCATTCTTTAACAAGAGCTAATTGTGCTCCATTGTCACCTCAAGCCGATGCTCAAGTGCATTCACAGTGTGGTGTGAAAAACTAAGATTAAAAATTTGAAATAAAGATTGATAAATAGGTGTGAAATACCAAAACAACAAAATAACATTAATTTCTAAGTAACTTTTTTGACAGAAAAAATATGAAAATATTTCTCGGCCTATAAATGACTACACTATTTTCTGCTTCTACACGTGTGAAATATTTTAGATTTGCTTGTACTATAAAGATGAAATCCATGACCAAAATTTTTAACTTGATTGAATTTTGTAGAACGATACCACGCTGTGTGCGGTGAAATTTTCGCATTAAATCACAAATGGGGTACCTCCATCAACTAGAGCTGTCACCGAATTGATGAATACCCCCAAATGCTGCCTGGACACAGGAATGGCAAACCATTCCTTTGAAAAGAGGCCATAACTCCAAGGTTACTGCACACTGCATCTTCTTTTATTATGCATGTATTGTTTGTCCGGAAACCGTTTTTTCTATTTTCGTAACAGTGCACAAAAACCTTTACTCCACTGCCCCCATTTTCAATCACAAGCATTGTCTTCACAGAAGCTGCCTATACAGCAAGTTTCATCACAATATCTCATGCCCAATTAAAGTTATGAAGCAGGAACCATTTTTCTATTTTTAGTAACAGTAACCTTCACCTTGGCCCCAATCAAATTTGACCTGTATCTTCTGATGTTACACCTGTGTACCAAAATGTTCAAATCTGTCAAGCCTTTCATGAGTTATCGTCCGGAAACCATTTTTCTATTTTTAGTAACAGTGACCTTGACCCCACCAGCCCCAATATCGAACTTGATCTGTATCTTCTGATGTTACACCTGTGTACCAAAATTTTTTTCAAATCCGTTTAACCTTTCATGAGTTATCGTCCAGAAACAGTTTGGTTTTTATTAGTAACAGTGACCTTCACCTTGGCCCCACCAGCCCCAATATCGAACTTGACCTGTATCTTCTGATGTTACACCTGTGTACCAAATTTTTTTCAAATCTGTCAAGCCTTTCATGAGTTATGGTCCGGAAACCGTTTTTTCTATTTTTAGTAACAGTGACCTTGACCCCACCAGCCCCAATATCGAACTTGACCTGCATCTTCTGATGTTACACCTGTGTACCAAATTTTTTTTTTGCAAATCTGTCTAGCCTTTCATGAGTTATCGTCCGGAAACCATGAAAACCGACAGACCGACAAGCTCACTCCTATATACCACCTCAAACTTCGTTTGTGGGGGTATAATTAACACATCATGAAATCGAAGGCCAATAATGTTATTCATTGGAAAGATGAAGGTCCATTGTATTTCACGTCTAATGCCAATTTATTATGGGAGGTGTTTGTGAGAACTGCGAACGCAATTGGATGTGTCAAGCGAAATATTCCAACACGCCTTCTGGCTTTATTACAATAACAGCTAAGCAGGAGATAATACGGCAGACATGCCTTCTTGTAATCGTTCTATTAAAGCAGAAGCCAAAACTAGTCGGTATTTAGCCTCACCGCAGGAAGGCACGTCGACAAGCCAAAAAGCCTGGTGGAAACCCTGAGTAGGCTTTTTATATTTTTTATTATGCTTTTTATAAGAACGTTTTAAACTACATATTAAAACACACACTTAAAAAACAATTATTTCTTTTACTAACTGACGCAGTAGGGTCGACATTATTTCGTCAATAGGGTCGGTGATAGGGTGATACTTTTCCCTTGGCTACTTTTGGACTTACCAAAACTTCTTGACCATCCGCGAACTTATCACGAATACCGGAACCAATGTCATCGTCTGGTAGTTTTAGGTCCTCCCTGGTTTCCCCTTGTTCATCCATAAGTGAAACAAAATCGTCATCACTTATGTCGTTCAGCTGAAATGAAATATAGTTTTGAAATGAAAATGCAAGTCATGATTTGAACACACTTGATAGAGAATACACACAAAATATCCAGGGTCTACTCTAAACAGTTTCAAACAAGAAGATTTTCAAAGATTTCACTATATAAGTCTGTGAGAAATTGGTGATCCACAGGGGCATAATTTGAACAATCTTGGAAGACAACCACCAGAAAATGTTAACACCATATACCTGAGCTCTAGGCCTCATGGTTTTTGTCAAGAAGAGTTTTGTAGATTTTCCATTAGGTTGCCATGACAACCAGAGTTGCATGGAATTTTTGAAAGATGACCGACCACCCAAAGAACATCCCTGTGAAGTTTCATCAAAATTGTCTAGGCGGATTAGAAGATGTTTTTATAAACAATTGTTGACGCCGGACATAGACCAATCACAATAGCTCACCTGGAGCCCGAATTCTCAAGTGCAAGTAAACTAAAAATGTTTGTGAATTGGCATAAAAGTGCACTGTCAATATGTCAAGGTGTGAAAAACTCCCACTGCCCTTACATATTAAATCATTCACCACATGTTTGTTATCCCTAGCTGAAGGTGTTGGTTGACATGTTGTTAACATTTTTGTTTAAACTAGGGCAGAACTTTGCTCAAGTTTACAATTCAATTCGACAGAGAGCAACATCAGAATTGTTAATAATGTTATTTTATTATATATGTAGTTTTGTTTACATAGTTCTGTACAGTACATGTGCTGTAATGTTTAATAACCTTACAATACAACAAGAGCTGTCGTAAGACAGCATGCTCGACTACACCGCTTTGACTTAGAAGCGAATACAATAACGATGTAATATGTGCCTGTCAAAAGCAATAAAAAAATCAAATTATAAAGTGGAACAAGAATCGCAATGTGACAAAACAGGGTTTTAAATGATTGGCAGAAGAGATTCAGTTTCAACTGCTTTCTTCTATTTTTTGTAACAGTGACTTTGATCCTAAGGGCCCCAAACACGATCCCATGGAAGTCCTCCATAAACTCTTCCTACATATAAGTTTGGTTACAGTTTGTAACCAAAACTAAAGTTATTCAGTACCAAACAGTAATCTATATTTAGTAACAGTGACCTTCACCCTAGGGGGTCAAAAGGCAATCCAATGAAAGTTCTGCATAAACGTGTCCTATATACTAAGTTTGGTCACATTATGTCAACCTTTACTTGTGTTATTCAGTACTAACCATATTTCTATTTTTAGCAACAGTGACCTTGACCTAGACCATAACTCTCGGGGCACAAAACTCAATCTCAGGAAAGGTCTCTATAAACTGTTCCTTTATACCAATTTTGGTCACAATATGTAGACCCTTACTTAAGTTATTCAATACCAACCCTTTTTAGCTCGACTATTCAAAGAATAAGGAGGGCTTTACTACTCACCCCAGCGTCCGGTTCAAGTATTAGGGCAAGTTGGGATTTTCACTTATAACTTCAATACCCTTCGTTCAATTCACTTCACACAGTTTTTCAGGGCCATTACATAATGAGGTTAGATAACTCCATATTATCCTTTATACAAATTATGGCCCCCTGATTGACCATGGAACTTAAGATACTATATAACTTATATAGTATAAATACCCTTCATTCAATAGATTTAAAACTTCACACAGTTGTTTAGGACCATCACACAATGTATCTAGTTGGACAACAGAGGAAAATTCTTGAATTTTAAGAGGCACAAACTCCCAAAATTGATTTCAATGAAGTACAAACTTCAAGTTTTAAATTCTTAATGACAGCCCTGTATTTATCAGCTTAAGTTATGTACTAGCTTTACATACATCAGAAACCTTATGATTACAACAATCATCAATTAAATTAAAAAAAACAGACCATATTTGTTCAAATTATTAAGAAATACGAAGTCAACAAACCGAGAATTCTTTTCGGCTGACATTAGGAACTTCCATGTTGTGTGTCGAAGGACAGATATCTTCATACTTCTTGCCAGTAAAAATCTCAATGGCAACCAAGTGCACCTAAAAATACAACAAAAAATAATGCCTGTCTTAATCTACCCCCATTGGCCGACATTGCCCATTAGCGCATATGGCCTACTCTATCAACTACTGAATGTAAACGCATTGACCACATTTCAAATGGGTCATGTTAATATTTCAATCTTTTCTTTTTCTTAACTTTTGTATACATTTTTAACATCAGTACATCTGAAATAACCCAAACACAATAATCAAGACACAAACATCATATACACAATAACGATCAAAATAATGCAATTAACATAACAAATAGAGGTTCACAAAGTATTTACATGACTTTCAAAATATACTTGGTTACAATAAAATACTCTGAAGTTATCTAGCCATCAACAATTGCCTTAACTAATCTTTTATTTAATTTAAATTAACTTCATAACAAGAACACCGTTTGCGGGTGCTGAACGCTGTTGTCCAGTTCTCCTTTCACTTTCATCAAATGTGTCAGGAAGTAAATGAGCACATGTTTCCCGCGCATTTCAGATGATGATTGTAAAATGTTTCTTTCTGATACTAACTTTAAGATCTAGATCTTTTAATTTTAGCTTATAAAAAAATAGTTATGAACAAAAAAAATAAAATATCAATTTTGATATTGATATTTTAGCCCTGTTGTATTTCACAGCCATCGTTGTAAGCGGTAACTGCCGAAGTTAATCGTTAATTTACATAATGGGCGGAGTTATTGACGTCATTGAGTTTGACATAGTTACTGATTATAAAGATTATATAGAGCTCAACCAAATGACAAATTTACCTTAGCATGCCCGTGCTTGCCAGTTTTAGAGGTTGACATTTCCACGATCTTGCATGCATGTCCCTTGATACAAACAAACTGGCCCTTTCGCAGAGATGAGCATTGTTTTGGGATGGTTTGAGCGGAACCAGATTCACCTTGATTAAAATCTTCCTCAAGATCAATCTCTTGTTGATCAGCCATGGTGCAACTCTGTGAATAAATACCATTTTTTAAACAAAAGGAAGGCAAAGCATTTTCTAAAGTACCCACGGGTCCGACTATCGGACCCATTCCAAAAGCAAATACAGATATTTTCCTCAATCTTCAGGAAAAATCCCCCACCCCAAAAAAATCTTTCTATTTTGGCTCTCGCAAGGGGGCGACTTGGGCGAAGTGGTCGCCTAAAATTCCCAGACCTCGCCCATTTGTATCATCAAAGCGTCATTGACTTCACCGAAATTTTAGCACATTGTAAATCTGTCAATCAGCCAGTATTTGGCCACTGTCCCATTAGTCAAAACATCGCAATAAGCCATTCATACAAATTGGTAATCTTCTAATACGATAATTGGGCCGTGTCACCAAAACATCGCCAGTAGGCGGAGCTTTTGAAAGTTAACCAATCAGAACGTACATTGAGAAGACGCTGATCAAATGATATAAGTTCGTTAAAATGAGAAAAGGCGACATAATTATGAAAAATTGTCTCAAGCATTAATGAAGTAAAAAAAATAAATATATGTATTGAATAAACAATGCAAGGCATTTAAATATTGTTGCTTTTGAAGCAGACGGTCATAGCCATCTCGGGCCATCGGCAAGTATGCGCTAAGAAAATCAATAACATGGCGTATCACCAAATATTTGATTGGTTTTAGTGAAATGTTCATGATAAAAATTGATTTGTAAACACAATTTCTTTTTTTTTTTGCTTTATGTAGAGTTTACTTATAGTAATTTTCTCCTGTCAAAAAAAATAATCGGTGAGGTCGCCATTTTGTCAGAACAATTTTCCGAGTTAATTTTTTAACCTCCCAATATGTATTGGTAAATTTTTCATCAAGGACACTGATTTAAATGTCATTAGGTTCTTAAATGACAGCATATTTAAAATTATTCAGCCAGAGACAAGTAAATAACAGCATAGATGAATGTGACATTCGTACCCTATCCCGAACATACCAAAACAAGATTCATTCCCCTACTATATTGAAGGTTCATTTATAAGGTCACTTTGATTATTTCAAATCCTTAGCTGTTCTTTTTTGTTTCATTTTAGATGCTTTTTTGAGATAAACTATGTGACATTGACAAATACACTTTTGCTGAGCCAAAAATGATTATTTTTTGAACATTTTATATAGTTATAGCAATCAATTTTAATGTAAATATAAACTTAGGTGAGTGGTATGGCATAGTTTTTGTATCAGGTGTTACAAATAGTATCACTTCTCCCTGAAGTTTCCCCACTTCTCCCTAAATTGCCTGAAGGGAGAAGTCACTTCTCCCAAATTTTTCAGCCTAGTGAGAGCCCTGTAAACTCGGAAATCATTGATTTTCATCACATTCAGAGATCCTAAATATGAAATATTATCTGTCATGATTTATTGCAAAAGATATTTACACCCCAATGATTGATATTTCAGCCATTTTGGGTCTTTTCAAGGGAAAATAAACTGATATTAGATCATTTCCTAATTAGCAGGAGACTAGACATATTTTTCTTCCACTTTTTTTTAACTTTCGGGAAGTCTACAAGAAGGCATAATGCCCTTCAACCATGCGCTGTGAACTTTAAACGCATGTTTGACCTCCTGATTTTCCGAAATGTGTAATTAGTTTAATACCTAGTCTTTTTTGGGTGAAATGTGTTTATGCATGCAGACATTAGCAAAAAACATGTTTATAAGATGCATGTGCAAATAGTGAAATACGACTGCATTCTTGTGGTAAGCTACCGGTACCTTCATGCAAAACGGGCAAAGGAAACAGAATTATAGCAATTTACTGGAGCCGTCATAATTGGTTGAAATTTTTAATAAAAAACAACAACAGACTGTAGCATTGATTTTTATCAAGTGTCCGCAGAGTTTCTCAACAAATGACCACAGGGACTGGGTGCCTAAAAATATAAAAACTTTGGCCTAAGTGACAATACCCGAGCAATTCACAGTAGCATCCTCTTATGAAAGCGATGACAGACACGCCTGACAACTAGCCATGTGACAGCGGTGGCATACTTTTGAAGTGTTAATTGTAAATAGTCTCAGACACAGAATTAATAAGGCCTATACAAGTAAGGTCTGCTTATCAGTAAGTTGGCTTTTTACTGGGTGTAATTTGGCCACTTGCCTATACGCACATTATTATGGCTAACGAAATGACAATAGGTCGGGTATTAAATGACTATCGAAAAGGTATGAAATTACCAAAAATTGCAGGGTCCAAAATGACTAGTTCCTTGGGGCTTGATCATAAGAGTGTGGCACAACAACGCACCCAGCCCCTGTGGTCATACAAACACACACTACTCCTCATCCCATTAACCTGTTAGGCTGTACCATGGACCTATAAACCATGGATTGGCAACTCTCATCCGTGTTTATGCGATAATATCAAACTCACGAGTGCAGCGGGATTTCATTCCGAGATCTTACTGTGTTGTCATTTTCAGTACATTGACATCGGACGAATATATACATGTAGGCAAACATTAATTAAAATTGACTCAAATGCGCGGTACTTTTATTTGAGTTGATAATAGTCCAATTGAATCTGATTAAAATCACAGTAATTAATTATAATTAAATCTATAACGAACAAATGGGAATGTGGAAAAAATGGGGGTGTTTTAAAAATATTGAAATTGTTTTAAGTGAAGTATTTTATGGTTGAAATTGATCATAAAGAGTTATATTCATATTTTACCATGTAAGCGAAATGTTATTTTGCACTAAACAAGAATTTAATGCATTAAAACAAGTTGTTCACCTTTCCAATAAAACGAAAGTTGACTGACACAGAAAACAATTATGCGAAGGGGAACAACTCGATACAATCGTTAAAACTCGGCCTCCTCCGACAAAGCTTTGAGATAGACCTCGTTAAACAATCGTAACAACTCGGCCATAGCCGAAATGTTCTGAGCGATTTAAAACTGTGCCCTGAAGCCTTGCAGGTGCCCTTCATGTATATATCGTTATGTTTCCACAGAATGAAATGAAGAAAAGCCGTCAAACTCATAATTATAAGTTGGATATTTATTTTTTGTGTACGGAACTAATGTAAAATAACACTATCTTGTAATATTTCATGTTTTTATGATATTTTATAGACGCTATATGCTTCAACCCGGAATCCTGATCGGAACAACTACCCACTTTTGATACTAAACAATTTGTACGTGAAGGATTTGCCATAACAAAAATCGGAAAAAATCCGTTAACGTACAATTATTTGGACTAATTCCCGTTTAGACGTTAGGGATTGGAAGAATCCCGTATAACACGTTTATTATTTTAGACTACGTTTTATACATGTACACAACCTGTCCTATTAGTCCTATTAGTCCCAGATTGACAGATATCGGGATCCTTGATAAACAGTAAACACATGTTACTGAAACACATATAAGATATTCAAACATGGTTTTTTTTGGCAAAATGACATGTGTTTAATTGTAGGCAACTTTCTATTTCATAGAAATTTAAATTTGTTACAGAAATAATTTCAAAATTGAGGCCGCGAGAATTCTCTGCGCAAGGACCGTTCGCTACTGTGTGCTGAGATGGTGGACGTCTCTAGTCCGCCATAGTAAAACTATCGTCAAAAGACTCGTTGACGGCCATTTAGGTGGACTAGTCATTGCTATGGCGCAATGTTTGCTAAACAATAACAGTCGATTTGTGTTGATTTTCTATCGAAAATTTGAAATCTATCATAAATGAGAGAATTAAGTTATTCTTTGAGAAATAACAATACATATAAAGCTGTTTTTTAACAAATACCTCTCGGCGTTTGCTCACGTGTTTCTAAATTTGCAGCTGCTAGGTAAAAGGACAGAGTGCGCATGCGTTCCACGTACGCTAGGCGGCGCTGCTACGACTGGTTTATTGAGGTTATCTTAAACTAACATTTACTATCTCTTACGCAGTGATATCCCTTGAATGCAAAAGGGAAAGTACAGTTCGTGGAGTTTGTAACGATTTGAATTATTGCCAATATTGATGATACCGATGGTTTACCTTTGGTTTGAATTTTGTCAATCTTCGATCATTTCCAATCATTTCTCATTTTATTTCGCTGTTTTGTCAATTGACCTCGCACATACCCCCCTTTTTCTGTAGTTTCATGGATACGTCGTGGACAACAAAAATGTCATTCACACGATTAAGAATAACAAGCTAAATTAAGTCACTAACGTAAATGGAGTTTTTTGAAAGAGTTAACTCGACCTGATTTCAGCGTTTGACTGAGATTGGTCCACTTCTTCACAGTTTCGACCTAGAAAGAATGTTTCAAAATCATGATAAGTTATGTGTTTACTTGAGAAAATGGAACAAACGAATCATGCTTGGTGACTTTTAGAGAATATACTTTTTAGAACCAATATTGGAATCGCCGGAAGATTAGATGACTTTGTAAGTCTCATTTTAGGTCTCTATTGCTTTTTTTCACTCCGTTCGATACTTGAGTTGTATCTTTCGGTCTACACTTGACTAGATCATGAAAGAAAACCTCAAATGAATGTATACGGTTCAGTTTGTTTTATTAGCTGCATATATTTGGTACATTTCAAGATCATAGATTATCTGACATTTATCGATGTTCAGGCTTTTCAGAAATGTAATACTTCAACCTACAGCATCAGCCGAAGTTCACCTGTTTGCCGATGATATGGTTTTGATCTCCTTCTCGGCAAACGATTAAACTATATGTTGGACATGTGCAACAACTATGCTAGCAGGTGGAAATTCTCATACAATCCGAGTAAGTGTTCCATAATAACATTTAACGATAACAACTCTCGCATTAGAATCAATTTCAAGATCGGAGATAGTGTCTTTTCAGAAACAAAAGAGTACACTCACCTAGGTATTAAGTGTGATCATTATCTAAGCAACTCCGCGAACGTAGCGGTACCCTGTGTTAAACTTCCAGGAACATTTTGAAGCGTGTGTAATAGTGGAATTCACTCGGACACTCTAAGTCCCTTAACTTATTAAAATATACAATACCATTGTCATACCACGGAGTTTTTACGGTTGCGACTCGTGGATTTATAGATCACATACGGATATTTTTAAACTTGAAATTAGCCATCGCTTTTTCCTGAAGTATATACAGAATTTCTACAAAAACACTAACACGGATTTTGTTCTCCACTCGCTAAGTACAGTTGCTATAGAAACTCTGATTTATTTCAAGAAATTGCAGTTCCTTGGACAATTATGCTGACTATCTAACAAGTACTTAGACAAAATGTGTATAATAATAGACTTACACGATATGTGCTATAAGATAACCAAACGGTTTGTTTTGTACCTGAAGTTTACAAGCTACTTGCAAAGTATGATCTGAAAGTTGTCAGTGATAATTATCTTTGCACTGGAACGTTTCCTTCCATCAAAACAAATTTGGAATAATACACTTGAAATGAACGTCATACGTCGAGCCAAAGACGGACAACTATACAGACATTGCGAACTTAATTGTCACGAATCCAATAAAAATGCGTTGGGATTTGGTCAGCTGCCAGAAGTCCACAATTAACTCCCCTGTGTAAGGCGGTGATGTCCGCAATCGGCGACATGTAATCTTCAAATTACAATAGACGGTGAAACTTGTGTGATTTGGTCACTGATCACTAGCGGATTTAGAGGGGGGCGCTTCCGGCGCGCGCCCCCTCTAAAATCGTCAAAGTTTACTTTGTATGTCATTTTAGGAGATAAAAAATAATAAAATACGCCTATAATGCATCATTTCCAACTACAAATTGTTAATTTTTCTTGATTGCTTAACCCCCAATCCATATGCAAACAGTTTATGCCATACACTTTCGGTTCAGAGGGAGGGGTGCATGTCAAAAGGTTGCGCCCCTAAGTTACGCCCCCTCTAACGTTGATTCCTGGATCCGCCCCTGCTGATGAGTTGACAGTGCATAGAATTTGCTTTTGTGCCGCTCTGAATGAGGCTCGGAATCGTCTGTGGGATGCTGTGTACGCACGATTAACGAAATGATACCCATGATACAATTAACACCGAAGGGATACTCAATGCAAATCTTGTTACTGTCAGTGAAAATAAATTTAAATATGGTGTTATCTTTCTCAGAAAACTGTGCCTGTAACTGAATAAACATGAACAGCAGTAACACTATATCACTTGTCCGTGAAGGGTATCGATCGAATTATCCGTATACTGTGTGCGTATACCACATGATAAATTATGATACACATAATAAACAAATAATCCACTTTTAGTCGTATATTTTTATATATTAAATATTTTGATATATCATACACTCTTGTATGAAATTTTAAAACATTTAATATGTAAATATATACGACTAAAAGTCGATTATTTGTTTCTCATCTGTATCACAGAGTACTAAAACACATTTGTATGATTCTCAGTCCAAGAGATCACCCTAGGGACCAATCGCTCGACTGGCCAAAAATGCAGTCCAAATACCAAGTAACTGTGTTTAGTATCCCGCAATTCGTTTCGGCAAGCTACACTTATGTTTAGTATATTACTATGAAAGAAGGTCTCTGAATAGAAGCAAGAAAGAATCTTGTGTTTCATTGCGGCAAGGTTTAAATGGATTCATACTGAGCCATACATAATGATATGAACATAACAATAATATCCAACCTGATCTTGATAAATGTTCATAATATAACTCTTTAATTCAATATCGTGTACTATGCTCTTATCGAACAATATAAATATGTGTGTGTGTGTGTGTGTGTGTGCGTGTGCGTGTGCGTGCGCGTGCGTGTGCGTGTGTGTGTGCGTGTGCGTGTGTGTGTGTTAGTGCGTGTGTGCGCGTGTGCGCGCGCGCGCGCGCGCGTGTGTGTGTGTGTGTGTGTGTGTGTGTGTGTGTGTGTGTGTATGTATGTAAACATATACCTTCATGTACCTTTTCATGTATAGTGTGTTCTGATTCATTGGTAAACCCATCTTTGTTATAAATCTACTTTTAAAGGAGGAAATAAAGATATCTGTCTGTATCATGTCCTGGTGACCACTTAATCGTTAATCAGTGCCATACAGTACAAGGTGCAAAATACAAGTTAAAAAATGTTTATTTAAAGTCGGGTATATGATAACAAGAAACATTAGCTCATTGAGCTATTTTCCGACATATATAAAAACATACATACCATAACAAAACATTACAATGAACTGGTGACCTGGAAATATAGGCGCATAGTTACCAATTTGTTATAAATTGGAAAAGCATTCACAAAAGCCGCATGCAGACTTATAAAATATGAGATGGATTAGAGCACTGTATACAATGATAACATCAACAAATTTTCCCGCCTGTACGGCCAGTCCAAAAGCGCACGGTTCCGCTTGTTGACAAAACACTTTAAAATAGTATCAATAAAAGATAATAACAAAAAGCACTTAAACAGAAAAGTTGTACGCATCATTGTGTACATGGGAATAACAGCATGGTATAGTAATGTATTGTTAAAAACAAATGTTATGAGCTTATCAGGCTAACGACGATCTCTATTGATTTCTCTCCTCTCAGCGCAGTAGTAGCGTAGACATGGGCTAGTTTAGCAATTGTACTAATTATAAATCTATTGGACGCAGATTAAGACAGATAAAAATATAGAATTTATGGGGGTCATAAAGTAGACCAGTTTCTATTATATACGTTTCGCTGAAAATTTAGTTTTAGGCGGTTTTAGTATTAGCCATAATTGAGTAGAGCTGTTCTGCAGATGAAACGTTGGTTGACATACCTTGACTTTGACTTGCTAAAGTATTAAAATCTCAATCATCTCTAATTAGTTCAGTGAAACACAACATAATTCTCAACCTCTTCTTATTTATAAAACAGTGTTTGCACATTGAGCACTTTAAGAGGGACATGTCGAGGTGCGGATCCGCCTTTTAAATTCTAGGTAGTTTTGAGAATACCTAATTTCCTTTGGAAGGTTGTTCCATACCTGACTAGCCCCAAAGCGGAAAGAGTTCTTCCAATATTTAGTTGTTCTCAGGGGCGGGTCGAGGAATCCACGTTAGAGGGGGCATAACTTTAAGAATTGCGCCCGTCCATGAGAACTGAAATTTATATGGTTTAAAGTGTTGACGGAGGGGGGGGGGATACTCCCCCAATAAAATTTTAACAATTTTTATTCCAAAATGGTGCATATTGGGCGTACTTTATTGCTTTTTTGCTCCTTTATTGAAATAAAAAGTAAACATTGATGAACCGCTAGTGGTTTTACTGATCGTACATCTACACATTTTTCATATCTGAGATTAAATTACATGTCTTAAATGCTTCAAGGTTTTGATCACATTCTTGTGAGATACCGTATAGTACAGACATTTGTAAGTTTCAATGCATCTTACCCTGCTCAGATGTAATGTTGGCAATTGAATTCTATGAAGATTTGTTCATCATTCAAAACAATTTGTACTGTACTGAATCTTTTATATTTTTTTCTGTTGGTCTTGCTATATTGCCAAGCAACAGGATTGTAATTGAAATTCTATATAATGATACATTTTAAAATAATAAGCTTTGTATTAATTGTCAAAAAATTGCTTAGTTTTTGAAAGATATTCAGTTGCTTAGCTGCTTTTTCAACATTTGAGAAATCAAAGGTGATCAAAGTTGACTAATCTACTTCAAAGCCTAATAGTTTAGCTTTCTCTTCACAAACAGTAGTATGATTAAGTAAATGGAGTTGCTTTATTTCTTTTACAGAATTCAAGCGAACAGAAATTGCTTGAAATTTATCAGGGTAAACATGCATCTAATTGGAAGTGAACCAGTTAATCAAAATATTGCCTTTTTAAATTATGGTGTTGTTAAGAATAATGTTTTTTTTCAAAAGAAGTCTTAACAACATCATGATTTTTATCACACACAAAAGCGTATTATCATCTGCACAAATAAACAAGGCTGTCTTATTGATAAAGTGGAAAATGTCATCGAGAAAGATGTAAGAAGACAAGAGGCTCAAATAGTTTCACGCCTTTTAGGATGGAGTTCAATTCACAGCGTTGGGAAATCGTAAGATACCAAGAGTCCCATGCATCAGTGCCATATATATATCAGTGTCATACATTGATGGAGGACCATTAAACAGATATGCAGTATAT
This sequence comes from Mya arenaria, assembly GCF_026914265.1. NCBI lineage: Eukaryota > Metazoa > Mollusca > Bivalvia > Myida > Myidae > Mya > Mya arenaria. Next base: position 666,670 of record NC_069130.1, read on the forward strand.
CAGTGTCATACACTGGCGGAGGACTGTTAAACAGATATCCAATGTATCAGTGTCATACAGGGCTACCGTGTATCAGTGCCATACACTGATGGAGAACCGTTACAAAAGATACCCAGTATATCAGTGTAAAACACAGATGAAGGACGGTCTAACATGCCTACTGTGTATCAGTGCCATACAGTGGTGGAGGACCGTTAAACAGAGGTCCCGTGTATCAGTGCCATACAGTGGTGGAGGACCGTTAAACAGAGGTCCCGTGTATCAGTGCCATACAGTGGTGGAGGACCTTTAAACAGGGGTCCCGTGTATCAGTGCCATACAGTGGTGGTGGACCTTTAAACAGGGGTCCCCTGTATCAGTGCCATATAGTGGTGGAGGACCTTTAAACAGGGGTCCCGTGTATCAGTGCCATATAGTGGTGGAGGACCTTTAAACAGGGGTCCCGTGTATCAGTGCCATACAGTGGTGGAGGACCTTTAAACAGGGGTCCCGTGTATCAGTGCCATACAGTGGTGGAGGACCGTTTAACGAGGGTCCCGTGTATCAGTGCTATACAATGGTGGAGGACCGTTAAACAGAGGTCCCGTGTATCAGTGTCATACAGTGGTGGAGGACCGTTAAACGAGGGTACCGTGTATCAGTGCCATATAGTGGTGGAGGACCTTTAAACAGGGGTCCCGTGTATCAGTGCTATACAATGGTGGAGGACCGTTAAACAGAGGTCCCGTGTATCAGTGCCATACAGTGGTGGAGGACGGTTAAACGAGGGTCCCGTGTATCATTGCCATACAATGGTGGAGGACCGTTAAACAGGGGTCCCGTGTATCAGTGCCATACAGTGGTGGAGGACCTTTAAACAGGGGTCCCGTGTATCAGTGCCATACAGTGGTGGAGGACCTTTAAACAGGGGTCCCGTGTATCAGCGCCATACAGTGGTGGAGGACCTTTAAACAGAGGTCCCGTGTATCAGTGCCATACAATGGTAGAGAACCTTTAAACAGGGGTACCGTGTATCAGTGCCATACAGTGGTGGAGGACCTTTAAACAGGGGTACCGTATATCAGTGTCATACAGTGGTGGAGAACCTTTAAACAGGGGTACCGTATATCAGTGTCATACAGTGGTGGAGGACAGTTAAACAGGGGTCCCGTGAATCAGTGCCATACAGTGGTGGAGGACCGTTAAACAGGGGTCCCGTGAATCAGTGCCATACAGTGGTGGAGGACAGTTAAACAGGGGTCCCGTGAATCAGTGCCAAACAGTGGTGGAGGACCGTTAAACAGAGGTCCCGTGGATCACTGTCATACAATGGTGGAGGACGGTTAAACAGGGGTCCCGTGAATCAGTGTCATACAGTGGTGGAGGACGGTTAAACAGGGGTCCCGTGAATCAGTGTCATACAGTGGTGGAGGACCGTTTAACAGAGATCCCTTGAATCAGTGTCATACAGTTGTGGGGCACCGTTCAACAGGGATACCGTTTTTTACCAATTAAATATAGAAATTTACATTTCAAATATAATAGTTTAAAACAAGTTTATGATCGTAAACAATATACATATAACACATTAATACATTCTATTTATTTTTATTTAAAATAAGTGTACACGTATTACTCGTGCAAATTGAAATTGATAAAAAATACTTATCATATAAAGATGCACTCTTTTTCCCCAAACGAGCAATATCAAGATTAATACAATTGTTTTAATTTACTGAAATGGGTGAAGAGATATCGAAAACAATGGTTCTAAATTGAAAGAAAGGTACAAATAAAATATTATTTCCACCTTATGAAATGATATACTTTCAAATCGCCCACCATCTTTCGATCGTACGTGTTCGGAAAATGCTAATTTGCATAATGTATGCCAACCGGAAATCACAAAGCGAAACGACAACACACACGAAAAGTACAATAGTCGGGTGATACATTTGGAACTCCTCGGCCATTTTTTTCTAAAACAACCTCGGATGTATGCCGGTACATCAGTTGAAGTAGTTCATAATTTTTTGAATTATATCATTAATTAAATTTAATGTTTTAGAGTTGTATTTATTGATCTAAGTTTAAATTGATTGCCAGTGAAGTGTATTATTGCAAACATAATTAAGATTCCCAAGAGTTAAGTCTTAAAGTTTAACTGCTAAATAAAATTGCTACGCGATCTACTTGCAGCGGACTTAAACGTACCTCTTTTTCAGTATGTAAACCGTCCAAATACATCCGAGGTTGTTTTAGAATAAAATGGCCGAGGAGTTCCGAATGCGGGTGATATTGTGAAAAAATTGTGCACATTGGGTTATCATTTTAAAATTTGGTACATATGTAGAAAAAATGAATATGATTGAAAAAAAGCTCAGGAACCAACTTTCTATAACCATAATGATGTTGATATATAGTTGTATTTACTGTGAACTTAATAAATGTTTTGTTTAGTGATGTTAAATGATATTATGATGTTGAAAGAGACCTATTTTAAAGCTCATACAAATATTCCTCGAAAACAAGATTTATATTGCTCTGACAACCATAATTTCCCTGTAAATGCTTAATTTATCGATTTTAAGGGCAGATGACCCTATTTTTTCAGTAGTTGATGTTTGTTACAAAACATTTAATGTGTTGCAGTATTGCATAAGTTTTGAACCCAATTTCGTGTGACCTACGTATAGTAGCAAGGACTACAAGATGGCATTCAAGATAGCCGCTATGAATATATAATTGAATAATTTCTATCTCTAAATATGTCGCACACTAAAATAAATGTGTATTTTAATGTAAATTGCTTATGTTCCCAGTGAACCTTAAGTTAACATCATGCATTGACCATCTCAAGGTCAAGGCCATTTCAAGGTAAAAGTAAGAAATTGCCACAAAATTTGTGATTTCCTGTATAATTTTCTTGTATTATGCTAAAACAAATGTGTTTGTATCTTATTTTGGAAGACATAAATGTAAATTGAATATGCCTTAACATCAGCTTACTTTTTATGGAATCTTTAAAATAATTAAGTAAACTACCCTGTTATCCAAATCCAATATGGCCACCACATTAGTTCTAGTCTTGATGATAGAGCTGCACATGGGTTTGGTTGACTTTGAATGGGCTTTATGGTTGCCAAAATGTGTAGTATTTGGCATTAAAAAGGATCATTGTGAGAAGCACATGGGTTTATTTGGCTGGGAATGGGCTTAATCATGGATTGCAAACATGTGGTGTATTAGACATTGAAAATGCTTAATGACAGCTGCATATGAGCTTATTTGATATAAAATGGGCATCATGGTTGCCAACATGTGGTCAATTTAGCACTGTGAAGGCTGTGAAGGCTTAATTAGAACTACACATGCGTTTGTTTGGTTCTGAATGTCATTTTGTAGTCATAATGAAAATGATAGAGAACGGGACTGGCATAATTTTGACCCTCTATGAATATGCTTGACTGTAGCCACAAAAGGAATTGCCAGACCCTGGAAGGGTTTGAGAAGAAGGCTTCTGTGGTTAAGAATACCGATTGTTATGCTACTTTGGTGTTTGCTTGACAAATGGCGGACTTAAATGTAGCTGCATTTGTAATTATATTGAACTTAGTCGAATGTAGAAGAACCTTACTGTGATATGTTTGACACTAGATAAACTTCATTGCAGCAGAATTTGGATTAACATGGCACTAAAGTGAGTTCTATACACTAAATGGTCTCAAGTATAACAGCACTTTGGTCAATTGGGCACTTAATAGAGCTTTATTGAGCCTCTTCATTGTAAGGTTGGTACAATTTTTTTTGGACACACAGTGGACTTGAAAACAGTCTGTCCGCGGTGACTGTATGGCAGATATGGGTTGATTGTAGCAATAATGAGAGTGAATGAGCTCTGGCTTGACTTTATTAGAGCCTTTCTGGGGCTTGTTTGATAATGAGTTGGCTTGACTGTAACTGCAAATAGGATTCAATGGGCTGCTGGAGACCTATTTTGTCTATAAGAGACAATTCGAAATAGTGACTTTATGGGGTTAGAGAATTCGGTTGACTTATAGAAACACGTTTTGGCTTTCTAAATACTGTTTAGAATATTAACACATTAAGTTAGAAAACACAAAATGAACTTAAAAGGAAATACTTCCGTCTGAATGGGATTGAATGAACTCACACATACATTTTATATGGAGCTTGTTTTCCACTGGATGCACCAAAGTAAGGACATTGTTTGGTTTACTTGACTATCAATACGAGAAAAGGGATGAAATAGAATTAAAACTGTTTTGTGATTAATGTTATGGTTTTTTATTTCAAATTAAACGAAGATATAAGTAACAGCGCTGACGATATTGATCATATTTGGGTTTTTACATTCAAATGATTTTGACCTTGATTTTGAACTGCGAAGTATGAAGTACATTATGAAATAGAAATACCATCTATTCATTACGATATGTTGCGTTTTAATGCCACGTATGGAAACTTGCAGCTGGGGTATTGGACGCGTTATATGGCAATTGATAACCTTGATGTTTCTTTTAAAATGTTATTAGTGTGCGTTAAAAAGAACATTAGACATAATGACGAAGCAAATATCATTCACATAGGATTTCAATATCTATATCTAATACTACTCTTATTCACTAAGCAACATTATGTTGCAGTAAATTAAGAGTATTAGAACAATGCAATCCTGTCAGAAAACAATTAAACTTCACATATTCACGGTATGTTGGTAAATTTGGTAAAACAGAAAGACATAGATACATCGCCAGGGTCTTCTGAATTGAATATGTTTTGTCTGCGTTTTTTATAATATTCATGCAGTTCATATAAAGAAGTAAGAGTTTGCGTTGTTATTTCAAATATTACGTTGAATTTCATGAATATTCGGGAGAATCCAAGTGAATCGCATAAATTTGAAAGTGTCCGCAAGAGACACCAGTTCTTGTTCACTACTCACTTGTCTTGCGGTTTGTCAGTAAAGCAACATGTTTAAATTCTGAACTTGACATCATTCCTTTTCCCACCACAGATAAGCAGATCCAAATATCTGAAATGGGAAAATAGGCAAAATATTCGAAAGATACATGTGATACATCAGTAATTAAGATTCAATGTGTTGTACACAGCGATATCAATTTTATGTAAGGTTTTGATAATTTTCTTTTTTTCTTGCAGTTCTATCATCTGGTGTCTAGTCCCTTTAATACGAACTCATAAGATAAGACTCTACACTGACTAATTTTAAATCTACTCATAATAGTCTAACGGCAAATAGTTCCATTATAAATCAAAACTAATGCCATAAATACCACGCGTGTCTTGATAAGATAACAACTGTTCTACATTATATTTCTCACTCCCATTTGTTTACGAGCTAGCTCAGGGAGCATTATTGTCCATCAACTACCTCGCATCAAAATGGTAACAAACAACATCAGCTATTTGGTTTTGATATCGTTGTGGCTGCTGATGGCACTTGTCAACTCCTCCCCGATGGTTCGCGGTATGTGGCATCAAATATATCTTTTAATAAACGTAATTCAATGTTACTTTCCAGAACGTCAAGGGTGATAATCGGAAACAACAGCGTTTTATATGACTCCATTTGAACTAACTTAATTATTGATTTGACTTCTCAGCATCGATTTAGTAACATGCGTGACTAAGGTATAACCTGGCTTCAAAAGTCCGATATGTCTCAAAACCACAGTTATCTACCGCTCGTTGGCCTAGATCCGGATGTGTATACTGAAAAAGAGTGCTTGTGTTTAATTTTCAATATTTTATTTAAGTTGAATGAAAGTGAAGACACGGGTCCTCCTTTTGCATAGAACTTAACATAATTTAACACTGTATTCCAAAAAAGAATAGATTCCCGAGTAATTATTGTCAAATCATTGCATTTGGAATTCTGTAAATTGGTTGTTTGTAGCCTTATTCCGTCTCAGGGTCATGTATTTATTTCTACTCAGATTTTTGAGACGCTGATTTTGTCAACGTTATATTTACTAACTTGTGATTAAATTTTGTGTCTTGGGTTGTTCTACAGCAGCCATTTGCTTGGTTTTAGATTGGGACTATTTTAAAGTGAAATCCCAGATAATTGTCTATTTGAAACATATAGTAAAATAAAATAAAATAATTGTAGCCATATGTACGGTGTGCCAACACTATATATAGTTACAATCACAAATATGTTTTAATGTTGTATTTCACAGTTTGTCAACCCTGGCCGTCGAACCACTGTACCGTACTTCTTATAATAAACATGTAATTGTACTGCAATCACACGTATGTTTTCGTTACGGACATAATGCATTATACGTATATGTATGAACATTTTTATTTAGACATAAACAAATGAAAGTTTAACACGTGTTACACATTTCGTGTCCAATCTAAGTTCGGGAGACTCGGCAGATGAATGACAGACAAAAAATCGGCTATAAGACAGATTTGATATATAAATATATGGGTTATTGTGAAATATAACTGTATACACAATAACAATAAATTTTATAATTAAAATGTTAAAATGTATGGTTACAAATTTAAAAAAAATGGGCACTCTGTACATAATATATTTTCCATTCATTTATTATGGGCGCATCGTTCATGTTGTATTTTCATACATATGTTATTGGCGCACCGTACATATTGTAATGGTTGCATCCATATAATTATTATGGACACACCGTACATAGTGTATTTTCATTTATATATTATTGGCGCACCGTACATATTGTAATGGTTGCATCCATATATTATGGGCACACCGTACATATTGTAATTGTTGCATTCATATATTATGGGCACACCGTACATATTGTAATTGCATTCATATATAATTGGCACAGCGTACATATTGTAATTGCATTCATATATTATTGGCGCACCGTACATATTGTAACTGCATTCATATATAATTGGCACACCGTACATATTGTAATTGCATTCATATATAATTGGCACACCGTACATATTGTAATTGCATTCATATATTATTGGCACACCGTACATATTGAAATTGCATTAAATTGGCACAGCGTACATATTGTAATTGCATTCATATATTATTGGCGCACCGTACATATTGTAATTGCATTCATATATAATTGGCACAGTGTACATATTGTAATTGCATTCATGTATTATTGGCACACCGTACATATTGAAATTGCATTCATATATAATTGGCACACCGTACATATTGTAATTGCATTCATATATTATTGGCGCACCGTACATATTGTAATTGCATTCATATATAATTGGCACACCGTACATATTGTAATTGCATTCATATATTATTGGCTCACCGTACATATTATAATGGTTGCATCCATATATTATTGGCGCACCGTTCATGCTGTATTTCCAACCATATATTATAGGTGCACCGCACATAATTATTGTATTTTTATTCATATATTATGGGCGCACCGTAAATGTTGTCATGGTTTCATTCATATATTATGGGCGCACCGTAGATGTTGTCATGGTTTCATTCATATATTATGGGCGCACCGTAGATGTTGTCATGGTTTCATTCATATATTATGGGCACACCGTAAATGTTTTAATGGTTTATTCATATATTATGGGCGCACAATAAATGTTGTCATGGTTTCATTCATATATTATGGGCAATTGTACATATTATTATGTTTGCATTCATATATTATGGGCGCACAATAAACGTTGTCATGGTTTCATTCATATATGATGGGTACACCGTACATGTTGTCATGGTTTCATTCATATATTATGGGCAATTGTACATATTATTATGTTTGCATTCATATATTATGGGCGCACAATAAACGTTGTCATGGTTTCATTCATATATTATGGGTGCACCGTACATGTTGTCATGGTTTCATACATATATTATGGGCACACTGTACATATTGTTATGTTTGTATTAATATGTTGTGGGCGCAGTGTGCATATTGTTATGTTTGCATTCACATATTATGGGCGTACCATACATGTTGTCATGGTTTAATTTATATATTATGGGCGCACCGTACATGTTGTCATGGTTTCATTCATATATTATGGGCGCATTGTACATATTGTTATGTTTGCATTCCTATATAATGGGCGCACCGTAAATGTTGTCATGGTTTCATTCATATATTATGGGCGCATTGTACATATTATTATGTTTGCATTCATATATTATGGGCGCACCGTACATGTTGTCATGGTTTCATTCATATATTATAGGTGCACCGTACATGTTGTCATGGTTCCATTCATATATTATGGGCGCACCGTAGATGTTGTCATGGTTTCATTCATATATTATGGGCACACCGTAAATGTTTTAATGGTTTATTCATATATTATGGGCGCACAATAAATGTTGTCATGGTTTCATTCATATATTATGGGCAATTGTACATATTATTATGTTTGCATTCATATATTATGGGCGCACAATAAACGTTGTCATGGTTTCATTCATATATTACGGGCGCACAATAAATGTTGTCATGGTTTCATTCATATATTATGGGCAATTGTACATATTATTATGTTTGCATTCATATATTATGGGCGCACAATAAACGTTGTCATGGTTTCATTCATATATTATGGGTGCACCGTACATGTTGTCATGGTTTCATACATATATTATGGGCACACTGTACATATTGTTATGTTTGTATTAATATGTTGTGGGCGCAGTGTGCATATTGTTATGTTTGCATTCACATATTATGGGCGTACCGTAAATGTTGTCATGGTTTAATTTATATATTATGGGCGCATTGTACATATTGTTATGTTTCCATTCGTATATAATGGGCGCACCATACATGTTGTCATGGTTTCATTCATATATTATGGGCGCACCGTACATGTTGTCATGGTTTCATTCATATATTATGGGCGCATTGTACATATTGTTATGTTTGCATTCATATATTATGGGCGCACCGTACATGTTGTCATGGTTTCAATCATATATTATAGGCGCACTGTACATGTTGTCATGGTTTCATTCATATATTATGGGCGCACCGTACATGTTGTCATGGTTTCATTCTTATATTATGGGCGCACCATACATGTTGTCATGGTTTTATACATATAGTATTGGCACACTGTACATATTGCTATGTTTGTTTTCATATATTATGGGCGTACCGTACATGTTGTCATTGTTTAATTCATATATTATGGGCGCATTGTCCATATTGTAATGTTTGCATTCATATATTATGGGCGTACCGTACATGTTGTTATGTTTGTATTCATATATTATGGGCGTACCGTACATGTTGTTATGTTTGCATTCATATATTGTGGGCGTACCGTACATATTGTTATGTTTGTATTCATATATTATGGGCGTACCGTACATGTTGTTATGTTTGTATTCATATATTATGGGCGTACGGTACACATTGTTATGTTTGTATTCATATATTATGGGCGTACCGTACATATTGTTATGTTTGTATTCATATATCATGGGCGTACCGTACATGTTGTCATGGTTTAATTCATATATTATGGGCACACTGTACACATTGTTATGTTTGTATTCATATATTATGGGCGTACCGTACATGTTGTCATGGTTTCATTCATATATTATGGGTGCACCGTACATGTTGTCATGGTTTCATACATATAGTATTGGCACACTGTACATATTGTTATGTTTGCATTCATATATTATGGGCGCACCGTACATGCTGTCATGGTTTTATTCATATATTTTGGGTGCATTGTCCATATTGTAATGTTTGCATTCATATAGTATTGGCCCACTGTTCATATTGTTATATTTGTATTCATATATTATGGGCACATTGTACATATTGTTATGTTTGCATTCATATATTATGGGCGCACCGTACATATTGTCATGGTTTAATTAATATTATTTGGGCGTACTGTACATATTGTTATGTTTGTATCCATATATTATGGGCGCAGTGTGCATATTGTTATGGTTGCAATACGTCAGTATTTTCCGGACTTTTGGTTCTTTTTGTACAATCTTTTATTACTATTACATTTTACACATGAATTAAAAAAATAACTATGCATACAATATATTACCTAATTGACCAATAACAAAGTTTGAAAAACGCAAAAAACAGTAAAAAGGAAGTAATTTTAACAATCATTTCAACATAAAGGTTATAGTTCCGATTGCTTATCTCTGAACTCATCCTTAAAAGTGTACCACATATCGCACACTATCGGTCTCAATGAGGCCATAATTAGTTTGATAAGAAGCCATAAGCATGGCATTGTTTATCGTTGAAGCTTGACATTGATGAATACTGTTCATTGATCGAATTGCTATTATTTGCTTCAAAACCCACTTTATTTTGTTTATCAATTATGAAACATGTTATTACAATAGTATGTTAAAGGCATAGTTCAAGGAATGTTTGGCATGATAATCTCCTGCTAATTGCACTGGTGTCACAGTAGGGGCAAATTTCCTGTGTATTCGTTTATTGGTTTAGGGCCATTGTCAATCGAGGATTTACACTATTTGCTATAGCTCCATTTCATATAGAGTAGTTCTGACAGTGAAGACACCATTTGTTTTCATAGAGCATATTTGTATATCATATAGAGTAGATCTGACAATGAAGACACCATTTGTTTTCATAGAGCATATTTGTATTTCATATAGAGTAGTTCTGACAGTGAAGACACCATTTGTTTTCATAGAGCATATTTGTATTTCATATAGAGTAGATCTGACAATGAAGACACCATTTGTTTTCATAGAGCATATTTGTATATCATATAGAGTAGATCTGACAATGAAGACACCATTTGTTTTCATAGAGCATATTTGTATATCATATAGAGTAGATCTGACATTGAACACACCATTTAATTTCATACAGCATATTTGTATATATTTATTCTTTTTGCACTGACATTTGAATCTAAAATAGTAGGAAGTACCTTGAAATAAATATAGACAATTTTGAAAATAATTTTTTAAAGTGTTCTAAGCCCCCTTGCTTTGGACATGAAACCCTCAGACTCACGTGTATCCCGACAATTTTTCAAGATTAACAATTATCAAGTGTTAGAAGCCATGGTTATCATGAACGCAATTTTGTGAATTTTTGTGAACCCAATTGTTTAAGTACGATTTGAAAATGAGGGATATTTTCGTGCAGAAAATGAATACGTTAAAAATATAACAACGTAACAAATGTTGTTGTTTTTTTGGTTTTGAAATATTGCAAAATAGGCAATGTCATTTCCGGTTTCATTGGAAATAAAACAACAAAAGTACACTATTGACAACCATTTTTTATCTCTAATAGACTTTCAGCTATTATATCTACATATAAGTAATGAGCAAATAAAACAATTTCCATAGCTAACATTATATGGGTCACCGGGCCTCAACATTTCACATTTAGCCAATTACTCTATAAAGGATGGACGATAAGTTAGTTCCTTATTCCTTATTCCTTTTTTGAATAAGGAATAGGGAACTAACTCCTTATTCAAAATAAATAATTGTAGATATGCATAAAATCACTTCTTTGTTATGTGTTTCGTATTTTCATAACAAATAAACAACTTTGTGAATAAAATAATGCACGATAATAGAAACCAATCGAATAAGGAATAAGGAACTAGTTGTAAACTTTTTATGTAGACCACTTCTGCATAGTTATTTGATCAAAATATGTCTTACTTCAAAAGTTGAAAATTCACCGTTTCTGTTTCTTATTCGCGTTTGAATAAGGAATAGGGAACTAGTTCCTTATTCGACTTAATGTGCGTTATAAAGCAAACTCTTCATCCCTTTAAATTAGTCAATGCATTTATTTAAATTGTTTAAAAAGATCATATTTTTTATATTTCGTAAAAACTAGCAAATGAAGTTACAATAAGCATTTATACCAGAGTGACCTTAATATTATAACCATATGACATGGAAAACAAAGAAACTACTCTGTTTATTTATCATTTAAATCCTTGCACCGAAACCTATTTCTCATATTTCTTCACTTTTACAGACGCTTGATATAAATTGAAAAATATGATTTAAAGTTATACGAAATACTTAAAACTTTGAAAAATATAATACTTGGATAAGGACAGTCCAGGTATGTTCATTGTAATAATTAATTATAAGTGTATTACTTATGTTTTAATTGTTGCAACGAACCACTGTGAAATTCTTTAAACATGTTCAGTGTAAATATATGTAATTTTTCATAATTGGTATCATTATTAAATATTTATTGTACTTGCAAATATCCTCTAGAAATTCAGATAAAATTATATTATTGGTTTTTGGAGAACAATAATAACACGATATGATGACAAAATATGTATGCTAAAAGTCAAAATCCTTATGAACACAGTACATCGTATCATGTTAAAAACTCGCACATCAGATCAACTATGGATTAAACTGGTTATACATATTTTTGGGAATAACGGAAGAGAACACACTCCAAAAATGATCAATAAACTAGTAAAACAAACTTTAATTGACTTTAAATCCTTAAATATGATCTTTCTCGTGTCCTGTTGTGGTTCAAGAGGTGGCTCGTTTCTTTATATCCAGAAAAACAATCAATGATATTTTTTCGCAAGCCCAACACGCTACCACATCCGATTCTGGTCATACAGAATACCCAAATAAGCAAAGTCAATAACCATAAGCATCTATGTCTTACTTTTTCTAACGAACATAAAATGACTTCGACCGACAGAGCTTGGCAAAGTATTGTATAACTTTCCATTACGTTTGTTGTATCATGGTCAAGCTTAGAGAGCATGTATTTTTCTTTTTTTCTTTATTTGACCCCAAACGATAATAAACGGACTTCTCATATAATGGCTCTAACCAACAGACATTGGCAACGTATTGTTTTATAACATTCTATCACGTTTGTGGTATCACGGTCCAGCTTAGAGAAACTGTACTTTTCTTTGAGTCGATCCCTGTTTGAGTGGACACTATGTGTTACTATGATCCCAGAACATTACATTTTGTTTGTGAGGCGGACAGCTATAGGACTGGGTTACTATGATCCCATATCATTACATTTTGTTTGTGAGGCGGACAGCTATAGGACTGGGTTACTATGATCCCATAACATTACATTTTGTTTGTGAGGTGGACAGCTATAGGACTGGGTTACTATGATCCCATATCATTACATTTTGTTTGTGAGGCGGACAGCTATAGGACTGGGTTACTATGATCCCATATCATTACATTTTGTTTGTGAGGCGGACAGCTATAGGACTGGGTTACTATGATCCCAGAACATTGCATTTTGTTTGAGAGACGAACAGCTATAGGACTGGGTTACTATGATCCCAGAACATTACATTTTGTTTGAGAGGCGGACAGCTATAGGACTGTGTTACTATGATCCCAGAACATTACATTTTGTATGAGAGACGGACAGCTATAGGACTGGGTTACTATGATCCCAGAACATTACATTTTGTATGAGAGACGGACAGCTATAGGACTGGGTTACTGTGAACCCAGAACATTACATTTTGTTTGAGAGTCGGAAAGCTGTAGGACTGGGTTACTATGATCCCATAACATTACATTTTGTATGAGAGACGGACAGCTATAGGACTGGGTTACAATAATCTCAGAACAGTACATTGTGTTTGAGAGGCGGACAACTGTAGGACTGGGTTTCTATGATTCCAGAACATTACATTTTGTTTGAGAGGCGGACAGCTATAGGACTGGGTTACAATAATCTCAGAACAGTACATTGTGTTTGAGAGGCGGACAACTGTAGGACTGGGTTTCTATGATCCCAGAACATTACATTTTGTTTGAGAGGCGGACAACTGTAGGACTGGGTTTCTATGATCCCAGAACATTACATTTTGTATGAGAGACGGACAGCTATAGGACTGGGTTACTATGATCCCAGAACATTACATTTTGTATGAGAGACGGACAGCTATAGGACTGGGTTACTGTGAACCCAGAACATTACATTTTGTTTGAGAGTCGGAAAGCTGTAGGACTGGGTTACTATGATCCCATAACATTACATTTTGTATGAGAGACGGACAGCTATAGGACTGGGTTACAATAATCTCAGAACAGTACATTGTGTTTGAGAGGCGGACAACTGTAGGACTGGGTTTCTATGATTCCAGAACATTACATTTTGTTTGAGAGGCGGACAACTGTAGGGCTGGGTAACTACGATCCCAGAACATTACATTTTGTATGAGAGGTGCCCACTATTAAGACATTGCTACTATAGTCTCAGATCATAATATTTTTCATCCTCATTCTGTGTTTCAGACGTGTCACCAGCGCCTTCAAACAGTATAGCCTGCTCAACGATATACCACGGCACGTGTATCAACACATACAAGTTTATATGTAACGGAATGGCCATCCCGGGACTGTGTGGGAATCTCACACACTTCAGGTAAATTTATTCCAACAAATCAGCATGCTATGCACCCTGTTGTTGATAACATATACATGTATATTTAAGGGACCCATTCTCGTCTAATGGAGACACATATCGAAAAATAATTTACTTTGATAAGCAATCATTTAAATACCAAATTAGAGCTCTATTATCAAATTCATTTAAAAATGTGACATACAATATCTGATTTTAATGAAAAGTGTTTTCAATGCAAATTGATTTTTTTTTATTCTACCTTACCACGTCAGCACTCCCTAGAAGGTCATACTGAATAGATTCCCTTTATATTCTATAGGCAATGGGCCAATTTGCATGCAGACAAATACTGATTTCTATTGCTTCGCGGCTCCAAACACCAAATACTGGGAGACGGTTCCACATTTGTTTTAAACAACAAAAGAAAAATACGTTATTTTAGAAGAAAAATAAAATCAGTTAAAAGTTAACACTGTGCATTTGACAAAGTGACCAAATCCTGCTTAGGTGTACAAACAATGCGGTGGAAATTTAAACAACAAATCAGATGAAGTAGATCCAGCAAGATTAGTCTGTTTTGAAATAGCAAACCATTCCGCTCAAAACCTATAAATATGGAAATCAGTCAATGTTCTTAAATGAAAAAACAAAACAAATCATGATTTGATGCACTGTCAGGTGTCAGTTAAAAGAGATAAGGCACGTAAGAATGAGTATGCACTTCTGAATTGGTGTAATTTGCACGGAAATTGTTCTAGTTCCAACTCTTCCCGTCTGCTCACTCCAGGAACTGTTCTTGTTCCAGGTTTTCCCTTCTACTCACTCTCGGAATCGTTCCAGGTCTTCCCGTTTACTCACTCTCAGAACTGTTCTAGTTCCAACACCTCCCGTCTACTCACTCTCGGAGCTGTTCTAGTTCCAACTCTTCCCGTTTACTCACTCTCGGAACTATTCTTATTCCGACTCTTCCCGTCCACTCACTCTCGGAGCTGTTCTAGTTCCAACTCTTCCCGTTTACTCACTCTCGGAGCTGTTCTAGTTCCAACTCTTCCCGTCCACTCACTCTCGGAGCTGTTCTTATTCCGACTCTTCCCGTCTACTCACTCTCGGAGCTGTTCTAGTTCCAACTCTTACCGTTTACTCACTCTCGGAGCTGTTCTAGTTCCAACTCTTCCCGTCCACTCTTTCTCGAAACTGTTCTTATTCCGACTCTTCCCGTCTACTCACTCTCGGAGCTGTTCTTATTCCGACTCTTCCCGTCTACTCACTCTCGGAACTGTTCTTATTCAGACTCTTCCCGTCTACTCACTCTCGGAACTGTTCTAGTTCCAACTCTTCCCGTCCACTCACTCTCGGTAGTGTTCTTATTCCAACTCTTCCCGTTTACTACCTCTCGGAACCGTTCTTATTCCGACTCTTCCCGTCTACTCACTCTAGGAGCTGTTCTAGTTCAAACTTTTCCCGTCCACTCACTTTCGGAACTGTTCTTATTCCGACTCTTCCCGTCTACTCACTCTCGGAGCTGTTCTAGTTCCAACTCTTCCCGTCTACTCACTCTCGGAACTTTTCTTATTCCGACTCTTCCCGTCTACTCACTCTCGGAACTTTTCTAGTTCCAACTCTTCCCGTTTACTCACTCTTTGAACTATTCTTATTCCGACTCTTTCCGTTTACCCAACACTCTTTTAAAACTATTGTTGTTGTTGCTTTTCCTGTCAACACACTTGGATCTGTTCTATATTTTGTTATTTCTCGTCAACACTTTCTAGAAACTGTTCTTGTTCTAACTATTCGCGCCAACACCTTCTCGGGTCTGTTCTAGTAAAGACGATTTCCGCCAACACACTCTCGGAACTGTTCTAGTTCAGACAATGCCCGCCAACACACTCTCGGAAATATTCTAGTTCTAGCTTTCCATGTCAGCACACTCTAAAAACTGTGTTGTTCGAAGTCTAACGTTCTAAGTCAGCGCACTCTCAAAAGGTTTTAAGTTCTACCATTCACGTCAACACACTCTCGGAACTGTTTGTTTAAAATTCTAACACACACTATACACGTCTCGAAACTGTTTGTTTTAAGTTCTACAAAACACGTTAACTCACTCACGGAACTGTATTTTTCCTTACTACACTATACACATCAATGCACTTCCGGTGTTGTTTTAGTTCTACAATACACGTAAACACAATGTCGAAACTGTATTAGTTCTACACATCATCATGAAGGAAACACTATACTAAATTAACACCCATTTAAGAATTCTTAAATTATAACTGCCATTTCTAGCCAATGAAATCGTATGATAACACATTTCATTATATTCGCAATAACCCCTGTTTATATATGATTGAATATTACACTGTATGAGGCCTTTAAAATGTATGAAGCAATGCCATTTTTCCATGACTGGTCACGCGGTGACCCCTATTTTGCCAAATTGGGTCACTAATCTTCATATCGTAGCAAAATGGCGTCTATTATTCCGATTTAGGTGAATAAATAAAACAATTACCAGATAGTGTTGGCGTCTTGGTCAATGTAGTTAGGTTGTCAACGTGATATATACGATACAGGGATGTCCCGTATATCCCAAATCGGTTCACCTTCAAACCCCGTAACTTATAATACTATCACATACCAATGTTTACTACGATATTCGTATGAGAAACAGCAGACAAACTAGTGATCATACGCATGTTCATTAATGAAGTGGTGTCATTCGTTCTTCAGTGCCATAGACACAGATTTGACTGCTATGCAGTGCTGCAACGGCTGGAATATTGGAAGCATTGGGGGATAGTTGATGGTAAGTTAACATTTGTATCTCATAGTCCTTACGACAATTAGCAATCCCGAAATGCATACTCAAACGCATGTCATTTTATCGGTTTACCAAGTATGAGTTAAGCTTTGTAAAACAATAAGTGGTAGTCTACATGTTATTACCCCAACTTAATGTTGAAATGGAGAATATCATTCGACAGCATTATGAAAAATGTTGATTTTTAGATATCTGATGTACAATATTCGATGCCTGGTGCCCACAGGTTATTTTGATTTCATCTCAGATTATATGATTAGAAAAATAATACGCATAACACTAGTCCAGTTTATTTTACTTCAATTACTCTTTTTGGGCCCTAGAAGATGGCAATTTATGAAAGTCACTTAACGTCCGATTTCAGACCAAACATACAAGCTGCGATAACATTATCTATAATTCGTGTTCGGTCATTTCTTTAAAGACGCACACTATAGGTAGACGCCAATTTTTAAGTTCATGCATGATCATGTTTAACTCATTTTCCTTTAATGATCAAAAACATAAAAATGCATGTGATCTCGGTATAGATAAACAGATATTAGCAATTTGTTGGCACTTTTTAACCGGGGAAATTGTTTACGTAGCTATAAGAAAAAAAAACATTGATAAAGACTACTTTTTTGTTTTTATCACTGAAGTCAAATGAGTTAAACTTGATAATGAATTAAAATGATAATTTTTGCAGCAACCTATAGCGTGCGCCTTTGATATATCAGCTATCAGCTAGCAATACAAACATTAACATTATCGCCAATGGCTGGCTAGATTGGCAAGCTTATTCATGCATCGGATAAGTTGCAATTTTGTTATCTAGTTATTGCTTAAGATATCGTCTCAAATTTTAAGAAATAATGTCTAGACGTAGATCACGTACTTTGGCGCCAAATCATGGTTCGCTCGTATTGCACAAATGATATCTTTTACGCAAATGTTGATCTAGTTTTGACCTGTGTCATGTGCACATAAGTGTTACACAGATTGTATTGTCATCTGCATTATTGTAAAGCAGGAAATATCAATGAAATAGAATATATCATTGATATGAAGCATTAAACAGTAGCGGACATAGGATGGAACCTTGCTGAACATCCTTCCTTAGTCAGTCCAAGAACAAACAAGTTGGTTGTATTTAATGAGTTGTTTTCTTTCTGTTAGACACGATTGCAGAAGGCCGGTAGCAGGTCAAGATAGCCCGTGTGCTGACAAGTTTGCCATAAAAAATATCACGCGGCAAATACACAGCACTGCTGCATCATCACAATTTGTTTATAATTTGCATTTTTTTCATTCATACAGGATTTTTCTTTGCTTTCGTTTCAGATCTGAACGCGACAATGAAAGCAGTTTCGCATGTGTTGTACATAATCATATATTGACTAAGTTTATATGTGAAATAAATACATCTGTTCAGTGTTTAAGCTGCTGATGATTTTCCAATGAGATTGCATTGGTCCACTATATACCCCCATCCGCTTCACGCAAACATCAACAACACCTTTATATTCAAAGGTTTTCTTGAAAAACGACATCATCCCATAGTTTCTACGAAACTGAATCTGGTTATCATCTTAACGTGAATATTATTACTTAATCTAAATATAGTTTTAATTAATATCGTCACGTGACGCATGATATAGTCATACATCGACTGCGCCGAAAATGCTCTCTGAACAAAGAAAACATTAGGAAAACCGACTCGTATATATAATAAAAAGATAATTTGGTGTTATCACACACGTATGTATCGTTATCTTTATACCCTCAACTAACCCATTCCGTTACTTCCCGTGCATTGATGAATTCCTTCAGTAATTCGCAAATACTAACAGTTGAACACATTTAGTATCTGCTTAATACGTTTCTTTCGCGGAAAAAGTGGTAGTAGTGATGTCTGTTCTTCAGGGTGATCGTCTCAACGGATAAATAATATGGGAACGTATTTTGATCTCTATGTACCATGGTTGGACTAACAAATCTAAAACACTCGCTTCCGTTGTCCACAATTCTGAATGTTCATTCCAACATGGGGTTGATAACATAAAGATATTCGTCAAAGGTCAACTTAAGATAATTATCATTTCAAACTTTGATTCCCGTGTATCGTTTCTTTCTGAATGAGTTACCATGTAAAGTATAGAAATACATGTTCATTTACTACAATGTCGGAAGTGTTGTCTGATTTTCCCGTGTATCGTTTTTTTTCTGTAGAGTTGCAATGTTAAGTTTACAAATGTTTATTTACTACAATGTCAGTATTGTTGTCTGAATTTTTACGAAATACTTTTTAAATATATGACGAAATTTTTCTTTTCGCCATTTACAGAATGACAATTGCAACGGTCAAAACAACTCAATATTAAAAAGTTTCCCAAGTTTTAGAGCTTGTTTCATGATATATAGGTGTTCAATCACCCCTCACAGTCAAAGATCAGTCTGATTCGATTGAGGACGGGTCCTTTTCCAGCTAGAGAGAGAAGACCAGGCTTGGTGATAGACAATCTTTTAGCGTAGTGGGATAAAAAACAGTTAGTCGTTGTGTGAATTTTCCGGGATTTTCGTATTACAAAGTAATAAAAAGGTATTTTGATAGATGATATAACATCGTTCGAACGAGCAGTTGTTTTCGTCTGTAATTTGTTTTGTACGAAAGAAATTGTTCGAACATTCACCTTCAAGTACAAGAAAACGTATGCAAATCAAGAATACCATTTTTTTTTCTGAAAAACGTGAAGATATTTTAATTTCCAGAAATGTCTTTATTTAAGCATATGCAACCTTTATATTATCAAATTATGTTTGGCATTCTTTATTTGCTGGTCAAAAGTGAGGCGATAAGTCTTGATCAAGGGGAAATAATTTTATTTTAAGAGTAGATCTTAAAGGTGATATTTTCAATCCTAAGTATGCAGTGAAATTAGTTTCACTGTTGTTATTTCACTGATAAAACTCCATATTTTATCGATAAGCATATGATTAAAGCTTTTAATTCTGTTTTATTTTACGCTAAAGTATATAAGTAACAACGTGAGCACGTGAGCCAGCTAGGAAGAACACATTTTCTCGTGTAACTCGCATCTTTATTTGTGTTATGAAACGATGAAACGATACAAGATGGCCATTTCTATTAAATAGATATTAATCGTATTTTGGGATACGCTGTTGTTTACATAACGATGCAAAAGACGGATAATTTCCCGTTGAGTCCTTCTGATGTGCTCACCTTGGCGTTGCTTTACGCGCTTTAGTGACTTCCCTTGAAACGGGTTCTCTGTTTAGCACTATATATCAAGCGCGAAACGGAAGCCAGTCAATTGACCGCAAGGATAGCCTAGTGGTTTAACATTCGCTTCCAGTGAAATAAGCCGTGGGTTCAAACTACGCCCGCGCAATACCGTAAAACGTAAATATATGTTTCCATTAGCTCATCTGACTGACGTTCGGCATAACAAGGGTTATACTGGGAAAATGGTGTGCTCAGTACCCAGGAAACTTGTATCCGTGTATCGGTGATTTAAAGACCCAAGAGCATATTCGCAAAGAGCTAAGGGATGGCTCTCTTTGGGTCTCCGTTTATTTATTCAAATCTGCGCTCAAGCAGTTAATAAGGTGAGTTAAAATTATCACCATACATTGACTTACTAACGTACCTATAACATACTTTAACAACCAATCAGAACCCAAGTTAAATTATAAGCTTTTTATATATGCATTTTGCAGTATTCACTTTGGTTTTTATTGTATTTGGAGAAAAAGGTCAGACCCATATTCTATTCGAATACTCTAAACCAATATCATGACCCCTTGGGTCAAAAAATGACACCTATTCACTGAAGAACATGACGTCTTTTGAGAGAGGCAGGCAACTATACCAGTAGAGAACAGGATCTTTTTTTGGTAAGAGGCGGACACCTTTACTATTAAGGAAACATGACGTCTTTGGTGAACGGAGGACTCCTATATCACCAAAGAGCATGATATGTTTGGTGAGAGGCGGCCACCTTTACCACTAAAGACCATGATATCTTTGGTGAGAGGCGGGCACCTATACAACTAAATACAATGATCCCTTTGGCGAGAGGCGGGTACCTATATCACAAAAGACCATGATCTCTTTGGTGAGAGGCGGGCACCTATACAACTAAATACAATGATCCCTTTGGAGAGAGGCGGGTACCTATATCACAAAAGACCATGATCTCTTTGGTAAGAGGTGGGCACCTATACCACTAGAGAACATGTCCTGTTAAATAAGGGGTTCACACAGATAACATTAGAGAACAGGACCTCTTAATGATAGGTGGACAACTACACCATAAGAGAACATGACCTCTTCGATGAAAGGCGGGCAAATATACCAATAGAAAGGATCACCTATTCGGTAAAAAGTGACACCTATACCACTGGAGAGAATGTTTTTTGGTGAGAGGCAGAACCTATACCGCTATAGTCCATTACCATTTGGATGAGATATGGACTCCTATATCACTAGAAACCATAACATATTTGGTGAGAGGCGGAAACCTCTTGAGAACATGACTTTATTCGTGAGAGGCGGACACATATACCACAAGAAAACATGACCTGTTTAGTCAGAGGCGGACACAATTAGAAAACATTACCTCTTACGTGAGAGGCGGACACTTATACCATAGGAGATCATGATCACTTCGGTGGAAAGCGGACACATATACAACTAGAGGACATGGCCTCTTTAGTGAGAGGTGGACACCTATATCACTAAAGACCATGATCTCTTTGGTGAGTGGTGGACGCATGTACCACTTGAGAACATGACATCTTTCACGAAAGGCGGACATCTATCAAACTGGAGGACATGACCTCGTTAGTGAGGGACGGACACCCATACCACTAGAAACAATGACCTCTTAAATTAGAGGCGGACCCCTAATCCACTGTAGACCATGACCTTTCTGATGCGATATGTACACATATACCACTTGGAACTGTGACATATTTGGTGCGAGGCGGGCTCATATATCACAAGAGACATTGACATTTTAGTGAGAGGTGGACTCCTATACCACAAGAGACCATGAACTTTTAGAGAGAGGTGGAAAGCTATAGTCTAAAGCGTTTTCCTCCTTTTTTGAGAGGAGGACACCTATAATACTAGAGAACACGAACTCTTCAGTAGGAGGTGTACACCTTTTCAATAGAGATAATAATCTTTCTTGTGAGATGCGAATACCTATTTCACTAGAAAACATGTGCTCTTTCTCATATATTTTGCAACCCCCTTCCAGCAATAATTTCTTAAAAAGCGAAAACGTCCCATGTTTCATACTAAGCGGAGTTTGGTTATCGTCTATTCATAATTATTATGTCTTAATTTAAATATAGTTTTGATCGTGATTATTACGTGTTGCAAAATATACGTCATACATAAACCGCAGCGTAGTTCTTTGTTTTTAAAACAAATCTATCACCATTATGTTTGGAAAGATCGAAATTGTTGGTTCGCAAATTTTGATTGATTTATTTATTCATTTATTTATTTATTTACATACTTTTTATCACACTTATTCATTTACATCATTTTTTAAAAAATATATAGAGGATATTTGTTTATTTCAGTGTAAGTTCGTATTTTATTTCACGAGTGTCATAGAAAAACATATTTTCACGAGTGGCGAAGCCACGAGTGAAAATGTAGTTTTTTTATGATCACGAGTGAAATTAAATACGATCTTACACTGAAATAAACAATTTTTCTGTTTCTTTTATGGTTATTTTCGGAGTTTTATTTGTTGTTTTTTTATTTATTTCTGAATTACCCCCTTTTTTGAAAAGGATGGGCTTTACGCCGCTACCCGTGGGGCGCCCCTCATGCATAATTATAGCTGTCAACTTTTTTACTTTCGGTTTGCTGAGAAATAGTTGGCTCTGCTATTCTTTCTTATAGCTTAATATTCGCTCGTTTTTTATTGCAAAGCTTTATGAACAGTAAAAAATGAAGTATTATTAGTGCACAAATGTTCCAAAAAATAATGAAAACACTTTTTATTTTAACCAAATTACTACGCCGCTATTTATAGAATGAAAATTTGGAAGGTCAAATGTGTTAGCAAAACAAATGTGGATACTCATTGGATTTTAACCATTCTTCTTAGTTTAAGACTGCATATACGCGTGTTTTTATAGTAAGTTAATATACAGTCATCTTACTGTCAGAGACCAGTCTGTTTCGCTTTAAAATGTTTGTTTTCCAGAAGAGTAAATGCCACGCTAGTTTGTTGACACATTTTGAGATGTGGGTGGGGTAAAAAATATCGGATCTATCTGTAAATTGTTGTGTGAATTCTCCAGGAAGCTCATTTTACGTACTACAACGGTTAACAATTCAAAATACATTTGATCGATGCTATAAAATTTTATTTATGTTCGAACAGTTGTTTTTGTCTGTAATTTGTTTGGAATGAAAGCAAATGTTCGAACATTCAGCTTCAAAGATCAGTAAAATGTTTGATAAACGGGATAACCGGTAATAAACGGTAAGTTGTTAATTTCCAATTATATATTTATTTAAATTTATAAAATATTTCTTTACTTTTTTTAACCTTTTTTGACATAATTTACTGAAGTCCAGTGTTCTGTTTTGACCAAGGCAAGTACATGTAACAACAAAGGATTTTAAAAGTAGTTCTGAAAATTGATATTTTCACTCCTTATTTTCACTGTTGTTATTTCACTGTTAAAACCCCATATTTCATCGTAAATCATGAAATAATTATCTATTTATTTACATACTTTGATTGATATATTATATTGTATTATTTATTCTGTTTGTCTAGCTTATTATTTTTTTCCGCATCCGCAAAGACTTTCAGACTCAGACTCAGACAACTGAATGTTTGAATAAAACAAAATGACATAAATATAATTTGTTTTGATTTAAGGTAAATAAAAAGTTAATACTCGACATATTTGACATTCATTTTTTCACAGCATTTTTCACCATTAACACATTGCTGGGTTTTATTTTCAAAAATAATCAATTAGTGCAGTTTTCAGGTTTGAAAGTCTGAAACTCAGACTTTATACGATAGTGAATAAATTAACAAAACGTTCTAAGCATCAGTCTCAAGACCAAAATGCCTCAGCCTTTTTTTCTGTAAAAAATGTCTCTTTCTGAAGAAATGATGGTAACAAATGCCGTACAAGTTACAGATAACAAGTGTTATTTATATCAACACGTATTGTTTTCGAAAAGAATAATAAGGAATATTTATGTAACAACTATTATTTGCATTTCTTTGTCTGAGTCTTTAAATGAGATTCAAGCGTAAGTGAATGCAGGTCTAATACCGGCCACAAGTTCTAAAACGTAATTTTGATTCTATTGGATAAAAACAGTGTATCGTGATTACTATAAAAAATATTTCCTTTCAAAGTCATACATCTGTTAAGAATATAAATATTTGACCATTACAAAAATTGTACGCTAAGCTTAATTATAAGCCACTTGAGATGTTAAGATAAATTCTTTAAAGGGAACATCGACTCGAGTCCAGATAGCGTGGTTTTATGAGATATATAGGATTTCGTCACGATCGTGCAGAAATATTTTAGATTATACCAGTATAAACCAACATCCTAATCAGACAGCAACATCTAGTTTTGAGAGCGTAATAGTACAGGCATATGCTGGTATCACGTGACTGATAGTATTTCCTTTAATAGACGTCACCATATGTCATAGAATCGTGGCCAATATTTAGCAGGAGCAACTATGGAGGTGAGAGTTTTTTTCATTACTCTTTTCATGTAAGGAATATAGGAGGTTTATTTGGTCGGTTTATCGTATTTTTGTGTGTTATTAAGTATATAACTGTTACTATTAATATGAAGTCCTCACAAATATTTCAAACTTTCTTGGTTGATAAAATAAGCGACATATTCATAAACTTACTGACTTACTAGACGTACTGTTGATAACTAGAAAAAAGAGCCATCTTCTAAGCATATATATATAATTTAGTTCCCTTTAACTGAACATATAATTACTGTTTAATGGTTGATTGTTGAAGCCCCTGTCACTCTAGGACGGGGTTCCCACAGCGTTCAAGAACAATCCTAAACGCCAACCTGCGTCCATTGGAATTGCAAGCATTGCCGCGGCAACGCATTGATTGGCATCGCCAATGCACGCGGTGTGTTCGCATAGAACGCCGGGAGACGGCGCGCACATTGAGCATGCCCAAAACAAAGGCCGTTAATCGGCGTTCTAGAAAGAACGCAGTGGACCGCCGTGAGGTCGCCTAAGCAGCGGTATCCATAAACGCCAACGACCGCCGCGGACGCGCCAGGGGTCGAAGTGCGAATGCAATCGTTATCGGTGGCGCTTGTACGGCGATTTTAAGGCGTTTTCTTAGATGACACTGCGTCTCTTCCGCGCTTACACGGCGCGTCTACGGTGCTTATAAAGAGTTTTATTTTTCTTCCTGCGCTCTACCAACGATAGTACGAAGCCGCCACGGCGATCATTGCGTTTCCAATGCGCTTCTACCGCGTCAATCGTCGTTTATTTGACAATAAATTAACCCAGCAAAATAGTATAAAGGTATGATATATGAAAATAAATGAGCAACAGCCCTACATGCAGGTCCAGCAGATCATGGATCAGACGCTGTGGATCTCATTCTGCCTTCTTCATGTTTACCTCTTATAGCGGGTCTTATGATCTCAACTGTTCGTGAGCGAATGGAGAGCACATGAAAAAAGGGAGAACTGATGGAGATATCGTTTTCATAGGTTGTGCAAAACAACACGCCGTCAGCGATATGTGGGCGCCGTTAAAGCGCAGTGCACATGAAGTCCGTGCAACGTAAAATTCCGATGCATGCAGTCGAAGCGCCATGAGAGCGCCATGAGAGCGCAGACAATCACCAACTTGTACTCCGTAGGTACGCAGTAGAAAGCCATTTCTGTGATCTCACGGTGCTCATGGAAATTTAACACCGCCGTGCAATCGCAGTGGCAACGCGGCTAGGTGTGAAAAGGATATAAGCAAAACATATTTTAATGGCTTATGACTTTATTCAATAATTTTAACACATTGGCTGTGTTTTAAAAGTTGATAACTTATTAAGGTCACTGTTTAAACGAAACTTGTAATTTTGACAGCATTTAAAAGGAGTTCAAGCGTTACTCAGCGTTGTATGGTGCTTCGCTGCAGTAACCAGGGGAGATTACAAATGTGTGTGTAACTACAGTCCTAGCGCCGAGGTCTTCCCGGATGTACGTATATAGGTCTATCTCGATATAGGCTAAATTGCACAAATTCGGCAGTGACATCTGTGTTATATGCCTTTTTAACACATGAGAATGAACCAAAACACGGTTATACCAAGTCATGACATTGACGACTATTATATCTAGGCATCTTGATGAAACATTTTCATACAAGAAGTTAATTTAAAATAACAGTTTTTTACCTTCACGTCCTGTTACAAAATGCAATTTTCTTTCGTTAACTAGAAGCAATTTCTACAAAGTAACACAGTATGTTTCTTTGAATATTGCCGAAAAATTTGGCACCTGAAACTATTTATACTTTAAAGGCATTTGTTCATTTGAATGTTAGAGCTTTTTGGACTAAATTATGTTATTTTATCGGTAAGAATTGCTACAAAAACTATCAAAAATGCATTTAGAAGAAACGTGTGTGAAGGGATACATGTATGTATTATGTTTGCAAATGCTGAATCATTAAATTAAAATGCATTTTCACTCTGATATTTATGCAAAAGGCTACAGAAACAAGCTCAATAGCAAAAAGTTTAAACATAAACACGGTTTAGTGGCACTGGGCAAACGCCAAAGACATATAACACAAAATCACAGACAAGAAACATATATATATATATAGGTATGTTTATCAAGAATTGTTGGGTTCCGCCTTGGAACGGTAAGTAAAATGTAAGTTTACTGGGGGTTTAAACCAGTTTATGTGCACAAACCTCACTGTTATCCCAACAATCCTTAATAAAGATAAAACGCAAAATTTAAATCTTATCAAAGTATACCGACTCAATTTTGCATTTTGGCGTTTCCTTAACCATACCGAGGATTTAAATATTTTAATAAATACAATGATCTAAAAACCGAGCTTGACTGGATATAAATGGTTGGTTCATGGCACATGTATTTCGTATTCCTTTTTATATTTTTATCTAATTTATTTCATGGAGAACAGATGACTGGTCAAAGCCAGCCCCTCGGCACTCTAGCAGAGTTTGACTGTCAACCTCAGGGCCCGGACACTGGAATGATGAAATGGTTGGAAATATATTTTCAGCAACAGGTTATTATACAGAGTTAATGACTGTAGATATACTATTTAATCAAATTAACGTTCAACTGAAAATAGAAACCCCCGATTAAAAACCTTTGCCCGAACCGATGGCGCAGTCTAAACGATATCTCCTTTATTCAGTAGAACGTTATATCATACTCTTGGATGCAATCATTTGGTGACCATTGAGTATCGAATTTCATTACAAAGTCTATGTCCAAGCACGCTTCCAGGTCAATGACGTCAGAAATTAAAGCACACTTTTACAGCCCTCGTATTCAATCCGATGCGGGTTTCAAACCTCAAACAGCTTTGCAATGTAGCTTCGACACTTACTAGATACCATAGCTTCGACTCTAACCAGATACCGTAGCTTCTCTCCTTACTAGATACCGTAGCTTCGACTTTCATCAGATACCATAACTTCAACTCCCAACAGATAACATAGCTTCGCCTCTCAACAGAAATCATAGCTTCAACACTCAACAGAAACCATAGCTTCGACACCCAACAGATACCATAGCTTCGACCCTAGCCAGAAACCGTATCATCGACACTCAACATATACCGTAGCTTCGTCTCGCGGGGATGACCATAGCTTCGTCTTTCGACATATATTGTAGCTTCGATTCTCAACAGATACCGTATCATCGACTCTCAACATATACCGTAGGTTCGACTCGCGGGAGTGTCCATAGCTTCGTCTCTCAACAGATACCGTAGCTTCGACTCACACCAGATACCGTGGCTTCGACCCTCAACAGATACTGTAGCTTCGACTCTCAACATATACCATTGCTTCGACCCTCAACAGATACTGTAGCTTTGACTCTCAACAGATACCATTGCAACGACTCTCACTAGATATGGTAGGTTCGACCCTCAACAGATACTTAGCTACGACCCTGAACAGACACCATTGCTTCGACTCACACTAGATACCGTAGGTTCGACTCTCAACAGATACTTAGCTACGACGCTCAACAGATACCATTGCTTCGACTCTCACTAGATACCGTAGGTTCGACTCTCAACAGATACCATTGCAACGACTCTCACTAGATACCGTAGGTTCGACTCTCAACAGATACTTAGCTACGACCCTGAACAGACACCATTGCTTCGACTCACAACAGATACCGTAGTTTCGACTCTCAACAGATACCGTAGCTTCAACTCACACCAGGTACCGTAGCTTCGACTCACACCAGATACCGTCGCTTCGGCCCTCAACATATACTGTAGCTTCGACTATCAACTGATACTTAGCTACGACTCTCAACAGACACCGTAGCTTCGACCCTCAACAGATACTGTAGCTTCGACTCTCAACAGATACTTTGCTTCGACCCTAAACAGATACTGTAGCTTCGACTTTCAACAGATACCATTGCTTCGACTCTCACTAGATACTGTAGCTTCGACCCTCCTTAACAGATACTTAGCTACGACTCTCAACAGACACCGTAGGTTCGACCCTTAACAGATACCATTGCTTCGACTCTCACTAGATACTGTAGGTTCGACTCTCAACAGATATTAGCTACGACTCTCAACATATACTGTAGCTTCGACCCTCAACAGATACCATTGCTTCGACTCTCATTAGATACTGTAGCTTCAACTCTCAGCATAAACTTAGCTACGACTCTCAACAGACACCGTAGCGTCGACTCTCAACATATACCATTGCTTCGACTCTCACTAGATACTGTAGTTTCGACACTCAACAGAAACTTAGCTACGACTGTCAACAGATAACATAGCTTCGACTCCCAACATAAAACATAGCTTCGCCTCTCAACAGTAACCATAGCTTCGACTCTCAACATATACCATGGCTTCGACCCTCGCCAGACACCGTAACATCGACACTCAACATATACCGTAGCTTCGTCTCGCGGGGTTGACCCTTGCTTCGTCTCTCAACAGAAATTGTAGCTTCGACTCTCAACAGATACCGTATCATCGACCCTCAACATATACCGTAGCTTCGACTCGCGGGAGTGTCCATAGCTTCGTCTCTCAGCATATACCGTAGCTTCGACTCTCAACAGATACTGTAGCTTCGACTCACATCAGATACCGTAGCTTCGACTCTCAACATATACCATTGCTTCGACCCTCAACAGATACTGTAGCTTTGACTCTCAACAGATACCATTGCAACGACTCTCACTAGATACCGTAGGTTCGACTCTCAACAGATACTTAGCTACGACCCTCAACAGACACCATTGCTTCGACTCACACTAGATACCGTAGGTTCGACTCTCAACAGATACTTAGCTACGACGCTCAACAGATACCATTGCTTCGACTCTCACTAGATACCGTAGGTTCGACCCTAAACAGATACTTAGCGTCGACTCTCAACATATACCATTGCTTCGACTCTCACTAGATACTGTAGCTTCGACCCTCAACAGAAACTTAGCTACGACCCTCAACAGATACCATTGCTTCGACTCTCACTAGATACCGTAGGTTCGACCCTCAACAGATACTTAGCTACGACTCTCAACAGATACCATTGCTTCGACTCTCACTAGATGCTGTAGGTTCGACTCTCAACAAATACTTAGCTTCGGCTCTCAACAGACACCATTGCTTCGACTCTCACTAGATACCGTAGTTTCGACTAACAACAGATACTTAGCTACGACTCTCAACAGACACCATTGCTTCGACTCTCACTAGATACTGTAGCTTCGACACTCAACAGAAACTTAGCTACGACTGTCAACAGATAACATAGCTTCGACTCCCAACATAAAACATAGCTTCGCCTCTCAACAGTAACCATAGCTTCGACTCTCAACATATACCATGGCTTCGACCCTCGCCAGACACCGTAACATCGACACTCAACTTATACCGTAGCTTCGTCTCGCGGCGTTGACCCTTGCTTCGTCTCTCAACAGAAATTGTAGCTTCGACTCTCAACAGATACCGTATCATCGACCCTCAACATATACCGTAGCTTCGACTCGCGGGAGTGTCCATAGCTTCGTCTCTCAGCATATACCGTAGCTTCGACTCTCAACAGATACTGTAGCTTCGACTCACATCAGATACCGTAGCTTCGACTCTCAACATATACCATTGCTTCGACCCTCAACAGATACTGTAGCTTTGACTCTCAACAGATACCATTGCAACGACTCTCACTAGATACCGTAGGTTCGACTCTCAACAGATACTTAGCTACGACCCTCAACAGACACCATTGCTTCGACTCACACTAGATACCGTAGGTTCGACTCTCAACAGATACTTAGCTACGACGCTCAACAGATACCATTGCTTCGACTCTCACTAGATACCGTAGGTTCGACCCTAAACAGATACTTAGCGTCGACTCTCAACATATACCATTGCTTCGACTCTCACTAGATACTGTAGCTTCGACCCTCAACAGAAACTTAGCTACGACCCTCAACAGATACCATTGCTTCGACTCTCACTAGATACCGTAGGTTCGACCCTCAACAGATACTTAGCTACGACTCTCAACAGATACCATTGCTTCGACTCTCACTAGATGCTGTAGGTTCGACTCTCAACAGATACTTAGCTTCGGCTCTCAACAGACACCATTGCTTCGACTCTCACTAGATACCGTAGTTTCGACTAACAACAGATACTTAGCTACGACTCTCAACAGATGCCATTGCTTCGACTCACACTAGATACCGTAGGTTCGACTCACACTAGATACCGTAGGTTCGACTCTCACTAGATACCGTAGGTTCGACTCACACCAGATACTGTAGCTTAGACTCACACCAGATACTCCAAAATTGACCGTTTTGACAACCTCATCGTATTTTGTCTTGAATTTAGCCATTTTTGTGCGTAAATATCTGAAAACCAATGATATTGCTGACAAAAGATAAGGTCGCAGTGTTTAATATCTACGTTCGAAAATTGATGTTTTATGGCTAAATGCGTTAAAAACGCTTTACAAAAAATATACATAAAACATCGAGTTTTAAACAAAATTATAAAAACGTGTAATCAAATTTTTGTCAGCAGTCTTATATCACTGATTTCCATACATTTTCGCAAAAATTGGCTCGTTCTTAGGCAATAGATAAATAAAAAATGACAAAAGGTTCAATATGGGAGGTTGCAGCTTTAAATGATTGGTGTCGGGGTGGATGTCGGTGGATTTTACAGACTAGTGTGGTTCATAGCGTACCATGATGAAGAACCGAGCCGTGGTATCAAAATATAGTGGCGCGCTCCATTTCGAGGAAAATTAATTGCATTGTTTATTTGCACAGTGACGGAAAATCGGCCACCTAAAGCAATACCAGTCAATGAATGCAACAAGACCCATTGTTAACTCTCTTGTCTCATCACGTTTAGATTATTGCAATGCTCTTCAATATGGCATACCCAAACTGTCAATCAACAAACTACAGAATGTGCAAAATACGGCAGCTCGAATCATTTCCAGAACATCTAGATATGACCACATTTCTCCCGTGTTATGTGGACACCATTGGCTTCCAGTGCAGTGCAGGATAGTGTACAAGATTCTTACACATACTTATAAATCACCCAATGACCAGGCACCAAAATATGTAGTAAACATGATTGAAATATACGCGCCATCTAAAAACTTCAGATCCCAAAACAACTCTCTAACACTTGTGGTGCCAAAAAGTCGTACAGTAAGATATGGCCACAGGAACTTTCAGTCAGCAGCTGCAAGGTTGTGGGACGCGCTTCCCTCTTGTATAAAGGACTGTAAAACATTGGCTATTTTCAAAAAGGCACTAAAAATCACTATTTCACTAAGTATATAGGAACTGATTACATCTACAATATCAAATTAATATGAAAAATAAATATATAATTATAAAACTTTATCATATATCTAGTTTTAAACCACATTAACTTTTATAACTGTTTTAATTATTTTGTAATGTTTTATAAAAAAAATCTTTGTTTAAAGTGTTGTATCTGTTTAATTTACAATTCGGTTCGGGAATTTATTTTAAGCATTATATATCAAGTAAGGTTATTCTGTTTTCATTTGATGTGATATGAAGTTTGTAAAGCGCTATTGAACGTGTATTTTGTATATGAAATGAGCGCTATAAAAATCAGGTATATAATAATAATTGTTAAAAGTATTCATTAAAAACAAAACAAAAATAACCTTGATGTGAACGGAATGTGCATAAATTCTTTTGTTGTTGCTTAGAATGGCTTCGATAGGTCCATAAAAAGGTTACTTCATATGGACTGATTAAATAAGTACAATTCACGAACTTACCTTCAAGACACGTTTTAGACGTGCTGGACCTAATGGCAACATTCACAATACTTACAGATATACCGATTAAAAGGTTTTGATTATGCACAGCATATCTGTTAAGACAATCTAAGAAAATATTTTAAAATATACTTTTTTTCTCGAATTTGACCGCGCCTGCACCATTATATTCGTAAATACTACGGATCGATTCTCCGTCGTATGGTTGTACTAAACAATTGCCTTTGATATTTTATACATTTACGTTAACTAATAATAACTCGCTGATTGAAGTAAACATGTGTGCAATTTGATATCTTGCTACAAAAAAACGAAATATTATGGAATTATATCATAATCTATAATAATATAATTAGTGACTATAATGTAAGAATATTAAGATATGAAGCAATTATCATAACACTCAAATTCTTATATTTAGGTCTAAGTTGTTTTATCTTTACATAACTAATTCCCATTATTTTAGCGGGGTTTCGTGGCAAACAGCTCTGACACACATTTGCAAACGTGTCCTGGGATTCCCCCCATAACCGACATCAGTAGGTTTAATTTAATTATTGTCTTAAATAAAGATTGTCAAACATATGATTTCATAGTTTTAGAAAAAGTAATAACATTATATTTTAAAATGTTTATTCGTCAAAGAGTGGTTACAATCGGTTTTTATCAATATACGTTTTATGCTACAGTTCCAACAAGGACACCGACCGAAATTACTACAGAAATGATGACTTCATCGACTGAAATACCAACTGAAACGACGCCGCAAATGCAGACGAGAGTGGAAAAGACAACAGTGAAGATGACGACTATGCCAATGACAACAAAAACGATGACAGCGCCCACAACAACTACGCCACAAAACACTGAATCATCAACTATTCCTACAACCACCATGGCTAAAACGACACAATCCTCAACTATGTCAATAACCGCAATGTCATCGTTTACTACTGCATCAGCCTCCATGACAACTACACTGTCGCAAATATCTACAACACCTGTCCCTGGAAGCAAGTATAATTTCCATACTTTATAAGGGGGAAAGGACGTAGTTCGTTTCATGCAAACATTTAGTGGAAATAATGTTTCAGTGCAAACAAAATGAAATGAAGTCATCCCCTGTTTATGTTCAACTATGTTCAGCTCAGTTTCATGAAGCCTATGGTTAAACAGTATAACGTTCATGATTACAATAAGATGTTCAAATAATAAATTGTTACCAAGCCAACATATAGCAGTCTAATTGTGTATGGTTTCTTGACTTGCATTAACGTTTACATTTGTACCTTACTCCGGGGTTTTGCTGGAGTATTATTGGAAAACCGTGTCGGTCCTAAAAAACCTCATCATGTGTACAGTCTTGAGAAAGTCTTTTTTGTTTGTAGCTGAGTACGGTTGCTCTCAGCGATATTACCAGTATGCTGCACATGAAAACGGTGTGCTATTCACGGTGGACAAGACCTGCTTTGAGCTTGTCCCCACACATCATTCGTGGGCGCTAGCGGAGAACGACTGCAGAAACCGAGGAGGGCATCTTGCTACCATCAACAGCGCTATGAAACAAAGCACCATCTACACGGTGTTGAAAACGTACCAAGGCTCTAATGTCTGGATTGGTCTGCATGATACCAATGTTGAGGAAAACTTTGAATGGACGTCAGGTATGTACAATAATTACAAAAACAGCATTTTGATTTATGTGTATGAATACATTAATAATTTCCTTTAACTCCTGATTTAAATACTTTTTGATTGTATCATGTATTTCTGCTATCTAACATTGACGACCAGAACTTTGTATATCTCACTCTGTCTTTCCCGTTCATGAGATGTTTGATAATAATTATTGTGGTACGCATAATAACATCACTCTTGTGAACGAGAATGCACTTTGCTAGATATTCTATTTTGTTCATGAGGTATTTGTTGCCCCTAAACCGAGCCATGCCGGTTTATGTGCTCTCACACATGGTGGACACAAACACACTGTACATGTTCCCTCTTTTACATATTTTTTTTTTATCACATTCTCACTTTTTCTGTATATTTATAATATTATTTTCCAAAATGCTCCCTCTGATGTCGAAGGCAATGTTTTCGCGGCTCATCTTCATTTTATAAATGATTGTGTAACGCGTCCTGCTATGACCGTGCATTCACATCTATTCATTAGTCAATGTTAACAATATCACAATTATTGTGATCGAATAATGCTTCTATAGTTAATTTTTGTTCCTCGTTTACTAAAATTGACAGATGAGACTGCTTTTTTCATCCATATTCAATATGATATTATCCAAAAGAATGACTGTGAGAGCAATGCAATGGAGCTAAAATCTTCCCGCCAGAAATAAACTTTCCTATCGAAATATAATAGGGTAAGGCGCGTATGCACATACTAGTTAATAGACTAACTATGAAATATTGTGTCAATATAAACTGACCATTCTTTGAAAATGTTCAAGAACATAGGTTATAGACTTGAGTGTTACGTTTCCAAGAAAGAAAAACAACAATTAATATAAAAATGCAATTTTACTTTGAAAGAAATACCAACAATTCAATCTATGAACTATTCCTATTGGCATGAGTCATTTGGTCAGGGCTTAAGACTTCACATTTTGGAACATTTCTAGCCCAACGTTGTTAACACTTTGTTTAATAATCTGTTAATTGAGCTCCTTAGTATACATCAGATATCTTACAACATCCGAAAGCATTCCAACTAATTAGCTACCCACTCAGATATGGGTTATGTTTGTTTACATTCCTGAGCTATAAATTCTTCACAAGTACTTACCCTTACTGATAATCCACCCCATCTATAGCTCATTTACATCCGATAGTCTGATCGGTGGTTGTCTCCGTGGTTTTTCTGTGGTGCTTTTATGTTTGTGTCTCTCGTTCAGTTTCGGCCCTGGCACTTACGTTGTGTTTCTCGTTCAGTTTCGGCCCTGGCCCTTACGTTGTGCCTCTCGTTACGTTGTGCCTCTCGTTCAGTTTCGGCCCTGGCCCTTACGTTGTGTCTCTCGTTCAGTTTCGGCCCTGGCCCTTACGTTGAGCCTCTCAGTAGCGTTTATATTTGAATGTTTGACTGCAGGACTAGTCCATATAGCTTTCATTGTCTTATAAACAAACGTACTTTGCTGTTTTCTTTTATAATATATTAATAACACATTAAACAAAGCAAGGACCAGCAATAATAAAGTTATTGAGTCCATGACAAAGACAAGCAAATCCATGATCCAAATTATAAAAATGGTACGATTTGATCTTATATAGGTGAAATGTTGAATTACACAAACTGGTACCCTGGACGCAAGAGCCCCGTCCTCCACTTCACTCAGGACTGTGTGTCCGTGTGGTTGGGTTCCCACCTTGGGCGTTGGGAGGATGAACAGTGCTCGCATACCCAAGCGTACCTGTGCGAGTTCCGTATGTCGATACTAAGATTAGAAGTTTTCTTTATTCGTGACATAACTCTTACCATTGTTAAATTGTCTATACTAAGTATAGCTCTTTTCGTCAGTGTAAAAACGGTTTGGTTTAAAGCACAGATGTTTTATTTTCCTTAATAGTAATTGTTGATTTTTTTTATCTCGTTAAAGCAGCTTAGACGTATTAAATGAAAAGTTGATGATAAATGGTCATTCAAATTTATGAAACAAGTGTTCTAAAATCAATAAATCAATCCTTGGTATGATTCCATCAGTATTAATACACGAGTTTAAATATATCCTTTTCAACGAAAATGTGATGATATATTTATATCATAAATACGCATTTGATGATTTACAGCGCATAATAGATAAACCTCGGCTATATAGCCTGGACATTTTTAACGCTTTTCATTGATGACATCATGTCTAAAACACAAAATTACGATGGTTTGATTTCGTAATGGGGACGTCATAATTATATCATATAAACATATTCTGAGTTTAGTTGAATCGATAAATTGATTTAATAAGTGTGTACTGTCCATTACTTTGAGATTTATATATTGTTCAGTACTTACGTTACTGATTAGGTGCATATTGATGTTTGCAAACACTACAAGGTGGTTTATGGCTTTTCGAGTTATGGATTCTTGAAAGTTCACATGTTTGACACTGGTAAACCTTGACAAGGAATCACAGTGTACGGTGAACTGGTTCCATCGTCGGCAACCACGGTACTTTCTTCCGTTACACTTCATACATACCATGGGACAATTGACTGGCAAAATCTCGTTTTTATGAATATGCATGAGGCAGGAGGGACAACTCTTCTTCCAATGAACCTGCATGTTACACTCAAATTTTGTTCAATAACAATACAGTGTCAGAAGCCTCCTTGGCTGAGTGGTCTTGACTACTGCCAAAAAGTATTGTACTGAGATGGCGGAACCGGTTCAACTCCGGCAATCGCCAGAATATTTTTTAACCGTAAAGAATATGGTCTTTTGCGGAACCAATGAAACTGCCTCATTAATTCTTCATGATTAAGATGTTTTTCTAGCCAAATTGCCCACGGCACACAACGAAGCATAGCGTAATGTGTATCGGGGGTATCCGACGATGTTCTGGTTCATATACTGTACAGTGCTCAAACTTTTTTATCCCTACAGCGGCTGTGCCATCGAGTCAGACCATCACAACATCTGCACCCGCATCTGAAGGTACGTGACCAAAACGATCACGTGTTTTCCAATAAATTGCATTATATTTGAACGTATACCATTATGAGTGAAATGGTAGTGCAAAACCCGGTATTAATATAAGGCATATATACTAACATCACTATTGATATTGCAAATACCTTGTTCCAAGAAACGCATATCTCTTATATAAAACAGATCCGTTAAAGTATTTACAATGATATCAAATTTTGATACCTGGTGATAAGTATAAGGAGAAAAGAATCATAAACATTAAACCTATAAGTATAATACAAATAGGAGTTTTTGCCTTGACATATTGCAATTGTTTTCATTTCTCGCCCACTTTCAGTTGCATTAAAGTAATTGTATTTGTAAACGTACTGCAACATTTGCCATCATTGTTAATGGCTCAATCGAATAGACATTAACATTTGACATCATTTACTATGGCTCGATATAATAGACATCAACATTTGACATCATCGTCAATGGCTCGATATAATAGACATCAACATTTGACATTATTGTCTATGGCTCGATAGAATAGACACCAACATTTGACATTATTGTCTATGGCTCCATAGAATAGACATCAACATTTGACATTATTGTCTATGGCTCGATAGAATAGACATCAACATTTGACATTATTGTCTATTGCTCGATAGAATAGACATCAAAAGTTGACCTTATTGTCAATGGCTCGATATAATAGACATCAACATTTGACATTATTGTCAATGGCTCGATCGAATAGACATCAATTTTTGACAATATTGTCAATGGCTCGGTAGAATAGACATCATCATTTGACATTATTGTCTAGACATAAACATTTGACATTATTGTCTATGGCTCGATAGAATAGACATTAACATTTGACAATTGACATGATTGTCTATGGCTCGATAGAATAGACATCAATATTTGACATGATTGTCTATGGCTTGATAGAATAGACACCAACATTTGACATTATTGTCTATGGTTCGATAGAATAGACATCAATATTTGACATTATTGTCTATGGCTTGATAGAATAGACACCAACATTTGACATTATTGTCTATGGCTCGATAAAATAGACAACAACATTTGACATTATTGTCTTTGACTCGAGGCAACGTTTTGTGAGTATAGTCATGTAGTTGTAAAACATAATTATTAACATAAACATCTTAAGATAGTATATTAAATAACATTTAAATGAACAGTTGAAAGTAAAACTGATATTCTAGGAGACACACATCTCTGTTCGCCTCAAGTACGGAATCATGCTCAACGCTATGGTACTGCACTTGTCCAGCACGACAAGAGCTGCTATGAACTGCTGCACAACAAGGTATATTTAGTTTTATCAAATTGTTATTTTAGCTCGTTTGGTTTGTAAAGACAGCTTTAAGCTTGTACGAATCACTTTCGATGCCTGTTCCCCATACATAACGTGCTCCTGATTGGGTTTCATTCAAAGAGGCGGGCACCTGGCCACTTGTCAATCCCCACCTTCAAACGAATAAAACAAACATGGTAAGTATCTTCCTACAAAATGTTTAGTTGATTTTAAATGACGCTGAAAGATTACCCATGGATGAAGAGGGGCAACGGACTTTTTTTCTTTACAATCTTTCATGCCGAATATTTGGATAAATTAAGCAAAAAATAAACGGAAATTCGCCATTCAAATACCAAATTTTAAAACATTCAGCTCGGGAAAGATTATCATATCAAGTCCGAGTGTGTTTGTCACAAGCTATCTTACCCTCATCACCCAATCTATATTTACTATTTCACAGTTTAATAGCACGCGTGAAAATGCCAATGCAGTTATGGATTTCGATACTATTCATAGAGAACAATGCAAAGCTTTTAATATCCTTGAACAATATAGTTTGCACCTACGCTGATTAGGCAGTAAGCGCAGTGGTTAGCTTCTTACCTGGGAGTTTCGGGCTCGATTCACGGTCTGAGCGCATGTTAGTTTGGCTGGTGGTAACCAAGCCGGACAAGTGGGTTTCCCACACAACGCAAGACCACACTCTCGTGCACCACCGTTCAAACGAGAATGACTTAGCATATTTTGCTATAACTTCTTCACAATCGTTGTAAAATAAATAATGTTTAAACTAATACTCATTCTGACATCCTTTTTCTCTAGGACACGCTTGATATTTGCTAAAATGACAATAAATATACATACATAAAGTTGAACGGTTCAACGCCTTGTTAAGTGTAACTATTCTTTGAATTAAGGTTACTTGGAGTCACGCTGAGCAGCTGTGTAAACAGGCAGGCGGGCACCTAGCCAATATTGGTGATGCATCTGAGCAAGCTTATATACAGGACTTCATGATGATGCACAACCCAACCAATGCTGTCTGGATTGGACTTAACGATCACTACACAGAAGGACATTTTCATTGGACTAACGGTTAATAAAACGTTCATCATCATCATCATCATCATCATCATCATCATCATCATCATCATCATCATCATCATCATCATCATCATCATCATCATCATCATCATCATCATCATCATCATCATTTTCATCATCATCATCATCATCATCATCATCATCATCATCATCATCATCATCATCATCATCATCATCATCATTTTCACCACCACCATCATCATCATCATCATCATCATCATCATCATCATCATCATCATCATCATCATCATCATCGACATCGTCATCATCATCATCTTCACCATCACATCAATGAATGAAGTTGGTTTACGTAGAAGGGACCTAGCAAACTTTTTGAACAAAAGTATTTAAGATATTTCTCTTGGGAGCTTGTTTCTTTTATAAGCTACTTTTGTAAATACAAATGTATCAATAGTATATGTGTTTTTACCGCATTTACAGATTGCAAAAATGATCATTTTTATAAACATTGATATAAGGAAGTATTATATCATTGACTAGACATGTCTAGGAGTGTTGTTCGTCCTTCCCTTGTGTAGATGCGTTCCCTGACAATCGCGATCGGGCGAGTGACATTCGGCGAGTTTTAATTCCTTTTGACTTTATTAAGTATTAAACTACATAAATTCATTTGGCCTACACTATTCGTGTCGCTTCAACTAGTCAATGATATGTTATGGCTATTCGGCTTGACCCTGTAGTCACAATGGTACTGTCCATTAGCTTATCAAAGTGTTTGCTCGCAGGTGCCGCGGTGACATACACCAATTGGATAGCCGGGCATCAGGATAACTTTGCAAACCACAACATAGAGGACTGTGTGACCCTGGTACCTTACAAGAACGGCACGTGGGACGACATCTCTTGTGGTAGCCAGGCATTATTTGGGGACTCAGGGGATAACCATATTGGGTTGTGTGAATACCGTTAGTATAGTTTTGTCTACTAGAGGGGGAGATATATTTGTGAGGTTAATACTGAACAATAAAACACTATAAAAATGAGTGGCGGCACCTACCCCAGGCGATACTGCTTCGATTTTAAATTGTTTCATACCTTCTAGAGGTTTAGATTGCCATACACATATATGTTCAATACACTCTGGAACAAATGATTCTATACACATAATACAAGAAGTGATATACGTGTACTGTTAGTTTAATGAAATATTCAAAGCTGAAGTTGAAGAAAAGTTACAAAATAAAGTGACAAAAATGAAACGCATTTTGATAAGTTTAACATATGAAAAGTACCCAATTCTCGTTTTGAAATGGAAATACTACATACACTTTATCATTATATTGGAAATTGAAGCATCCATTTTGTTCCAAAATTAACACAATTTGTTCGGATATGTTTTATTTGAAAATATTTCTGGCTTCATTCGTTTTACATTTTTTTGACGATATACTTGTTTGCCTTTAAGACCGATAGCTTAGTCTTTTGTTTGATTCTTGCTTACTTCCAACGCAATAACAGGATAAATACAAGTAGCCAATAACTACTGATATCATAATAAATGAAGAACGATATAGAAATAGACACACAATAATGATTCTAGGTAGAAAGTCAAATGTATACACACACTTTACCGCAAGACGTCTACCGTCCACATTACTGCCATGATTTAATTACTGGTTAAATATTCATTATCTGTTCTCATGAGGAACCCCAACATTAATGGATGAAAGGATCATGGACATTAAGTTTTACCCGCGGTCCTTTAAAGATTTAGACCG